>NC_138528.1:56853194-58053194 GCF_964234715.1 Podarcis melisellensis | reverse complement strand
AACAACATAAAAATTATGATTCCTACCCTACTAAAAGATAAAACACCACAAAAAAACCTTAAATCATATCACAGTTAGACCCAAAGCCTGGGCAAACAGAATACCTTAGCCTGTTGCCAAAAAGCTGGCAATGTTGGTATCCACTGTGTTTCCCTGGGGAAAGCATTCCAGAAATTGGGAGCCACCACTGGAAAAGGCCGTGCTATCATTGCTACTACCCATGCTTCCCTGGGAGGAGGCACATAGAGAAGGGTTTCTGTTGATAATCGCAGGGTCCCAGTAGATTCATATGGGTGACCTGAGCCACATAAGGTCAAAACTAGCAATTGATTACATTATAATGAAAGGGACCTGCATAGAAGCATGGTCAATAGGGATTGGACTAGCTAAGGATTGAATTCTGAGCATCAGAAACCTGGGAAAGAGGGATATAACTGGATCTACACATTTGTTTGTTTGTTTCCTAAAATGTATACACTTACATAAAATGTACACTTACAAAAGATGAAACAGTAACATCAAGAAAAATTACAGCCCTGCTTTAAAACATACAGAAGTTAAAATATTAAATGTTACCTCATATTAAAATTACCTCAACTGTTTAAGCATCTGGGTAGGCTTGTCTAAACAGGAATGTTTTTAGCAGGTACATAAAACAGTACATTGAAGATGCCTGCTTGATCTCAAGAGGCAGGGAGTTCCAAAGTTTAGGCACTGCCGCACTAAATGACCAAGTTCTTACAAATTCAGACAGGTATTATGTGGCACCTGCACAAGTGCCAGTTCTAACAATCTAAGCAGTGGGGTGGCCATATGTAGGGAAAGGCAATCTTGTAAAACAAACTATTATTATTATTATTATTATTATTATTATTATTATTATTCTCCACCATCTGACTGGGTTGCCCCAGCCACTCTGGAAGGTATGCACAGTTATCCCATTGAAAATATGTGTATATTGCCATGCACAGTGGTACCTCTGGATACGAACGGGATCTGTTCCGGAGCCCCGTTCGCATCCAGAAGCAAACGTACCTAGCAACGGCACGTCTGCGCATGCAATCACGTGTTGCTTTTCACTGCTTCTGCGCATGACATCATTTTGAGCGTCTGCGCATGCGCAAGCGGCGAAACCCAGAAGTAACACGCTCCGTTACTTCCGGGTTGCCGTGGGGCGCAACTCGAACGCGCGCAACCCGAAGCACATTCAACCCGAGGTATGACTGCACTGTGTGATCTTGCCCGATGGGCAGTGGTGAAAAGAGGCATGAAAGGAGCTCCATTTTGCCTTCAGGGATGCCTTCTCGCACACAATTCCTATCTGGATTATACGAGAGAGAGAATGAGAGAGAGAGAGAGAGAGAGAGAGAGAGAGAGAGAGAGAGAGAGAGAGAGAGAGAGAGAGAGAGAGACTAATAGTGCCGGCTGCATTCATCTTGAGCCACTCTGCACACTGTCAGTACCGCTGAGTATTGGAACAGTTGAGCCACCTGGGGGGAGGAGCCAGGAGCTGTCAAAAACATCCTCATGCCAAATGGTCCAAGATTGCAGGGGGTGGCGGCGGAAGGATGGTGCCGGCATTCGCTCTTTCAAAAAGAAAAGTGCTCCCTGAAGTTTGGAACGTTCAGCCCAAGCATAATTTGCCAGTTTCTGGCTTCCTCCCCAATTGGCTCAGATGACAAAGTTATTCCAAGGGCTGTCCATCTTGTTCTATGATATCATTCAAGTCGCAGCAGGCAGAACTTTTCTGTTCTACTTTAGCTCCTATGTTCTGTGATCCTGTCCTGGCCCTGTCTCTCAAGGCAATTAACCAGCCTTAACTCTAGGATGGCAATCATCGAAAACACTCTCCTTATTGATGTGTTTGGGACATTTTCCTCCCCTCTCTCCATAACAGCCTGGCTTTTAACTGTGTGTTTAGAGGCATGCACAAATCATACTTTTGTAGGGTTACTAATGCAGTCTAAACAGGATATGGTGCAAACAAACCTGACGCTGCATCTCAAAGGATATTCTTGCAGTAAAATGGATCGGTGGTAGACCCATTTAATTCCAAACTGCCTTCATTGCAAATATGTTGGAATTATTTATCTCTTCTTTTCTGCATATAACCTTCTTAAAGTGATATGAAGAGGCAGTGACTGGTGTAAGGTCACCCAGTGAGCATCCTGGCCGAGTGGGGATTTGAACCCTGGTCTCCCCGTATAACAGAGCTGTGATTCGTTGGCATTCTCTTAGTGTCAAGGGCTTGCCATGAAGTCGCATGGCCTGGGCAGCTCCTTAAGCCTTGAGTTTTGGTTCTAGCAGATGGTTTTAGAGGCTCCTGGGAAGAAAGCCCTTTCTATTACACTGTTCCTCATTCTTGGCACCTGTTGTTGGACCCAAAAACATTACCAACCAGGTTCTAATTTGGCACTCTAACCACTACACCAAAGCGGCTCTCTCACATTGACCAGTGGTGCTTCTTGGTCCGTTCAAAAGAGATCCCATGCAGAGATAATGAATGCAATTCAAATACATGTAATTTCAACTACTCCAAGATCACTGTCAACAGCATGTAGAATAATAGGCAGCTTGGCCTATTAGTTGGACACACTTTGTCAGCACTGCCGGGTGCTGTTTTTTTAAAAGGAGTGAGTCATGGGCAACTTACACCTGCCAGGAGTGATGCCTCAATGCCTTCCATATGCACTGCATCAGGAATATTTTGGGCATCACAAGGCAGGACTGAGTCTCAAACAAAGATGTGCTCTCCTGAGCCCACATTCCCAGCATGTTCACACTTCTGTCTCAGCAATGTCTATGCTGGCTTGGTCATGTACACAGAATGGAAGATGGCAGGATCCCTAAGGATGTGCTCTCCAGGGGGCTGGCTTCAGGCACCAGGTCCATTGCTAAACCAACTCTGTGTTACAAAGAGGTCTGCAGACCTGACACGAAGGCTGCTGACATCAACCCAGCCATGGAGGAATCCCTTGCAGACGACCACAGTGCCTGGAGACAGCAGTGACCAGAGGAATGACTGAATCCTGGTAGGAGTGCTCTGTAATAACTCAACTGAAGGGCAGGGTATGATAGTTATACAGTGGTACCTCAGGTTAAGTACTTAATTCGTTCCGGAGGTCTGTTCTTAACCTGAATCTGTTCTTAACCTGAAGCACCACTTTAACTCCAGCCGCCGCCAGAGCACAATTTCTGTTCTCATCCTGAAGCAAACTTCTTAACCTGAGGTACTATTTCTGGGTTAGCGGAGTCTGTAACCTGAAGCGTATGTAACCCGAGGTACCACTGTACATATAATATAGTACAATATTACAACAATATTATACCCCGCCCATCTGTTAAGGGAAGCCTACAATACAAACATTAAATAAATATATAAACATTAATAAATCAAAGCATATAGACAATTTTTCATCACCGTATAATAACATATCAAGATCCCTAAACACATGGTGTGTTCTAGGAGCAGAAACTCTGGTACTCGCATGCAGCACTGCTGCATACATAGACCAGCTTTCTGTTTAGTCCTGCTTTGTACACAAATCCCCTTATAGATGAAGCTATTACCAGATCACTCCACCGAAATAAACTGCGCTCTTTACCTCCACATGAGCAAGACATGTACATGTATGAGCAGAACTCTGGATAAGGATGATTGAGGGGAAGCAAATACTGTTGATTTCATAATTACTTTGGAGCCAATGGGGAAAGGTGTGTCTTTTTACAGGGCTGTTTTACAAACATGGAAAGAGAGAAACTGCTTTTCACACTGTGAAGGAGGCCCACATTCAGAAATGGGACCTCGATGTTGGGCTTCATCCACCCCACCCACCCACCCTTCTCCTTGCTTGTTCAAGCTGCACTTAATTTATCCCACAAATTATGATTAATAAAAACTTAAACTTAATGTTGGCAAGGTAACTCTGCATTCTTCCCCTTTTCTTTCCTGGAGCCTGGTCAAAGCCAACAAGCTTACGGTCACTCTGTTTGTTGGAGGCAAATCCTTCATACTGCAGAACCATTTTATTTTTGCGCAGTTTCTCCTTTTGCACGGAGCTTAGCTCATCCTCCCACTCCCGGCTGGTAGCCAGCTAAATGAAGCTGAGGGGGTGAAGTTTTGGCAAAATATCACCAGAATACTCCAGAATTGCTATGGCAGCCTTGATTAAAGGCATTCTATTGCGCTGGTTAAACCCACATTTTGATGTGAGTGGGAGCAGGAATTGTCAGTGATTGACAACGAATGCAGCAAGGCTGCTTTCAGGCAAAATAATGTGCATTTGCAATGTTTAGTAAGTGAAGAAATGGGACATCTGCACCTGAGGATATTCAGTACCACTGCTCAGTAAGCTCAGCACAGTGTTGGGAAGCCTATGCCCCTCCAGGTAACATGGCCCAATTGTTCTCTCCGGGTGGTAGGAAAGACAAAGAGAAGTGAGTGGCAGAAAGAGAGAAGGGATGAGGGAGGGAGGGAGGAGGGAGAAGCTTGTCACTCATTCCTTATGAACAGCAATAAAATGGAATAGAGTGTGTGTGTGTGTGTGTGTGTGTGTGTGTGTGTGTGTACGCACGTGTATGGCTGTTAACACACTGCAGATCAGTTGCCAACAGGCAACCATGCCAACTATAGCGGCTATTGGGTGGTTGTTGTTGTTATGTATTTTGTGGTTTTATATCTTGATTTTATTCTGTGAACCACCCTGAGACACCCCCCCCCCCGGGTATGGGGCGGTATATAAATTCAATAAATAAAATAATAAAATAAATAGTGTGATGACAGAGTGACAGACAGGTGAACAAGAGTGGCCCAGGCAAGCTGTTTCTCTCTGGCTGCAGCAAGGTTTAGTGGAAGAAAGAAGGTGCTTCAGAGAGAGGTTGCCAAGCCACTCTCTGAAGCACCTCTGTCTCCCTTAGAAACCAGGAGGTTGGCTGAGCTGGAAGGGGAGAGGCTTAGGGCAAGTTGGGGTGAAGTTTGGCTGTGGTGGGAGGGGATATGTGAGGGGCTGGGTCAGGTGTAAAGTGAGGAGGGATTGGCCAGGTGTGGAGGGAAGAGGTTTGGTGGATAGGCAGGGTTGTTGATAGAGCAAGAAGAGGCAGCAGTGCCTGGTTACCAAATAAGGAACCATTCCTTGAAATAACAGCTACACCAGCCGGCACCCCTCTCCTCCATCTTTGTCCTGCTTTACTATTAGCATTGAGTCCCTGACAAATTACAAATGATCGAATTCACCTCTTAGCAGAGAGAAGGTTCTTCAGCCCTGGTTTAGCATAAGAAAATAGAATTGCTTTGCTGGATCCAACCAATGTTCTGTTTCAGCTGGATGCTTTTATGAGTGTGCAAGCAAGGCATGAAGTTGATGGCCTCCTGATTTTTTAATATATTTTTTGTCTTTAGCATCTGTTATTCATCAATAGACTGCTTTTGTACATGGACGGTCTCTTCACCTGTGATAGCCAACTGCCATGAAAAGAATTGTACTCCCTATTTGTCCAATCCCATTTAATTAGAAAACTTATACCTTCCAATAATTTGCATTACTCATGGTGGCTTACAGAAACTTAAAACAAAGCAGTTGCATAGAAAGAAATAAAACAAGTTCCAGTATCATGTGAGAGGGAGGGCAATTCTGCTCTGTCCACACTTACCACCCTACTTCTATTTTTATAAACCTGTATCTTCACTCCTTCACGTTTTAAAACTAAAATGCTGTACAAATGCCTCACTGAATGATCTTATACAGAGGAGAAGATGGACGTGCTGACAAGCTATGTCCACCACTATGAAATATTGCTGTTTCTCTAAGGTTTCAGTAGTGCAGAAAGTTAGATAAGACCAATTTCAAAAGCTGAGAATCACAATTTGTTTCCAGGAGAGGTGAAGACAGGAGTTGCATGCAAGAGCAGCCCCTGTAGGCTAGCCAAGGAATCCATGTTTGGTTTTTGAATTTCAGTTTTGGCAGGGTGGAAATACTTGTTGTTAGTGAAGAATGAAGATATGAAGCTCAGGTGTGAACATTAAATGCACTGTGCTGCTTCACATCCTTAAGGAGGCTGCACTCACTCTACAACCATATGGATGCACTCACCCAATACTTACACAGAAGTATTGATAGGATCATGAATTTTTTGGCTGTGCAAGAAAAGAAGTAATTTGGCAGGTTTTGGATTTTGCACAAAGGAACAATTACAGTTCCTCCTTCCTAATTCTGAAGTGATCTAGCTATTGAATGAATTCTATACCAAGCAAAAGGGTTATTGTATTACGGCGGTGAAATATGTATTTCAACAGGATGTAATGCAGGTTTACTTGGACATTTCAGTGAGATATTTACTCCCAAGACATTGGGTTTGAACTGTAATATAGCAGGAATGGACGTTGAATCAATAGACTCCTAAATTTAATCCCAGATCTCCCAAAATCAGGAAGGCACCTGGTCTGTTTATGTGAATTTCTAAAACAATTGGAGACATTAGCCATTTTGCCAGCATTTCAGTCCAAGTTGTACACTGTATAATAGAATGCCATTGCTTATTCTATGGCAAAATGGTGCACCTTTAGTTACACTGCAGGAGGGGAAATGAGACAGCAAAACTATCATTTGTACAATACTGAAAAGAGTTTGCGAAAATGTCGCCATGAGGGCCATGCTGTTCCCAATCAGGGGTGCTTCATATTTAAAGCTTTAAAGTGTAAACCTCTGCCTAGAAATGCAGCATGAAAGGAAGTCTGGATGAGCCCAAGGTTAGGTGTCTGTGAGATATAAAGATACCTGCCCTGACATTGGACACCTTGGGAAAGCAAAATGGTGGAGAAAGTGTGTGAGGGTATGTGTTGGGTAGCCATTGCTGGCTTTGTAAAAAAGGAAGAGACTGTTTTGTATGTAATGAAAATATCCTAAGATAGAAAGCTTCTGTGGGCAATAAATGATCTTTTCCCAACCTGGAGTAATAATAATCAGTCCATTGATGGGCCTACCTATTGATGTGAAGTATATTATACATCAAAAGGATTAGGTGCAGGTTTTAGTTATATTTACCTCACCCTTGATACTGTATGTTAGATGCTAGAAGAAAAGCATAATGATGATGATGATGATGATGATGATGATGATAAAAACCCATCCTAAACTGAATTAGGAAAATGTGGAAACAGCTGGGATTAAGAAGCTATATTCAGCACTAGCCATACTCAGAGAATAGCTATTAAAATAAATACGTTCCAGTAACTCTATTGATTTCAACAGGTCTGTTCTGAGTACAACGTAGTCAGACATCACCCAATTAAACTATCAGCAGTGATGAAGAAAAAAGAAAACCAAGGAGAACATAAAGTATTAGCTCCATGCTCCTGCTAAAACCACAGATTACAGGAGAAAGATTAGCTCATAACAGAGTAGAAGCATTTGTATTCCCTATGTGGGAAATAGGCCTATTTATTGAATGTTACGGTTGTGCTGATTAATTATGCTTCTTCTTCTTCTTTGGATACCTTCTTTCTTGTCTTCTCTCTTTTTCATTCTTTTTGACAGCCATCACCATTTTTAAAAAGGCAACGCTCAAAGGTATCCTCTCCCCCATTTCCGCTGCCGTCCACCATTCCTGCCATGAGCAAGTATCGTTTTTCTTTCGGAGTGGGGAACAGTGGGCACCCAGCCTGGGCAACAAACCCCGGTGCTCAAGGCGGATGATCTTATTTCAGTATGCCAGGTCGCTCCGTGCAACAATATCTGCCTCGGCCGCAGCGCACCCCTTGCTTTTATTTTCCTTTCCTGCTCCTCGCCCCTTCTCATGTTTCTCCATCAGTTTAGGCCCCTAATAGGGAGAGGATGAGCCCATTGATGTCGGCGCATGGAGGCCGGCTAGTGGCATGCCTTTGGGTTTAGTCGCTTAGCAGCAGCCATTTGCGTTATGTGGGCTTTCTTTTGGGGGGCATTGCCCACCCCTGAAACTGACTTCAGGCATTTTTCACTGCCTGTTCTGCATGAATAGCCACAGGCCTCTTGCCAATTGTCCCCCCCTGCTTGAAAGCCAGCCCTAGCCAAAGACCTTTTCAAGTGTGATTCCAGAGTGCCACACAGGCTTTCAGGGCATTGTTGTCGAGATGAGGGCCCTGCACTGGAAAGTGGGGTCAGTAGAGAAAGCACAATGAGGGGTGATGGAGGCTTCATGCAGTCCTCAGATACCCGCCTGTTTATTAATTTACAAAACTAATGTCACTGTCTTTAGAGGAGAGATTGAGTGAAAAAGATGCCCTTTGAGGAAGGTCATCCTATTACATTGATTTTTTTTTAATAGAACCAAACACAACTAAGGGGCGAGGGTAGCAGGGGTGCTGGGCGGGGGCAGGGAGAGGAAAGAAATGCCAATAAAATCTTGAAGTGCTGGATGCTGTTCAGGATAAAGTAGTTAAGGAAACATTCTATTCAGGGCCTTTTCAGATACAATTCCCTTTTTACGAGAAATGTTTAGTCCGAAAACCAGCTAACTGCTTTGGGTAACAACAATCTACCCTCCCTTGGACGTGGTACATAGCCAAAACAGCACAACACAACAGTGAAATCCATTTCATGGAGCTGTGTGGGCTGGTTTTTTCTCTCTCCCTCTCTGCAGAAAAAAAATTCCAATTGTTGAGTAGAGTGTGCTAGCTGGCACCTCTTCCTGTAATCTCCCTCCTTCCATTCTTGTAAGTACACACACACACACACACACACACACACACACAGTAAATGCATAAGCATTTTTAAAAATAAAAATGAAAAACCTCATATTTGCTTTTGCCCTGTTTACATGGGGTATGGGATTTCTGTAAATAATGAACAGCATACTGGTAAATTAAAAAGATTACCTGAAATTTTAGGGTAGCATACAGCCTCCAGTGAAGGGAGAAACAAATTATTGACTAGGTGCTTGTTGTGCCTTGTTTCTAGGCCAATGCAAAAAAGCCATTTTTTAGGACCAAGGGTTAAACTAGATCATTGTGTGTATGCATTTCTGACACTAAACTTTTGCTTACTTCTATAGCTAATGCTAAACCCGTGTCTTATTATCCGGCTGAGGTGGGTTTAGGAAGTGCCACTGAGGATGCATTCCTGTGGCTGTTTATCCTATAATTTCCCTCAACCTCAAATCAAGCTAGGTTGGTGTAATGATTAAGAGAGTTGTTCTAGGATCTGGGATACCCACGGTTGCAAATACCCATGCAACCATGAAGCTCACTGGGTGAGCTTGGGCTGGTCGCTGTCTCTCAACCTAAGCTACCTCACAGGGTTGCTGTAACAGATAAGATGCAGAAGAACTATGTGTGCCATCCTGAGGTCCTTGGAGGAAAGTTGAGGGAGAAATGTAATAATAAATAAATATAAATAAAATCCTCTTAACAGGGAACTCTGAATGTGATGTAGCCAAAATGGATTCGAGGAACCTCAAAGTACAAAAAAGCCTTTTACAAAAACACCCAAAGAAACCTCATGCTCAGCAGCTATGGCATGCTTGCTGATGGAAGAAGAAATGCAGGAAATTGTAACAGAAAGTATGTGGAAGACAGACAGCATAGCAACATTTGAAGGCAACTCTGTTTTGGGAAGTTTGTAATGTTTGAGGTTTTATTGTGTTTTTAATATTCTGTTGGGAGCCACCCAGAGTGGCTGGGGAAACCCAGACAGATGGGCAGGAGATAAATATATTATTATTATTATTATTATTATTATTATTATTATTATTATTATTATTATTTGGTGGACTGGGGCCCTGAACAGGAGCATTTCACTCTGCAGCATTTTGTTGCCGCTCTGAAATATTTCTACCATTGCCTGTCTACTAAAACGTGTCCTGACATGTGTAATAGAATAAAATCACACCCTATTAAGGGGGGGTCCATTAGCTTATTAGCAAAATTGCTGGGCAAGAAATGCTCCCGGTGAACCTCTTTAAGATATGATGCCGTATTTGCTTAAACATAATCTAAAAGCAGATCTACACTAAACAATTGCATTGCATTTATGCAACTTTAACTGGCTCCCCCCCCCAAAAAAGCCATAGGAACTGTAATTAGTTGAGAATTCTGTCTTGGAGACCCTCACTATGCTGTGGTTCCCATGGCTCCCTGGTAAAAGGGAATGACTATTAAAGCAGTTTAAGTCTTTAGTGGGATATGTCTAAGAAGGCAGCGTACAATGCAGCCACCACAGAGACATTTCAAGTGATGGAGGTGGGGTCCCTATCAATGTTTCACTAAAACAGTTATACTCAGGCAATGGTACCAGTGCTTTCTCCCCAGCATTCCTTTGCCTTAGTCTGCCCCCTAAGATCTGGGAAAGAGGCTCTTTTCTGTGTCCGAGTTTTAGGTCAGTAAAATCAGCCCATTTTGCTTCTCCCACTTTCTCATTTTTCTAATCTCCAGTTCTGCACATTTCTGCAACATTTGGTGACATTTTTATTTTATAAACTGTCCTCCTGAAGATTCATCACATTTTTGTGATAATTTCTCCTAATTAACAGACATTTGTTTCTAGCTCTGTACATGCTTTTGCAAGCAATCTTCCCTAATACGATGCATGTTTGGCTGCTTTGTTACCAATATACTCATTTTTCTACACACACCACCCAAATATGTCCATTCTTGTAAACACTGTCTGGTCAGAGAACTGCGCTGCAAAATTCAGAGGAGTATGAATTTGAAACGGTATCTGCATTTTGGGTCTCGTGTTGTTTCAGAAAGTGTGAATTAGGTTGGTTCACCTTCGAATGCACAGTGAATCAAATACCTCTTCCATCCCTAGGAGCACAGCCTTCTCCACAGTGTACCCACACTATAGAATGCACTCCTTAAAGAGACTCACTTGTCTATTCACTCCACTGACATAACCTTGTTATGCTGTTGTCTTAAAACAGGAGTGGGGAATCTTTGGCCCCTCAGACATTGAAGGACTTCAACTACCATCAGCCATAGCCAACATGCTTAGATCTGTGGTCTGCTAGCATCTGAAGGGCCAGAGGCTCCCACCCGGAAGTAAAATATATACAGTTTGGGTTGTTTTATTATTTGCACTGAGGTGTCATTGCTGACATCCGTCTGTCTCGAGAAGCAATGGAGTGTGCCCCCGGGGGTGAAGTTAAACTGCTAGAGAATTACAGCACCTGCTGTGGCTGCAGAAACCAGTAACTCGTGCCTACTGCCTCCCATGTTGTTTTTGCCGAGTTAGCAGCACTAAAGTGACCTGGGAGGTCCTAGGCTGCCCAGACCATAGGACCTCCCTCTTGGCCTTGCTGATGTGGTCCAAAGGAAAGCAGAACAATACATTTGACATCAGCTTGGCTGAAGGAGTTGCTGGAAGGAGGCATACAACACACCATCGAACCATCTTAGCTCCGCCACTCCAGATTTGTGTAGGGTTTACTCCTTAGCCTTTTCTTCTCCTGAAGACGTCCCACAAGCCAGTGGGTATGGATTTTCCCTCAGGGTTTACTCCTGAAGCCTTTCTCACAGATGACTATAGCCAGAAGGCAGCGGTGGTTTAGGATTGGAGTTTTCCTTCTCCTGCTAGTGTGTATTGTATTGCGATTTATGGTATTGCTATGGGTCATTTTACTTGCCCATGAGCAGAGATTAGGACTAGTAAAAATGGGATTGGTAAATACAGTATGACTGCTAAATTATGACAGCAGTGGTTTGCTGCACCATCACAGCATTTTAGCCTTGCTGTGCCCTTTCAGGTGCAGTGTTGGAGACTTGCTTCAACCTGCTGGCTGCAGTAAGGCAATGTTGTGCAAGGTACTCATTCATTTCTACTCCTGTTGGCGTCTTCTTGTGTAAAAAATGGGAAGGCTTTGTATTCTTAATGAATGGGTGGGTTTGAATTGCTTTGACCTGCAATTTTTTTCTCACTGAGGGCCAGCCAGCCTCCCATCTGGGAATCCTTTCTGCAACAGGAGGATCACATGCTAGTGGTGGGCAGGGGCGAAAGTGGACCGATCAGCAAATATAATTTTTACCTTTCTGCAGTAGGCTGGTTTCTATACATACTCACATACACCTCTATAGCTTCCATCCAGCCAAGAAACAGGCATTAGCGCTGTGGGTTAAACCACAGAGCCTAGGACTTGCTAATCAGAAGGTCGGCGGTTCGAATCCCCGCGACGGGGTGAGCTTCCGTTGCTTGGTCCCTGCTCCTGCCAACCTAGCAGTTTGAAAGCACGTCAGAGTGCAAGTAGATAAATAGATACCGCTCTGGCAGGAAGGTAAACGGCGTTTCCATGCGCTGCTCTGGTTCACCAGAAGCGGCTTAGTCATGCTGGCCACATGACCCGGAAGCTGTACGCCGGCTCCCTCGGCCAATAAAGTGAGATGAGCGCCGCAACCCCAGAGTCAGCCACGACTGAACCTAATGGTCAGGGGTCCCTTTACCTTTAGGATAAAGGCCAGCCTGGCAAAGACACTCAAGGAGGTTATGTAGAGCTGGGGAGGGGTGTGGCCTGGAAAAAGAGGGCGTGGCTGGGGAGAGGGTGCTCTGGGAAGAGTCACAAGGACCAGATGACAGGTTCTCTCTGGCTGCATTTGACCCCTGGTCTAAGACACAAGGAGCTGGCCTAGTAAGGGGGCCAATTACTTTCAGCCAGTATTGGAAACTACTGTTGTTGAAAAGCATGTGAAAACACAAGGAGTGCAATTTTGCAAATGCTCTCCATAAGCAACAGATGAAGAACGAAGGTGCAAGGCAGTGACAATCAGAGGCACTTGAAGTTATTATAACCCATTCACCTTCATGGCAGCAGAAAATCATATTAGAAACACAGGCTTAGCATCACTTCATTGCACGGTGAAGCAGGAGAAGCCGGCTTATGATGGGAAAAGGCTTCTATTTGGAACCAAATATCAAAAGTAATTTGAAGCAGAGCTATAGATACTGTACTCATCCAGTGTACCATCAATAATATTTGACAATATTAGAGATTTGGTTAGACTCCAAGTCCCCTCATTTTTGTTACCCATTCACAAAGCTTCAACCCAATTTTCCACGACTCGCTCAAATGTTCAAATCCAAGTGTGTTCTCTGGGTGTTTGATCAAGAAAATAAACATTTGGATCTCTTTCTGATCCACCAGACCCCTTTGGTTAGTTGTGTCCAAATTGTAATGGCAAAAACTAACACTGCCCACATATCATGCCTGGGTTGTTTTCTGAAACCAAACACAATAGCAGATAAATGGAATGCTTCTGGAAATATTTCAAGAAGGCAGCTTAGTACAGGACAGTGGAATGCAGCTAGCTGTAATTTCAGTGACCTATACCAATGTTTATGGGAACTTCACTATATTTCCATCAAAAGAACTATCATCATCATCACGGTAAAGCGGTAAAGGTAAAGGGACCCCTGACCATTAAGTCCAGTCATTAATGACTCTGGGGTTGCGGCGCTCATCTCGCTTTACCGGCTGAGGGAGCCGGCTTTTGTCCGCAGACAGCTTCCAGGTCATGTGGCCAGCATGACAAAGCCGCTTCTGGCGAACCAGAGCAGTGCATGGAAACGCTGTTTACTTTCCCACCGAAGTGGTACCTATTTATCTACTTGAACTCTGAAATGCTTTCGAACTGCTAGGTTGGCAGGAGCAGGGACCGAGCAACGGGAGCTTACACCATTGCGGGAATTCGAACCGCAGGCCTTCTGATCGGCAAGCCCTAGGCTCTGTGGTTTAGACCACAGCGCCACCCATGTCCCTATCATCAAAGTAAACCTATTCAAATGACAGAAGGACTAAATAAGTTTGAATTCAGTTATAGCACACCTGAAATGAGGATCAAACTCTTGGTCCCACTTAATCTTATGCTTTTTTACCCTCAAAAAGTCTACTTGTCTTGCACTCAAGAATTCTCAGTTAACTAATTTCTAGACATCTAACTAACTATTGAAATGGAAAGAAATGAAAATCTTCACAGTGAATTTTATTTCATTTAATATATTGTTTATGGGGAAATGCATTTAAAAAGAACCAGCATCAGGCAGAGACTGGGATTATGCTTCCGTTGGGTTATTAATTCCCAGAAGCTGAAATTAATTTGAACTGTACAGTGGTACCTTGGTTCTCAAACTTAATCCATTCCGGAAGTCCATTCCAAAACCAAAGCGGTCCAAAACCAAGTCACGCTTTCCCATAGAAAGTAATGCATAATGGATTAATCCGTTCCAGACTTTTAAAAACAACCCCTAAAACAGCAATTTAACATGAATTTTATTATCTAACGAGACCATTGATCCATAAAACGAAAGCAATAATCAATGTAGATGGTAAAAATTAAAATTATTATTTTTTCTTACCTGCACTGATGATAGTCATTGTTCGGATGGGGGGCTTTTATCCATTTCCGCACTCACACACCCAAGCAATCAGTAGCTGAACAGTGACAAAAACAAATTAACCGAAAAACCCTCAAAAACAAAAACCACAAAATAAAAAGCAGAAACAAAAGTGCTAAACTTAATCCGTTCCGGAAGTCCATTTGACATCCGAAATGTTCAAAAAACCAAGGCACAGCTTCTGATTGGTGCAGGTGCCCTGGAAACAGTAGCCAACAACCGCATTGGATGTTCGGCTTCCGAAAATCGTTTAAAACCGGAACACTTACCTCCGGGTTTTCAGCGTTGAGTACCAAGGCATTTGAGAACCAAGGTACCACTGTATTCAGATTAAGTCATTTGCGGATTTGATTTTGAGAAATATTGAAGAAATGACTGGTATAGATATTGAGTGGGCCACATTGTCTGATTTGGGGTATTTGGAGGCTATTGTGGATGCAACTTGCCTCAGAACATATTTTGAATTTACTGACTGCAGGAAAAATAGCAATGGCTAGAATCGAAAGAACTGTGCAAATGAAAATTTATGCAAGTTCTAGAAGGTGACTTTGTGTAGTGCAGTGCCCCAATGTGTCAGGGGTGCATAGCAGTATAAGAAACCGTGAATAAGAATATATAGGCTGTAGTGTAGAAACTTTAGTGGACCCTTTCCACCTACCCAAGAGTACTGAAAATGAACTTGTGCAAACTATAACAGGAGAACTTGTGCAAACAGAAGAACATATTGGAAATTGGAGTCCCTTTCTTATGGAATGTTCTTCTGCTAAATTTGGAAACAGCACTTCTGTGACTGGAAGAATCTTTCCGCCTTTGGATCCAACCCTATATCCATTATAGGCTTGGCTGGCAAAATGGCTCTACAGAATATGATGTTGTTTATTATTGCAATACTCATTATATTTCTTCTGCGCTGAAGGTTATTTAGTTCAAGGGCATTTAAAAAAAATGTTGTTCCTAGTTCATGAAATCCTGGAATGAAAAATGCAGTGATCATATACTATATGCATTGTTTTCTTTCTTGTACAGTAGTACCTTGGTTCTCAAACTTACGTACCCTGTTCTGGGAGTCTGTTGAAAAACCAAGGCGTGGCTTCCAATTGGCTGCAGGAGCTTTCTGCACTCAAGCAGAAGCTGCTTCGGATGTTCGGCTTCCAAGAAACGTTCACAAACCAGAACACTTACTTCTAGGTTTGCGCCGTTCAGGACCCAATTTGTTCGGGAGCCAAGCCGTTCAGAACCAAGGTACCTCTGTAAACATTTTTAAGAAGGAAAGACTGTATCCAATCAAGTCATACTCAGAATCGGACCAATGACTAGCTAACTCCACTGACTTCAATGGGTGTATCCTGAGATTGTTGGATATAGCACCAATATATTATATGTTCAGTGTATATTGCAATGGTCAGTGGTCTGTTATTAATTCCGATGGGAGTTAAATCCTTTAGGAAGCTGCTCAATTCCAGCTCAGACTATTTGTCCACCTACAGCAGTCTAATCTGACCAGCAGCAGCTCTCCGGGATCTCGGGCAGAGATCTTGCTCACAATCTGCTTCCTTATCCTTTCACCTAGAGCAGCAGTTCTCAACCCATGGGTCCCCAGATGTTGTTGGACTACAACTTCCATCATCCCTGAGCTCTGGCCTTGCTAGCTAGGGGTGATGGGAGTTGTAGTTCAACAACATCTGGGGACCCACAGGTTGAGAAAGGCTGACCTAGAGGATGATGGGGATTGAATAAGGGACTTCCTGCATCTCCCCACTGAGTGGTCATCCCTTCCTAATATTTGGGGATCTCAAAAGGATCTGCTTTGATTCTGGCGAATCAGCCTGATAGCCTTCAGCTTGTCAGGACCCATCTGATCTCCCTGACTTTGTATGAGTAATAGCCAATTGGAGCTAAAAATTCTCATGAGAACAAGCCTTCTCAAGTTATTTTGGCGTGCCTGCTTTTAGCCCCATTTGTAAAGCAAAACAGGAAGTGCAAAAGTATACTAGAAGGAGCTTGCTCATCGAGAATTACATAAACTCTCCCTGGATCTTAGGAAGATGGTTCAATTTCAGCACAAACGTGACAGATGTGGTTTTTTTTGTTTGTTTGTTTGTTTGGTCTGAGAACTGTTGTCTGTCCTTCTTTGGAAAATGGACTTTTGGGGAGTGTACCTAACTAGCAATATTTGGGAGGTAGAACGCACTGCAAAAGCACATGCAGCTTTTGTAATTTTAAGAAGGCTTCTCGGGAAGCTCTGATGAGTGCAACTTTTCCTGTCAATTTGGTGAAGCTGCAGTTTCTGGATAGTGATCTTAAGACCCTTTCCCTTCTGGAAAATGGTCACCCTCAGGGCTGCTTCAGAAAAGAGATTTTTTCCCTATGTACTGTAACACTAATCTTAGTGGTCATGATTTTCCCAACCGAAGTTCAGCGTTCTGAATCCAATTTATATTATGTGCATGCAAATGACACTTGGGAAGCACTTAATTGTGGCTGGATTGTATTCCATGTAGAAAAAAAGTACAGAGTATGTTATTTGATGTTCATGTTAGCATTGTTTCTGCCACAAGTGCACAGATTGGGAAGATGATGCATATATCAGATTCCCAGCGTATCTATTCCTATTGGGGGAAAAACACTCACCCCAGAATTCAAATGACAGAATATATACATATTTTCCTACATGATTATAGCCCTCTTCAGCCACCATGACCAGGCATTAAATAAACACATGAGAGGGGAGCAATGGGGACAAGTCCTTGCCAGTGCCTGTTGCCTTCTGAGTTGTGGGGGGCAACAGAAGAGTGCTCTCTGGCAACACTGCACTGCTCCATTGGACAGACTGGAGAGGCAGGGGCTGAGCAGGCTCTTCCCAGTTGATCCCATCAATTTCCACTGTGCTTTCTGCATTTCTGAGGCAGCACTGGAAGAACTGGCAGGGATGTCGCTGCCATGCTGGTACCCATAGGAATGACTCAGAGGGCTCAGTGTTTATTGAGCATCAGTGGCAGACTTTGGCTTTTATCATTTCAGCAGCGCCCTGAGCAAAGCCAAAATTTGGCACTCCCACCCCCACCTCGCACCTTCCGTTCTGCTCAATTCACCACATTATAGTTGTGAAGCCCTGCAGTGCCCTCAAGCGTCGGCGCCCAGCTGGACTGCCCCAAACCCGCTTCTGTTGAACATTCATTCTCCTTTGTTTGCAGGGACATTAGACAATGTTAGCTATTTAATGAGCATTTACTCTGATTCAAAGCAAGTGCTATCCCACACTTTCCAGTGGATTGTCCTGTTGCAAAAACCCAGATCTTTGTTGTACAAGACGTCCCAATCAACTATGATCACACAACCTTTGCCAGGATGTCAACTATCGCAAAAAGATAGTGGCAGTCTGGGGAACATTCCAAAGAGCACCTTCCCAGTAAGAACCAGTTGCTGCCTATGATGATGATGATGATGATAATAATAATAATAATAAAAATAATAATAATAATGTTGTATGTACATGTGAGAAAGAAATACAGTCTGTAGAAACTTGGGTTGCTCTCTTCATGGCCCAAGAGATAAACTGCTTGTCCTTGAAATAAATTTACAAATTAAATATGTACCGTATTGGCCTGGATATAAGCCTCACTTTTTCCCCCAAATTCCGACCATGAAAAGTTAAAGTGTGGCTTAAAATCATGACCTTACAGAAATGGGCTTTTATGATATCGCTGCTGAAACAGACATATGGTAAAACGGAATGGGTGTAAGTGCCTGCGGAATTTCAAGGGAGCAGCTTATATTCGGGTATTGTCTTTTTCTCTCTCCCCCGCCCTCCCGGCTTGAATTCAACCGCCTATATTCGGGCCAATACGGTATCTTCTTTTCTGTCCCACAACTCACAGCTATAGTGAATTTCCAAATAATCCTTTATTTGAAAGCAACCTAGAATCAGCTGAGAACTCTGTGAATGGCTCCTTGTGTTCCACTAAGGATGCCAAACTAAACCCAGGCAATATTGAGAACTGTAATCTATTATAACACCCTCTCTTGGACATTAGCATGTACACTGCATAATTCAGGAAATATGTGAAACAAGGAATCTGAACCATTGGCAGAGCCATCCAAAAGGCATTGGTGTGTGTGTGTGTGTGTGTGTGTGTGTGTGTGTGTAGGCAGACGAACCAGCTTTTCCAATGTGGGTTTGAGCAATGCAGATTTACATGGATGAAGCTCATGGGTACAACACTTGGACAGTACTTCGTTTAGCTGGTTTATATCCGATGCAACAACAACAACATGTACCTCATATTTTTTGAAGTGCTTGTTAGCATGCGTTTTAATGACAAAAAAAGACTTCGCCAGCTCTAGGGCATGTTGGGAGAATAGGAGGGTTTTGGGTTCTGTGAAACTACAGTCTCTCCTTGTCCTGGTTCTCACTACCTGAACTGCAGACTCGGGTTCCATCAAAGTCTTGAATGCATAAATCAAATTGGGATATAGGCAAGGCTCAGGTTACACAGAGCAAGACGTACAAAAGAGGTACTGGTGCAAGGCTAATCACAAGCTAAGATGCCGATCCAACAGGGGACATGGCCCTGAACCTTCCTTTTGAAGGGTGAGGCAGCATGGCACTTAGCATGATGAATGGCTGGACCCTCAAGACTGGGCAAGCAAACTGGCACTTCATCAAGTATGCTGAGCTTGTGGGGTCTGTGCACACAGGCTCTGTCATCTCCATGTCCCTCGAGATGGAGGCAGGGATCAATGGCACCAGCTCAGTATCTGAGGTGTCTCCACCACAAGAGGTACATGACATGGGGTGTCCTGTGTCACAGGGACAGAACACTCTTTTTCCAAAGCTGCTCAGGTTTTGCAGGGAAAGTATTTGTTTTTGCCAACTTCTGAAACACATTGGGCAGAAACTCAAGTGAGGGCCTTTTCAGTGGCTGCCCCCAGGCTCTGAAACTCCTTGCTGAGGGAGGCCCGGCGAACTTAATCTCTGGTGACCTTTTGCTGGCAGGCAAAAAATATGCTAATTTAGACAGGCCTTTTAAATATGCTGATGTTGATTTCATTGATATTTTACCTGCCTTGTCTTTATGGGTTCTTGCTGGCCCTATCTTAAAGGTAAAGGTAAAGGTACCCCTGCCCGTACGGGCCAGTCTTGCCAGACTCTAGGGTTGTGTGCTCATCTCACTCTAGAGGCCAGGAGCCAGCGCTGTCCGCAGACACTTCCGGGTCACGTGGCCAGCGTGACAAGCTGCATCTGGCGAGCCAGCGCAGCACACGGAAACGCCGTTTACCTTCCCGCTAGTAAGCGGTCCCTATTTATCTACTTGCACCCGGGGGTGCTTTCGAACTGCTAGGTTGGCAGGCACTGGGACCGAGCAGCGGGAGCGCACCCCGCCACGGGGATTTGAACCGCCGACCGATGATCGGCAAGTCCTAGGCACTGAGGCTTTAACCCACAGCGCCACCCGTGTCCCTTGGCCCTATCTTAGAAGAGTTTAATAGGAGGAACTTTGCGCCTTGGAAGTTACAAGACTAACAGTGTTTTTGGAGAGACTCACATAGAATTTAGCACCTCTTTGCATATGCAACCCAGCTGCCTTTTGATGTCTGACAATGCAATCCTATATGTACATACTCAGAGGTATGCCCCTTTGAGTTCAATGGGACTTACTTTGAAGGAAATATGGGATTGCAGCCTAAAAAAAAAAAAACACTCATTGGATTTGGCTGGAAACCAGATCTACTGACTTGGTGTACTTGAAAATGTTTTTGCTGGTCTAATAGCACAAGTAGTTTCCATAAGACATTTGAGCTCCCTGATCACTCCTTCCCCTTACCTTTTTTTTTTGTAACTCTCTGGAATGCTGATATTTTGGTTAATTTTCTCCAGCTGTCACAAAGTCTCACAGGAAAATGACCTCGTGGAGTGACCACTTCCCTAGCCCTTGATGTAAGTATGCTTTTTTCCAGGCTTTCACCACTTCATCCCCATCACTGTCTGGGGCCTTTAATGAGTCAAGGGAAATATATATGCATTTGTGCGCTCACTCGCGCGCACACACAAAGAAAGCAATTATGAGATATTAATGAACTCAGTCTGTATTTTAAAATCTCATTCATTAGTTAAAGTTGAGTTGAGTTTGGTCTACAGACCATAAACATCAAATACAGCATAGGGGTCGTCAAGAATACCACAGCGAAAAGAAAAGAAAGGTAACATGCACGCACACAAATGGTGCCCCTTATAACAAGAGTCTAACCAAATTTAGGGGCGCGGGTGGCGCTGTGGGTAAAACCTCAGTGCCTAGGACTTGCCGATCGCATGGTCGGCGGTTCGAATCCCTGCGGCGGGGTGCGCTCCCATTGTTCGGTCCCAGCGCCTGCCAACCTAGCAGTTTGAAAGCACGTCAAAAGTGCAAGTAGATAAATAGGGACCGCTTACTAGCGGGAAGGTAAACGGCGTTTCCGTGTGCTTCGTCACGCTGGCCACGTGACCCGGAAGTGTCTGCGGACAGCGCTGGCTCCCGGCCTCTAGAGTGAGATGAGCACACAACCCTAGAGTCTGTCAAGACTGGCCTGTACGGGCAGGGGTACCTTTACCTTTAACCAAATTTATCTGAAGCTGAGGCTCCAATACTTTGGCCACCTCATGAGAAGAGAAGACTCCCTGGAAAAGACCCTGATGTTGGGAAAGATGGAGGGCACAAGGAGAAAGGGACGGCAGAGGACCAGATGGTTGGACAGTGTTCTCGAAGGTACCAGCATGAGTTTGACCAAACTGCGGGAGGCAGTGGAAGACAGGAGTGCCTGGCGTGTTCTGGTCCATGGGGTCACGAAGAGTCGGACACGACTAAACAACTAAACAACAACAACCAAATTTATAAACAATCACAAAGATTGCTAATTTTTACTCAGGTCTCATATTCCTTTTCATCACTGTGACCTAGTTTTGATAGCCATACAGGGCACTTAGCTACATTTTCTGTGTCATAGCAGCAGAGGAGGTGGGGTAGGTGGAACACTGTTGTTCCCAACACAGAAGGCCACTGGCACAGAACATGAGGAAAGAGGTGAGGCACTGGGAGTTTGGGCTGTGTGGTATGGCATGGGGCAGCAGGAGGGTTGGACTGCCTTTGATACAACTTGGTATGGGGGCTGAGCTCTGTTTCTTGATCTTAGGACTGGAAGTTGCCATTAAGAGTTGAAATTCACCTGAGCTCCCCGAGTGTAAATAATAATAATAATAATAATAATAATAATAATAATAATAATAATAATTTATACCCCGCCCATCTGGCTGGGTTTCCCCAGCCACTCTGGGCGGCTTCCAACAAAACACTAAAGTAGAATAACCTATTAAACATTAAAAGCTTCCCTAAACAGGGTTGCCTTCAGATGTCTTCTAAAAATTTGGTAGTTATTTTTCTCTTTGACATCTGATGGGAGGGCGTTCCACAGGGAGAGCGCCACTCCCGAGAAGGCCCTCTGCCTGTTTCACTGTGACTTGGCTTCTTGCAGCGAGGGAACCGCCAGAAGGCCCTCGGCTCTGGACCTCAGTGTCTGGGCAGAACAATGGAGGTGGAGACGCTCCTACAGGTATACTGGACCTGTCTTCCTCCTGTCTATAGCATTTTAACAACAAATTAACTTCATGGGCTATTTACTACTACATCTTCTGCCACCTCGGTTACAAAAAGCACCAGGTGTGTTAAACAGAAACCTCTAGATCTTAACGCAAAACATATTAGCGTGTGGCGCCAGTTCATACAGTTGATGTTTTACCATTCATCAAAACCAGTATTTTGATGTTGCTACAGCCTCGGCCTCAGTAGATTCTAGTGATCCATGGGAATAAAACTTTTAAAGGTTTAAATGGAACAAACTTCTTTAGATGGAACTGCAGTTACACAGAGCAATATAGCAATTGTTGAGATGGAGCTGAACGCATAAGTAATCTGTTTGAACAGGGCAACCCATCGTCCCACTTAGTCCCCTGAGAAGATTAGGTCATTCTTGCTTGCAAACGTTGCCGTCAGTCAGTCCAAGCATTCATCTAATTCACCAAGGTGCTGGATATTTCAGAGTTACTTCTCTTCAAACAGCTTTAGTCCCCCACCCCACCCCAAAGTGACAGGACCACAGCAGCACTTGGCAAACTTCTAAACTGCAGCTTGAAGGACATAGCTTTTCTAGAAGGTGATAACAGCCCAGAAATATAAGTCTGCCTATTTCTCTCCCCCTCTCTGCCTTCTGTCTCTCCGCTGAGTGACTCCACTCCTACAGGGCCATTCATGAGGGTTACATGTTACATTGGCACCAGAAACCTTCACTGCAAGCTTTTGGAGGTTTCGGAGGCATTAATCAACAAGCAATTTAACTTGGCACAGAGAGAAACAAATTATGCTTATTTCAGTCTGTTCACGAAGCAAACAAGGAGCATTTTACACATCTGTGTTTTCCATTTATTTCACAGAAATAGCACAGATGCTTTGTACAGATGGCATACACCGTTGAAATAAAAGTTATGGGTGCTATGGTATGTGTGATTGTATTTAATTTGTTAAATACTACTGATAAAGTGAGGGGGGAAACAAGGCTGCTGTCAGCACCCGACATCCTCAGGTATCTGCTGGGGCTCCTGGCCTCACTTTTCTGACTGTCTGCTAAGCAGTGGATGGCTTGGAGCTCCCCTTTAAATTTCCTCTAATGCTTGGAGTACCCCTCCATTGGAGGCACTATTTAAATCTTCCACAATTTCCCAGAGTGATGCTACAATATGGACCTTTTGGGAATTGTAGAAAATGTAAGTTCTAAGCCGTTCACTACACATTGGTGCCCTGTTGCCCTCTGCTGCTAAGTAGACCCACTGGGAAGGGCACTGACACAGAAGAAGGGCTCTCTAGAGGGTATGTTCTGAGGGCTCCTCTTAAGGTCTCCCTCAAATATTTAGCCAGCCCTGGAAAGAAATCTAAACAGAAGTGCAGTGCAGTACAGAGACTAGTATTGGCTTTAATCTATCCATGAGAAAAAAGTGAGGGCCTGGACCTTCAGTTCTGCAACAATGACAATTTTTTCCATGTACGTGAAATTAGATATATGTCTTTATCCTTGCAAAATCCATTTGACCTCCAATTATAATCTAATTTGACTTCCACCTATAATATTTGGGCTATTTATGTAATGTTGTGGAATCACTGCTTTCTCTTGTACACTTACAGACCCTTCATGTTTACATGGTTTCACTTTATTCTACAGAAATTATTCCCAGGTGCATATGACAGGGTTGTTCTGTGGAGAGCAGACCTGAGTATTTACAGGTTAATATGCATTAGAGATGTGCAAATGATTGGGCAGTATCCCAGATCAAATTGGACAATCCAGCCAGAATCCAAATTGAATTGAATCAGCTCCAGTTCACTCTGAATCAGAGTAACAATTTGTGCCAATCTAGAGCTCAAAATTGCCTAAGAAACCAGACACCCTGTCTCAAAAGTGTTAGAATCATTAACTGTAGCACTATATAAGGAGATTGCCAGGTTGGGGAGAGGGGGAGATGGAGTTGGAGGAGAAGGAGGGGAGGAGGAATTAGTTATTGACAACTCTAGCTTCTAATCCAGGGCTAGAATGTCACTCAAAAATATCCAATCATAGTGTTTGTAGGGAGGGATAGTGAAGTCTTAAAAGTAGCTGCAAGGTCACACTGCCTTCAGTCTTTTGTAAGTTGTGTTTCTTAGAGTTTGGTGGCATATGTTCAGCTAGTATTTTATTTATCCTTCAGTACCCTACCCAACTGGGACGCGGGTGGCGCTGTGGGTAAAACCGCAGGGCCTAGGACTTGCTGATCGTAAGGTCGGCAGTTCAAATCCCCGCGGCGGGGTGAGCTCCCGTCTTTCGGTCCCAGCTCCTGCCCACCTAGCAGTTCGAAAGCACCCCTAAGTGCAAGTAGATAAATAGGTACCGCTTTATAGCGGGAAGGTAAATGGCGTTTCCGTGTGCTGTGCTGGTGCTGGCTCGCCAGAGCAGCTTCATCACGCTGGCCACATGACCCGGAAGTGTCTCCGGACAGCGCTGGCCCCCGGCCTCTTAAGTGAGATGGGCGCACAACCCTAGAGTCGGTCACGACTGGCCCGTACGGGCAGGGGTACCTTTACCTTACCCTACCCAACATCTATACCTGTTTGTTTTCCATCCTTCCCCAATTAATCCTGGCTCATGGTCACCCAGCTGCCCTGTAGACAAAGTGTGTATTCTTTAAATAAAGAGGGAGAAGAGGTAGGGAGTTTGGCACCCAGTGCAAAAAATAAAAATCTGAACCTTGGGGCTGCTGGGCCATCCCCTAACAATGCCCCTGTTCGTGAGGTGGTGATGGGGCGTCTGCTCCCAGCAAACTCTACCTGTCACTATTCTGCTAGGAAAAGTTCAAGCAACAGTGCTTGTGTGGCTGTGAATCCTGGCTGTGAATCCTGGCCATCTGAATCCTTGTTGCTGGTCACAGTGTCGGCCTGGGTGCAGAACAGGAGGTGAAGCCAGTTTTAAATTAGAATACTAAAGCTCTGGGATCAGGATTCAAAGGCAAGGTGAACAGGCCCATTTCTCGGAATGTTGTAAACTCCATATGGGACCTCAACCCCTTCTTAAATAATTGGAAATGTGTTCAAGGTCTGTTACTGCCCGATCCACCTTTAAGTTTCTGCAAAATCTTAAAATAAAACTATGACTGGTCTAAATTCCTGACCAATATATCTGTGTCTTCCTTTCAGCTCTGCCCTGTAAATGGTTTCCTAAGAATCCAAATGGTAGCTACTTAGTATTCAGCAAGTCCCACCCACCCTCCCTTCAAAATATTCCCTTGACTTCAGTGTTTACATATGCACTAGGTATGTTTACCCTGAGGTATTAAAAAGGCCATTAAAATAGATATAATGGCATTGCATACATCCTGTGATAGTCAGCGCCTAGCATTTGCCTGCTTTATTCAGAATAATAGTGATTAATAATATTAATAATAGGTATGGTGGAAAATAATAAGAATGGGTAATTCCCTTGGAATGAACACTCTCCAAACATTATCATTAGGAATTCTTTTGCTTTACCTTTTAAGGAGAGCAGCAGTTTCCAACATGTCAGGTTTCTAAATCACCTGATAGTTTGAAAGGAGGTATTTGAGTAATTTCTCTAAGCTATAAGGTGAGCACCATCCTGGCTGTATTATTTTAGGAAATGAGCCCAAACCCTGTAGAAGTACAGCTAGCATATAAATTAAAAACATCTTCCAGTTTAATTGGCTTCCCTTGTGCTCCATAATTTAACATTGACATTTCTTTTTAATGAAATACAACATGGTTCAGTGATTAGGATTGAATTTATTAATGCGTTTAACAGTGCAATCCTAGGTGTGTCTACTCAGAAGCAAATCCCACTGAGTCCAGTCAGACTTACTCCCAGGTAAGTGTGTACAGGAGTGCAGCCTACAATATTTACATATCACCTAAACAGATAAATAAATACAGACAACTGGATCCACTGAGGGTGCAGCCTGAACATGAAATCAGACTTGGCCTTGCATGTGCACGACTGTTTTAGGAGTATTGAAGGACAAAGAGAGGACTGTGTGCCTAGTTTCTGGTGAGCATTACTGCATCTAACACCCACTCCAGGATCAAGAACAATGCAGTCTGGATCAGATGGTTAGCGCTGAGCTGACAGAAGAAAACACCTGAATTGGGAATGAATTGGCTGGTAGGTGTGGGCAGGTATATGGAAACAAAAGGGTACACATATCCCACTGGATATACATCAAGACAGGGTTGCCTCCAAACTGGCATATTTTGCTTCCTGAGGCAATGGGCAAATGGAACCACCCAGAAGCCCATTGGACTGGCAGCTGAGTCTTGATCATGTGCTTATAGATTTATTTTACAATATAGCCTGTTCCCTGCACAGTCTATATTGATGCAGCGTGTATCTTTTAACTGCTCGCTCTGTGTGTGTGTGTGTGCGCGCGCGCACACACAATTCTCTTTAATTTCACAATGGATCTGGTTGCACTTGTTAGAGAACAGCGGCAACTCAAAGCTGCACCAACATTTACTACCTTGCAGCAAAGGAGGTTGGGATGGTGGAAGAAAAGCAGTGCGCTGACCCCTTGATCTGTGTGCATGCGCACTATGAGCATGGGTGCACACATTCCAATCAAGAAGCTGCATTCTGTCCCCTCACAGTGAGAGAATGGGCTTTGGGGGGGAAAGCGGGAAGGGATTGGAAGACTGCAATCGACAATTTATACTCATAAACAAGGCACCCCTAAAAACTTTCCAGATGCCCAGATAGGGACAAAATGCAGGCATCCATTAAAGAAGAGTTAGGCAACCTGTGGCCCAATTTAATGCAGGTAGCAAGGAGGAGGGAAATGGTGGCAAGAGGGTGGCACAGAGAGATAAAAAAGGGCAATGGAAAGAGAGAGGTGCATGGAGTGTGAAATATACTCGGAGTCGAGAGTGGATTTCATGGTCTTTATTCAGCTCATAGAGGTGAGGAGGAATGGAAGTTCCCCCAGAATGTCTGCTTTATATAAATTATTTACACAATGAGCCCCATGTGATTGGCTAATTCCGGGATTCTCCTTTAGGCCAATCAGGATATAGATTCACTTCCACCTGGAGCTCGATTGGGTGGCTCCTGTGGACCAATCAGATCTCTGCATTCTGGATCCTATTGTTCTAGGACCAATCAGACTGCTGCATTCTGAATCCTATTGTTCTAGGACCAATCAGACTGCTGCATTTTGGATCCTATTCAACTCAGTACATAACAGAGTGGTAAGCAGAGATCAAAAATATTATGCCCCCTCCACTCTTGTTTTTGGCCTCACCCACTGCTAGCATGCAAGCTCCAAGTGATTACCCGAGGAATATGACCCTTAAAAAAAAGTTTCCTCACTCCTGGGTTAAAGCATTTGACAGTCTGTTGTGCACAATTTTAAATAAAGGACATTAGCTTGAGGAAAGCATGCCCTTTATAAGAGTTTTCCCTCCTTTTTCCAAACACCAGAATGGCACACTTGTATTTTCAGGCATTCCTCTGGACAACTTTTCTTTTGTTTTCTTTTGGGATTAGGTAGCATCAATTCTTTCTTTCTTTTTATTAGTTGAGTTTTTCCAGTGGTGATAGTTCCCAGAATGAGGATTTACTGTAAAGCGCAGGCACATGGCCAGTTTGAGACGATTGTACCATCAGTGTTATTACCATGGTTAGTGTGCCGCTTGACCTATTCCCACTATAACAGCAGTGAGACTATGATTCCCTCAAACACATGAAAAACTGCCTTGTCAATGAAAGGTGGTGAACAATACGGCAATGTTTGCATGATTGCAATCCATGAAAAATATTAGCCCATGCATACGCAGGCCTTATTATGTAGACGTTGTTTGCCTAGCAAAAGCGACTGTCTGTTTGTCTTCCCTGTATCGTAGTGTCTTGACCTGCTATTCACTGTCTCTGAAAGCCTGGGAGCTTCGTTTCATCTATAAAATGTGATTTGTTTTATTGTAAAACAGAAGGAGAACAAAAAGGTACTGTACGTGGCGAGGTCTTTTTCCATGAATATAAAATCCTTTCAGCTCAGTTTTAGGTGACAAACTGCACAGCTGTAATGCGTTCCATTTACCAGCCTGCATATATGAAAGATGTGTAATGTTAACTGAGTTTTCTCCCCCCCCCCCTCCTCATCCCATTCCCGTCCCTAAAGGAGGACCACCCTGTCTGCAGAATCTCCAAGGAAAAACACGGCGCGGTCTGATCAGAAACTGCCTTTGTTGGCAGAAATACACTACGTTGCATTAACCAAAACAGTCAAAAATTTAAAATAAAATCTTTTTTTATGGTGGCTGCTTTTTATTTAAATATTCATTTTATTTGTGTAAACGGATCTCATTTGGTCTTGACATACCAACATCACAGAACTATCTGTAAGCCTTGTTTACATTTAGCAGTGGAAATTGTTTCAAGCTTTTCACAGAACCTTCAAAAAATGATATACACTGAACAGAAAATGTGTCGGATCCCCCACTGTAGCTCCCCCCTTCTCCAAAAGCTACGTTTGCTCATGGATAACAATTTGTGGGACAGAATGTACCAAATACTTAATCCCCCCCTTTAAAAAATGGTTTTTACACTGATATAAGAGCTGCTTTGCTGTTGCCAGATACCCAGGCCTTCACACTATAAGTGGCTTCTGTGTCTAACTTATTACTAACCTTGATATGTGACATCATCTACAGTTATCATTTTGTAGTTAATGTAACTAATGCATACTTTTGTTTAAAGTTGACATACAAAGTTATGGCATGTGGTATTACTGGTACTGGTGATGGGAGGAAAAATCTAGCGGTGGCATGAGGGTGCTCCCGATGAGCTGTTTATTGAGCATGCATCCTGGTTGGGTTGCACAAAGCTTACACAAAGGTAATACTATGGCCACATGACTGGTGATGCGGCAGGTAGACTGGTGACTGGGAGTGGCCACCGAGACCATATAACACCGGTCCTGAAAGACCTACATTTGTTCCCAGTACGTTTCCAAGCACAATTCAAAATGTTGGTGCTGACCTTTAAAGCCCTAAATGGCCTCGGCCCAGTATACCTGAAGGAGCGTCTCCACCCCCATCGTTCTGCCCGAACACTGAGGTCCAGAGCCAAGGGCCTTCTGGCAGTTCCCTCACTGCGAGAAGTGAGGTTACAGGAAACCAGGCAAAGGGCCTTCTTGGTAGTGGCGCCTGCCCTGTGGAATGCCCTCTCATCAGATGTCAAGGAAATAAACAACTACAGTGGTTCCTCAGGTTTAATACTTAATTCGTTCGGGAGGTCCATTCTTCACCTGAAACTGTTCTTAACCTGAAGCACCACTTTAGCTAATGGGGCCTCCTGCTGCCGCCATGCCGCCGGAGCACGATTTCTGTTCTCACCCTGAAGCAAAGTTCTTAACCCGAAGTACTACTTCTGGGTTAGCCAAGTCTGTAACCTGAAGCATCTGTAACCTGAAGCGTATGTAACCCGAGGTAACACTGTATCTGACTTTTAGAAGACATGTGAAGGAAGCCCTATTTAGGGAAGTTTTTAATGTTTGATGTTTTATTCTGTTTTTAATCTGCTAGGAGACATCCAGAGTGGCTGGGGAAACCCAGCTGGATGGGTGGGATATAAATAAAAAATAATAATAATTATTATTATTATTATTATTATTATTATTATTCACCCCATACGTTTCATAGAATCATATAGCTGAGAGGAACCCCAAGTGTCATCTAGTCCAGTCCCCTGCCATGCAGGAATCTCAAGTAAAGCATCCATGACAGGTAGCCATCCAACCTCTCCGTAAGACCTCCAAGGAAGGAGAGTCCACCACCTTCCACGGAAGTCTGTTCCACTGTCAAACAGATCTTACCATCAGAAAGAATTCTAGGAAGTGTAGTTAATGGTGCCAAGAGTTGTTCGGAGACCCCCATCCCCCTCAGAGAGCTGCGGTCCTCAGTGTGGTCTAACAATCAAACCCTGTTCAAAGGGAACTCTTGGGATTGTAGCTCTGTGAGGGAAATAGAGGTCTCCTATGAACTCTCAGCACCCTTAACAAACAGCGGGTCCCATAATTCTTTGGGGGAAGCCATGACTGTTTAAAGTGGTATCATACTGCTTTAAATGTATGTTGCGAATGTGACCTAACACAACCAACCATCTAGAATATGTTGGGTTTTCCCCCCAAACAGATCATCTATCTGCTGGATTATGCAGTCTCTATTTGCATTTTTTTTTTTTTAATAGGCAAACCATACCATGTTGAGAGTTTGGCTTGGAAGTTGTAACAAGATGCAAATTGCTCCATCCTAGTGCCAGATCAGTTAAGACCCAGCAAACGGCACCCTGCACAATGTCTGGCCTTAATGACTTTACAATCTGGTGCAGGGTTGGTTTATTGTGATTGGGGATGGTAGATGTTCAATCAGTTTCTAAAAAATAATGAGATATTCCTCAAAGCACTCTGCTGGTGCTAGGTTTGTCTTGGCTTTGCTCTTGCTGCTTCCTCCTCCTCTTCTTCCTTCTCTCCAAGCCCGCCCACTCCCTGCATCACTGCCTGGCATTCCTGACACTAAGACCTGTCTAGCTTTCTGGAGCCACAAACCATATGAATCAGAGAGAACCCACCCATTGCTTTGGCATGTCTGAAATGACTGACAGTTCCACCTCAGTAACAATTAAACAAGTAAAAACTGGTTGCTTTGGTTAGCAGGTAAAAGTGTGGAACACCCAAACACATTGAGCTGGGTGTGCGTACCTAAGGAATCCAGGTTAGCGGTGGATGGACTTTCTCTTCCCAGAAACATAACAAAGGTGCTTTATCCAACTGATGGCCAGTATCATCTTGTTTCACTTAGTTTGGGCTCCCTTAATGTTGTCCTTGGTTAGATTTTGCATTCATTGTGGTTATACAGAGCTATATGGAGGGAGAAATTCAACTGAGGTAGACATATAATTCAGGTAAGCCTATATGAGCTACATATGGAATGGTGAGGGTGTTGCTTCAGTGTCAAGAAACTAAGGAAAGGCAGAAAGACAGACATTTTGCAGACTGGAGACATTCAACACAGCAATGCTCGTTTATCCAACATTATAATAAAAAGTTGAAGGAGCAGGGTATGTTCACCCTGAACAAGCAATAATTAAGATATGAAAGACCTATCCAGGCATGCAGGAGTTACATAAATGATCTGGAGTTAGGGATAAGCAGCCAGACGGCTGGACAAGTTTGTTGGTAACACCAAATTATCCAGGGTGGTAAAGGAAAAGATTTTGCACAAAGATGCCGCTAAACGGGAAATAAAAGAACAAAATGTAGTTCAACATAAGCAATTGCACATATCAGGCAAGTGCTGACTTATAGTCTTTCTGGCACCTATTGTAGACTCTCCTTTTTCAACAAGCCTTTTAAGTAGGTTTACTGTACATCACTTAAAGGCAACTGTGATTAAGTGGTATACAATTCTTTGAAATAAATAAAATAAATAAGATGAGATTCTTATCCCAATCTGTATCACTGGTTTTGTAATTTAATATGCGCTTTTATTCTTGATGGTTTTATTCTTGATCGTTTCAGGTTATTTTATGGCAAACAATTCATAAATGAAATAAGTTTAAAGTGATGCACACTGGGGCAAAAAGCCACTTGCAAACTGATAGGGTATGAGCTGGCAGTAACTTACCAGAAAAGATATATTGGAGTTGTGGTGAATACCTCAGTGAAAACACTGACCCTGCGTATGGCAGCCATGAAAATGGTGAAGTCCATGCTACGGATAATTAAAAATGGAACTGAAAATAAAAGTGCCAATGTAACAATGCCTTTATACAAATCATTGACATGTGACTACATTTGGAACGCTGCCTGCAGATCTGGTCACCATATCTCAAATTGGGGCAACCCAGTCGGAATGGCGGAGTATAATTAATATGTTGTTGTTTGTAGAGCTCGAAAAGATGTGGAAAAGGGGTGTAGAGCAATCTCATTACAATTAAATGAACAGGGGTGTAGAGCAATCCCTTTACAAGCAAAACACGATAAAATTTATGGCCTTTCATTTTAGAAATTTAGAGTGTTTGGGGCTGATTCATTTGTGCATATACATCACAAGATGAGCTGAAGCTGTGAACTGCCTCCACTGAAATATATTGTCTGAAGTGATACAATATGGCAGTACTAGTGGTTGTTCAGCAGTGGAGTTTCTCCCCCAAATGTAAGTCATCTCTTGCTGTTGTAGTCACCAAATTATGAACAAACATGTTCAGCCTGACAGTGCTGCAATGAGACAAATGAACCACAGCAGCACTTTTGGTTGTTCCATCTTCAGCTAGATGATCCTTTCGGTCCCTTTCACTTTACAATTCTATGATTCTACTCATTTAAGAGTTTCCAAAGCCCACATCACTCCATCCCAACACATTCCTCCTAAAGATGCTACAGCAGTCTTGTTCAGATACACGTTTTACAATTCTAACAAGAAGAAATAAAAGGCAAATTACAGTACTGAAAGGAGAAGGAAAACCATTCGTGGATATTTTAGCAACTGGCCAACAGGAGTGAAGAAATAGACAGAAAGAACATATGGTGGGTTCATTGTGTTTAGTTATGGACAGTGGTACCTCGGGCAAGAACTTAATTTGTTCTGGAGGTCCATTCTTAACCTGAAACTGTTCTTAACCTGAGGTACCACTTTAGCTAATGGGGCCTCCCGCTGTACCGCCGCCACCTGATTTCTGTTCTCATCCTGAAGCAAAGTTCTTAAGCCCAGGTACTATTTCTGGGTTAGCGGAGTCTGTAACCTGAAGTGTCTGTAACCTGAAGCATATGTAACCCAAGGTACCACTGTACTTTTAAAACATCATTTCAGTGCAGCCAGGATTCTTAGGGTAAATATACCTGATGCCAGATGTGATTAATGAATGAGTATTTTAGATTTATTTCTGAACAGAAAAACTGACAATTATGCAGATGGCATGCAGGTTTCAAAAGCCATCCCTCTCATCCTTTCCAAGGGATGGGAGTCAAAGAAACAGACCCCTATAGCTGACCCCTATAAAACAAACAACATACTATCATCAGTGATCTGGTGACAGTATGGTGAGCAATGCCTTTTGTTTCAGTTTACTACATGGCCCTATTCTAGGCAATGGTGGCATGAGGAGAATGGCCAATGCTCACTCAACACCATAAAGCCGATAGAAAGAGCCCATCAAAGGCGTACGTTCCAGAATAGCTGGCAAATATGCCTGAGCTTTCATCCATTGCTATATCAACCATAATCAAACTGTGTTTTGGGTTTTGCAGTCTCCCAAATGCCCCGTGCACTAGGACTTCTGCCAAACCTTGCATGAATGCTAGCCTAACTAATAATAAAGGTAGGACATCTAACAGAGCAAATAGTAGCAGCTCACCTCCTTTATAGGTAAGGTGAAACTTCCGCTCTATCCATTTCATTTTGAGCCAATTCTTTCTCTTGCCGATTTTGCTGGAAATTCTAGGAGGGTGTACTGGTTCCATCAATTGGGTTGGAGCTAAGCTCCATCATTGTGCTTAACAACAGAGGAAAGGAGATAGAGAAAGGAAGGGGAAAGCGGGGAAAGCTAATGGTATAAGAGGGGGAAAACACCCTCCAGTCTAAACACTGTAGAAAGCAAAAGAAGACTTAATTAGGAAACTGGAAGGCAAAGAACAAGAGCTCATCCTAAGTGAATTGGAGTGTGATGAGCATAAAGAAAACTCTTTTTACAACATGTTCTTTGACTCCCACTGAGTGCTTGTTTCTTAGACTTCCTTGCCTAATAAAGTTAGCATTTAAATGGACCAGGAAAGCTTTGATGTTAACACCTCATTGAGGTATAGAGTTCATACGTTGGCTACTCCTATTCTTTGGCTGGAAACAGTTTTCTGCATGGCTAGCTTAACAGGACAACAGAACCTGGATTTGTATAGAGATTGGAAAGGCTATCCCCACAAAGAAAGGGCTACAAACTTCATTTATTTTAACAGAAACCTGCCCTTCATAGAGGAGAGCAAATGTCTAAGAAGTGCCTCAGACTAAACAATTAGCAGCTCCCATTAGTAGCATGGCTGTGTACATAAGCAACGGTTCTTAAAATTGACAAAAAGTTCTCATGAATCTGCTCTTGGGATAACATGCCTGCGGGAGGATGGAAGAAGAAAAATTCCTCACACTCCCATCTGCATCACTTTGAGAGGGTACACCAGTTCTCCAACCAGTGTAAGAAAAGCACCTGTTCAGGGAAGCATTCAAGTCATCATGAAAGGAAAGAACAGAGGCACAGAGAAAGCATGTGTGTTGTATATGGATAACTAGATATATAATCTAGGCAGAACTGGAAACCAGTCCTATTAGATCTTATGAGCCTCATGGGTGTAAATATCCTCTAACAGGGTAATCTACAGAGACAGATCATGATCAATGCCAGTTCTGGTTGAGCATCAAATATGTATGCAGTATTGCAGCACATTTTCCAAATTGCCATATTGGCAGAGAGTATCAAGTTGCTCAATTTAATTGGAAATCTAACAACTTTCTTTGGGATTGCATATATGTATATTAAAATTTGGAAATCTGGTCCTGGTTTTTGAGAGTTGGATTTTTCAGAGCTCGCAAACACAGAGATGAAAAAGAATGCCACATTATTATAATGTAAGTATAATGTAAGTAATGGTATGTAAAAGAAGAAAAAGACTCGGCTCAATTCTCCATAGGTTACAGAATTTTCTGTATTCTTATTGATGGGTTTTAATTTGCATTTGGGAGCAAGCATCATTGAAATCAATGGGAGTGCTGAACAGGCATGGCACTGGATATCTACCACAGCTACTTCAGATCCTAGACAACTGAAACTAGAGCTAATGTACTATGCAAATTCTATCAAGCTGGCTATTTTCATCAGTAAGCGTTAATTATTTGTTTGAAAAGAGAAACTGAAAATCAGTTATGATCATAACCATTACTAGATGAATGAATTTCTCACATTTGTCTGCTTCACAAGAAGCAATGAGGATTTAAAGAGTCACCAAACCTCTACAACTCTGCAAGCATTTTTCCTAGAATGCAGTCCATGTTAATTCACCTTTAAATTTGATGCAGGTGTGTTGCACCAGGGTTATGAATGCCACAACCAGTATGGGCCCATGCATCTTGCATGTTTTGGTTCAATATATATTTTTGGACTCTTCAGTGGAGCAAAATCCCTTCTATACTTTCCTAGCATGTATCTTGAGAACAATTCAGCCACATCAGTTGCATTTGACAGGTTTTTATTGCTAGAAAATATACATGTCAGCTTTAGCTAGGTCCCAGTACTGAGGTAATATGAGAAGAGACAGCAGAGGAATACAGTCCATATTAGCCTGCACGCCTGTGAAAACCAGCCACCCTCTAGGAAGGCCCCAAGATCTGCACGCTGCCCCTCTGACGGTCTGGAAAGTCATTTGAAAGCAATGCCATTTGTTTTTCTTAAGTTGCTGAGAGGAGTGAATCACAGTTTCAACACAGAGGTTAGCTGAAGTGTTAACGGCAGGCACTGAAGTCACACTCACTCTCCCGCTCTCTTGTTGATTTCTGAAATGCGCGTGTGGCCAAAAGAAATGTCCAAAATGGTACCCGGTACAACAAAAGAGCTGCCTATCAGACAGCTGGGCTGTGTTTCCTCACATACATCATCAGGCTTCTGCCAATGTCTGCGTGCTGCAAGCATATAGTTTAAGATAGTGTGACTAGAAAATACGACAAGAGCTTTTGTTTATTATATTATATTTTATTTATTATATTCTGTGAACCACCTTGAGACCCCCGAGTTAAGGGCGGTATATAAATTCAGTTAACAACAACAACAACAACAACAACAACAACAACAACAACAACAACAACAACAACGAAGGATTTTAATACAGGGAAGCCTAGTCAGCCTGAGTACCTACAGCACTTGTACAACAATACCTCACTATTGATGTCTTATTATACCTGACATTCAATGTATCTTTCCATATAATCTGCAGGCTATTTTAAAATTATTATTAAAAGTAAGTTGTTATCAGCTGAGGGGGAGGGTGTCATAATTTCAGAAGGCTTATAAGGGAAATTTAATTTAACCCTTTATTTTCCAGCTGTGATCCTGAGGAAACTCCTTTGTCTGAAGCAAGCGTTTGCTTTGAAGGAGAATCCTCTGTTGGTGGGGTGGTAGCGATTTCCCCCTATTGCACATACTAGCTGCAGAGCGGAATATTTTCAGCAGAACCACAACTGGGTAAGGGTCAAATTTCCTTTCTGTGCCTACTTTGATTCTCTTAATTAGTGTTCTCATTCTCTCTCTCTCTCTCTCTCTCTCTCTCTCTCTCACACACACACACACACACCCACACACACCCAGCTGATGCTATTTGGATTTATTTTTTTTAATACTAAAAAAACCACCTGCATGTTAAATGGAAAGCGGCATTTAACATTGTGTCTGGTTTGGCCCTAAGCAAGTCTCATTAGTTCTCTCATAGTCTGCCAGAGAGGGCTGCATTTTTGGCTAGATTGTAATTATCAAATTGTTTGGAAGCGTGACCTCACTGCAATCAATTCAACACATGTGGGTGGGGAAATGCCCGGGAAACATAACACAGACATATTATTTAATTTTGAAAAGGGGAATTTCAGGGAAAAAAACCAAGAGACTCAAGGCAGAGAAGAAAGGAGTGGATTACAGGGCTGGCAGGTCCTAGGAAAAAGGAAAAATCTAGAACCAAGGAGCAACAAGATGAGACAGGAGGACTGCAAGACTGTGGCTTTTAGTAATGCAAAGAGAACATGCCTGGCTACACAGATGAGGGATTCCAACAGAAAGAGAAAGTAATGTCTAGACAGAATAAAGCTAGCCAAAGATATCTAAGCTTGACTACTGTAATACACTGTGCATGGGGCTGCCTTCAAAGACCTCTTGGAAATGCCAGCTGGTAAAAATACACACCAGCTTAGGTTACATGGAGTAGATATTATTCCATGTATATGCCAGCTCTCCAAGTTTTTTGGGGTGCAAATCAGCCTATAAAGCTTTGCATGACTTGTGATCAGGTAACGTCAAAAGCTGTCTTTCCCCCTTGGAAGCTGCTCAGATCTCTTTCTGCCTACAAAAGTCAGGCAAGCAGTGGCCAAGGAGGTGTGGCCTGGGGAGAGAGGGTGTGGCTTGTGAAGATCCCAAAGGGCCAGGTAGAGAAGCTCGGAGGGTCTGAGGTTTCCCATTTCTGCCCTAGCCAATCGGCCACAGCAGCGGGCCGGCATCAAGACACATCAAGTGGCATTTGCCTCACACCAGACTCAGCACTCACTTATAGGTCACGGGAGCACACGGTCTGCAGAAGAACCCCTTGCTAGATAGAACAGACACACAAGGGATCCCAGGTTCAAACCAGGGAACAGTCCCCACACACACAGAGGCTCCACGCAGACTCAGGCGCACCAGGGCCAATCAGGAGGAGCTATTCGTGGAGCCTGGCTCTTGCATGCACCAGTCAGTTCTTTGGCCCACCACTTTCCCATCCTTATGGCAGAAGAAGAATATACTCGTTTTGGGTCCTACTGATTCATTTTTCCCAAAATGAATATTCCAATCGCATTTCAGCAAGAGAAGGGTGTGGACAGCATAAGGAGTCAAAAATGAAGTTTGTGAACAGCTGCAAAAAAAGAAAGAAAGAAAGAAAGAAAGAAAGAAAGAAAGAAAGAAAGAAAGAAAGAAGCCCCCCCCCAAGAGCCCCCTTACGTTTCCTTCCCCTGAGCTTGGGCCTCCCTTGTGAAACTTCATTTATTAGCCACACAATTGTTAGCACTGTCCTTTTAGCTTCCCTCACTTTTCATTATGCCACAAGGCCTTTCTAAATTCCTGGCTGTTCTAGTGGATGTAAAATGTTTTCTTGTTCCCTGGGTTACAGAAAGAGAATTAAAGTTATTTCCCTTCAGCACCTTTGTGATCACCAGGATATATATATCCCAGCTAATCTTGTCTGCAAACTAACCTGATTCATTTTAGTTGATTTCTCTAGGTCAGCTTCTCTGGAATAGATTTTATTTGAGTGCACATACCCAGTATGATATATACATGCCACATTACCTTAGAAGCCCGCGTGTAATATTCCTCACTTGCCCCTTTAAAATTAGTAAAACCAGGAACCTAACTGATTCTAACCTGCTGTTTCTGTGTATTTTAAAGGGACAAATAGCTGTAGGGTTTGCAATTGTAACACACAATTATTTGTGAGAAGCCATGTTTAATGGTTTCCCCCAAACTTCAAGTGTTGCCTTTGGGGAGGAAGGCAAATAAATATAAATTGATGTGTACTTGATCCAGAAATGGCAGTAAGTGCAGAATTCTGTATTCATAGAATCATAGAATTGTAGAGTTGGAAAAGACACTGGTGGTTATCTAGTCCCCTCTGCAGGAATCTCAACTAAAGCATCCATGACAGATGGCCATTTAGCCTCCAAGAAAGGAGAGTCCACCACCTCCTGAAGGTTCCACTGTTGAACAGCTCTTACCATCAGAGAGTTCTTCTTGATGTTGAGTCAGAATCTCCTTTCTTGTAACTTGAATACATTGGTTTGAGTCCTACTCTCCGGAGCAGGAGAAAACTAGCTTGATCCATCTTCCACGCGGCAGCCCTTTAGATATGAAGTTGCCTATCATATCTACTTTCCCAGGTTAAAGGTACCCCTGCCTGGACGGGCCAGTCGTGTCCGACTCTAGGGTTGTGCGCCCATCTCATTTAAGAGGCCGGGGGCCAGCGCTGTCCACAGACACTTCCGGGTCACGTGGCCAGAGTGACGAAGCTGCTCTGGCAATCCAGCACCAGCGCAGCACATGGAAACGCTGTTTACCTTCCCGCTATAAAGCGGTACCTATTTATCTACTTGCACTTAAGGGTGCTTTCGAACTGCTAGGTGGGCAGGAGCTGGGACCGAAAGACGGGAGCTCACCCCGCCGCGGGGATTCGAACCGCTGACCATACGATCGGCAAGCCCTAGGCGCTGAGGTTTTACCCACAGCGCCACCCGCGTCCCTTTCCCAGGTTAAACATTCCTAATTCTCTCACCCGTTCCTCATAAGGCTTGGTTTCCAGACCTTTGATCATCTTGGTCACCCACCTCTGCACATGTTCCAGCTTGACAATATCCTTCTTAAATCATAGCACCCAGAACTGGCACAGTACAGAATATCATGTGTCAAAAGCCTTTGTCAAAAGCCTTACTGACATCAAGATACACTACATCCACAGCATTCCCCTGATCCACTATGCTTGTTGCTCTATCTAAAAAAGAAATGAGATTCATTTTGCATGACATGACTTGTTTTGGAGGAATCACCTTACCCCAGATATGCCCACTTGACCTTTTTCATCTGTAGAACCGTCACTGTTGCAGATGCCACATCCTACTCATTCCGCATTTGTAAGAAATCTATATTTTAGTTTGACTGTGCCTACACTGTGGAACTCCCTGTCTTCTGAGAATCAGGCAGGCTCCTTCACGCTTCTCTTTTAAAACATTTTTTGTTTAGGCAAGCCTATCTAGACGTGTACAAACTGACATGTGTTTTAATCTCCTTTTAGTTTATTGTTTAGATCAGGGTAGGCAACCTAAGGCCCGGGGGCCAGATGTGGCCCAACTGCCTTCTCAATCCAGACCGCGGACGGTCTGGGAATCAGCATGTTTTTACATGAGTAGAATGTGTCCTTTTATTTAAAATGCATCTCTGGGTTATTTGTGGGGCTTGCCTAGTGTTTTTACATGAGTAGAATATATGCTTTTATTTAAAAAGCATCTCTGGGTTATTTGTGGGGCATAGGAATTTGTTCATTATATTTTTCAAAATATAGTCCGGCCCACCTCATGGTCTGAGGGACAGTGGACCGGCTCACGGCTGAAAAAGGTTGCTGACCCCTGGTTTAGACACTTGTTTTTAACTTGTCTTTCGTTGACAATTTCAGTGTGTGTGTGTGTGTGTGTGTGTGTGTGTGTGTATTGGAGGTAAAAACTGTTTAGAGGCTCTAGTATAATCAAGCAGTAGGTCAGTATTGTTAAATAAATAAATAAGCAATACTTCCTTTCTGCTTCCAACTTTGCTTGATCATTATCTTCGAGTCAGTGGAGGAAAATTGCCTGGATTATTTGAGCAGTAAAGCTAATGCCAATGTCATGATTTCTGCATTTGGCACAGAATACCTTCATGTATAAATGATGAAGGAACAGAGAAGGATTCTCCTGGTAGCTATTCCTGGAAAAATGACCAAGGCACAAGCACTGAACATCACTTGCTGGCTCAAAGGAGATACCATGGCAAATGCATGTTTGCCACCAAGAACAGTAATGCAATGTCTAGTTATTTATTTTATTTCACTAGTCAGGCTTTTATTACCATCCTTCAATATACAATTATTGGGACTGTTCACAGGAGTAACACTAATGTAAAAAGACAGCAATTCACCAGCAAATTCCTAAAAATTGAAGGATAAAACCAACAGTCAAAAGTTCCTTCGAATGACAAGAGCCCCCCCAAAAGAAAAGGGTATTAGTCCCTGAAAGCAGGCACATAGCATGACCCTTCCTGGGTTGAAAGTTCCACACTTGGGGTGCTACAACAGACCAGACTTTCTTCCCAGTCACCTACTCCTTAGGAAAATTTAGGCTCATGATTTTACTGTGTTCACACCCATAACAAACACTTGAAGCACCTTTGACCAGGCATGGTTTCTCCCAGAGAATCCTGGGACGTGTAGTTTGTTAAGGGTGCTGAGAGGCCCCCTGCAGAGCTACAATTCCCAGCATGCTTAACCAATGACAGTTCCCAGGATTCTTTGGGGGGAAGCCGTGGCTGCTTAAAGCAGATTAAGAGTTCTTTCATTGGATGGTGCAGCTACAACTTGTGCCTTCCCCAGTCACCTTCCTAGGGAAATTCACGTCCTGTAAAGTCACTATCTCATTGTGCATTTACCTGATCCCTGACCCGAGCCTATAATGTGATGACAGCAATCCAGAAATACAGTGGTTTGTATATATTCTATGCAACCTTGTGGAGGCTGAGATGCACATACTATAGCCCCAACAGGGCTATATCCTGCTGTACATTTCCCGAAAAAGGCATTGAAAACAAAAGAAGTGAGAAGCACAGATACCATTTTCCCAAGCCCAGCATTCAGATACCAGTGCCCAGCTTGAGCTTCCAAGGCAGGAAGACTCTCCTACATGGCCTAAGTTAGCATATGCATTGGTGTATATTCATATGTTACCCAACTCACAGACATTTGCATGAAAGGGCGCAGAGAAATGGTTTAAAATCACCTTCCATCTGCAACACAATGGAGATGGGGGATGGAGGATGGAGATAGTGGGGACTGGTGCCCTTTGGCAGAAGGCAGAGAGAGAGACGGTAGACAAAGCCAGTGGCAGGCAGAGTCAACTAATTCTGATTTTATACCCATCCTCCTTCCTGCCTGTTGAATTTTTCAAGGGTAGCAAATGAGATGAAAGACGAGGAAGACAGGAGGCAGACCTGGTTGGCTGAGGACAGACTCAGGTTGGTGGGGCAGCCTCCACTGACAGGAGTGGCCAAGGGTAGATTATTGATCCTGTTAATGCCACTCATACAGGGCTGTGCTAAAATGGTGTGAAACACAGTAAACTTGGATAGCCAAATTTCATAAATGAGGTATTTGGGGCACAGAGGTACCTAGGCAATAATTTTGACAGCTTGTTGTCCAATTAGAATTTTGTAACAATGCTGAAAGAACATCCAAATGTCATGTTTAGGCATTTTGTCCTTGTTTGTTGCCATAACTTACTTTATCTCAGAGTTGGTTCCCAGCTCTTAAATGCCAGCTGGAGACACTGTCATCCCACAGAGGTTTGGTTTCTCTCTGGATCTGGGTGGCAATGACCAATCTGACCCTTAGGCTGTTATTGTTCTGCCAGGAGTGTTGTTGTTTTTTTACAATGGCTGATAGGTGTTTCTGTTTTTAATGTTATTCATTTGTCTTGGGATTTTTTCAGTGGATAGTCAGCACCTGGTAAGGATAGGAAGGCAGGGCTTCCAGATTTTAATAAATGAAGAATCACAAGCAACTGGGAGAGTTCAATCCTCATTCACCACCCCCACCCTCATGCCAAGCCTCCATCTCAGCAGTCCTCAAATCATCTCGCTTCCCTGGTATCATTAAGGATGCAAAAGTAGAATATCAAACATGCTCCACTCATTTCATGGTGAATACATTACTGGCTGCATTTCTACCATTTGCATGTGGAAAATGATGGTGATGATGATGAAGATTGGGGCCAAATAAAACAAAGCCCTGCAGGGACATTACATGCAATAGCTTTTGTGAAAAGAATTAACATGAAAGAGGGTTCAGCACTGGGGGAAAGGTCAGGTCAGATAAACTCTTTGGTTCTGATATGTTTTTGTAAAGAGGAAAGAGCTTTAGAGAGAAGCGGGCCTGTGGGAAGAAGCAGTCAAGAAGGGGCTGGTCACAATGTCAAGGGTGTCGGCCTGTGTTTTTCTTCTGCCTCAGCCTTTCATCCTCCAGCTGTCAAGCGCCATTATTTTCAAGGCCGATTGTCAATTTTTAAAATATCAACACAAGCCTGTTTGGGTCTGCGATGCCTCCTCACTCAGGGGAACTTAACAATACTAACAATGGGTTAGACCAGTGTTTCCCAAACTTTTTCTGACTGTGGACCCATTCCGACCTTGTTTCCTTCCTGTGCCCCCCCATGGACGTAGCCAAGGGAGAGTTGGGGGCAGTTGCCCCCCAAATATAAATCAATACAAATCTGATGTTCTGCCCCCCACCCGACAAAAGCCTGCCCCCTAACCAAAATCCTGGCTATGCCCATGACACCCTCCCCCCATTCCTACTGGTAGAAAGGTAGCTATTATTTAACACAGAGGGGGAAACCTACAGAAAAGGTCCGAAAGGTGCAGAGGGAGTTCTGTATATATGGGAGAATTGTAAAAAGCAAGTGGTCCTCACTGAACTGGTGCAAAAAGATCTTGTCATTCAGAGGAGCCCTGGCTGCCTAGATAAAACACTATAGCCCCACAAACCCTTACCTGGGAGTAAGGCCCACTCGGTGCAGCTTTCTTCTGAGTAGACAGTTATTTACTAGATGCAAGTCAGCAGCACCAGGCGACCCTCCTCAGCTAGGCGCTGGGGTAGGTTTCACCCCACACTTTGCAGAGCTGGGCCGACGCTGCAACATCTGAAGGCCCTGATACTCTAGGCGCTGGGGTGGATTGCAGTCTGTGGCTTGCAGAGTCAGGCCCAAGCTGCCACTGGTAGCAACAAGCAGCTCCGACTCACCAGCCCTACCCATTGCCACCACACCACCTGACCCCGGGGTTCTGGATTGTGGGCTCTACTGGTCAAAGAGGGAGCCTCAGCAATCACCCTCTCTCACCAGAAGCCAACCAGGACTGCTTGAAGAAAACACAGGTGGCAAAAAACAGCGTTAGGCCCTGGTGGGTTGCCCCCTTACCTGCTTGTTATTGGCCAGGGGGATAGCCAGCCAATCAGGATTAAAAAAAAAAAAGATTTTCCCCCTTCCCATTATCCTCTGTGACCCCCTAGCCTCATGCTGTGAACCCCCCATTTATTCATTTTTCATAATGGAATATCCGGGGGGGGGGAGGAGCATTGAGGAGAGAGAATATTAAGCAAAGTCAGGTACCTGTTCTTTGATATGTGGGGTAGAAAACAGTCCAGAAAATGAAATCTGCTTCTCTAGTTTTCCGCAGAACATTTTCCAATTCTAGATAGACATTGTTTTGTGAAGCTAGTGAGTAGCATAATGAATGGATGCAATAACAGTCACACTGGATAGTGTCAAAGTTGTAATTCGCTTTTTTTGTCATTCGTAGGAAGCATGCACACACATATAAGTAAATAAATGCACAGCTCTTTTGGTATACTAAAAATTAGTTTAATTATTTCCATAGCCTTTGTTGTTTCCTTCTTTAAAAAATTAAATAAAGTAAGGGAAGTGAATTTTTGTCTCTTAAAATGTTTACAAGAATTCTAGTAAAAGAATTGAAGGAAAGTTTTGTATTTCTGAATATAATTTTTCAACACACTAATAATGTGTTCCTATACAATCGCCTGATCTGCAATCCGACATACAGAAGAAGTTAATCAATTGATTTTGGTTTTTCTCATTTTTCCAATCTTATGTTCATTTCTCAATGTCAGTTTGCAATTCATTTTATTTTATTTTATTTTAAGTCATCATAAGAATTCATCAGCACTTTTGTTCAAATTTCTCCTTATACACATTTTGTGTGTCGAATTGCCAAATATACACATTTTTGCAAGCAATTTCCCTACTATAATGCATTTTGTATACTATTTTCACCAATGTATGCATGATGTGTTTTATATGTGCCAAATCTGGAGCAATGCAAAGTTCAAAGGATGGCTGCATTTCAGTTGTGCATTTCTTTGGGGTTTGCAAATTAGGTAGGATTGGTTTCAAATGCAAACTGAATTGAATTCCTCTCCCATCCCTATCTGAGAACAAGACCTATTGAGCTTAATGGGGTTTATGTCTTGAGTAGACATGTGGATGGCGCTGTGGTCTAAACCACTGAGCCTCTTGGGCTTGCCAATCAGAAGGTTAGCGGTTCGAATTCCTGTTGCTCCGTCCCTGCTCCTGCCAACCTAGCAGTTCGAAAGCACGCCAAAAAAGTGCAAGTAGATAAATAGGTACTGGTGTGGTGGGAAAGGTAAACAGCGTTTCCGTGCGCTGCTCTGGTTTCCGTGTTATGTTACGCCAGAAGCAGCTTAGTCATGCTGGCCACATGACCCGGAAAAACTGTCTGCGGACAAACGTCGGCTCCCTTGGCCTGTAAAGTGAGATGAGCACCATAACCCCAGAGTCGTCTGCAACTGGACTTAACTGTCAGGGGTCCTTTACCTAGACATGTATAGGATTGTGCTGTAAGTGTGCTTATTGACACACAAACACATCCCTTTTAAATATAATATTTCAGTCTGAGTAGTTTGGTTTTATGCTTTTGTTATTGAGAAACAAATCAATTTAGGGCATTAGAAAATGTTCCAGATCGATTTTTTTCAGAAACTGCATCACTGCCTGCTTTTGTATAATGTTGAGCAAAACCTACATAACAACCAGATGGATCAAGAGATTGAGGGGTGGGGAGCCAAATAGTAGTTCTTCTGCTTGGACCACTGCAGAGATCAGAGGCTGTTCTCCTGCTTCAGCAGCAATCAGGTGGGATGACTGCTGGCTGAGACAGGACTGGAGAGACCAAATGGCCCTTGGTCTCAGCCAGGCCGATGGGTATTATGTGACACAATTAACTTGTTTTGATCTTATACAGCCTACTGTGTTATGCTGCGTGGGAAGTTGTAAAACAAATCATAACATAAACATATAACTATATGTTTTAAGCTGGCATACCTGCCCATGGCCACTAAAATTCTTAATTACTACCTTATGGCTCATAAAAGAGGCAGTCTTACATCCCAAAGACCCACGAGTGATTATTATTTCTGCCTTTGCTTTCCCACCTCTGCAAATGATATATTATCTCTTTTGTTGTTGTTGTGGGAAATCACTTAATTAAAATTTTGAACAATCTTTCTAAGTCAGTGATTAATTGTCCCTTCTTTGCAGTGGGAAGAAGCAGTTATCAAAGGGAGTGACTGATGAAATCAAAAGCAAATAAAAATGAATCCTGCTACACAATGCTGAATATATACAACATTCCCATCAAATCTGTCACCCAAATTGGGCTGTTTGTTTTTTCGGAGCAGGGTTTCCTCTTTCAGGTGGATTCTTTCTCCCCACACCTCGGGCAAATGTGTATGATTATTGTTTTTCCTTTACAATGTCAAGTATTTTCAATGTGATACAAGTTAGAGAGGTTAAGTTGCTTTCTGTGCAATTGAGCTTCAACTGCCAAACAAATATACTTGTGATTTCAGTCTTGGACACAGATAAACTATCACATGCTAATCAAATTTAGGGACCCTGCCAAATGTATGACTATATCATAGATTTGTAAAGTTGGATGGGCTCCCGAGGGTCATCTAATCCAACCCCTTGCAATGCAGGAATCTCAACTAAAGCATCCATGACAGGTGGCCATTCAACCTCTGATTAAAAACCTCCAAGGAAGGAGAATCCACAAGCTCCTGAAGGAGACCATTCTACTGTTGAACGGCTCTTACCATCAGAAAGGTCATACTGATGTTCAGTCAGTATCTCCTTTCCAGTAACTTGAATCCATTGGTTTAGATCCTAGCCTCTGCACCAGAAGAAAATGAGCGTATTCCATGTGAGAGCTCTTTAGATGTTTGAAGATGGCTATCATATCTCCTCTTAGTCTCCTCTTATCCAGGCTAAACTCCCTCAACTGTTCCTCACAAGGCTTGGTTTCCAGGCCCTTGAGCATATTGGTTGCCTCCTCTGCACATGTTCCAGCCTGTCAACATTCTTCTTAAACTGTGGAGCCCAGAACTGGACATAGTACTCTAGGTGTGGTCTGACCAAGACTCTTAGATCCTTTTCACACACAATAGAACATAAAACAGATAGTGTTCTATTCTATATTGTCATGCAGTGCTTATTATTATGGATATTACGTATGTACATTGGGTGGATTCACATAATGAGTTTCATCCATGCAAACCTTCCACTACCACATTGAGGCTTCTCCCCTCCTCAGCACACGCACCCCAAAATTGGCTCTGGGAGGTTCAAGAGAACCCATGGTACAACATGAGGCAGTGAGGAGAGGGGGGATCGTTGTGTATTGGAAGCTGAAATGCCTCCACCAACAGAACACTCAACATAGTGTAGATCTGAATTCCCCCCTTTATGTTGTTTATTGTGCTTCCGTGTTGTGAACTGTCCTGTGGCCTTTTGACAAAGGGCGGTATATAAATTCTCCAAGAAAATCGAAGAAATTAAATAGATCAGCAAGTAGTGTAAAGCGGCTTGCAATCCCTGGCTTAAAGAGGAACTTTTCATGGAAATGGGTGCTGTGCCTTTGGCCCTTCATCCTTTGGCCCTTGCTGTAAGCCTGCTTATGTTATTCTTTGACGCAGATAGTGCTCTGGTAAAACAACAGCAACAGTTATAGCAATTGGTAAAGTTGATAGACCCAGCAAAAACCAGCCAAATGTAAATGTAACCATAATGTGACATGATTATGTTGGACTAATTTCCTGCACCTGAAAAACTGTGAAGTATTGAGTGGACTCTGTTCTGGAATGGATATGATTAGGCTTATATTTAGGTAACATGTTTTGCTTTGCTACATCATGTTTATTACCCAAGTCCCTGCACATTTGTTTCCATCGCTACTACGGGAAGATGCTGTCAATGATCTGATCTCCTTCAGCAGGAAGTGGAGTGACAAATCTCAATCCATAAATGCATTCTTCTGCACTTGTAGTTGTTCCCAAACAGGCCACTTCTTAACATGCTGCAAGGAGGGGAACCCACAGGTGGCATTGACAGGAGGAGGAGAATTCTTTTTTATTAATTTTAGTTGAGGCTCCTTGTTCCAGAGGGGCATTTTGGGGTAGCTGAAAGCATGGGACATCTGGCTCCTATATTACTTTCAGAGGGGTTTGTGTGTGTGTGTGGAATGTCAAGGCCTCAGTTCCAGATATTCTCAGCAAGTAGAACACTCCTTTGGGACTCTCGCTAATGGCATAGGTTACAGCAGTCAACAGGCAGCTCTGAGCTGTGCCAGGGTCACATGTTGAACAGACCAACAGGGGGTTGTAACAAGCCTGAATGAATTTTGGCTGTAGAAGAGAGTCTCAGCTCTTTCGAAAGCCGAGATAAATTTATTGTCTGTTTCATAACAATTGTCAATGGGTGCATCTTTTGTTCCAACTCGACTATCAATTTATTGCATTCTCACATCATCAGTTAGTGCTGCTGAACTAAAAAGAAAAAGAAAAAGAATTGTTTTGGGCAAAATAGATGCTTTTACAACAGGAACCCATGGATTGCTTAACAACTGCCTCATGTTTTGCTACTGAGCTGTAATGAAAATATTGCTACCTACACAGCCAAATGTTAACAGTATGATAATAGCATTATTAGCAACAACTGACAGCACAATTGTATGCATGTCTGTTCAGAAGTAAGTCCTACTGAGTTCAATAAAATTTACTGCCAGGCAAGTGTGTAAAGGACTGCAGCCCAGATATCGTGGGGTGATTATCCAGTGTCATGCTAGTTCCTGAAACCTTCAGAGATTATTTTCAGGGTCAACAAAAGTCTGTTGCAGAGGTGGGCTGATACCATTGGATGTCACTAATAAGAATAACAAATATTGTGATAGGGGAAAATATGTGAAATTGTAAGAGTTCTGAAGAAGATTTTGAGTTCTGCAGAACAGGCTGGATATTGTCATCCCTCTAACAAGACAAGCCAGCTCTGGTGAGAATAAGATGTTTTTGGGCATGGTGGAAAAGCAGACTTGGACATTCACAATGTCCAGGAATAAGATACAGTGATACCTCGGGTTAAGAATTTAATTCATTCTGGAGGTCTGTTCTTAACTTGAAACTGTTCTTAACCTGAGGTACCACTTTAGCTAATGGGGCCTCCCGCTGCCGCTGTGCCACTGCCACGCAATTTCTGTTCTCATCCTGAAGCAAAGTTCTTAACCAGAAGTACTATTTCTGGGTTAGTGGAGACTGTAACCTGAAGCGTCTCTAACCTGAAGTGTCTGTAACCTGAGGTACCTTACTATTACCACACATTTTGAATTCTCCCCCCCACACACACACACAATGGACCAACACAGCTACCTACACTTTATCATTCTAGAGCACTTTTTGCTGTTAATTCCCATTAACCCAGTGATGTAGGTCTCTAGTATTGCTGTTTCACTGGCAGGTACCAAAGGCTGGTTAAGAGATGGTAACTCAGACAAGGCCTCTCAGTGAGCGCAAGGCTGAAATGTGTATCTCTGATTCAAGTTCCTCAAATTCGAGTATCAATTAGCATCACTCACTAGACCACATTGGTTCTCACTTTATCATAATGTTCCAAGGATATTTCAGATAAGTAGCTCTTTCAGACAAAAATATAGGTAATGCAAAAGTTATGACAACTAGTAGGAGTTTCTTAACATTCCCCTGTGGTTCTTCCCCATTATCTAAATGTGGTGATATTTAAGCTATATAATAGATTTGATGTGGTGGTACTGAAATCATAGCACCTTCTGCTTTCAAGTGGATTCTTCAGGAAACCAATTACTCTCAAGTAACAAACACACACACACACACACACAGAGAGAGAGAGAGAGAGAGAGAGAGAGAGAGAGAGAGAGAGAGAGAGAGATCAGTAGCACAATATTGGACTAAGACATTTCCAGGAATGCCGGCTCTCAGTGTTTGGGTGCGCGTATGGAGAAGTGGGTTGTGCCATTTTTGTTTTATAGCTTTGCTTTTCTGTAAAGCAAGCAAGTTAAAACAACAGGATTTAATTTCCAGATTGCTGGGGCAGCTAAAGGCTAATGCAGTGTATGGGTCTCTTTTTATCTCTCCCCCCGCTTCCCCCACTCCTCATGTCTTTTTAGGTGTTCCACTTTGCCACTGTGCTGTTCGACTTATTGGCCTAAAATATCATTGCAGGTGATTTATAGAACCTGATGGTTATTGTATGGCTAATGATTCATGGAACTTCATTAAATACCAAGTATGTGCCTGCTTACTGTCTGTGCACACTGCACATGAGAACTTTTGCACTCCCCCTTTGCAAATTGCCCCCATTAAAGTCCCAGACAAAAGGTCCTCTCAGTAGCTTACATATTTTCCCACATGTGAGAGAGCAATTGGAAACTTCCTCTTGATAACTAAAAACTTTTGAATTAGAATTTATGAGAAGGGTCTTTTGGTCTCATTGCCTCAGGGTTGAAACAGATCCCAGTGTGTACAAGACTCCCTTTGATGCATGGAGCTGCACAGGGTAACATTTTTGAACAGGATCAAAAAGTGTAATGTGGGGGACAATGTGCGGAGGCCCTCACCCTGACAGAGGGAGTCAAAGTCTGTGTTTTTCCAAGGCTGAAAATGTAAAAGTGCATGGTGAAGGTAGTAACAAGCTGTATTTTATTTTTAATTGCAGTCAAATCTGAGATCTTTTTTAAAAAATAAAAAAATAGCAGGAGGTATTACAATTTCCTTTTCTTTAAGGTTCGGGCTTTGAAGTTATAATTACTTTTAAGAGAGGGAGAAAGAGAACTCACGAGAGATGTGCTTAAAGAAAGTAAATTAAATTGTGATGCACCTAATCCTTGCTAAGTAACACTGTGGACCTTTATTGACAGAACTTTTTTTTTTTTTAAATTGCTCATAGGTTTCCTTTTGGAACTTATCCAAGGAACAGATTCATGTGGAAATGTTACATTAGGATCCATTAACCATATAAAAATTTCCGGGAGTGATATGTGAACCAGTTACTTTACCCCTTCCTGCTCCTGCTACTGCCTCTCTTCCCAACCCCAACCCCCAAAAGGGAGATATCTCCAAGTTTCTCTCCATTATTGTAGGATTTATAATAAGAGGATCTTTTATGTGGAATCGTAAAATAATTCTGTTTATAACAGATTCAGAGCAGAATGTTTTGTATCCAATCTCTTTGCTTCTACGCTGAGCTAGATGGACCAATGCCCTGATACATTATACGACAACTTTTTGTGTTCTGTTTTTTCTTCCTATAGCAAACTATCTGGGGAGCTATCATACCTGAAATGTTACCTTCAAAAACTGGATCCAAAGAATTGGGGAATGAGTGGGGAGTGAGGGAGAAATAGATGCTCCTGCTGCTGGACAGGAGTCCTCAAGAGCTGTTTGCAGAGCAGGTTGCACGAGCTTCCGTCGCAACTAGAAAAACCTATTTTGAGAAGTTTCATGTCTTGTGCACGCTATGCTCTGTTGCAAAGTGCCAAACCCCGCTTCTGTATGTGGAAGATGATTCAGCACATGTCTATGAAAAATATTTTTTCTGCCTGCTGGAAAGGAGCAATCTTCCCACAATAAATTAACTACTCAGAATTCCCCACCCAGTCTAGTGCAAGTAGAGCTGTTGGACACACCGCACACACCGCAACCAAGCAAACACTAAAACCTATTCCACTGGCTACATTAGAATGCTTCTTTCAAGCCTCATTTCAGTAGGAGGAAGGGACCCTTTGAGTACCAGAGAAGGTCTCTGTATTCCCTGGCATCACATTAGCAACTCCTGAGCTATAGACTTGCTTTACCTGAAGGAGCATCTCCACTCCCATCGTTCAGCTCGGACACTGAGGTCCAGCTCTGAGGGCTTTCTGACAATTCCCTCACTGCGAGAAGTGAGGTTACAGTAAACCAGGCAGAGGGCCTTCTTGGTAGTGGCGCCCGCCCTGTGGAACTCCCTCAATGTCAGATGTCAAGGAATGTCTCAGATGTCAAGGAAATAAACAACTTAATATCTGACTTTTAGAAGACATCTGAAGGCAGCCCTGCTTAGGGAAGTTTTTAATGTTTGATGTTTTATTGTGTTTTTAATATTCTGTTGGGAGCTGCCCAGAGTGGCTGGGGAAACCCAGCAAGATGGGTGGGGCATAAATAATAAATTGTTGTTGTTGTTGTTTTAAAAAATGGAATCTGGGGAATTGCTCCCTCACTACTCCTGCCCATGTCCCAGATCCCACATAACTGGATTCTCAGCTGAGGAGAGGATGACCTTCTCCCCAAATACAGAGTTGCTGAGCTGAAGTTGTTGGTGTGTTGGGGAAGGAACCTTTCTTGAACAATGGATGCTTTTTTAGAAGAGCATCCTGTCAAATTTCCCTCTGACCTTGAGATATATTTTATGAGTGTGTGTTTGAGCAGCAACACTTAAAGGTAAGTAACATTGTTTTTGCTCCTCAAGACCTCATGATTATGCAATCAGTCTGTAAGGAAGAATAAGTAATAAGGGATGTGAACAGATGGAGTTTCATGTTGTTTTTTATTTCGGTATTTCATTCCTTTGGTTACAAGATGGGATAGGGCATAGGTGATCTCATGGAACATTCTCTCTTTTGTTCAGGAAGGGCCAGGGAACAGTCTTCAGCCTGTATTCCCTTCGGAGGCAACAAGGCTCTGGTGGGGGGTGGGGTCAGAGGCAAAAGTGGGCGGAGCATGAAAAGTGGATTTCACACGCTCATAGTCCTCGCTAGCCTCCATCCAGGCAAACAAGAAACATGAGCAGAGTTGAAAGACACATTCCAGCCAGGCAAAAACACTGAAAAACGGGAAACAACACAGCAAAGAGTGGTGCCTGGGAAGCAGTGCTGTGGCTGGGGAAAGGGATATAGAATCATAGAACTGTGCAGTTGGAAGGGAACGAGGGACAATCTAGTCCAGCCTCCTTTAACTCAGGAATCACAGCTAAATTTGGCCTGGGAAGAATCAGCATTTCAACCCCAGGCCTGAGGTTTCCAATCTCTGGGTGAGGGTACAGTGGTACCTCAGGTTACAGACGCTTCAGGTTGAGACGCTTCAGGTTTAGACTCCGCTAACCCAGAAATAGTACCTCGGGTTAAGAACTTTGCTTCAGGATGACAGAAATCACGCAGCGGCGGCACGGTGGCAGCGGGAGGCCCCATTAGCTAAAGTGGTACCTCAGGTTAAGAATAGTTTCAGGTTAAGAACGGATCTCCAGAACGAATTAAGTTCTTAATCCGAGGTACCACTGTATTAGAATGTGAATGGTCTATTTTAGATTCCACTGTTGTCTTTGTTGAGGAATTATATTTTATGGGTTGTGTTATTCACCCTGGGGTCTGATCAGACAAAAGGTGGGGTCAAAATAAAACCAACAAATTATACAGGCTCATTCTTACCCTCCTGGCCTATTTCCTTCCTCTTATAACAGATTAGGATGAAAAGGTATATTACCAATGACATCTCAGAAGTTCCTCACATTCCCATGTCAACCCTTGTACTTGTGCTTCCATGAAAAGAGCTTGAAGCTGAGGTCATGAGCCTGTCTATGTATTCAGGAAGGTTAGTATTTATGATGTATCTTACAGGGACAAGTAGTCTAAAGCTGCGTTCTAACAGTACATTTATCCCATGACCTAGTTTCATGAATAACATGCTGAAACATGGCCCACATGATTTAAAAGTTTGTCACCCATTCTAAGGGTTGCAATGTGCTGTTTAGCTTGCGCAGTGCAAGCTGGGATTTGTGCAAACATGCAACACATATTAGTGCAAAGTAAACAGATGGTAATGCTTTTGTTAATACTGAACACACATAAAGTTATTTATCAAAGAACCACATGTAAGACCCCTTGCTTTGGCTGGCTTCCCTGTGCTGTTACATCAGCTAATAAGAGTAACCATTTTATTACATTACTGACAGCTTTTGAAAAGGGAGCATTACTTACGAACTGAGCTCCCTAGGATGCCACAGGCAGTTGCCTGGTCTCATTCTGACTGGTGCTGAACAGTCCTGGAGAGCAACTTGTTGAGGTTTTCTAACAAGAATCTATTTGGCAAATACTCTCTCTCCCTCTCTCTCATCCCATGATTTATTTTCTCTCCATTTGCCAGAATGTACTCTTGGCAGACATGAAGCCACATAAAAATTTAAACTGATTAACGTTAGAAGATACAATCCCTGCAGGAGAAGGAGAATTGGGATTTTACAATTGGGAAACAATAAAAGATTCAAGATGGGAAGGCCTCAACCATTAAAACCATATGAATCGAGTTAAAATATTAAGTTGAGCATCTATTTCTACGTTTCCACAGGGATGGGCTGAGGTGGGTCTTCCTAGGTAATGAGCTCCAGACCTGAGACCCAAAATGAGGAACTGCTACGTTAGGTCTGCCATCAAACCAACCTCTAGAATTTAATAGCCCCCCAAAAGTTTTCTGCTTGTTCATCTTGGGTTTAAGAGGTAAAACACCTAGAAATAAGATTTGGTTTCTTCAAATAGCTTTATTTGTTTGTTTGTTTGTTTGTTTGTTTGTTTGTTTACACTATTTTTAGATGGCCCTTTAACCCAGGTTATTGGGGCAGTATACAAAGAAGGCAATAAAATGCAAGCTAAAGTCTCAATTCAATTACAAAATAGCAGCAACACAGGTGTTGCACTAAACAAAAACCAGCCAGCTATCTCTTCAGATGGTTAAGCCCTGGGCCATCACCAATTCCACACAACATTCATAGCAGAATGTCCCTTACAATATGACATAAAGTCAGATTCAGTCCAATGCTTGAAGTGAAATGAGAAAAGGATTTTGGGATTGCACCCAAAATCAAGCTTTGGATCACTCTCCAAATCTAGGAGAGCATCCTCTTCAAAATGGCATAGAGTCATGTCCAGTCTGATGCTTTCAATTTTAAATTGTCACGTTTAAAGGAGAGCTTCTTTTTGGAATAGGAAAATTTCCACTCCAAATTTCTTTCTTAAAATAATAATAATAATCAGTGGCAGCTGGTTTGATGCTTTAAGTAATCATCTCTTCTTTCAAGTGATACCTAAACAGCCATGGAAACAGGTATGGATGGGAAAAGGCTGGAGTGGGAAAGAAGCACTTAAAAATTAGACTGAAATCCACTGCAGATTTGTCACAGGAAATATTGAAATATTCTTTGGAACAGTGGTGGGTAGTGTTGCTCAAGGTGGCTGCAGGGGAAGAGAGAGTTGCCAAAAATGGCCACGATCCCAGTTCCAGTGGTTCAAAGAGCTTTCTAACAGAGGCAGATCACCAACTGGATATAGCCCAAAGTAATTAAAAGCAAAAGATTTCACACTAGTTCTGAGCACCCCAGAGGCGATGTAAAAGTCTTTCAGAGTGCAGGAATGCAATGTGAGGTGACAATTCTCACCCCTAAATACTCACTTGCTTTCAAGGTTGACCCAGTAGCATTGCCATTTGATTCAACAGTGTTGTTTCCCAAATATTTTAAAATGTCAACCGCAAGCTAAGTATTGGGCAAACCTGAAATCTGTCTACATTTCATTCAGGTGGCCTGCAGATTGCAGTGAGGCAGAGGATGTTTCAATAGCTCTCATCAATGATGCCTCATTGTCCTCTGGGGGAATCTGTGGTGGGGGATATGGAAAGGGATGTTCTTTCTTTGACCCATTCATTAAGTAACCCTGAGCTTTGTTAAAAGCTAGCCTAGTAGCTGTGGAACAAGAGAAGGGCAAAGAGGAGACCTTAGATTGCTGGGGGGCAGAATGTCAAGACTCCTGGGCTCTTCCGCTTGAATGAAGTTGAGAAAATGGATTGTTACCATGGCTGCTCTTTTCACAGCCAGCTTCGGGGCATCGTGGACCCTCCACCATGAAAATGAACCTTCTGTCTGGTAAATTGATGCGCTGCCTCCAGGACAGCAGCAGATCTGAGGTGCAAGGCCTTCCCTTCTCCTCTGCAGGCTTGGATCATTTCACATTCCATACAGCCTGACACTGGGGGGCGAGGGTGGGGGGAGGAGAGGATACTTCAGAGGCCAAAACGCATTTCACTGAAAGCCTCTTGGAATCCAGTAAAATCAGTAGGAAGATTAAAGACGAGGAAGGTCACAACAACCCTTTCGAAAGTGCCAAGAACAAACTTTTCTCCACTTGCAAATGAAAGCTTCCATGTGCTATGCTTTCAAGCTTTTTTTTCTGAGACAATTAAATTTGGAGGGAGGGGGCACGGAGCACCAGTGATAGTATATTTAATATATATAATTTCTACAGTGTGGAAGAAGTTGAGGGGGGAGTAGCCTAGCTGAAGGGGATAAAAATTTCCTTGAAACTTGCCATCGCCATGATGTCAGACTCATCAATCCAGAGGTTCCCATGGTTCTAGCCAAATCATATAAGCGTCCAAGTTAGGCTCACAATATTGACATGGCCAGGATGTTTAAAGTCACACTTACGGTGCCTGTGGGTCCTCTGTTTGAAGGAGTTGTCCTCTGAAGGGCTGTCCAGTTATAGGTAAGACAGGAAACCAAAGGTCTTGAATTCGCCTGCCTATGATTAGGAGCTGGACTGCAGATTGAGCAAACGCACATGTCCTCTGGTTCCAGTCTTTGCCACTATGGTGAGAGGTATTGTATTTCTGTTTAATTTATTATAATTATTTCTAAATTTTCATCTACACCTATAAATTAGTTTTAGGCAAGCTTTATGCAAATTTGTGCACTAGCTGTCTTTCTTGGACAGCTGATCCATTTCCTCTTTGGGGGGCAGTGTAAGCAGAGCCCTAAACACATCAGGCAACATGGTATTTTTGAATGCTGGAAAAAATATCCACAATGGATGTGCTAACAGGACACTCTTCAACCCTTGGGTAAGCATTCCAACTTTAGGTGGGGAGATTTTATGGATACCAATTCCAGCATCAGGTCAATTGATAAGGAACTACAGATATATTGACACCTCCAATGCCAGGAGTTTCTTTATTTTAATAAATTCAATAATGATAATGATGATGATAATTATAATTATTTTTATTATAATATTATAATAAATTATTATTATTATTATTATTATTATTATTATTAATACCCCGCATATATCAGAACATACTAAAACATCAACTAAAACTTCCCAATACAGGGCTGCCTTCAGATATCTTCTAAAAGTCAGATAGTTGTATATTTCCTTGACACCTGAAGGCAGGGTATTCCACAGGGAGGTTGCCACTACCAAGAAGGCCGTCTTCCTTCCCTGTAACCTCGCTTCTCGCAGTGAGGGAACCACCAGAAGGCCCTCGGTGCTGGACCTCAGTGTCTGGGCTGAACGATGAGGGTGGAGACACTCCTTCAGGTATACTGGGCCGAGGCCATTTAGGGCTTTAAAGGTCAGCACCACCACTTTGAATCATGCTCAGAAACGCATCATTGTCCGGATACAATGCATGGTCCACAAATGTTTTCTCCCTCTTTGCAATGGCTTCTGAGGTTTTCTTCATTTTCATAACAAACCACAGAGTGGTGAAAAGAGGCAACCATAGAACCCCTGTTCTATTGGCATGGGGATAAGAAGTTAGTCCTACCTATTCTTTCATCAGATTCTGCAACATTTTATCACTGCTTCCGTATTTCAGCAAGGAGGTGGCTAATTTGTTCTCATTTCTGGCTTTTCGGGAAGAGGGTTGTGTTGCTTTAAGCCTTTGGTGCCCTATACAGTGGTACCTCAGGTTACAGACGCTTCAAGTTACAGACTCCGCTAACCCAGAAATAGTACCTTGGGTTAAGAACTTTGTAACCTGAAGCGTATGTAACCCGAGGTACCACTGTATAATAAAACGCCTATAGCATGGAACTGAAACAAATTACCATATTTTTCTGTGTATAACACGCCCCCTATTTTTGGGGACTCAAAATTAAGAAAATGCACTATGCGCTATCCATGTATAGGACGACCCCTTATTTTAAACTTCAAAAATTTAGAAAAAAATATAGTCTTATACACTGAAAAATACAGTAAATTATCAAAGGTATAAACACATTCCTGAGCTGTTGTGTTGTCACTTATATGACTGAACCTCTAGAATATCTCTGCAATTAATAGATGGTATATCAAGAAACAGGAACAAGACCATGTTTAACTGAGAGTTTTGGTTTTTTGGTTTTTCTCTCTGGGTGTCCAGCCAAGTTTCCTTCAGCTTTGCAAAAATGTATCATCTGCACTGGCGTTTAAAATCCAGCAGATGAGATCCACTGGGGCATTCAGAGGCAATGCTATGGTATCTCACTATCTATCTATCTATCTATCTATCTATCTATCTATCTATCTATCTATTTATCATCTATTTATTTATTTATTTTAAAAAAAATGCAGCTCAAGCATATTGAAACATATGGATATTTTTAAATATATATCACTTTGGCTTCAAATATTTATATCTTTCAAAATACAGAGAAGACAAGTCATTCCTTTAAAAAATAAAATAAAAGAGTAATATCTAACTGTGATGCTCAGTTACCCAAGGAAATATCTTGCCTAGTCAATGTCACCTGCCAGAGGTTCCTTATATATAAATATAGAAAAACTTTACCACTGAACAAGGTGATCACCTTTGCATTAATATAGACATCCAACCAACCACATGGTACAGAACCTTACTCTGTCACAATTTGTTAATCTCTACTCTCCCCTGAATGTGCTATGAAAGGACATCTCAGTTCAGAACCTATCCACACTTACTGGAGCACACTTCAAAGTGCCTAAATATACTTTTTTTTTGAGAGAGAGATTCTTTGGTCACAATTTATGCAACTCAGTTTGCCATGCAGAACTGCTGGAGGTTGTTCATTTAGAGAAGATGGGGTGCTGCCTCACCAACATAATTCTGTCTTCAACCAGCTCCCACCTGCCTGCCTTCATCCTGACATTCAGCACAAGGGTTGACACTGGCTGTAAGCTTCCTCCTTCTCCATCTCAGTGTTGCCTTTGCAGAACTCTGCAGGGAGAAGACAAAGCTAGAATTAGTTGGCCCTGCCTATCATTGGCTCTATCTCTGGCTACTCTCGGCCAGTCCACCTTCCACCCTGCCAGTCCCAAAGGGCACCAGCCACCACTGCCCAGAACTCTTTCTCCATTGTGTGTAAGCCCTTTAGAGCAGGGATGGCCAGCTCACAAGAGACTGTGATGTACTCACAGAGTTAAAAACTGGCAGTGATATACCCCCTCTTGGGGGGTTCAGGTCAAAGTTTAGGAAGGAAAGCCCTGTTTTGGGAGGTTCAGGTCCTGTTGGACGTGCCTGCTTTAGAGGAAATGGTGCTGGGGAAATTGGCAAAAACACACACCCTGCGATGTGGGAGTCCTTCTTCTGTGGCCAACAGAGTGGAGAGTACAAGGGGTCTCTGTGAAGCCTTCCACATATGTAAAGGAACCATCCATTCGTGCTAGGAATTTGGACCATAATCCCCGTGGTGAACCAATATTCACTATTTATGGATATTGCGTTTTTCTAGGGTTCCTAAACTGTTCTGAAATGGGGGAGAGAATGTGCTGATGACACTTCACTAAATGTCTGGATGTTTAAAGGATCTCACCACTAAATCCCCAGGTTAAAATGACTGTGCTAACCAAATGAGAAATGGTAAGAACGAGAAGAAGAATACCGCTTTGCTTAGGGAGTACAGGAAAGGTCCTTTGGGCATAGAAAGATACTGGATAATGAATGAACATTGTATTGACAGCTCTAAATAGAAGAGCCCATTTCGCAAATTAGCATGAGGAGGGGCTTTTCTGCAGTGATGCAAATGGCAGCCAAGTGAATACAGCAGATTAAGAATTCAGGAGAGAGCATGTTGGGTCTAATTATATAGAGACCAGATTTGCCTGTCCTTTTCCTGCACCACCACTTAACTAGGCGTCTACAATCAAATGCCATTTAGATTTGAGGGAGGGGGCGAGAAAACCTTTCCCTGACAAAGGGCAATGATACATAGCGGAGAGAATGTAACATTATTATATTGGATTCAATACTGGAGCTGAATGCATCGTTTGTACTGACATTTCCCAGCTTTGCATATCTTAAAACTGAAGTTTTTAGAAACTCATGATTTTGCGTGTGAAAAAACCAGTACTGAAATCATGGTGATGACACACAACTTTCCATTTTAAGACCCAAATAAGTCTATTAAAAATACACTGCAATGTCCTGGCTTTTTAGAAATGTTGCATCAGATCCCCTTAATGTTGAATATGTGAAATCAGCTGAATTTTGAAAGCAATGGAGGACTGTGAAATGAGTTACAGTGTAGAAAGAAATGGGATATACTTTGATCTACATTTCAGAATTAAAGAAGAGTCTTCAAGTTAGCTTGTCCTGATGTGTTTTGGGGGGATTAGCCTTCTGAAACTATTACATATGTTCTGATTTCTGCTCTGTGGAAGGGTTTGGGAAACATGTGGCCCACACTCAATGTTGAAACCCAACTCATTTTCGCCCCAGCCAGTCCAATCTCTTGGGAGTTGTAGTTCAGAAGCATCTGGAGGACCACTAAGTTTCCCACGCTGCTTTCTGGAGTCCTGTGGCCACCACAGGATAAAAAAAGCAGATACATAATTTTACATGTAATAGTATTTATTCCATCACCATTGTGAACTGGTGCCACTTTTAACAAGGTAACAGTGGATCCTATCCTGGTTCCCAACTGCATTACCTCTCACCAGCTCAGTTTAGATACATGACTGCCTTTTTCCCAAACCTCTTAACCCATACTGACCTGCATCTAAATCATGGGTAGGCAAACTAAGGCCCAGGGGCCGGATTCGGCCCAATCACCTTCTAAATCTGGCCCGCGGACGGTCCGGGAATCAGCATGTTTTTACATGAGTAGAATGTGTCCTTTTGTTTAAAATGCATCTCTGGGTTATTTGTGGGGCCTGCCTGGTGTTTTTACATGAATAGAATGTGTGCTTTTATTTAAAATGCATCTCTGGGTTATTTGTGGGGCATTGGAATTCGTTCATTTCCCCCCCCCCAAAAAAAAAAAGTCTGCCCCCCCACAAGGTCTGAGGGACAGTGGACCGGCCCCCTGCTGAAAAAGTTTGCTGACCCCTGATCTAAATTATATTTTCACCATTCACACATTTTCCTAGTTGCTCCACTTCTTCTATCTAGATGCTTTCTTGGGTTCAGGGCTGATTCACATATTACGACTTTGAGACATACAGTTGATTCATACATGTCCCAGCCATTTGCACCTGAACACCTCAAGAACCACTACTGGGATCACGGCAGGGCTGTTTGTGTTGAAATGGAGCCGCCTTGTAAGTAGCAAGCATGTGGCCACACTGATTCCTGGGATAGCTCAGTTGATGGAGCATGAGACTCTTAATCTCAGGGTTATGGGGTTCAGCAAAAATATTCCTGCATTGCAGGGGTTGGACTAGATGACCCTCGTGGTCTCTTCCAACTCTACATTTCCATGATTCTATAACTGTTCAGAAACTGCAGGCATGGGGGAATTCCCCTGTGCAAAGTAGTCCACAGTTTCACTCTCACATTGGATTGCTTGGCCTGCCCACTGGATTACTGCTAATCCATGAGAATGAAATGTGCTAATGCACACGGTTTTTCTTCCATACATATTTGCATTCTTCAAGCGGGACTTTCAAAACCAGGTAGTGCACTAGGTGAGGGAGAAAGTGGGTTGCATGCAAAACCCATTCACACATTCCGTTACTCAGTGTTGAGAAAGTCTAGTGCACCCATATACCTGGAAAGCATAATGTGTGAACTGATTGCAGCTGGTGCATTTTTCCGTTGAGTTTGCACTTCAAAAGTCATTTGGAGTGAATGATGCTGACAGTGTTTAAAGAACTCAAACATGCCTTTAAGTCAAGGCATCCTGTGCTTACATAACAACTGAAATATGCCAATCACAAAAGTGGGGTGATTTTAGATTTCACACACACACTTAGACATGCACACAGCTGTATTCTCCCCACTCCTCCATCCCTTTTGAAGAGATTCTCGCTGCATTCTCTCTCTCCCCCCACCCCGCCCCTGCCTTCATTCTTTTTGAACAGATATAACCATTCCTGTCCCCATCTGAGTTAAATACCAGGGTATCCTTTTCGGCAGGCATCTAAGCTAAATCTAATCAAGCTGTGTCACAATTCTGTCAAGGCAGGTTGCTATCTTTTTGGCCTTGAATAATTGGAAGAATGTTGGCACTTGTGCCTGGGCCATGAGAACGTGACCCGGGTTGATATTTAATCTATTCCAGTGCTAGGCTGCACAAGGTCTGGAGCCAAAGTCAGGCCTCAGGAACAGTGTGTTAGACATCAGCAGCACTCATTTTACCTTGAAATAGATTCCATTTGATGCATCATTACACTGCTCCAGGAGAATGCTTTAATGAGACGGATACATACACTGGAAAGGATTAAATTGTTGTCCTTTAAACTTTTTGCTTTGCTAGCCTAATCGTTACAAGGTGTTGGGAAATACCTGGAGAAGGCAAAAGGTTAGGGAGTCAATCAAAAATCTCTAAAACCAAAAGTTCTGTAATTTGGGTGTTTTCCGAGGACTCACAGAAAAGGAAAGTATTTCTTCTGTGCTTAATTCTCTCTCTCTCTCTCTCTCTCTCTCTCTCTCTCTCTCTCTCTCTCTCTCTCTCTCTCTCTCTCTCTCCTTTATAAAATACATACTGTGTGTGAGCTCCATTCTGGACAAATAAAACAGCTATCATTAAGCATATGCAAGCTGATAAAGCAAAAACACCTGACTTTTGTCAAATCATGACTTGGATTTCATCCCCACCCATCCCAAAGGCTAAAACATAAAATGATATCCATGGACCAAAACCAGACATACTCGTTGAACACCCACCTAGTTTCCCAGGGGATGCTCGCTTTCTGAATTTGCAAGTTTTGCAGTGGAGAAGGCTCCCACTCTAACTGGTTTTGTGCGTTGACTACAAGAGATCTTGAAATATTATGTGTCAGCACTCAGTGTGATCTACAGCTCAATTAAATTAGGAATCCTTGTATTTTAGAAAGCCAAGACAAAGTCCTACACAGAATAGCAGACTCATTAGAATTAATAAATTCTAATGTTAGTTAGTCATGTCTATTAACTTTGAGGTTTTCTTAGTATATAAATATTGCAAAAAAAAAAAAAAACGTCAATGGGTCTGCTGCAAATAAGACTAGCAATGAATATCGCCCTAGGTCCCAGGTAGGTCTGGGAGAGACTCCTGCCTGAACCCCTGGAAAGTGCTGCCAGTCAGTGTTGACAATACTAAACTAGATAGTAGAGGGCAGCTTCCTATTATTATTATTATTATTATTATTAGGATCATTGATTGTGGAAACTTAACCCTGGTGTCTTTCTCAACAGGTTGGGAAATAGCCACATGTATTCATATGAATGCATTTTTTGTATCATGGCATGAAAACATGCTTCCATTTTGTTCTTTCATGGCTTATATAAGCCTTTCTAACCCTTCAGGAAAAAGGAAATACCATACTGTTCTATCGGTTATTCCTGCTGAGTAATCTGAAGTCCCAGCATGTGTGGGTTGTTTCATTCACTGCTCCATGCAGATTTCAAGGTAATAAGGATTCTGCTGGGGGGGGGGAGCTGGCGGGGGGGGGCGGGGATAATAATCAGAGATTGTTCTCCTGCCTACCCGTTCCCCAACCCCCCACAGAAGAAATTATAACTTTCTTTTTGGATATTATCAAGGGAATCTCCTTGAATGTTTGCTTGATCAAGTTTTTAAAGGTGGTTTTTTTTTTAAGACTATGAAGAGATTCAAAGCTACATATTTGATTTTAACTCTTTTAGCATTTCATTATGTATATGAACATAAGCTGTGTACCCATTGCCAGCTGAAAACGCTGCTAGGTCATTCTTTTCCTCAATTCAGCTGGTTTGAGGGGAAATGGATCACAAGAAATGGCAGGATAGAGGCAGGATACAGCACTTCCCAAACCAGCTGTGGGTAGGAGCATACTGGAAGCAAAGTAAATGCAGGTGTATGGCCTGTACGGATAATTGTCTTTAATGAATTAATCCACTAATTCATAATCATTTCAGCATCCTGACTTCCCAGAGTCTCTTCAGCTGCTCAAGCAGCATTCAAACTGCACCCAGATGAAGACTGCATGACAAAAATGAGAAGTCTTGTGGTTCTGACTGTCATATGTGATGTGATGAGCACAAAGCCCCAAGGTCTCTGATTCTTGGAGCAGTTTTCAAACAGGCAACCCTAGGCCTAGTGTTCCTGACCATCTCTGCGGACGGTTTGCCAGGCCAGGGCCAGACATGAGTCACTCCTGAAGCCCAAGCCAAAGGGCATCTTGTGTAACACTGGATTGCTGAGGGTAATAGCTGGAGCGGGAACCTTAAATGCAGTAGGCAAAAAGTAGGTGGAAGTGAAAGGAGCAGCAGGAAATGATGCGGACTTGGTGAGGGGGATGGGATGCAGCTGTCATTCAAAAATTGTTGAGCTTATTATATAAAGAAAAGCGGGCTCTAAATTTCTAAATTAAATACTGCAGGTGTGTCTGCCATGGCATTTGTTGATATTTAACTGGAAGCCTTATTGATAGTCGATGTATTTTTTTTGTTTTAAATGTACATACGTTTTCATTTTTATTGATCTTACTGCGTTTTATGTCCACTGCTTAAGGATTCTGCATATTAAGCGGTGTATAAATATTTTAAATATATATTTTTATTAAAGATTTCTTGGTTTACAAAAGTATGCACAATGTCTCTTTTTCAAGTTACATTTTATACAGACCAGTTTCATGCAGAAATATGTTTTTTATGGTGGCGGCGGCGATTATGATGTGCAGGGTGCCAAAGGGCCCTTTGTCTTTCCTCTTCACATCAACTCTTTAACCGTGGACCCGTTTTTTAAAAAAATAAAATGCAAATGGCCTGTTTGAGCCCAGCTGATTTACAGTGCCAAGAGCTGTTCCCACAATGAAAGGACACGCCATAAGAAAGCACTTACTTTTGTCTCCTCTGCATCGGCTACAGGCTGCTGCCCTTGTGGAATTTGTCACCACCGTTAAGGATGACCCTTAGCTTGTTTCATGCCTGAGTGATAATTCATTTGCTCTTAATCTTTAATAACAAGGTGACCATTGTATCCCATGCACCCAGAGCATCCCAATCTGAGCAAAGGCCATTTCCGCATTAAATGAAGGATCATCATGATAAGTAGGACTCCCTGCACCATATTTCACCACTCCTGTATTATCACCCTGATCAGGTTCTCCGCACTGTAGCACCCTTTAGTCAAGCCCAAATGCCTTTCCTTCCATCTTCTACTGACCCATTCTGGAGATCTGAACAATAGCAGAATAGAAGCTTTGTTATGGAGCGGAGTCCTGAGAGATTAATCAGGTACATTACTGATTAACCCTGCCGGCTTTGGAATGTCAAATACTTCCTTTCTTTTAACTCTACAGCATGGGAGGAACAAAGTGTTTGTCCCAGATGAACTCCCCCAAACAAATTTCCACTTAGGTTGTTACTGAAGACCAACACCTGTTTTCAAGTCAATTCCTGGGCTCATTCACTCTCTCCCTCTAGATTTGTTCTTGTGGATTTATTTTTTTATGCTTTTAGTCTGCATAAAAGCTAGAGCACGGCTTGCATGTAAATACTACCCCCCCCCTTTTAAATGTATCTTTGTTTGTCTTGCTAGCAAAAATTCATTTTTGGTGCCTCTGTAAAACAACCTCTCTAGGCCTTTCATTTTAGACCAGGGAGAAAAACGTTCACCCCTGGAGGTTTATCAGATTGTTGTCAATAGATGTGCTCTGAATGCATGTGTGCATTGCAGTGGCGTAGCGTGGGGGTGCAGGGGGGTCGGCCGCACCGGGCGCAACACCTGGGGGGTTAGGGTTAGGGGCGCAAATCAACGGGTTAGGGGATGCAAATTACTTGCCTTGCCCCGGGTGCTGACAACCCACGCTACGCCACTGGTGCATTGGCAAAATTAGCATCCCAAAACAGGCAAAAAACTTGTTTTACAAAGGCAGCACTCAAAAACAGAATGAAATGCTTCATGCGATCAGGATAGGGGTGGAGGAGCTGCAAACCCAACTACAGGCTGATCCACCAACGAATTAAAGCAGAATTCTTGGGTTTTAAAAGGGTGTACAGCTTGATCCTTAAAAAATGTCTGACACAGCTGTTGTGGCATTTTGTACAACGGGAGTAAGACAGGTCTATTCTGATATGCTGTACATCATTTGCAATCCCATTATCACTCCCTTTAAGAGCAAACTCCGGTGGTGAGTGCCAACAGGAATGGAAGCTGGGATAGCTCAGCTGGGAGAGCACGAGCCTGTTAATCTCAGGCTGGTGTGTTTGAGCCTCACATCGGGCAAAAGAATCCTGCATTGTGGAGCTGCGCTTGATGACCCTCCTTAGTCCGTCCAGCTCCATGATTCTAATGAGATCAGGGCCATTGAGAATCAAGAGGGAGGCATCAGCATGCTCAGAGAATCCTGAATTTTGCAGAAGTATTAATTTAAAAAAATAGTAAGAATAATAGCCTGGCTACAATATTTGGTTGCAACAATTTACTATTAATTATGGTGCATGTAGGTTGACTTCGCATGTTCTTTCCTTCCTGTGGTGTCATTGCGCACTCACTCAACAGGAGATGTTCTACTCATGCATTGTAAAGGTGGACATACCAGACCCTGAAAAGAATGATCAGAGTCTGCCAGATCATCAGTACAAAGAACTTGGAAGGTGGAACTCTGGGTGGGTGTCGTGGCTACTTGAACAGAATTTTTATACACAATCCTGAGATCTGCCCATCGGACAGGTCTCCTCCCATGCTGTGCTGTTACCCATTTCTGTGCTGTGTTTGCCTTTGACCCTTTCTGCCATGATGTTTTCAGCAGTGATGTCCATCTATGGTGTGCTGTCCTAGACAGAGGCACTCATGAGATGGCCATTATTACTGAGCTTCATCAGGACCACTTGCTTAGTGATTAACTCAGAGGTTTAATCCCATAAATGACGTAAATGCATGCTTTCTTTGCTGCTGGTTGTTGTCTTGCATATTGTCTCCATAGCTAAAAGGAGCGTATGTGAACACCCAGCAACATCTTGGCATTTTTGTCCTGGAGGAAATTGATATTACATGCCAGATTCTTTCCAACGTCCGTCTACCGGAAGAATCACACTGTTTCGACGGAACTAGCTTGCAACACTTTCTAACTCTTACATACAGCTGACAGGAACTACCGAGGGTAGTATTCTTGTTTCCTGATAATCTGAAGGATCATTTTATCTGCAATTCATCTTGAAGGATTTAGATAAATTGCAGGGAAATTTGTACTGGAAGTAAGCACAACAGCATAATGCCCTTAAGTACAAGCTCACTGACTGAGCCATTAATGGGTTGTGTTTCTTTGATCATGAGTAAATCTTGAATACACGCATAAACCATTATTTTACAATGGAACGTAAACATCAGATTAAGGCTGCAATTCTATACCCATTTACTTGAAAGTAATTCCCATTGCACTCAGCGGAACTTACATCTGAGTAGATATGTATAGACTTGTGTTATAAATTATTTTTCTGTCAGGGTCTAAATACCTGCATTTAATTTTTACAATATAAACAGAAAGATGTATGCTGTTGCATTAAAAAGTTACATTTTTAAAGGGGGGGGGGGTTTCAAAGATATGAAATCACATTCTTCTGGTTTACTGTTCAGTTTCAGACTCCATATAAATAACTTATTTTCCTACAACTGCCACAGTGTTGTTTTGACCCAAGATATTATTCAGAATTCTTTCCAGTAGCACCTTAGAGACCAACTAAGTTTGTTATTGGTATGAGCTTTCCTGTGCATGCACACTTCTGCATTTTATCTGTAACCCCCCTCCCACACCCCATTTGCATTAATAGAATACAGTTTACAGTACTAACTGTGGGAAAACAATTAAATTAGCCCGAGGACTGGCCAGTTTTAACTAAATTGGGCAGGCAAGATCAGTCCATTGTGTTTGTAAGACTTCAAACACACACCAGAATCTTTCCCCTTCCCACTCCCCAATTATTTTTGCATAATCCAGAGGAATGTAACAAACAAAAGCCCTCTCAGAAGTCAGATAGCTTTCAATTTGAGTCGTAGGTAATCAGTGAAAGAGAGAGAATCCTGGAGAGAAGGTAATTTGTCTTGAGCTGGCAGTTGGAGATGGATGTGCTCTGGGGGTTATCTGTAGTGTCAGCTCAGCCAGAGATGGACTGAACTCCATGACTCTTCCCTGAAATCTGAATCAATGGGTATTTGTAGCATCCATCTCTACCTAGTGTGTCTGTATCAAATATCTTCTCTATGCTATTGAGCTCAATAACTTAGGTGTGTTCGCCCATCACATTTTTGCATATCTGTTTCATTTAGCATAGATAATTGTCGAAATATAGAAAAAAATAAAAATAAATTGTCCAGTAGCACCTCAGAGACCAACTAAGTTTGTTCTTGGTATAAGCTTCCGTGTGCATGCACACTTCTTCAGATAATTGTATTAGGGTTCAGACATTGTAGATGCCCATAGACAGATGGGTATTATTATTATTTTACTGGACCAAAATAGATGCAATTTTCTGAAGTTCACAGAACTATTCATCTGATTTCTGCATGAATAGCTTCGTTAAAACACACATACTGTAGTTCAGTTCTCCTCCCTGAGGCATATATGTATGTATCTATTCCATTAAATGCTGATGTGCATTTAATGTTGTATGTAATTTGGCATCAATGGAAGCTTTCCAACTGAGGGTGGGCTAACATTAACTTGCGGGGGGGGGGAGTTTTGGTACACAAAGAAGGAGTCAACTCTCCCTCCCATTGTTCTTATCCTGCTAAGGGGCCTCTGCCCATGATATTTGAGGAACTGAGGGGGGGGGGTGTCCATGTTAAAGGATTAAATGTCACACGTAGTTTGGTCCTTTGAAACCAAATTGTTCCTTTGGTTTGATTTCCTGTCCCAGGCCAGTTGCATTTTTTTTCATTCCCAGTCTTTGCTGGATTGGAACAACTGGTGTTGATGATCAATAAGCCTACTAGTGGGTTGTGTTATGCATAGATATAAAGTTGGTTTAAAATTGTTAATGTGCTCAAATGCATGCTCTGGTGAAGTAGAGCATGAGATACATACAAGTCTAAGCTACCTAGTAAATAAGTCCCAATTTAAATGATTGGGAGTTAATTCTTTAAATGGAAGAAAAATAAATTGTTACCTTAAGAAGACAGGTGGGACCTGCAACAAAATATTGCAGGAAGAAGTCCTCCAGCCCAGTGTTCAGCCAGCCATGCCTTCCTCCATGACATTCCATTCCATTACCCCACCACACAATCCATTTTTTCTCTTCCAACAGTCAGGCTATCCTCTGAGCACCAGCCCTTACTGAGCTATTTTGAGTGTTTTCGCCAAAAGTGTTTTTTTGTTTTGTTTTTTAGTGGGGAGACTTCTGCAAAGATTGGAATTCCCTCAAGGCTACAGATACTTCCCTCTTTTGTATAAATATTGCTGTTTTGGCAACATAAGGACTTACCCACACCTCAAGCAGTGTGTGCTTTCCAAAATAGCATAAACTGGAAATGTGGGTGCCCTGGAGTCATGTCAGATGGCTTGTTTGAATGCATGACAGTATCCGAAATGGCATCCCTTGACATAGAACTGTACAGTTGGAATTCCAAGGACCATCTAATCCAGGGGTCAGCAGACATTTTCAGCAAGGGGCTGGTCCACTGTCCCTCAGACCTTGTGGGGGCCGAGCTATTTTTTTTGGGGGGGGATGAACAAATTCCTATACCCCACAAATAACCCAGAGATGCATTTTAAATAAAAGCACACATTCTTCTCATGTAAAAATACCAGGCAGGCTCCACAAATAACCCAGAGGTGCATTTTAAATAGACACATTCTACTCATGTGAAAACACGCTGATTCCCTGACTGTCCGCAGGCCGGATTTAGAAGGCGATTAGGCTGGTTCTGGCCCCCGGCCTTAGTTTGCCTACCCATGATCTAGTCCAACCCCTTACAAGAAAGGAGTCAAAACTACAAAATGGCCATTAAGCACCAAGATATGTTTTATATGAATAAGGATCTGGGTATGTTCAGCACATTAAGTCTTGGGCCATCATGAATTATACTCACACACCTATAGGAGAGTGTCCCCTACAAAATTACATAAAGTCAGATCCAGCCAAATGCTTGTAGTGAAATAAATAGGGATTTGGGGGTTACACCCAAAATCAAATCTCGGAGAGCATCCTCTTCAAAATGGCATAGAATCCTGTCCAGGCCAATGCTTTCAAATTTACATTGTCACAATAAAAAGAGGAGAGCTTCTTTTGGGAACAGGAAAATTTGTTCCCCTTTTTTAAAGGGAAAAAAAAACCCAGTGGCAGCTGATTTGATGCTTTAGGCAATAATTTCTTCTTTATCTTTGAAATAATGCACAAATAGCCATAAGAGTTATGGGGAAGGGCAGGAGCCGGAAAGGAGCACTTAAATAGTAGAGTGAAATCCACTGCAAATTCATCACAGGAAAGGAAGTGGGGCGGGCGGAATGGCAGATAATGAAATGTGGCCTTTTAGCTACAGGCTGTTTGCCAAGGAGACCAGTGTTTTCTGAGCAGAAGGTGACCCACTTACCTGACCGGATGGGTCTGAAATGTACAGAGAGGCCCAGGGTGCACACATCTGAAGTGTTCGGTGGCATGAACAGCTGTTCCAGAATCTCATCCAGCCTGCTGCACTTTCCCCAAATATCAGTGTTTTCCTGGTGAGTCGTCAGTGATGACTTTTTCTGTTCCCAGAGGCTTAGCCCTGTCAGTCTTTCTCAGAGAACAACAGCAAAGGGCCCCGTAGCACTAACACATTTATTTGTATTATGGCATAAATTTTCATGGACTACAATCCATCTCATCAGATGCACAAAACGTTATCCTGCGCTAGAGGGGTGTGTGTGTGTGTGTGTGTGTCCACCCTTGGTGTGTTGTTTGGTTTTTTGGTTTGAGGGGAGAGGATTGCAAAAGGTGAGGTCAGAAGGAAATGAAATTGTGGACCTCACATGCGCATTCTTAACACGTCCTTTTCTCAGGCAGCCCAGGAGGCTCACAATATTAGAATTTACAGCATTGCGCTGCCTTTGCATTTCCCTCTGCCCAGCTTGGACTGTACTCTGTTCCAGTACAGCTGCCTGCAAACACTCCCATTGTCACCATATTCTTCAAACAACAAATAGACACCAGGTGATTAAGCTCTGCAAACAAACAGGGCTTTCCCAGCAACAAATCAACACCTCTCCGTGTCTGGTATTTGTGGAATTTGATAAGCCACCCACTCTGCCCCCCCTCCCCATTCTTGTTATGTCTCAGTCCTCAGACTTCTTCATCTTTTATCCTCTCCTTCACCCTGTTTCCAAAGAAAGGCATTCATAGTTAATTAACTGCTGAAATAGTGCAAGGAGCTGGGGGATCTTTTTTTAAAAAAAAGTGGGGGGGAGAAGGAACAACGGAGTGGTGGGGAATGAAGCTTTACTTCTGAGTTTGAAAGAGTTTGAAAGCTCTTGAAGCTCAAAAACAAAGCACAACATCCAGAAGTGGCCACAGAAAACATCAAAAAGGTAAACAAAGAAAGAAAAGAGAGTGGGGAAAATCACCACCCAACTTCTCCTTCATGCTTTCCAGGGATCTGTGTTCTTGATCAATTAAATGAGAGCGCCAAAGTTGTGCCATTTCTAATATCTTTAAGAAAAACCAACCTGTATACTATGTTTTTGGGGTTTTTTTTGTCCTGTGCAATGAGATCACAGGGCTCAGTTACATGCTGTTAAATTCCTACTTGAAATATCTTTCTGTTTGAAAATTGCTCTAAACTGATGTGCATATATATATTTCCTTCCACTTCTTCTGCAAAGGGCACAAGTTGCATGCCTATACACACACACATTTTGTTCTTACAATGACCCTGTAGGGTAGTTGAGGCCAGAAGTAGGCAGATATTGGCTTGTTGATCCAGGCTGCTTCCTGAGTTTCTATAGACTGGGTGATATGTGCTCCATCACATGGAAATAGAACACAGCTCCTACAGAGATGGGACACTGGGGAACCTGAAGCTGACTAGACTCAAGGCAAAGTCTGGAAAAGCCCTGTCGGTTTCACCTTAGCAATGAGCCCACCAATTTTCCCATTATGCCTTTGGGTAGGGATACCCAATATGAAATGTTCACGACTCTTCTCAGCTACAACTGGTGTTTTCTATGCATAGTTTTGCACATGCCCCCTTTAAATGCTCATAAGCATCAACCTGGTCAGTGTCTGCATGGAAGAATCATAGAATCATAGAGTTGGAAGAGACCACAAGGGCCATCGAGTCCAACCCCCTGCCAAGCAGACCTCCTGGGAATCCTGTATCTGCAGCCTTGTGTTTCAGGGTGAACAAAAGCTGGGATATAAATGTAGCCAGGGTCAACACACCCATGAAGCAAGGTTAGGCAACCACCTCAGGCGGCAGGGGCCACAGGGGACAGCAGAGCCTGCCTCCAAGCAATGTGTCACCTGCTGCTGCTGCTGCCATGGTGGCAGAAACCGCTGTGGCACATCCTTTGGAGGCCAGATCCCTGGCAGTCCCCTCTCCTGCCACTTCTATAGCAGCCTCCTGACAAAGAGGGGGCTCTGCTGGTTTTCTCCCAACCTTATTCCTGATGTAGATCTTCACTCGCCCATTCTTCCCAGGTCAGGAAGGGAAGCCTTTCTGTGATTTGCCTCAGTTGCCAAAACATCTTGGGCCAGCCCTGAATGTAACTGGAAACAGTGGCACCTCGGTTTAAGAACTTAATTTGTTCTGGAGGTCCATTCTTAACCTGAAACTGTACTTAACCTGAAGCACCACTTTAGCTAATGGGGCCTCCTGCTGCTGCTGCACGATTTCTGTTCTCATCCTGAAGCAAAGTTCTCAACCCGAGGTACTATTTCTGGATTAGCGGAGTCTGTAACCTGAAGTGTATGTAACCCGAGGTACCACTGTAAACCATCCTGGCTTTTGAATGGACATGCAAGTGAAGGCGCAGACAGGCTGTGGGATTCGGCCACCTGGAATATCAGCGGAGAGTGAAAAGCATCTACAGTCTTTGCCTGTACTGCCAAACATCTATTAAGGAGGGCAGTTTCCTTGAAACTTGGATTCTTTTCTTCACTTTCATGAGGGGTGGGGAACCTCAGGCCCAGAGCCTGAATGTGGTCCTCCAGGCTGTGGGATGTGACATCACTGTAGCAGTCAAATACAACATTTCCTGTTTGCCCAGAGTGGGCACACAGGGGGATGTTACTCCAGCCAGGAGGACTTCCTGTCACACCTGTCTGGAGCACCCTCTCCCTGCATGTGACCCGGTAGATGGGCGTGACCCTGGGAGACCCCATAAAAGGGCTGGCCATGCAGCCATCTTTCTCTTGTTGCTCTTCAACTCTTGCTGCTCTTGATGTCATTTTTCTCTTGATGCTTTTGCTGGCTGCCAACCAGCCAGCAGCACATGGGCTCAATCCCCATATAGGATAAACCCACATTCTCTTCTGTAAATACAAGCGAAAGCCTGCCTTCAGGGAACCTACTGTGAACTGAGTAAACGTCTTATTACTTTTAATAGAAGACTGTTGTTTCTTTATTATTTTTAAGAGGGAACAAGGGATTTACCAGGAACAAACCCAATATGGACAAGCCAGATTGGATTGCTTAACTCAAGAGATTCAAATGAACTACCAACTAGCTTCCTGCAATATACAGTGGTACCTTGGGTTACAGACGCTTCAGGTTATATACGCTTCAGGTTACAGACTCTGCTAACCCAGAAATAGTACCTCGGGTGAAGAAATTTCCTTCAGGATGAGAACAGAAATCATGTGGCGGCAGTGGGAGGCCCCACTAGCTGAAGTGGTACTTCAGGTTAAGAACAGTTTCAGGTTAAGAATGGACCTCCAGAACGAATTAAGTTCTTAACCCGAGGTACTACTGTACTCTGCTACCAGCTCACTAGCATGAGTGAGGAAGGATAATATTTAATCAATATATCCTCTCCTACTATCCACAACATTCCCACACAGGCCTCTCTCTCTCAAGCTCTTTGGACTCTCCCTAGGCCCTCCCTGAATTCTTTGACAGCCTGGATAGCTCAGTTGGTTAGAGCATAGTGCTGATAATGACAAGGTTGCAGGTTCAATCCCCGTTTGGACTAGATGATCCTCAGAGTCCCTTCCAACTCTACAATTCTATGATATTTGGTCTGGCAGAAATGTGTCCTTAAACAGTAACAATGCTTTGCTTCCTTGGGAGGAGAAGGGTTGTGTCTAAACCTCTGGCTTTTCTGGGGCTAGAATATAGTCTATGGTACTGTACACATCAATTGCTCCACCAGCATTTGCCTCTGCACCCCCCTATCACTGGCATGTAGCCTCCAGAAGGTTGCCCATGTGTGAATGTGGCCCCAATGCCTCAATTGTGACCTGCATCAATGAAGGAAGGGACCGAAAACCTGACAAATCACATGGGAAGTATGCCATAACACAAATTGCTGTCATTCTTCTTTCTGTGTGTCCAAGAATAAACAGTCATTCTTGTTTTGTTTTGTTGATTGTCCCTCCAATGTCGGCAATAAGCATTTTTGAAGCATCTGTTTGTAGAACTCTATAAAACCTAATCTTTTTTTTAAACAAAGGAAGTGGGGAGAAGGAAAAGAGTATGCAGGTGATGTAAGCTAAAAACAACTTATCAGGAATGATATCTTTTTTTAAAAAAATGAAGATGAAGGGAACAGATCTTGGCAGTGGTGAATGAGACAACCAGACTGCAGTTCCTGGAAAAGAAGGCATGTTATCTGTTATCTGTTGTCTATAGTACACAGTGGCATAGATCAGTTGCAAATCCACAAAGCAACTCACCTGAGGCAGCTGCACAATCATTTTGGAGTCATCCAGAAAAAAGGAGGCCTATGGCAGTACCTTCCTTCCGCTGCTTCCCTGATGTATTGGGTAAAACAAATCTATCCAGTTCTTCTGCTACAAGGGGATGTTGTGTATATATGTGTGTAGGCTGATATTTTTAGATAACTGTTTTTTCAACCGAAATAAAAACACCGTTTTTCTTTTTTGCAAAGCCCAAAGTGTTTCAGAAAGAGACATCAAAGCTATCATGGAAAACTTTTAATGCTTTTCTCCCCTTCTTGTATGTGCCCTTGTGTTGAAGACTTTTTGTCTATCTCCCCCAAGATCTGCAGGAGTTTTTCCTGATTTATAACTGCAGTCTTGCCGTCAGGCTGGTGTCGTTTCACAGGCGCTCGTCCCGCTTTCTGCATTTTCTTGACCTGATGGAAAAGATTCGCTCCTGGTAGGGACTCCAGAACGTACGCATCTTGTCTTTCAATTCCAGCTGGGGTGGCCTTCAAGGCTGGTTGCAATTTTACCATAGTTAAGCTTTCACGCAAATACCTGGGGAGGGGGCGGGTTTGTATAACAGAGGCCAGAAGACCCTTAAATCCATCATGGCAGGAGCTCAGATTCCAAAGAATTAGAACATCCAAGGAGTCCTTTCAGGAACTTTAAAAGCCAAATAAGCCAACTTGCCAGAGGTTTAGCTATTAAGCTGTCTATCGGGTATAGTGTTACATTACACAGATAAAGCTCTTTCCTGTTGCTGCCCTTTGCAATAAAGTTCCACTTAGTCCATTTACACAAAGAACTAGATTCAAGGCTCAGACGCTCCAGTAAAACTCCGAAGCAACTCTATGGAAAACACTAGGCTTCTTCCGAATTAAATATTAGGAAGAGGCATTGAATATATTCTTTAATGCTCCTCTTTTTAAAAAATGTTATTTCAAATGAAAGATGACCACGGAATAAACAGACATAAATACTGCACTGAAATAGGTCCTTCCTCTTTCCAAGCAAAAGTTAGATCAATGGTAATAATGATGTAAGTCATTTTTACTGGTTTTCGTACATGTAACGTATAACAAAACATAACTAGAAAAATTAGCATAGACATAAATAATGATTCATTATTATTTATTGACACCTTTCCTCCAAGAAACTCTAGGTGGCATACAGGGTTCCCCCCATCACATTTTATCCTCCCAACAACCCTGTGAGGTAGGCTAAGAGACAATGGCTGGCCCAAGGTCACCCAGTGAGCTTCATGGTCAAGCGGGAATTTAACCCTGGTCTTCCAAGTCCTAGTCCAGCACTCTAGCCACTAAACCACAGTGACTCACTTAATTGAAACACACACCTCATCTCTCCAGTGACCAGGTAAGTATCCATGTCTTTATAATATTCATCTATTTAGTTTTACTAGAGGATTCTCCCATCTTATTGTCTCAGGGTTGTATGGAAACATCCACCCACAGCAAGATCTTCTCCAACTAATGTATCAACAAGTATAGAGCTAAATAATTAGGATGTGGAAGCAAAGGAGGAGAAGGAATGTTAATTTGCCACTTTCTCCAAAGATTTAGATTTTATACAGTCGTACCTTGGATCTGGAACACCTTGGCTCCCAAACAAATTAGCTTTCGAACGATCGAAACCCGGAAGTGAGTGTTCTGGGTTCCAAAATGTTCTTTTGGAAGCTAAAAATCCGACGGGGCTTCTGCGGCTTCTGATTGGCTGCAGGACCTTCCTGCAGCCAATCAGAATCCGCACTTTGGTTTTTAAACGTTTTGGAAGTCGAACGGACTTCCGGAATGGATTCCGTTCAACTTCCAAGGTATGACTGTATTCTTCTTTTAGAAAAATCAAGGATAGGACATTGCATTGCATACAGTAAAGGCACTAATAGTTAGTCAGTACATAGCTCCAAGTCACCTATGCTCCATGAGTCCTCTTCGTTGGCTCTCAGTCACTTTTTTAAAAATGGAAGAAGCCTGTGCTTTGTGGATCAGCAGGTCTGAATCTAACCCTTTAGGGTTCAGTCCCACATACACTTCCTGGGGAATAAAGCCCATTGAGCTCAACAGGTTTTCCTTTCAAGTAGACATGCATTGGATTGTGCTGCAGTTAGATGAAACAAATAGGCTTTCAACGAATGGTATTCACTTTCATGTTTTCAGTGGAAAATGAGAGGCACTCTGACATATAGTCAGCCCCACTTAATTATGCTTGTCTGTTATATTTCCCATGATAACTATGCATGGTATTTAGATACATGCTGCCACTTCCCGTTTTGAATGATTAAAACTACCCCTGAGGTGGGTGAAAAGATTTCATTCAGTGTACATTTTAAATGTCTCCTGGTGTTTTATCTTTCTGCTGGCAAGGAGGGCAACATTCTCCAAGCCTCTAGTCAGTTGCAGCAATGCTGGATCTCAGAGTCATCTGCAGCAATTTGGAAATTTCATCAATGCTGCACCTTTGGGACACTTCCTTGGTGTGCTTGCAACAGATGAAATCTGAGTCAGTAAAGTTACCTTCTAAATTAATGCTTGGACCCCCCCCCCCAAAAAGGTAACTGAATCTTCAGAGGTTGCGGAGAAATCCTACCAAAATGATACAAAGCCGAGCACAAATTGTATGGGTTATGTATACAACCCTGCTTGATGAAAGCAGGCAAAAGGAAACAGTACAGTGGTAGCTCGGTTTTTGAACATAATCCATACTAAAACTTAACTCAGTTTTTGAAAACTCAGTTCAGAAGCCTCAAAATGGAAAACTCAATATGGAAGCTGTGTTTCCAGTTCGACTTCCGAGGCACATTTGAAAACTGAAGCATTTAATTCCGGGCTTACGAAAACTGAAATGTTTGTCGACGGAGACATTTGAAAACCAAGGTACCACTGCATTACAAACAGGACTGAGGCAAGGTTCTCTGGCACATATTTCTGGGTGTAAAAGTGTTGGGTTGCAAAGCCCCTCCCCACTGAAGACCTACCCCCTTTTTGATGCCTATTCATGGTTACATCAGAACTAAAGAAGAGTCTTGCTGGATCAAGCCCATGGCTTTCTGCACAAAAGATGATATTACAGTGGTACCTCTGGTTATGAACTTAATTCGTTCTGGAGGTCCGTTCTTAACCTGAAACTGTTCTTAACCTGAGGTACCACTTTAGCTAATGGGGCCTTCCACTGCCGCCACGCCGCTGCTGCACGATTTCTGTTCTCACCCTGAAGCAAAGTTCTTAACCCGAGGTACTATTTCTGGGTTAGTGGAGTCTGTAACCTGAAGCATCTGTAACCTGAGGTACCACTGTATATGCATGCTCCAAGACAATATTTTCTTTTATACTATTTCACATGCCCTGGAAGTAATCTCTGGTATCCCAAACAGGCTCAGAGCGCTGGATGGTTTTTGTCTTCTGCTTATACTTTCCAGTTTAGGATTACCCCTTATGTATTTGACAAATTGGTCCACAAAAGCTGAAGCCATCATTTAAGGTGTCACAATGCACCTTTTCTCCTCCTGTCTTTCCAGATGACAGCGAGGAAGAGAAGAGCAGGGCTCAACAGCTCTAGGGGTTAGCAATGGGCCCTTTGCTAGGGGCTCAGGAGATGCCTGTCAATGCCCAGCGCTGATGCCATCCCTGAGCTTTTCTTCAATGTCTTAGCTCATAGCCCATATTAAAAATGAGCACTGTTTGAAACAACGGTTTAAATTATGGAATGCCTGTTTCAATCACTAGCTGCATGCCACAAAGCTACAAAGGCAATACAAAGAAAGAAAATCAGATAAAACTACTATTTATTGTGAAAAACAGGTAGTTTTAGGATTAAGCCAATATTTACTTTCTAATTCATCTGTAGCTATGAAGATTTCTTTTCAGATAGATAATGTTACATTACGCAGACTATTTTTTAAAAAATATATCATTTTTTTACATTTCTCTCAGTCCTCCAAATACCTTTTGTGATCACCATTCTACACACACACACACACACACACACACACACACACACATACGATATAACATTAGCCAGGATAATTAAGTTGTTTTGGCTGGCCACAGTAAATCTGATTGCTACATTTTTGTTCAGTTGTGTGTGTGTTTTTAAGGCACATCTCTAAAGCAGATTGCACTTGGTATGCTGGTCGCATTTCTATAGTTTCTCTCAAAGAGTGCCTTTTAAAAAAAGACTTCCTCCCTTTCTTTGTCTCTTAGCTGCACTGCCAAGGTATTTGATGGTTACAGTTACTTTACTGAATGAAATTCAAGCCAGAGGAACACGCACAGAAATGAATTTATAGCTATTCAAGCCTCGTTTTTCTGTCATAAGATCCTTAAAGTCAACACAGAGCCAGGGAAGATAGCCTGTGGGCTATTGGGAGAAACCGCAGCACTAGTACAAGAATGATACAATTATAGCAGAATTCTCATATGGTCTGTTTAAAAAAAAAATCACATCATTTCCTATTTAAGAAAGGGAGAGGGAGGCAGAGAGAGGTTCAGGAAGGTATGAGACTGGAGGCAGGGGGGCAGTGAAATCATTCACAGCACAGACAGAGGCCTCACACAGATCTTGCCTACGTCTGATTGGTGAGCCTCAGTAAAGCTTTAGCCAATGAGAAGCCTGGGATACCTGGCCATTCATGAAAGCCAGCATGGCACTGTTTTGTTTAAAGAACAGGAAGTGCGGTGAGGGAGGGAGGTGGAGGCAGTCTGTTATCACTTTTCATCAAGGTTTCCATTGTAGCTAAGCAAAACTCTGAACTTTACATTCTGACTTCATTTACTCAAGACATCAAAAAGCTCTGCTTCTTGAAAGATCTCTGGAATAGTGCTCAAGCGGCGTTTAATTCTAGGGGGCCACTTGTTTGTATATTGGAAATCAAATTCTCTCTTTACCAGTATGCTCTTGCCATGAAGTCATTTTTCTGTGCTGATTGAAATCATCTGTTTTCAGTTCTCTGACAAATTAATTGAACTTTCCTCTGACTCAGGGGCCTTCTGACTCTTGAAGCAGATTTTGTCTACATGCCGTCTCCCAGACGAACACAATTTAATCTCCTAGGCTTTAAATGAACTTTATGTTTCCAGAAAGCTAGTGAAAGAAGCATTTGTTCTGGTGATAGCATATTGCTGCTTTTTTTTTTAACAAACGGAGAAAGAATAGAGGGTTATGGAATATTTATTTTACTGTGGCAGATAACTAGCTTTAAAATGCGCTAAGTCAGAGCCCGTGATGCGTAGTGACAGCAGCATTTAAAAATGCTAGTCATAAGAAAAAGGCAGAAGTAATTTCCTGGACGTGACAGTGGGCAGGGCCATAGCTCAATGTCACAGCATGTGTTTTGCTTCCAGAATGCTCAAGGTGCAACCCCCAACAGCTCCAAAGTAGGAAAAACTATTGCCTGAAATCATGGAGACTATTGCTTGTCAGCACAACCAAAACTTCGCTAGCTGGACCTGCATTCTAAACCCAACCCTATTTCTATTGATGCAAATAAAATAAAAACAGGTGAATTCCGTTTGATACAGTGACTGTTTGGTGATGGTTTCAAGCTTCTCTAAAGCCTGAATCCAAGAGTCTACTCATGAGCATCTGAGGCTAAAATAAGTCTTACTGAAATAAGTCTTTCTAAACCATCAGACATCCAGGCTTGTCCTCTGCCCTGAAACCACAAATCTTCATGCCCAAGCCAAGCTAGGTGTCTGGGTGAAATTTTGCTGTTTTGCAGCTGGCATTCTGCACATGCTCAGAGATAGTTCTATGGGTCTTTTACAGCACCCTGGTTCTATGAACTGAGCCTAGACTTAAAAGAAGCCCTTCTTGGGTACAGGATGTCAGGGCAGGTAATAAAAGTTTTCACAAGAGGATGTTAGAGGAAGGGCCATAGCTCAGTGGCTTTGCGTGTTTAAGCTCTGTCACCTCCAGGTAGGACTAAGCATGCCCCAGTTTGAAGCCTTAGAGAGCCACTGCCAGTCAGCATAGAGGAGGCAAGACTGAAGAGAAGGTAGTGAGGCGCTTGATGGACTAGTGGTTGGATTTGGTTTAATAAGTCAGTTTATCCCAGACACGTATCTGCCATGTGGTTTGAGTGCCTGAAAGTCGCATCCTACTGGGGAGGGAAATGTGCATTAGCCCTTAGTCTAATAGATATGGAAGATGTGGACATATTATGGATTTATGGAGCAGAATCATCACTTTAAAAAATGTTGCGTTTTAAGCATTTTAAGCGCCATTCCTTCTAGTGGGAAGGACTCACTTAACTGATCCCTTAACAACCAGGTGCTTAAAACATCTAAAGGCTGCAATCTTGCACACATTTATTTGGAAGTAAGGTCCACTACTGTCAGTTCAATGGGGCTTCTGTGTAGACATTTCTAGGATTATGCTGTAAGCACACACACAGATATACTTTTTTTTGTTGGTGGCTGATGTCAGTTAAATAATTTCGGAAATACGAGTTCCTTCTTTACAGGAACTTAACAGTGACTTCCTTTAGCGAAACCATAGGACACTGTTATTTATGTTCTTGTGTCACTTTCGCAAGTATGGATCAGTACATTTTTGTCGTAATATTTTCAAAACGCTCAAAAACGCCCCCTGAGACACAGAGGGAGCCATTTCCTTTGTCCAAGAGTCTAACAGAAACATCTGGGGGGTCCCAACTTCTCCCTTCCATATCACTCAACTTCTGTTCGGTCCCAGGCCGTCTTGGACTTCCACCTCCCAGTCGGCAACAGAAGCAGAAGTGATAAAATACAATTGGGTTGGTGGGGAAGCTATTCTTGCTCGCCTTCCTGCTGTACTGGAAACGGCAAGAACAGGATATCTCATCAAAACAGCCTCTTGTTACATAACATCCACCCGAGTTTTGCAGAAACAAGCATTCTGGCTCCAAGAAGCTTCGCAGGAATATTTCCGAGCGCTTATTTACATGAAACCTTTCGAGGTTCACTTATCGCTAGACGGAGTTTGCTGTCGGATGAGCCAACTGGCAGAGATGGAGTAAAGAGGCGTTTTGCTCATCTTGAAGAAATCAGACAGCTGAATACATACATATAAGGCCATTCTTTTGAAGAACATCGGAGCCCTGCAGAATCAGGTCAAGGCTTCATCTAGGCCAGCATCCTGTTTCATCCAGTGACCAGCCAGAGGGTCTGCAAGCAGGGCGGGAAGGCAAGTGCCCTTCCCAGCATCTGTGTTATGATAGAGACGGACAAACAGACAGATAGATAGACCTTCCACACTCTGTGGTGGTTTGTCTCTCCTCCATGAATTTGGTGTGACCGTCACTGCACTCTGTGCATACCCAGAGGTTACAAACAAACCTCTGGGTATGTACAGAGTGCATCAATTCTGGGCTGCATCAATAGGAGTATAGCATCTAGATCAAGGGAAGTAATAGTGCCACTGTATTCTGCTCTGGTCAGACCTCACCTGGAGTACTGTGTCCAGTTCTGGGCACCACAGTTCAAGAAGGACACTGACGAACTGGAACGTGTCTAGAGGAGGGCAACCAAAATGGTCAAAGGCCTGGAAACTTATGAGGAACGGCTAAGGGAGCTGGGCATGTTTAGCCTGGAGAAGAGGAGGTTAAGGGGTGATATGATAGCCATGTTCAAATATATAAAAGGATGTCACATAGAGGAGGGAGAAAGGTTGTTTTCTGCTGCTCCAGAGAAGCGGACACGGAGCAATGGATCCAAACTACAAGAAAGAAGATTCCACCTAAACATTAGGAAGAACTTCCTGACAGTAAGAGCTGTTCGACAGTGGAATTTGCTGCCAAGGAGTGTGGTGGAGTCTCCTTCTTTGGAGGTCTTTAAGCAGAGGCTTGACAACCATATGTCAGGAGTGCTCTGATGGTGTTTCCTGCTTGGCAAGGGGTTGGACTTGATGGCCCTTGTGGTCTCTTCCAACTCTATGATTCTATGATTCACTGCCTAGAAGTTTCTAAGCTGGGGATGGGCAAGCTGTGGCTCTTTGGTTATTGCCAAACTCCAGTTCTGATCAGCTTGTGGCCATCATTGTCTGTAGTCAAGGATGGCGGTAGTTGTAGCCCAGTTTAGCCACCCCTGTTGCCATGCTTCATTGTACATTATTTGCCGTCAACTAGTACAATGAATGCTTCTAGCACCTTACTTCCCAATTGTAAACATGCTGGGTTAGATCCAGAAATTTGTTTACACAACAGAGCATTCTTGGCTCCTCCATCTGCTACAGTGTGGTGTAGTGGTTAGAGTCTTCAGCTAGGACCTGGAAGAGCACAGTTCAAATCCTCATTTAGCTCAATGGGCCAGTTATTCACTCTCAGCCTAACCTACCTTACAAGGTTGTTGTGAGGATAACATGGGGGGTAGGACTATGTAAGCCACCTTGGGCTTCTTGAAGGAAAAATGGGCTATAAGTACAACTAACAAATGACATAACCCCACACATCCCTCCGAAAGCAACTCCTGAAGGCTGACAGGTCCCCTGGAATAGTATAGGATGAATTGCATGAGGCTCTGGCGGAACTGGGAGGAGGAGAATTTGGCAGGCCTTTCCTGAACGAGGGGAAGGACTTTTCTCTCACACAAGACATTTCTGGATCAAAGCCATGAATTATATAAATTACTGTGGTAGACCGAATTTATCTGTAAATTGCCTAGGCCATAGCACATACACAGGAAGTGGAACAAGATTGCTCAGAAACACTACAATGACTTTTTGTGATAAGAACACCCTCCTTGCTCAATGCCTATGGCTTTTAAAAAAAAAAACCTTTTGCAAAGAAACTGAGGCATGACAATGTTGAGTTAGCTAATCTGAGTTACTTGATCCCTGTTCATTTCCCACTTGCCTGGCGGGTGTGGAGAAGGAATTTTTCCCCTTTGCATTTGACGGCAACCCTAACTCTTAACACACACCAACTGCCCTTCAAAATTCATGCTTCTCCAAATTTTGCCATGCACTTCTCCAATGCCAAAACACATACAGAAGAGCATATGTCAGAGGGAAGTGCACACAAATTGTTAAGTGAAAAAAATGTACAGAAATGCATATTGTTACAGGCCACCTTAAATCTCTGCCAAGCGGCAGCAAAACTCCAGGAGAGGGTTCCAGGCAGTCGCTCAGGGTTGTGTTTTTGCTGGAAAATCGAGGAACAGCCAAGTATGCAGTGTCTTAGAAATATGGCTTATTCGCACATATTTACACCTGAGTTTATGGAGGGAGAGTTCATAGCATTTACATTTCAAGCGGGGCTTGTCCTGCCCAGCAGCACAGCATTGGATTCAGAGACATCCTAAGGGCTATACCCATGTTTCTTTGAAACAGCCTGCTCAAGCCAGCGAGGGTGTCTTCTGCCCTTCTGTCCCCGCACAGATTTCTGCCCACTTCCTGCTCCTCCTTCCCATAACCCCCTGCTCCAAAAACCTCTGTTAGTACACACTCTCTTCCTGTGGTGACATCATGCCTCCTGTTACCCTGGCAACCTCCTTCTCTCAATTCTTCTGTTTCTGTCCACTTCTCAGCTGGAGGAAGGACAGCATCTGCATGGTTAATTGTTCTTAATGGTCCGGTACTTAGTTCTCCTTGTTTTATAGCAAGGATCTCTTGAACAGTTCAGGAGACCTGGTTCAGCCTGCATTTTTCACCTGCCTGCCACCTTCCCTTCACACTCCAAAAATCAGCTAAATTTTACCCCTTTCTTAAATTTAGGATTATGGGGAATCTGCCCCGCCACCACAAATTCATAAGAATATGGCAGGGGAGATGGCTTGCAAAAAGAGGTATATTTGGAGAAACGGCTTATCCACATTGAAGAAAAATATTGAGGAAAAATATATATGTATGCTTTTTTCAGTCTTTAGCACAGGAGAAATTTACATGTGGATTGGATTTTAAAAATAAAAATAAAAAGTGCAAACTGCTCTAGAAATGGAGCAAACTGTGCTAAAGACTGAAAAAAGCAGAACACGGGAATATAGGTTAGAATGCAAGAAGCAGTCATTTATTGAGTCTGAGCAGGTCCATCTGGCTCAGTGTTGTCTACACTGACTGGCAGTGGCTCTTTATAGGAGAAACTGAGAGGAACTAGCATGGGCAGATTTCTTCATCTTTGCTGTGTGCCGAGTGCTCGTCTGAGTAACTCTGAGTCAAGGCAAACAGGATGGTCCAGTGCAACTGTTTTTGCTTTCTAGTTGCATTCACTGAATGTCTTTGTGCTCTGGCCGTCTTCATGCATTTTATCAGGGTAGTAATGGATCCCTGAATATACTTATTCAGTCAATATTTCCTTTGCATTGGTGGCAGAAGGGCAGTTTGAACAATGAAACCATTTACTTACTTTTTTGGCTATCCCCATTGTGTGGGATTGCCTGCCAACCTAGCAGTTCGAAAGGACCCACGGGTGCAAGTAGATAAATAGGGACCGCTTACCAGCGGGAAGGTAAACGGCGTTTCCGTGTGCTGCGCTGGCTCGCCAGATGCAGCTTGTCACGCTGGCCACGTGACCCGGAAGTGTCTGCAGACAGCGCTGGCTCCCGGCCTCTAGAGTGAGATGAGCGCACAACCCTAGAGTCTGTCAAGACTGGCCCGTACGGGCAGGGGTACCTTTACCTTTACCTTTATTGTGTGGGATTAGGCCTCCAGAAGTATAGTGAAGAAGATGCTTTGATTTAAAGATGGAGATTGTGATGGGTAGCAGGAAAAGAAACTGTCCTTTCGGTGCCCAGACAAAACAAACTTAATGTGCCTGCTTCTAGCAATAAACTATGCAAACCTGGACTACCACAATTCTCTAGTTTTGTAGAGCTTCTTGCAGTGCTTCAGCCAAACTATAGAGGGCAAGCTGAATGAGACCAACAGTCTGATCCCATGCATATTTAGTACATACTTAGAAATCTATCAATTTCAGTGGCTTCAATTTCCAAGAATGTGTGTGTGTGTGCATCCTGACTGTTTTTGTTTTTGTTTTCACATTTCTCTCCAAAGCATCCAGTTTGCTTTGGAGTCCCTGTGTAAGCAAAATCACTTGGTTTCTGTGGCTTTTCTATGAGGAAAGAGAGTTGTTAGCAATTAAAACGATGGGTTTTTCAAGAAACTGTGGTGGTCCGATCCAAACCCCATGGAAAGCCGTGGGATTCTTTCTGTCAACTTGTGTGATCTCCAGATCATGCGCCCAGCGATTAGGGACCTCAGAACAGCTCTGATGCGTTTCGCAAAAGCCATCCAAGTCGAGTTTTAGAATGGACTCACATGCTGTCAAAGTTGATGACTCAGAAGTAAACTTTCTTGCAGTGTCGCTCTTGAGAAACAAATGCCTTCCCTTTCAGTAAGCGATACAATATTTCTGGCTCATGAATGGCAATACCAGATTGCATTTTCAGTCTTCCTTTGGCACGGGAGGAACTTTGTGTAATGCTCTGCTTAACTACTCAGGGTCTAGTTTGAGCAGCCTACACGGAGCTGTTCTTTGTTTCTTTTGTAAACCTTCAGGATGCAGCTTTTTAATGACGTGCGGAACTTTGGGACATTAGGAGATGGAACATAACCGCTCAAAGCTGTTGGGTTTGTCACTTTGGATTTGTTACATAAGGCCGTGTTAATGTGAATGAGGCTTTTTGATTATACAGCGCAGACTGTGGGAGAAATTCTCTGATGTCTGTCTAAAGCAGTGAGCAGACTCCTTGATTATTAACATATTGGTTGTATTCCTATTTCAGACATTTGCTTAGAAATATGGGAACAGCTAGGAGACCGGGTGATGGGGGGGGGGCCGAGAGAGAGCACGATATTTGAAGATTCAGTCTAGAGAACCAGCCTAACACAAAAGAGTGTGTGTTCTTAGGTTGTGCTTTTCCTTGCAAGTAAAATTGGGAGAGCTGGTGATTTTTTATTTTTTTTTACAGTCTTTGCCTGCTGTAGTCAGACTGTTTACAACTGCACTTTCTCTCTTTAAACACACACACACACCACAACAACGGGAATCATTCTCACCAGTGAATGAATTTGAGTACTGTAGGCTTGAAGTTGCACTGGCCCACCCACTGTGTATGGATGCCCACTTTGGATTGGGCAGAACTGCTTTATACCATTCTTATACCATTATTAGAAACTGCCTGGCTCAGCCATGCCACTCTGATGGTGTGACACTCTCATCCTAACTCTACCTCACAGGGTTGTTGTGAGGATAAAACAGGGAAGAGGAGAAGTGTTTGTCAGCACCTGCTCACTGGAGGACAGGTGGCTTCTAAATGTATTTAATTAATTCATGGCTGTTACAGTACAATGCCAAGGCTTCCGTTCGACAGCTTTCCCTTAAACGACTTTCACTTCTACATAGCTCTCCTTTGTGTGCCAATCTTCTTTCCCCCAACTGTTTCTGTACATTTTCTCTTCTATTTCTGATTCTCATTGACTGGTCTTAAAATAGTCCTCAGTCTCCATTCTCCACCCACAAAATGGGAGTAGTAATGACCTACTCATCTGTAGGGGAAAATATTGAACTTAACTGAGCTTGGAATGAAATGCATTTGCTAATTAAAGATGCTATATAAACAACATATGGATATAGAAAGTACAAATGAATAAATAATCCTTTTACAATTGTAGCTTCTGTGAGATATAGATGATAGATGATAGATAGATAGATGATAGATAGATGATAGATAGATAGATAGATAGATAGATAGATAGATAGATAGATGATAGATAGATAGATGATAGATAGATAGATAGATAGATGATGATAGATAGATGATAGATAGATGATGATGATAGATGATAGATAGATAGATAGATAGATGATAGATAGATAGATAGATAGATAGATAGATAGATAGATAGATGATAGATAGATGATAGATAGATAGATGATAGATAGATGAGAGAGAGAGAGAGAGAGAGAGATGATAGATAGATAGATGATAGATAGATAGATAGATGATAGATAGATAGATGATAGATAGATAGATAGATAGATAGATAGATAGATAGATAGATAGATGATAGATAGATGATAGAGAGAGAGAGAGAGATGGATAGATGATAGATAGATGATAGATTAGATAGATAGATAGATAGATAGATAGATAGATAGATGATAGATAGATAGATAGATAGATAGATAGATAGATAGATAGATGATAGATAGATGATAGATAGATAGATAGATAGATAGATAGATAGATAGATAGATAGATGATAGATAGATAGATGATAGGTAGATAGATATAGATACCCACTTATATGCCATAATGTTCAAATTGAGGGAAATGCTTGCCTGAACAGATGTTTCTTCAAGAGCCGGCAGAATGCCAATATGGATTAAGCCTCTCGTATTTCATCAGGGAGGGCCTTCCACAACACTGGTGTCATGAGTGAAAAATCCCAACACTGTGTTACCACAAATCGATAACCAATGCTTTTTTTGTCAGGGGGCACTCAAGGGCACACAGTACCAGTGCCTCTTTTTGTTATTGTTAAAAAGTGTGGCACTTATGGTAACAGCTTCATGATGAGTACCAGCATCTCTCTCTTGTTGTTGTTAAAAAGTTTGGCATTTACTGCAGCCACTTCATGGTGAGTAGCATCTATTTTTCTAGGGGGGAGAAACACCATCACAACCAGTGGGTCTTTGCAAAACTAGCTAGGCAAAATTTGGGTCCTTCCCCTTCGCTTCTTATCAAAGTGTGCACTCTCTCTCTCTCCCTCTCTCTCCCTCTCTCTCTCTCTCTCTCTCTCTCTCTCTCTCTCTCTCTCCCTCTCTCCCTCATATCTCTTCATGCCTATGCAGTGGAGCAAATGGCTCTTACAAGCTTTCTTTTGCAAAAGTGGTGACAAAAATCTGACGCATTAAATCAATGACAGCAAAGATTCTCAAGACTCTAAGAAATCTGGGAAATATGTCAAGCATCTACTATCTGGGCACTACAGTCTTGCTTGAAACCTACCTGGAGGCTAAACAGCTGATTAGAGGTAGGAACATGCTTAAATGCCTTGCTGGGGGATAGGGAAGAAGGTGCTGATGCAGCTGGACCATCACTTGCCATGCAGCTCAGCGTCGCCTTTTGCAACTAACAAGAAGTTCTTCATTTTCCAAGCTGTGTTGATGGCTGCAGAGCAAAGAATCCCAAGCCTCTGACCACACACTAAAATAGTTTCTCAGGACGAGTCATAGCAATCTTAAATGTTTTTGGTCGGAAATAGCTTCAGAGGGTATTGGTTGCTGCTGTATCCTGTCCCCAGTTCCTTACCAGCTCACAGCGCTTTCATTTTGATTAATAACACTGCACATTTTTGGATGTCTTAGTCACCGGAGAAGCAGCACATAGCTTTGGTGCTACTCAAGTGTATTCTCTGCCCCCCCCAGGGGGGGAGGGAGGGAGCTTATCACTTGCATTAATTTACTGTTAGGATTGTTTGGTGTGTTTTTTTTAAAGAAAGAAAGAAAACAGAAAGAGCTTTCACTTTTCACTAGTTTGTGAGCCCACCCTGCATTTCCCCTGGATGGGCTGATGTTCATTAGGTAGGACACACGCTAGCACTAATGTGGAAAGTTAGAAACCAAAGACAACTTGTCCCTGTGCCCAAAAGTGACTCATTGTCCCTTTCCTTGCTCCAGCCAAAAGCAGATTCAGAAGCTGTGAGAGTTTCCTGAAGATAAGAGATAAATCGAAGGAAAACCTGGCAAAAAGAATGGAAGAAAAAAAAGATGATGGTCTCGTTTCAAGATAGCATTTCCTTCAAAGCCCCTCCATGCTAATTAACCATTCTGTGCATATTTTCAACCACATTAAGGGATTTCCTCATCAAAATAAACTTCCTCCTTTGCTATCTTCTCTCTCTCTCTCTCTCTCTCTCTCTCTCTCGGCATCTGGGATTGCAGTTTTGCAGCAAGAATCAGGGTTAAAGAGCTGAATGCTGCTTGTATGTGTGTGTGTTTATATATTCATTGAAGCCTTGCCAGGATAGCCCTAGAATCCCAGCGCCTGATCCAAATCCTATTTCGGCTAATGGGATCTTTGCTGTGTACTTCAAGGGAGGAGAATCGAGCTCCTAGCCTTGTGTGTCCAGATTGTTTCACTTACGCTGCATAATGTGCTGCTAATAAACTGCAGATGGACTCCAGCCGAAAAATTCCAATGCCAGGCCATTTGCAAAACTTGAAGGTGTTCACACCTACAAATGTATCCCGAAAACAAGCTGCTTATTTATAGCATACATGCACCCAAGAGCAATTGTCTGGCTGAAAAGCACACTAATAAGGTATAATTTATTTTCTTTTTTCCCCAGCGTGGGATGCCACTCATGATCTTATATGTTTCCTCTTATCGCAGTATTCAGCTATAAGCACTCGTCCATCATTTCCACCCAAGCATTGACTGAAATATCCTGAGTCTATTTAACCGAATAATCCTTAACTTGTGCTGACTCAGTGCCATGTTTTAGCAGGGTTCGCCCCCCCCCCAAAATTATAGGATTAATATTGTTGAAATTAACTTTTCAAATTCAATCAATGTACGGTATATGTTTTAAAATATCCAGTCAGAAGGGATCTGATTTGAAAATATTGATCCCAAGGAAGGCTCTTCCCATTAGTCCTTTTATTTGACAATGCAGTATCATTCCATTTTGTTTTGCCAAATCTTTATATCTGAAAGAATTATTCTTTTTTTCCCAGATCTGTTTTAATTAACTGTTATATTAAGTTGTGCTTTATTGTTGCAAACCACCCTCAGAGTTATATAAAAGGCAGTATAAAATATTTTGAATAAAGAATTAAACATACAAACCTTTGCCTGCAAATAGGTCTGAAATTTAATACATATGTAAGTATGTTTAGGCTGTGCCTAATAGAAAGTCCTCACAAAGTGGATTACGTGAAACAAGAATATACAGCAAAAAATACAATATCACAATGGGGCATACAACAACTCTTCAAAAATCCAGCCACAGGCCAGTACCATACCATGAAAACCACCTAACACAACTTCAGATCAGCAGAAAAAGTTGCTTTAAGAAAAAGTGGCTTGAGATAAATCCTGTGTAAATGATGGAGTCTTAGACACAGTAGCTGGGAGGGACAGTATGGGGACAACACCAAAAAGGTCCTGCTTCTTGTGCCTACCAAGGCATCACATTACTACAGTAATGATTTAGGATGCCACATAGGTACTGACACCTTTAAAGAAAGGATCAAAGGCAAAGCTGAGATAGTTCATAACACTATCTCAGGTTTCCTCTGCCTTTCCTCCTGAGGGCAGAAAAAAAATGTGTTTCTGTTGGTGATGGGGACAACAAGTGAAAGTCTCAGGGTCCCCAATTTTCAGTTCCTTCTCTTTCAGCTTTAAGATGAAAGAGAAACTATCTGTACCAGCAGATAGTTTCAAGAGAATAAGGCAGACAGACTTGGGGAGATTTTGTTCTGCAGGCAGTATCAATCATAGATGATGCTGCATAAATGATACCTGCTTGACTGTAAGCCAATTAATAATTGGTGATGATGTATTTGTTTATTGCACGAACGTGAAGAAGAAATTATATGATTTTTAAAAATGCACACTGTTAAATTTTTCCTCACATGATAGTTTAGGAACTTTGTAAGTTGCCTAAAGGGTTCAGTGTAGGCAACTCATAAATCTAATGGATAAATACATATAATTTAACTTGATTAGATTTTTCAAGCTGAGCTGGAAGGGTTGGAAGATAAGAATTACTATACTAGAGGACTTCTTAAGACTATACTATACTTTTAAGGAACAGTTTAATAAGGTTTTCCATAGCAAAAACACACACAAAGAAACATTAAAAACCCAGAGTATATATACAGTATATTCAGTTACAGCACACGTAAGAGCAAAACAAGTAGACAATAGAAAATCTCCCACAAATATACAACCCATAATTCACAAACACTAAGTGAAGCAGTTAGGGAACCATCATATACGTAAGTAATCAATTAGCCAAGCATAAAGGGAAGTTAACTCAGTAAGCCTATAATATCACTGCATAAAGCCACATGAGTTGAGGGAGAAAGCGAGTCATGCTCTATGACCAAAACATATGAAATAAAACAAAGCCATTTCACATAAAACCTACTTTTCCCCCTCCTTGGATTCTTCCATTTCCTCAGCTGAAAAGTTAGTCTTTCCATAAGGGCCACCAAGCAAATATGAGAATGTCACTCCTTCATCAAATTGGCTGTTAACAATTGCCAATTTCACTACCACCATAGAGACCGCAAAGATCACCAGTGTCGAAGCAATGATTCTTCAACATCAACTTCGTTGGACTGGTCATGTTGTGTGGATGCCTGAGTACAGTATCGTCTTCTAAAGCAATTACTCTATTCCAAACTTAAAAATGGGAAGTGTAATGCTGGTGGTCAACAAAAGAGGTTTAAAGACTCTCTCAAGGCAAATCTTTAAAAATGTCGTATAAACACTGACTGGGAAACACTAGCCTGTGGGTGCCCCAACTGGAGAACAGCCTTTACCAAAGGTGTCATGGACTTAGAAAAGGAAGAAACATTTGGCAAACCCTCACTGTGATCAACTCATGCCCAGAAACCTCGTCCCCACTGTGGAAGGATGTGTGGATCCAGAATTGGCTTCCACAGTCACTTATGGACTACTCATTGTTAAGACCATATTCATGGAAGACAATCTTACTTGGCTATGAGTGATCGCCAAAGAAGAAGAAAAAGAAGAATAGACTGCAATAAAAAAGGAAACCAACAAACTCTTTTCGTTTCCATCATCTGAGTGCCATAAGTGGATCTGGTGTCAACAGCTGCCCCATAATCAATCAGAGATCCTTTTTGACAATTACCTGCTTTACAGTTTCTGATGAAAATGCACAGGAGCTTAAGGTCCTATGATGATCTGTAATACTGAATAAATTAGCATTAATTATTGTCATTTTCAAAGGCACTTGTTTTCAGATACGCCCTCGTGAATAAATGCAGCTATTCTATTATCAAAACAAAATAAGTGGAATTAAACCAAAAACAACAAATAATGAGTATGACCTGAAAATCTCAAATAATTCTATAGTAAACGGTAAAAGATTTCTGGCCTCCTTGCAAGGAAAAATCTGTGGAAGAATATAACACCATTGAATCTTCAATGCTGTTTCACTTGTGGTTTATGTTAAATATTAAATCATTGTCAAATTATTATTATTTTAACATCCCACTTATACATGTACTCCAGGATGACTCATTGCTCATCACTTAAAGTTACAATGATCTGAAATTTACAAAGGGAATTAGGCTTAGAACCGCAGTCTGCCATTGTTTTGTTAAAAGCAACCACTTAGGGCTTTGAGGTTGACTAAGAATTACTGCAGAACACAGCACACACAAAAACTCTTTCATTGCTCATAACCAGCAGAGGTGAATTATTAAGAACATAAGACGAGCCTGCTGGATCAGGCCAATGGCCTGTCTATTCCAGCATCTTGTTCTCACAATGGCCAACCAGATGCCTGTGGGAAACCTGCAAGCGGGATCTGAGCACAAGAGCCCTCTCTCCTCCTGTGGTTTCCAGCACCTGGTATTCAGAAGCACTGCTGCCTCCAACTGTGAAGGCAGAGCACAGCCACCATGACTAGCAGCCTTTGATAGTCCTCCTTCCATGAATTTGCCTCATCCTCATTTAAAGTCATCTAGGTTGGTAGCCATCCCTGCTTTCTGTGGAAGTGAGTTCCACACTTTATGCAGTGCATGAAGAAATTCTTTTATCTGTCCTGAATCTTCCAACATTTAGCTTCATTGCCCATGAGTGTTATGCGGAGGGGATCTTCTTCTTCTTCTTCTTCTTCTTCTTCTTCTTCTTCTTCTTCTTCTTCTGTCGTTTAGTCATGTCTGACTCTTCGTGACCCCATGGACCAGAGCACGTCAGGCACTCCTGTCTTCCACTTCCTCCCACAGTTTGGTCAAACTCATGTTGGTAGCTTTGAGAACAATGTCCAACCATCTTGTCCTCTGTCGTCCCCTTCTCCTTGTGATGTCCACAAGTTTTAGTGTTATGCAGAGGGGAATTTTCTTCTTCTTCTTCTTCTTAATAATAATTTATACCCCGCTCACCTGGCTGGGTTTCCCCAGCCACTCTTGGTAGGCTGTCATTATCCAATGAGTCCTATTCACTCCTTTCCTTCTGTGCAGTTAAGAATCACATGTCGGGGAGAATGGAGATCACTCCATGCCCAGTGGCCTCCTTTTGGCAGGACCTGCCCTATTTATTCACACGTTGGGGAAGCTTCTGGAATGGGGCGTAAACTCCCTACAGAAATTATTCCAATGCTGTGGGGAGCAGCAGGGTATGTGACAGAAGGACCCCAATGAGAATGGACCCAATGTCTCCTTCAAATGATTTTTAATTGCAAGAGGGGGAAAGTGGTAAACTAAGCTCTGGTTTTATTTCATAGCATAACTATTCCTTCCCCACAGTCTTCTTGCACCTGATTCTTCTGTAAGCAGACCTCAACATAACATATCCACAATATAATCGCAGTGAAGCCAGTGATTCCAACTTTGGTTATGTCAAGATTCTGCATCATGTGAGCATGTGTTAGATTTATGTACATCCATTTACTATGTGTCAGCTATAAAAGAAAAGAAAAGTCAATCCCATGCTAAGAACTGCAGTGGTACCTTGGTAGTTGAACAGCTTGGCTCCCAAACAATTCGGCTCCCAAATGTCACACACCTAGATGTGAGTGTTCCAGTTTGCAAACTTTTTTGGAAGCTGAATGTCCCACAGGGCTTCTGTGGCTTCCGACTGAGTGACAGCTCCTGCAGCCAATTGGAAGCCATGCTTTAGTTTTTGAACTGTTTCGGGAGTCAAACAGACTCCCGGATCGAATTAAATTCGAGAATCAAGGTACCACTGTATTAGGATTTGAGTCAAAAACTTCCAACGTTCTAATGCCTTTATATAAATGTTGAAAGAAACAAAGACTTTAAGAAACAAAGACAGAGTCATGACCCATCAAGACTGACCATCAGCAAAGCAAAGGCTGGGCCAGCTGCAATTGTAGTTAGTAAGACAAAATATTAGTAGTTTTGGTTGAAGATTGCAGTTTGCCTTTGTAAGCAAACAGGAAAAATTTTCACTTTTGCAGGCTTGATGAGAGGGACAGAGCGCAAGGCTTTCTGTCTCTTTTACATGTAGAGAGGATCAGGCATGATGTTTGGAGTCTCTTTGAATCCAAGGCTGCAGCAGTAGAAGGAACAGCATTCCCTTCAGGTGTAATGCTGTACATTCCAACATCCTAGGCTCAAGTTGCATATATATGTAAATAAACCATATATCATAAAGACTCCACAGTCCCCGCTGTGCCTCTTCGTTACACAGACCCTGGTAAATGTGCCTGGTACCCCTGGAATCCTGCACCACTTAGAGATTGGGGTGGCATGTAACACTATATTTTTTCCCAAAATGTTAGAATGTAAAACAAATGTAATTCTGATAGAATATGACATACATCCCAAGAAATTAAGATATTTCCAATATGTCAGTCTTGACATCAGTCAAGATTCTATGATTCTTCAATTGGTTCCCACAAATGTACATATCCAAGTGGAATTTGCATTTCAACCTAATATTGTCCATATGTATTTCTCCAAAGCTATTCTTCTGCGGAACAAGAATGCAGCATCAGCATTTGTCTTCAGATGCAGTAGGCAAACATCTTTGGTCCTTAGCTTTGCAAATGCCAAACATGCCAGATATTCCATCTTTCGCGAGAGATAATCCTTTGAGTCAAATCTTCACTTGGGATGCAATATAAGAAGCATTCCCCTCCCCACCCTATTTCCTGCAACAATTAAGTAAAGTCTCCAGGGGAAGCCCACTCTCTTTCCCGCCTCATCCTCCCTTTGAAAGTGGCGTTATCAGATGAGTCATATGCCTGTTTTTATGTACTAGTGCACATGTTGCAGATCCATTATGAATTCATGCTTCAGCCCATGACTATGAAGTCAGAGGGAATAGCAAAGAGGCAGCTGCTTAGATCAAGCGGCAGTGTCGGTCTACCCTAAGCTTGCAGCCAAAATCAACAGTGTCTCTTTTACAGTTGATCTAGGGAATGATGTTACATAAATGGGATGTTTGAACTAATGACTAAGTCAAATACAGCTGGACAATCCCCCCTCCCACTGCCAAACCCCCCCCCCCATTCTCAAAGAAATTCAGCTGATGAAGTTACACTTGCAGTCTTGTTATGTAAATCTAGAGCTGGAAGGCTAGTTTCAACAAGACGTGTTTCTTCCTCTTACTTTCTTTTGTACCATCTTCTGGAACACACACACTACACATACACACAAACACATAGCGGGTTTGGGGAAACTCTCAGACTCTTCAGTCAGCAAGTACCTTTGCTATTTTTTCTCTGTCAGGGCCCCCTTTGTACTGGGCACACACCCAACATCTATCTCTTTAGTGATGTGCACTTATGTGCTGGTTATGCTATGGGAGGGTTTGTATATACAATGCATTTCCCTTCACAGACTTCTGTGCAAAAGACGACTTGAAATCCACAGTAAGAGCTTCACACGTAATGATTGTACAAGGGGTGTTGGGCCATGTATTTATATGGTATACATGGTGTGCAGTCAGTTTTCACTCCCTAGTGTGTATACATGAAATGAAATAGAGATATCTTGAGGTGTGGTGATCAGTAGGGATGGGGAAATTGTGCCAATGTTAGTGGACTACAACTCCCATCAATCTTGACCATGGACCAGGCTGGCTGGAACTGAGTGATGGGAGCTGATGGGAGTTGGAGTCCAATAACATCTGGAAGGCTACATTTTCCCATCCCAAATCTACAGACAGGTTTCCAGAAATTTATTTCATGAATTCTATGGTGTGTGTGTGGGGGGGGGGGTGTAAATATAAAATCTGGAGCACCTTATATTACACAATCAAGTAGTGTAAGGCATGTATTTCTTTTTATCCATTATGAGGCAGGCTGTCTATTAATTTTTCATGGGTTTAGCACAGACCAGTTTCTCTTTTTCTGACTGAATAATAAATGTTCTGCTAAAACAAGCAGGACCTAAAATCATTATCCCGAGAGTACAAAATCACCTTCCCTCATGCTGGAAATGAGTTTAAAGAATTAATGTTTTTCCTAAAATATGGAATGCATTTGTTCGTGAAACACATGTTCCCATTAACATCCTCTGGTTCCTGACTATCTGCAAAGTTACTACTGTATAAAATGCTTTTTAAGGTGCAATGCTGCAAAAAAATATTTGTAGAACTGCAGACACACTTTCATTCATTTTCTTTTAATATTACCTAGTCCGACTTCTGCAAGTTGTGTTTCTGCAGAACAAAAAAAGAAAGAGGACAAATTTCAGAGGGTATAGACTCTAAATACCTCACACACAAACCGCACACAGCATTGTCATATTGAATGTGGTGTGGGTTTTTTGGAAAGCATGTTTGTTGTCCAAGAGCTCCAGATCCACATTAACGGTGCACCCTGAATTTGCTAGCATGTCACTGAATCCAACCTGCAAAATAGGGACAGGCTAGAAGCTGTCACAGGCAATTCACATGGTGAATAGTTGTTGATTAACACCAGGTGATATTCATGCCTTAATCCTATTGCAGTGGAGTCTAGTCCATTAAGACAAATAGAGCCCTGCCCCACCAACATCCCTTTGCCCTCAGTCAACCCCTACCTGCCTGCCTGCTTACGTACATCTAGCTGAGTGGGAGGCATCTCTAGATAGGGCTAGGAGAGAAACCAGTATGAAATCCTGGAGAGCTTCTGCCAGTCAGTGTAGACAGTGTGGACTTCTGCCAGTCAGTGAGCAAGATAGACCAGTGGTCTGACTCATTGTAAGGGCAGTTTCCTAGGTTCTCCATCAAGGAGCTACCCAGTCTAGCTTCCATAATAGAACTCTTAGGGAGACAAGTAATACATTACTGTGTTTCCTAAGCAAAAAAAAAAAAGTGCATTGAAGTGTGTAATGCATATGTGGCCTTAACATACAGGAAGAAATACTGTGTGGCTTTTCTTTGCCCATGGGAGATTTCAGTATTCAGTGATTTCTCAGAGAGAAGCACATATTTGGGAAAAATGCATTTCGTTTTCCTCCGGCTTGATCAATCCTATGGTTTACAATGAATCTTTTAGATTTGAGATCTGGATAACTGCTTTCACAGGAATCCAAAGAATGGGGAAAGATACCGAGTAATGAAAATTACACTAAGCAAATAGTTTAGAAAGCCATAAGCTTCCCTGTCTCCATGAAGATGTACGTCTGCAGCTGGCTTCTACAGCTGTCATTGGCATACAAAATGAAATCCCAAAGTTCCGAGCCCACAAAGACTAGAAAGGGGAGGAGTGTTGATTCTGGTTACTGAGAAGCAAAATGCCAGGCTGTTTCCAAAGGGTGGTGAGGTTTTCAGCTAGTAAATGTGTCTGGTAACTCTGAGAGAACCAGTACAGGAGGCTGATACAACTCTGACCCTAAGGGCTCTGTAACCCAGTCATAGGAATTTCAGACATATTTTACAGAACTGGACCTTTGCATGCAAACTGGTTGGTGGTCAGGCAGGAAGGGGAGTGGGGAAGACCCTTTGCATCTTTCTACAACAAAAACATTTCATTTGATTTGCAATATGCTGCAGAAACACATTCAAGAAACCTAGGCAGTAGGATTCTAAGCCTCCATCAAAGCATGATGCAATGCTCTTTGTTGAAACTTTGTTCTCTCTCAGTAATGTACAAACTGGGAGTGGGTTCTAAGTTGAAGAGCTGGGATACAGCTATGCTTCCTGGAGCCAGTCGCCAGAACTACCTTAACCCTTCCCAGCAGTCCATTGCCTGAAGTCACCCCCCCCCCCAAACTTTTGCCTGGCTACGATACTGGAAATGAAGACATTGGGGAGAAGAGTTCCTAGGGAGGGAAGGTAGAAGGATTCACACCCCACATCTGCATATTTGTTACTCTCAAAACTGGGCCTATTTATAAATAATTAGAGGAGGCTAAATTTCTTACCGATCAGTCTATCGCCATCATGTATATCTGGAGCCTAACTACCAGAAGATAATTCGCTCCTTAGAAGATTCCTCTTGGTTGTCTGTGTTGGGTCCATACATGCAATATACATGTCTGTGGGTTCAGATGTAGACCTTGTAAAAGTCTCCCTTGTGTTTTATTGGTGAAGTTTCCTGAATCCTTTTGTGGTGATTTATGATGGAAAGCAGGAATGTATAAGAATGTATTAAAAAATAACAATGATTCATTGTTGATGGGCAACATCAAGTCTGTCTTCTTAGGGTTGTTTATCTTGAGTGGACCAGCCAGCTCTTCAAACATAGGAATCCTTCAAATAGAGAACTATCCTCTGACAGCTCCTCAAATACAGAATTGATTTCCGTAAATTAAGACACTTGTAACCATAAGTACACAAGCCTGAGGCTCATGCACCTTACACTAAGCTATGACTTAAAGTGGGAATGTAGCCTACATGTATATTGAGGGGAGGGGTTTACTATCTGGAAAACAACACATGAAAGCTATCTTTCAAGAGAATATGATATGCAGAGTGTCATATAAATCAATAATCTAGACTTTATATAAAAAAATATATAAAACAGTTTCAAAACATGTCAGAATAGATACAGGATGCCCTCAAAGCCCCAGACACTATCTATGAGTAATTCCAAGTGAATACATTGATAAAACTGCTTGGTAGCTCAGATTGAATTGCAGTGGGACTAAATGCTAACTTTCATTCATGAATGACAATGTTTGTGTAGAATATCATAATTGGATATTGCTTGCTAAATCTATAAAGTCATCTGTTATGTGAATGAGCCGCTGTTTTTCTAATGGGCAGGCTTGTTAGATGTATTCTGTAAATTCACCTCTTGACAACATAAAAGGAATTGTGGCATAAACTGGGTTCTTTTTTTAAATGTAACTTTTAAAAGACTATGACTGAAAGAGAGGGTTCCGCTTCCCCCTCCCCATTTTATATGATTCCCAAGAATGCAAAAAAAAACCCTCTCCCACTCTCCACCCAATTTTTAGAAACACTTTATAAAAATACACGATTCCCATGAACTGGAACGGAAGGCAAAGGGGTGTTAGTTTGCACATCAAACCCTAGCAACTCATAATGTGTCACACAATGGAAATTCTGCATAGCAGCCCTGCAATATACCACAGCATCTCATAAAAAACCCTATAGTGCTCTGCATAACATGCTGCTATTGGGAGTCTACACCACCAAGTTTTTGCTCACTCAAACCCCAGGGTAGTTGAGAAATTTTCATGGAGCTTATAGTGATTTATAATGGGAAGCATAGGCTTTTTCAGCTACATTGTTCTCACTGACAGTGTAAAGAAAGAGACCACTAAATCTCTTCTCATCATAACTAATGATTAAGTCAGCAGCTTTTGGGGCGAATACAGAATGCCCTTCTACAAAAACAAAGTATTCTATTGTAATGCATTACATTTTTCTCCCAGAAAAAAAAATTCTTTTAAGTATCCCATAAGGCTTTTGCAATATCTTTAACTAGATCTTCTCTCATTGTCACCATATTGAAATAAATGGAATGTGTCAGGCTGGGTAATGCCCTTTCAATAACTTTTTAGGAGCTCACTCAACAGTTTGGAAAGGGGGGGAGGATAAAGAAATGAAGCAAACTTTCTCAGGATCTTCGATGCCTTGAATGAAAGATTGGCTCACTAAGAGGAAAAAGCTTAGGCTGACATCAGTGCTAATAGGTGGAACAAGAAAGGATAATTCTGCTAAGTCAGTGTTACTTTACACATGTCCCAATAGCTTGAGAAGTAAATTACCCAATTAAAGAATGGGATTTGATGGCAATTCCCTGTGATATAAAGATCTTATTTAAATGTCTGTAAATGGATCAAATTCTAATAGCAGGGCTGATTCCACATGCAGGTATGGAGAATTTGACATGCATTCTCTAGGCTATTATAAAGCATCTTACAATGTCATGCCACTGGGAACGAATTGTCCTGGGATCTTAGGTAAGGGTCATAGTTCAGATTCAAAGAGTTATGATCATTTGGTCAATTTTAAAAGATCTCGATTTTTCATAATCCTTTCTTAATGCTGCCTGACAAAAGAGAGCATCTACAGTATCTTCCTTCTTGTTGCTGATAGTCTGTGTACATTTCTAGCAACAATAGCAGGAATCCAGACATGAGAACATGTCTTTCAACATCTTTGTCTCACTTTATATTACTTTTTCCAAAGACATATTCAACACCAGCACAATCTAGTTCTTACAACATACTAATATCCTTGGAGTAAGCAAGCATTCAACAGGGAATGCTGATGTAATAGAAGATTTAGGAAGAAAACATGATATGAAGGCTGGCAACATTGACCCCGCCATATGGGAATTCCTTGCAGATGATTGCAATGCCTGGAGACAGGACAGGGAGGTTGTGTATGCACACAAGTGACCAGAGGAGGAATGGCCACTGGGAGTATAGCAGAGAGAAGAAACACCATGATGCACCCTGTGCCCTTTTAAAATGTGGCTCTTTTTTGCGGAGAGGGTGTGTTACTGGGTTGTTGTTTTTATTTTGATTATATATATTGTGGTTTTTATGTTGATCTTTTCTGAGACCTCCAGGTATAAGGTGGTATATAAAATCAATAAATGATAATAATAACAGAAAAAACCAGACACCTTCATCTGCCCTGCCTGCAATAAAACATGTCTCTCCCACATCGGTCTCTACAGCCACAGTTACAGGTGCTGTAACTCTCCAATGGTTTGACATTACCCCATACCACTTTGATATATGGATCAGCTAAAGGATTTTACACTTATAAGGCTATGTTCATGGTTGGAAATCCATACAGTATAAAAATGCTTAGAACCAGGATTTTGCTATCCCAAATCATAACCGTCTCCTTACTATCTTTCTCCTCTTCCTCCTAGTCAGATTTGATTTTCAATGTCACACCTCCTTATTGTATTGGTAGTGTACCGTTTATGATCATCCTAAAGAAGTAATAGACCTTTCAAGCTTTAAGCTTCTCACTCTTTGAACGTCATGAAAAAACTGAGAGTGTCATGTGAAGGGTATTCTCTTCTTTAGCAAAGCATAAATGTGCTCAGAGGATGTGGGTGGCGCTGTGGTCTAAACCATTGAGCCTCTTGGGCTTGCTGATCAGAAGGTCAGTGGTTCGAATCCCCGCAACGGGGTGAGCTCCCATTGCTCGGTCCCTGCTCCTGCCAACCTAGCAGTTCAAAAGCACATCAAAGTGCAAGTAGATAAATAGGTACCGCTCTGGCAGGAAGGTAAACGGCGTTTCCGTGCACTGCTCTGGTTTTGCCAGAAGCGGCTTAGTCATGCTGCTGGCCACATAACCTGGAAAAACTGTCTGCGGACAAACGTCAGCTCCCTTGGCCAGTAAAGTGAGATGAGCACCGCAACCCCAGAGTCGTTTGCGACTGGACTTAACTATCAGGGTTCCTTTAACTTTTAAATGTGCTCAGTTTCATGTGTTAAAAAGTCTCCACCTTTAAGCATTAGCTCTTAGGCTGAAGTGTGCCTGCTTGTTTTTTGCTGACCCAAGTTTGAAGTTTTAAAAAATGTACTAGGGAACTAATGAAATTGCTGGACATTCAAATGGGGAGGATGCAGCAAAAGGTTATGAACGGGAGCCTGTACGTTTCTGACCAAAGAGGCCATTATATATATTAGGAACATAAACTGGAGAAATTCAAAGCATGCACAATTACCGGCTATATGCATGTGGGGCTGAATGTATGTGTACGAATACAATTGCACATGAATCTAATCAATACATTCATTCCTTATTAGAACATAATTACACATCCCAGGAGGCTGGAATTGAAAAGTCCCATTAACCCCTCGTGCCCTTTCCAGTTTTTCTCTGCCTTTCCCTCTAACAGACTTCTATGTCACTCCACTCATTAGAGGCTACTGTCTATGACATTGTTACATAAATAAGGATGTCGATCTGTCAGAATGGGTCTCCCAGCTCAAGGGTGATGACAAATATCTGTCCCCCTGAATTAGGCTAAAGACAGTAGAATACAGGACAGCTACTGTTGATTATTGGATAGTTAATGCATAGAGGACAAAAGGTGCTGAAGCTTGGTCACTTTTTGAAATCATTAATATGGATTTAGGCCTATTGTTTAAGAAAACTAGGTTAACAATGGCATGCTTATTTTTTTTTATTTTGGGTACTGCTTATATAGGGTTTAGGGCTTCATAATGTCAAAGGCAAGTTCTTTAGTGGAGATCAGTGAAATGTATTGTTCAGCTATAGGAACAGCTGGGAACAAAGTTATAATGTATTTGCCAAACTCTTTAGGTGGCAAAGAATTTAGCTTCCTTAAGAAAGAAAGAAAAAACAAGACATACTATGGGTGGGGGAGGGAATAACTACAGGAAATCACATATCCAGTAGAACAATTTTCACTTTGGGAACAGCCTCGGAGAACTATCACATGGTTTGCACTGTAAATGACTGCTTTATTACCAAGACTCTCTGAAATTTCACTCTGCCTTCAAACTATGTCTGCCATTTAAATAACAGGAAGGGGACAGAAAAGTTTTCGCAATTGAGAATCTCTTATTAGGCGAGCTTTTCCTTTTTAACACTCATCACAGATGTTGCAAGTGTTGCAAGCAACACTTAAAAATCAGAGTTGTATATTGGTGGGTTCCACAGGCAAGTGTTGCTGTTTGCAGAAACAGAATGCACAATGGAAAGAACCAATGACTCCAAATCTATAGTTTGATGACGTTTCCTAACTTCTGTGGCGTATATCAGGGGCAGTGAACATGAGGCCCAAATGTGTTCCACCAGGCCTCTCTGGCACTTCGAACTTGCCCCCACACTCTCCCTACTTCACACATGATTGTAATGTGTCCTTGGCACTCTCATAATGCCTCCTGATAGTTGGGATGAAGGATGAAGGGGTGTGTGAGTGTGCGTAGGAACTAGTTTACTGCACAAAGTTAAAGTTTTTCATTAGTTGATGTGCCCACTTTTGCCTCTGGCTCCACCCACCAATGGCATGTGGCCCTCAGAAGGCTGCCCAGAGGTGAATTTAGCCTTCAGGCTGAAAAAAGGTTCCCAGTGCCTGGTCTATGTATATTCAGGACCTTCTCAATGAACTATAGCAAACTCTTAAATGCTCCTGTTCCTCTTCAGGCTTTCATTTGTCCTCACAAGGTTAATTGTGTGGGCAAATGCATACCTGGATGAGGCTTCTGTCTCCTCCTCTGGCAACAATTGTGGACAGGCCACTGGTTTGGTGTTCCCTGTGAACAATTGACAATCTAGGCCAATTCAGTCTAGGCCAATTTATATATTTAAAAGAATGTTTGCAGATTAAAATGAAAAGGTCGATTTATAGCCATGCCTCCGTCCGCATGACTTTTCCAGCCTTGCTCTGTGCAGGAGTGTGTCCTAAAAACACCGCCACACATCTCTCCAAAAGATGATTTGGCTTGAGAGTTCTTATGGACCAAGGCTTTGTCAGCCAATAATATCACCACATGAGCCAGCTCAGTAGTGTAGAGTAGCTGTAATTCTCTCCATGCTTCCCTCCCTCTAATTTCCTCCACCCTGAGGGAGCAACTGTTGCAAGGAGTATCTCCCTTTTCCTGGCACGGGGACACATGGAAAGTTTCTGCTAAGTTATTGTAGTCGGAATTCTCAATCATGTTGGGGATGCCAGGAACCAAACAACAATCTTTTGAGTCCAGCAGGATCAACAAGTCAGCCTGTTAAGCCACCGTGCCAGTTTTTAAAAAGCTGATTTTAAGTAGAGCTTTGTGAGCTGACTGCAGTTCATTCACATCTTTATCCAGACGCGGTGACAGAAACCTAGCAGGGGAAAAAAAATGAAGGCTGATCAAAACCAGGGATATGTAGAACTCCTAAATTTAATTTGGCTGGGAAATACTCAAAGGAATCTTTGCCAGCTTGGTGGGAAAGTTTAAGCATACATACTTGCCAAGAGCAAAGTTCACTTTAGGAATAGACAATAGCCCTTTTCACATGACAATACAGTGTAGCAAATGTGCACATCGACCAGAGAGGATTGGGTTCCACCCCCTGACTTCCATGCATTCTTCTGAACCCGTGTACAGCACCTATGCATGTCCACATTGTACACTTCTGGGCCCTGAGCACAGAATCAGGTCCCCTGGCAAATCCAGAGTGAACCTCTTGTATACTACTTGTATGCATACAGAGTCCGGGCACAGGTTCATGTGCAAGCCTGACTCACCTGGCACTACTTCCATGTGTTTATTAATTCCTGGATAATCCTATGGAAGGGAGCACCGAAAAATAGTGGAAAACATTATTAGGGGTGAAATTATCAAGCCTATAGAAGCACAAGTCATGCCAAAGTAGGAGAAGCATGGTAAATCCTGTCTCACTAACCTTTTTGGAAAGTGTCAGTAAGGATACAGAGCTAATGACCCAGTAGCCATTGCATACTCGGCCTTAAAAACAAACAAACTTAAAAGTCCCTCACCAGCCCTGGAAGAAGAAGACAGGTCTTCTTATGGATCTAGGAGCAGTTGGTGCCGCAGAGCACCAATGACTGCATACAAATCTGTGGGACAATCACCCTCGGAGCACTGGTTCTGGTCACCACACCTAAAAAAAAAAAGTTCAGTGGTACCTCGGGTTACATACGCTTCAGGTTACTCCGCTAACCCAGAAATATTACCTCAGGTTAAGAACTTTGCTTCAGGATGAGAACAGAAATCATGCAGTGGCGGTGCAGTGGCAGCAGGAGGCCCCATTAGCTAAAGTGGTGCTTCAGGTTAAGAACAGTTTCAGGTTAAGAACAGACCTCCAGAACAAATTTGGTTCTTAACCCAGGTACCACTGTAGAGCAATATGCTCAGGGATTTGGACAGTGAGATGAGGTGAGGGCATTTAGCCTCCTGTCACTGACCAGCAGTGGAAGAGGCCAGGCAGCAGTGAGGTCAGCATGGTGCAAACAAGGAAATGTTACAACACTGGTGGGTATATAGAGGTATGTCTTCATGCAGTGCAAAACTAAAACTATGGGTGCTCACTTAGACTGCTTCAAAAAGAGAGGATAAGATTTATGATGGCTATCTGCTAACTTTCAGAGTGAACACCGGTCATAGAAGATGGGGCTATATACCCACCAGTGTTGTGTTCAGCTTCTTAGGGATCCCATAGGCATCTATCTGGCCACTGTGGGAAATGAGATGCTGGGCTAGATATGCCTTTGGTCTGAATCAGCAGGTCTCTCACATTCTTCACAAAATTGACAGGTGGATTCATGAAACCTTTCAAGAAGCTGAACCAAACACTCAGAATGGACTGCTTAGGACCAAACTAGACATGAGAGTGGTATCACTCAGTGTGGGTTGTGCCAAATAGCCCTATTCTTTCACTGTGTGCACATCCCATTAGGGACATGCAAAACAGGATGCTAAACCAAGAGAAAACCCCAAACCAGTTTTTTTTAATGTTGCTTTTCTCTTGGAAGCTGTCGCTTCTGGTTTTGGAGCCTCACTGGGAGAAAAACAGCTGGAACAATATGAAGGGGGAAAGCACGTGCAGGGGAAGGATCCAGCACCACCACCCTCTTTCCAACCCAATACACTTTAAGCTCTCCCTCTCTCTCTCCCTCCCTCCCTCTCTCTCTGGATTCAGCCACAGCTTGATTCTAACATATGGGTTAGCTACCATCGTGTTTAGTTTGGCTCACAGACTATTAATATTTGACTCTATAACTAGTCTCTATTCTCAGCATGAAGTCTTTGAACACACTTCAGGTTTTTTAAAAAGGAGAAAGGACAAGGTTCCACCAGAACTTCATATTTCCTGTAATTGAAATTGAAGCAGCATTCATGCCCTGCCAGGAGATCGTTTTAAAGGAGCGGGAGAATCATTGTCATCCGTCATGGTAATCGCACCATAATGTAAGTTGCCATTATCAAGGGCAAAACGCTTTGTGTTATCAGAGGAGAAAATGCTATGAGTTTCTGGCGTTTGACTATCTTCTTATTCATATTAACAGCTGCCTTAATTTGACACCAAACAGGATGCCAGATATTAAGCAATACTGGAGGACCTTGTTACTTTGAGCTAAAGAGAGAAATGGAGGGAATTGTTATCTTGGCCCAATGTTAATTTGACACTAGCTTGGGGAACACACGCAAAGAAACACATACCACACGTTATGAAAATCCCCAAATCTTTGGAAAGGAATTGTAATCTAAATATGTCAAAGATATCAGTAGATAGTAAGGCCTACATGATAATTTTTTTAACAAACCAATCGCTGGCACAGACCTCAGGGCTGTTGAAATAAATTCACAGAAACCTTTCTTGCTAATGCAGAAAATGACGACAGCTGCCACAGCTGCTGAACTGCAGGAAAGTGGTAGCCAAGACTAATATTTCCCAGTGTGTTTCTAAAGAGCACAGTGTGTGTGTGTGTGTGTGTGTGTGTGTGTGTGTGTAAAGATCGTGTAAATGTCTCATGGGCTCCTTTGATTTGCTAAAATGCAAGGGCTAAATTAAATATTGGGGGAAATGGTAGTGGGTGCCCTTGTAATTCAATAAATATTTCCCATTGTGTTTTGAATATCTTTATCGGGGACAATTGTTCACTGGCTTTGCTGATTTATTTGCTATTGTTGATGCAACCTTGTTTCATTTGCCAAGCAAAATATGCTTCGGCATGAAGGCAAATTTGCACACAAATATGTAATTTTACAATAATTTTGAACAACAATAATAGTAGAAATTATATATTATTATATATTAGTAGTATATTACTGTTATTACATAATAATTATATTACTATTACATAATGCTATGCTACTATTATATTGGCTATTATATTACTGATATTATTATTATAATAATTAATATTTCTATATTACATTGTAGTTGTTTGTTGTTATGATAAAAAATATTGGCTTGGATCCAGATGGCTTAGTCATATTTGGCACCAGTGGGTAGAATCTAGGCATGTCTCTAACCTATTAAGCCTGTTGGACATTTCAGAGATTGTTGTGCTATTCTAAGGTGCCTTGTGAACCCTGATTTTGTACTATTATTTTTGACAAATAATATAGTAAGGGAGCAATAACCTCATGGGTCATACCTGTCCCACAGGCTACTGGTTTTCCACTTCTTCTGTGCATATATACTCAGGAATAAGTTCCATTGAAGTCAACAGATCTCCCTGCTAGGTAGATATAGGATTACAGCCTTAATTTCATTTGATAACAATAAGTTCTTCTTTTCACAGATTCTTTAGCTTAACTGTTCAGGACTAGAATGGAATTCATAGCACTTCAAGCAGTTGATTGTCAAGATGATGATCTGTACTAGTTTTTATTACTGTTTTGAAGAGTTTTGTGTAACATTGTTGCTGTTATTTTTAAAAAGTGACGTTAGTTATTAAAAGCACTCTGGTTAACTAATATGCTGATACTAAACTGTTGCTTATATTAATTAATTAATATGAATTAATTTTGCACACGGCCCTTCAGCCAAAGATCTCTGTGCAGTTCATGGCATAAAACATCTAGTCTGTATTTATCTTCTTCAAAGTTTTTGTGCAGAACCAATCAAAATGTGCACCTACTGCAGTGCTGAGGAAGAAAAACTGGTGGTGTGCCCATATGAAAGTGGACTGTGTTTGCATTAGGTTTTGAATGATTAGAAGTAACTAGGCCATGCCTTTCTGCCTCATCATGAGTTGAAACGTTTTGTGTGTGTATGTCATTATCCCTTTAAATCAGCTTCCCGAAATCAGCTGGGACTGGTGGGAGCTGTAGTTCAAAACATCTGGAGGGCACCAGGTTGGAGAAGGTGCCTTTAAATGCATTCCAGATTTCTTGTCCCCAGTTACCTGAGGGCAACTGAGATCATCCAGCAATGCTATTTATTACACAAGATTACAGTGACATGGAGACCTGCAGTCAGTTTGAATAACAAGGCATTTCAGATAAGAAATTGCATCACAGGGAACACATTTCAGGAGGGAAAAATTCCAATCATTCAAGTCTAAGGAGTTGCTGACCTTCTGGCAAAGACTCTATGATAAGGGTAGGTCTCGGAGAGCTGGAAGAAAGGGCAATAACCCTGGTGCATCAGCACTCATGCAATGCCCAAGCCAAGCTGAGGCTGCAAATGTGTTTTATGTTTATATTGTAATGGCCATTGGCTAGAGACAATAACCACAACTTGACTGAAACTGAGTTGCCATACTAATGGGCAAGAAGTAATAGAACCTGTGCAATGCTCAATAATTTGGTTACTAAATCCATAAATTTGGTACATCTGGCAAGCCCATGTAGAATGGGTGGGAATATGGGAGCCTAATCTGTTTCTTTACCACTAAGGTCAAACCTGCTATTGACCATTGTCCCAAATGGCAGCCGAATTGTTTACCAGACTTGTTGACGCTAGTCCATCAAGAACTGAGGCAGTGTCTCTGACCTATGAGTCAGCAAGTTGGGGTATTTGCAACCAAAGATTATTCACTGGTTCTGAGCACTTAGGTTTGCCACCTCTAAGTTCCTGGGCCCAAGATTGCTGATAGATGTCACATACAAAGTGGAGGACGGTATCTGCTTGGAAGGCACTGATACAAGTGGTGACAATGCGAAGAGTTATCCTTCCCATATTTACCCTTATTGCAATATTTGCCCTTATGTCTATTTCTTTATTTGTTTTAAGTTTTAAGACTTGCTTTTTTTGTTGCTGCTCTGCAACAGAGCCGTGCATGCTGGCAGCAGTTTATGAACTGGTCTTTCTCAATCTGGTGTCCCCCATATATTTTGGACTACAACTCACAGTAGTCCTGCCCTGCCTGCTGTTCAGGCATGATGGGATTTGTGGTTCAGTAATATCTGGAGAGCACCCTGTTGAGTGTAGAGCAATATATATAGAAGTTAACTCAGGGAACCTGATCAAATCTTGCTCACTACATGATCTTGGCCTGTCACCAATTTTTTATAATAATTTTAAAAATCCAGAATACATTGGGATATAAATATCAATGGAAATAATAAATCTATGGCTTCCCAAATGAGGAATATGGTAGTTCTGCAGAACCAGAGAATGATGACATTATTGTTTGTCAGTCACAGGCTGAACAGGTGTTTTGGAGATGGAGGTTTCGAAGTACAGTAGTACCTCGGGTTAAGTACTTAATTCGTTCTGGAGGTCTGTTCTTAACCTGAAGCACCACTTTAGCTAATGGGGCCTCCTGCTGCTGCCGCGCCGCTGGAGCACGATTTCTGTTCTCATCCTGAAGCAAAGTTCTTAACCTGAAGCACTATTTATTGGTTAGTGGAGTCTGTAACCTGAAGCGTATGTAACCTGAGGTACCACTGTATCCTGTGTAAGCAGAAAGCTACTTCCACTCGTGCAAGTTTTCGCTCCCCGATTTCAACAAAAAATCCTACTCCCACTCAAGTATGCTGCAGTACATTCCATGCTGTTCTGAAAGATGTCCCAGCCTCAGGAATAGCATGTCAGAGGTACAGAACATGGTACATAGCACTATGTAGCAACCCTACAATACTACGTAGCAGAGGTCTACTTGCACTTTTATGGATCTAAAACAACAATAATACACAGAGTTCTTTTTGGTAGCCATCTGTCTCAAGAGACAATGGGGTGTGCCTCCAGGAGTGAAGTCAAACAGCTGTGTTAGTGACCGGCTGCGTTAGTGACCGGGGAGCACCAAAGTGACTTCCCTGGGGTGCAAGCTTGGGCAGTGTGTATGGGGGTCCTGGGCTGCCCAGATGACAAGACCTCCCTCTTGGCCTCACTGATGTGCTCCAAAGGAAAGCACAGCAATACAGTTGGCACGAGCCTGGCTGCAGGAGAAGGAGGCATACAAAGGGCTAGCCAACAGTCTTAGGGAGTCTACTCCAGAATTGTGTAGGGTTTACTTCTTAGCCTTTTCTCCTCCTGAAGATATCTTGCAAGGCAGCAAAGATTTAGGATCAGAGTTTTCCTTAACCCTGATAGGCTACCTTCCCAGGTTGACGAGCCCCATCAAAGCATTTGTTTTCAATTGGTATAGCAGTGGTGCCACAGTTGTCTCCCAGTAGAAGGACCAAAAATGTTTTGTGCAGTCAAAGATGTTTATTTGAGAGAAAATCCCACTGTATTCAATGGTACTTTTTCCGCATTTATATGCCTGTGTCTCTAGCTTTAGTTATTTACTGTACATCAATCCCCATTCATATAAGACCACCAGTTTCTAAGTCCCATTTGTGCCACAGAACAAGTGTGTGGTCCTTTCCCCACCCCTCTCACCTGACTTGTACATAGGAGAACAATTGCTAGAGGCCGCCTACAGCTGGAAGCTGGAGGCAGAAGGTTGGAAGCTGCTGAGAGAGAGAGATGTCTTGCTGTGTGCTGGACTTTGGGGCACCCCTGGAAACCTAAAGGCGTGTAAATGCTGTGAGCCCTATGAACTGACATTGTCAGGGTTCTTTGAGCTGTGTTGCTTCAATGATCGGATGTACACAGCCTCTTCTCTCTCCATCCCACACCACTAGGAGAGCAAAGGGAACATTGAAAATACACAATATGCAGTGTTTAATGGCATAACAAACTCACACAATCCTTCCATTCCACACCCACCCCACCATTCAATGGTGTCTCCACATAAGACAACAGAGCTATCTTGATCTAGACTAACTGTGACCTGTTCCAAAAAGAATTTTTTAAAAAATGAATTTATTTATATATATGATAAATCATATGGTCTGAACAAAGAGGCCTGAATTGTTATCCCGGAAGGCAAATGAAATAAACATGCAACAATAGAAGACATTGCTAGACAGAAGATGAAAAGAAGCAAGGCTATTAAAAAATTTGGCAATGGAGATAAAACATTCTGAAAACAAATGATGGTGGAAGAAATTCCAATTGTTGTGTCTATGACTGATGTACTTCTCTGAAATGTAGGTTGGAGAAGATTTAGGTAATGCAAAACATTGTTATAATTCCACAGAACTTACATCCCTCCAAATCTTTCATGTGTCACATTGTTTCATAAAGGCAAGATGCAATTCACCAGGGGAAATCTAGATGCCTGTACAAATGTAAGGATATATATATATTCAAAATATAGATCTCCAAGTTGGCATATAACCTTTCTTTCAATCCACTAAGTAGCACAGATGAAGATTGTTTTGCATGTTATATTTCAAATGCATTAATTTTTTATTGTCATGGACCACTTGAAAATGGTTGAATATGAATTGTTGAATATCAGCATTCAATATGTCTTCAACCACAGCTCCACAAACACATCACGGACCACCTGAATGACATTTGCGAACTACTGGTGGTCCGTGGATCACAGTTTGGGAACTCCTACACTAAACAATGTGTGGAAAGATGTGCATAATGAACACACCGAACAGTAAAACTGAGTTCCAGTTACAGATAGGTAGCCGTGTTGGTCTGCCATAGTCAAAACAAAACAAAATTCCTTCCAGTAGCACCTTAAAGACCAACTAAGTCAGTTCTTGGTATGAGCTTTCGTGTGCATGCACACTTCTTCAGATACACTGAGTGTCATAGTTCACAAGACTCTGCAAGAGCCAAATTCCTGGTTACATAGACCAGAATGGCACATTAATATCACAGCAGTACCACAGATCTCCAGTTCCTTTTCTGCTTCCCACTTTATTCCTTTACTTTGGGACACAGGATTATAGCGTTCTGCATTGTGATTCCTCTGCTCTGCCTAACTGGCAGCCCATTAGGAAAAAGTCACATGCTGGTGGCCACATCTCTTTCCAGTCATGTTCAGATGTGCTATTTGATCATCAGAGCGGGAACAAACCTTGTGTGAAGTGATAAATGACAAAGCAGATCAAGGAAGTCACACTTCCCCCTTTCGCACTTCTGTGGGTGCATGATATGTCTTGTCAGTGGTGAGTTCCCCAAATACTAATCACACATCTCACAATGGGGCAGAAGCACAAGTTCCTCCTTCATACATCATCCAGATGCAAAAAGAGGAAGCATGACTTGGTTGCCTGTTGTCAATAATATGCAAATTTCCTCAGATAAAGGAGCAACCTGAGGGATGCCTTTAGCAACTCACTGAGGGCCTGTAAGTTGAAAGCAAGTGAAAGCTGCAGCTCCATGGTTGCCTATACAATGGTACCTCGGGTTAAGTACTTAATTCGTTCCGGAGGTCCGGAAACAGTGCCCAAGATGATGATGATGATGATGATTTATTTATACTCCGCCCATCTGGCTGGGTTTCCCCAGCCACTCTGGGTGGCTTCCAACAAAAGATTAAAAGTACATTAAAACTTCTCTAAACAGAGCTGCCTTCAAATGTCTTCTAAAAGTCAGATAGTTGTTTATTTCCTTGACATCTGATGGGAGGGCGTTACACAGGGTGGGCACCACTACCGAGAAGGCCCTCTGCCTGGTTTCCTGTAACTTCGTTTCTCACAGTGAGGAAACCGCCAGAAGTTCATCTTTGCTACAACTGAGGCTAGAGTATTTAACCTGGTTTTAGATGGGACAAGCTCAGTCAATCAAGCCTGATTCACACAGGCTTGTATCAATCGTATATAGCCATTTCCCCCTTTAAGATAAGAGTCTTAAAGAGTCCCTTAACAAGTGGAAACACCCTGCTGTATCATTAAGCATCTTAATCTATTAACCTGCCAGTAATCCATACCCCTTAATCCTTAAAATTAGGGTATTATTTCCCTAGTATGTGCCATATGTGACACTTAAGTACTTTCCAGAAGGGGAGCTGAGTTAGCCTCAGTTGTAGCAAAGATGAACAAAGAGTCTTGTGGGGCCTTGGGGATTCTTGGCTGTTTTTCCTTAAGTGCTCATAATTGCAGCAAGCAAAGAAAAACAATAAATATGAGTGGCTCATACAATATGAGAAATTGTGTAAAGGCCCAGTGTTCAACTTTTTAATAGAAATAGCTGCAGTATAACTTTCCCACAAGCAACTGGACACTAGTATTTTTAGCCAGTTGAGGCCAGTGTATGTTAAGAATAGCAATTGCTACAGTGGGAAAATGCACAGTTTCTATTATAGGGGCAGCCAGAACAACAGCTGGCTGGCGATGCATTTCATATGAAATATGCAATTATACAGAGCACATAAGAATAAAATTTATAAACTGTTTACAGTGGGAATTGTGAAAAGACAATGGCATATTGTGGCCTTCTTTTAGTCGTAGGCACAGTATTTGCCTTCGTGAATGGCAAAAGCCAAGGCTGCTCTGTTTATGGGACGCTTCCTGCAAAAGAGCCTTCAGTAGAAGAACGTAGGTATTTTCATTTGGACGATATTGAGACAGATACCATCTGTGCATCTTGCTCAGACGCTGCAATATTTAGAAAGATAATCCAACTTAAACACAAGAAAGGGAGTCACAGATGATCTTCTTCATTTAGCTTTGTATGTATACTAGACTGAAATTTAGTGGGAAAGAGGTCCATTCCCAGGCATATGAAACTAAAACAGAGTTCCATTTCTGGAATCAGGTCATAATTTAAAATGACAACAAGCACATTGCTAGCCATTTTCAAAACCCTGAGATCCACTTAGTATGTTAAAAAAAAATAATCATTACTGCATTTATATCCTACCTTTTTCTCCAAGGAGTTCAAAATGGCATACGTGGGTTCCCCCCCCCCCTCACAAGAACCCTGTGAGGTAGTTTAGGCAGTGACTGGCCCAAGTAAGTGTTGAGTTTCCTAGAAGAGTAACAACATCAAGTGGGAATGATGGCAGAGTCGTGAAACCTATAGAGAGTACTTGACACTTCAAAGGATAGCTATTACAAAAAAAAAAAAAACTTGGAAAGATGAAGGATGATACCATCATCAATTGTGCTATAAAAAGGATATGTTTGTCTGGTGTTTTATTAAAAACAAAAACAAAAAACCCTGGTATGCCTGTTCTGCCCTCCATGTTGTCAGTGTGGCACTGTTAGTTTTAGAAAAAGGGTGAAATCAATACTATTATTATTTATTAATATTTTGCTCTTCTGCACAGTACCAAAAAAGGGGCCTAAGCATCAGGATTAGCAGGCACAGTTCAGGAGGATTTCATTCTTTGTGAAACTAATCTGTATTAATTGATTTTCCCCTTGCTGTGGATTAATTGCAGCTCTTTATTAGAAATATTATCAGAAATAAATTATAGACCAGTATAGATTGTTAAGCCTAGATTTGAGTTGAATGAGGCTAATCAATATGTAAGGCTTGCGATTTAAAGTAGTTCATTAGGCCTCAGGAAAAGCTAAACAGTATATGTGAGAAACATCTCATCTGGAGCACTAGAAGAAGCTGTGTCCTTAAAAGGGAATAAATGCATTTGTAATTTATAATGGTTATCTCACATCAGATTATTCTATTCCCTTCCATTGTGCACAAGGGTTAAGAAGGGAATTAACAAAAGTTGAAAGATGACAATGCAACGGGTCAGGTCTCAAAATGTTATGAGGCAGGCCATTTGTCTTATGTTAATTTTGGTACCCATGATGGGTTTGGGAAGAATTTAAATTGGGCCATTAAAACCATGATGTCTACAGTACTGCAGCTTCATTAAGTTACCGGTACATGGCATTCTAGGTAAGGCAGACAGCTCAGTTTTGACAGCCAATCTCCTACCTGTGGACTATTGAATAAACGGCAACTAATAACATGACTATGTGATCTTGAGTGATACCCTGTATTTCAACCTCTGTTCCACAAACATAACAGGAAATATTGATAACCAAGCTGATAGAGGTGCTGCAAGACCAAATCAAATGTATACAGCAAGCACTGCATGCTAAGAACTACTACAGATTATAATAGCTTGATTTTTTTCACATACAGTGAGCCTTTGGAAGAGAAGTGAATTAGAGGCAGATTCATCCATTCGTTTTACCATTTACACCTCACTTTTCTACAGTCATACTCGTACTCAAGGCATCTAACAATAAAGCAGGTAAAAATACAGAATAAATCAGAATAAATCTAAAAGACACACCAAAAAAGCGTCAGTAGAACATATCACTTAAATCTAGCTGATGAAAAGTTCCCCCCCAAATAAAAAGGAGCTTTGAAGCCTGACAGAAAGTGAGCAGAGATGGGGCTTTGAAGGCTGTTACAAATTCTAGGAATTTTAATTGTAGAATACCTGGCTAGAGAATGTGGAGCAGATTCTCAGAGGGGGTTCCCAGTGGTCAGGTAGTTTCATACAGGAGAAGGCAAGTCTTAAGAAACTCTGATCCCACGCAGTTTAAGGCTTTAAAGATCAACACCGCTATCTTGAATTGTTCCTGGTTAACCATCCATGGTTAACCATAGTTCCATGGTTAACCAATTGTTCCACTGTTAACCATCACAATTTGCAGTCCCCAGTTAGCACCCTGGCAACTGCATTTTGAGTCAACTGAAACTTCTGAGCCATCTTCAAGGGAAGTTCCACAAAGAGGAAGTAATAGATATCTAACCAGGAATTTGACTAGAGAATGAATAACTGAGCCCAAGCCCAGTGGGTGATCATCAACAGAGTTTTACTTGAAGCAGGCCCGTTGAAATTAACACAAATGACTATTTTAGGCCCATTTAATTTATTTTGCTCTTCATTGCAGAGCTTGTAATATGCTTTTTTGTTACAACACACCATCCTAATTGTACTATGCCATTTCCAGCAGGTTTAAAGTTTGCTTGAATGAGGCACTGTGAGTCATTTCAAACGGATGGAGACGCAATATAAGGCTTTTGCATTAACATACAAGACACCATAGAGCGTTCCAAAGGTTAAACAAAGAAATCTCCCCTAGGGCCAGTTTCAAACAGACACCTATCCACTGCGCCCTGCAACCTACAGCCTCCACCCTGAACAGGGTGGCAGAAAGGCAGAAGGGAAATGGCTGGACACACCCTCTTTTGGCTCTAGCTCTGCCCTCTAAGTAGTGGTGACTGGTGGGACGGAAGGCAGGGAGATGAACAGTAGGTGGAGTCTGAGCCAACAACAGGCAGAGCCACTCCCTGACTGGTTGCAACTAAGAAACCAGGTAGGCAAGCAGGTGAGTGCTGACTGGGGGCAGATTGAGGTTGGCAGGCCACTGCCTCATTCGCCTTGCTGGTCCAGCCTCTACTACATCTGTGCTTCAGCCTCCAAAAGATAACCCCTGAGGCATGGGTAGGCAAACTAAGGCCCGGGGGCTGGATCCGGCCCAATCACCTTCTAAATCTGGCCCGCAGATGGTCCAGGAATCATCATGTTTTTACATGAGTAGAATGTGTCCTTTTATTTAAAATGCATCTCTGGGTTATTTGTGGGGCATAGGAATTCGTTCATTTCCCCCCCAAAAATATAGGTCTGAGGGACAGTGGATCGGCCCCCTGCTGAAAAAGTTTGCTGAGAGAATTTGGCCCTGGAGTGACAGATAAAAGGTTGCTCAACCCCAGCATAGGGTAAGAAAGGACCAAATTGCAAGAGTTGTGGAGAGGTAAGGAGAAATTTATTTCCAGGGAAACAAACGAATTTGTCACTCTTTCCACTGCAATAGTCTCATGGCAGGCAACACTGAGGGTGGGGACAAAAATCAGAATCTCAACATATTTTAAGAGAACATGTTAAGTTGTGGGCGAACATATCAGACGACACAGCGATTTCTTCAAACAGCTCTTCTTTATTCTGAGGCCAGAACTGAACAGCAAACAGCTCAGCCAACCTGCTTTTATAGGCAGCCGGTTGTCAACATTGTAGCAACAACAACCCAGCGTTTCCCGCCTAAAATAACTGACGTGGACCTGAGTGAAAACTATATATACGATACTCTTGGTGGCCAGGGTGAGAACTTCAATACATAACAGAACACTTCAACGTGGGGGCATGTGCTGTTGTCGAGGAACGGATCCGTGGTGAGGGGCAGTAAAGAGGGCTGCATTTTTATTTTGATATTTTTATTATCTATTATTCACTGTTATCTTTACGCACCCTTCACCCTAAGGTCCCACGATGGGTTATAGCACTTAAAACATCATATCTGAAATGGGTTAAAACAACTTACAACTGCAGAAATAAAGTGGGCCTAACTCAAGACCATTTCTACACAGCTTGCTATATAAAAGATCGCCAATCGGTGATATGTCTCTCCCAAGTGAGCCTGCTACCGTCTTATTGCCAGCGCTGGGCTCAGCTTCATCTGCCAGCCCAGTTGGCTTCTGTATGTGGAATCCAGGTGGAAGAGTCAGCATTTTATCCCTTGCCTCAGGCAGCAGAATATCTTGGACCAGCCCTGAACAGGCCCTCCCTGTTTCCATTATTAGAACATGATCTGTAGCTACTTGAGTTGGTGAGTTGCCTGCTCGGCCCGAAAACATAAAAGCGAGGGTGTGTGATTGTTTACAAAACTACGAGGATAAACACACCGTCTTGCTCCATGTGTTATCTATCTGGCATAGATTATCTGTCAGGCTTTTTGCATAAACTATCCAACTGAAAAAGGAAGCCCTGGGACTAGATCTTTCACCTTCCTTTGATTGTCATTTTCCAATTGTTTTCTTTTCTAAGTGACGTCAGCAGCTGGCTTGATTGATGTTGCATCTTGGCCCAGATTATGCTGGAACCACCCAGAGATGTCAAGCGCCAAGAAAAGGTTGGGGTGAATAAGAAGACGTTCCCTTGAACTATCTGTGCACATTCCAACCCAAAAGCTGCTACAATTTTAGTGAAGAAAGGTGGTGTGCACCAGAAAATAGTTTCCAGTTTGCTGGTATTCATCTCTCTGAGGAGTGGAAGAATTATTCAGATCAAAAGCTTCAGCAGATGCCCAGGGAACACACAGAGGAGTGGTGAGGAAGGGTCAGGATTTGATCCCTGTCCCCAGGACTGACTTCCGCATGTTCACTGAAGGTCTGAATAAATCTCAGCAGGTTTCCAAGGGTGTGGAGAGAATCTACAGGCATAGAGTTCAAATACATCCAGGCTCGATTCAGACTGTGGAAGTCATGCAGCAAAGAGATGAGGAAGAGGTCATGGGGGACAGAAGTCAGGAGCAGAAGTGTGATCCTCATCTGCCCACATTCACATCCACATTTGCTGAATGTTAGAAAATGTTTTAATGTAACCCCCAATGGGAGCTCCTGAATTAGGTACACTCTGCTATTCTCACTCTGCTGTTCTGAAGGGTCCAATCACCTTCGTAAGTGGATTGGGGGTCAAGGGGAAATGACAGGGGAGGCTGAACGTGCAAAAGTCACCTTCCCTCATTCCGCTGACAGAAGCCATCGTCGGAACTAAGAGACTTCCATCACAGAAGCCCATTGCTTTAAGCCCGTGGTTCCCAACGTGGGTCACCCCCCCACAGGGGGGCAATTTGGAAGTTTGTTTAGACCAAGTTAATGGCCTTTTTGACTTCCTCCATGTGAACAGGAGTTCACTTTTTGAATAATAAGGATTATATGTAACAGGGGTGGGGGGGACGACATCAGGATTTTAGAGATGCTTAGGTGAGGCATGGCCAAAAAAAGGTTGGGAACCACTGCTTTAAGCCATTTTCTTCGACTTTGGGCTACAACCAAATGGTATGATAATGCAGGACAGGGGGAGAAAATTGCTGCTCTCACTTTCACACGTTGCTTTTCATACAGCACTGCCCCACCTCCCGGGCTTCTCCAATTTTCTATATAAATGGTATAGTCGTGTGGAGTACTGCCCTATCACATCAAATTTGACCCCAATTTGATGTAAAATTAGGCAAAATTTTAATAAGGTATAAAAACATGTCTTAAGATCAAATATAGTAGATGTAATAATAAGAAAAAAACATGATTAAGACCAACACATGAAGAGAGTTGAGAATCTTCAACAGAGAAGAGATTAGGGAGGGAACCCAGCACCCATATCTGAGCCATGATTTAGAAGGAAACAATGTCATTTCTATACAGAGCCGTCTTTCCCACTGGGCTTAGTGGTGTGTTGCACCAGGGCGCTGGCCTCTCAGGGGCGCCCCAGCGAGTGGGGGAGCTGCGTGGCTTTGCCGGCGGCCTCCCCTTTCCCTGCACCAGCCAGCTGCACCTCACCAACCATATGGCTGGCGGGCGTGCAGCTTGCCTCCCAAGCCTCCGCAGAAGGAGAGCGATCCCTGCAGAGGCTTAGGATGGAAGCTGCGCCCCGCCAACTATGTGGCTAGCTGGCTGGAGTTCAGCTCTCTCTTTCTCTCTCTCTCTCTCTCTCTCTCTCTCTCTCTCTCTCTCTCTCTCTCTCTCTCCCACTCACCCTGTGGGAAGAGGGAGGCGGGCGATGCCCATCCTGTTCAGCTACATCTAGCCCCAGCCATGAGTAGCAGCAGCTGCTGCCCTGGTTTCTCTCTCTCCATGGAATCATGCCCTGTGTTTAAGGTTACGGGCAACTCTATCCCGGGGAAGGGAAGGTTTCCCCAGCCACTCTGGCCGGCTTCCAACAAAATATTAAAATACAGTGGTCTGTTAAACATTAAAAGCTTCCCTAAACAGGGCTGCCTTCAGATTTTTTCTACAAGTCTTTGACATCTGCTGGGAGGGCATTCCACAGGGCGGGTGCCACTAGCGAGAAGGCCCTCTGCCTGGTTCCCTGTAACCTCACTTCTCACAGTGAGGAAACCGCCAGAAGGTCCTCGGCGCTGGACCTCAGTGTCCGGGCAGAACAATGGGGGTGGAGATGCTCCTTCAGGTCGACAACTCTGGGAAACGGGGAGGCGGGGTGCATGAGGGATCTTTGCACCACAGTGCCGGATATGCTTAAGACAGCCCTGTTTCTACACCTACGCCACTTCTCAGCTTATGCTGCCTGGAGCTGATGAGGGTTGTACTACAGAACATCTGGAGGATACTAGGTTCCTGAAGGAGGCTGTATGGTTAAATTGCCCTACAATCTTAGGTTAAATGCAGACCTGCACTGGACTTTCAATACAGGCAAGCCGAATCTGGTACTCCAAGGCAATACCAAAGGCATGAAGCAAAGTGATAAAGGGAATAAGCTGCCCTTTCATTCCTAGAGGTGGCCTCTCCGTTTTATGTGGAAGCTTGGACTGGGTCCTTCACGATCTCTTTGTGGATCTTAAGTCATGAAATTGTAAATCTGGCACCCATCATGAGAATTAAAAGTTCACTCCACACACATGTACACAGCATAGGGGGCACGAGAAATGCACTTGTGGTCACGAAAGAGACTGTCTTGCATACTTGCATTTTATTGCTGTCATTAATGGTGTCCTGTCAAGAACAGCCCTCTCTGGTGCAAGGAATGATTTGTAGCACAACTGCATTTTTGCGGGCTTCCCCTGAAACAACGACAACCAGCGAGAGAAAGAGAGGGAGAGAAACACCCAGTTCCACTTCTTTAAAAAACCCAAAAGCCTTAAAGATGTCTCCTGAAAAGTCACGGGCTGTCCTTAGATTGTTCAATTTTTGGAATTCTTCAGGAGTGAGAACAGACTCTGTTGTCAACAGAGTTCTGTTCACAGAAACTAGGCAGGAAAATGAAAGAAGGCTCCCTATTGTTCAATGATGTGGTGTAGGCTGCAAGAATGTGTTGGGAATGCAGTGTCTGCATATCACAGAGAAAGAGAGGCCTTTGTGTGGAAACACTGAAGCAGAATGTCAATCATATAAATAACTCTTACCTCATTTTATTTTATTTTTTGATTCTAGGCATGGTCGTCATTATTTTCAAACCATATGTCAGTGGGTATTGCCATAATATTGCTTTCAAGCACCAACTTCCCCACCTTACCCCAGTCTGTATGCCACACGGAAGCAAATTGATTGTGTTTGAAGATGCACAGAGAGAGAGAAAGAGAGAGAAATTGGCCCTTTTTTGAATGAGATCACACTGAACAGACTCGTAGGGCTAATTCTGATGTTTTTGGACTGGTTCCCATGGAGACATACACGTGGAAAACATTACATCAGGACTGAAAATCCATGTGGATTTTTCAGGAAGGAACTGGGAGCAAGGCACCAAATTCCTGCCGGCTCCAGCTTGCATGGAGCTTTTCCGGTAAAATTCACATGGATTTTCAGTTCCAGGGAAATGTTTTCCATGTGCTTCCCACCATGAAAGTATTTAAGAGAGAGAGAAGCCCTACAGCAACGCTGTCTTATTGCTGACAAATATGGCATCAGAATGGTCACTTTATAACATCGCCTTTCAAGTCATTGTGAGCTTCCTTGCTATTTTATTTATTTTTTTGTTTATTAAAATGTCTATGCAGGGGCTTATCTGCTCAGACACTGGGATTAAAAAGGAGAAAAAGGAGAAGCTCACTGTAGCTGGGATTTCTGTGTGTGGGAGGAAATCAATAGGGCTGTGGCTGATGCTTGATGCAAATTATGTACATCACAATGGATAACATTGTGTCAGGGCAGGGGCAGTGATGCAATGGCAGCAAGGGGTGATCTGAAATTCTTTGAAATCCTGAGCTCGAGGCAGGCAACATGCCTGCAAAAAGAAAACGCTTCAGCTAATGAATGCTTTCGTTCCTTCAACAAGCAAGTTCTTGAAGGTCAGCCTTGCCAAGAGAGGAATACCATACCTGCCAAGACAGGAAACAAAGTTGGCCTCCTCCGAAGAACAGCATCCTACGTGTTGATTTTATTATGTGCTGCATGAAGGCAGATCTCCCTTTGAGATACGATGTAATTGTTTTGCCTGGCAGTGATAGGAGGAGATTGCGTGCTGAAATATCACCCACGCTGGAAAGGTTGTTAGCCATTATTTAATTAGATAATGCTACATGCAGCATCACTCATCAACAGTGAGTTTGAAGAGCATGCCACAGTGCTTAACTATAGACTTGCATGGGGGGGGAGAGAGAGGAGAGATCCCCTGCAGGTATGGTTCTTCAAGAGAATTGCAGGAATGTGTTAGAAGTAGTTGGAGAGAGATCCAGTCCTCTCCTTTGAGGACTGTTGGGCTGCGCTCATCGCTAGCCACAAGGTTCAGAAGGCCCTTGGATTGCATGAACAAACTAGTAACCTGGAACATAATGATAGGTGGCTTTGTCAAATGGGCTGGGTAGCATGAACCAAATGTACCAACAAAATGAAATCAAGCAAAATTTCATTCATCCACAAGTTGTGCATCTTCAAAAAAAAAAAAAAATAGCCACAGAATTCCAGCTCTAGAGAGATGGGAGCTGTGAAGCCACTGTCAAGAGATTCACCACATCCTCAGCAAGGAATCAGGAACCTGCTAAGAACAAAGTGGGTGGCTCTGAGTCACACAAACTGACAGGCGAGTCTCGTGACAGGGCCTCTTCCCACATTCCAACCAGATATTTACCTATATTCTCCTACACATCCTCCCCGCCCCCACCTTGCAAGAAACGAAGTATAAAAGGATGGAGAAACAGATCATTTCTTTGTGGATATTAGGATATCTTGGTTTCTGGGAATAGGAGCAAACTCCTAGGGGCTGAGGTCCCTTCGGGGGGCCCCAATAAAATATTTGAGGGGGCTGCCCCCTCCCCCAAGTTGATGGGCATTGTCTTTCAAATGGTGTTTGTGCACCGCACCTGGTGATCGATTATGCAGGGTGGGCGAGGTGGCACGCCTCCTTCAAAGATTTGATGCAACCTTTCGAGTGCACCACCAGTGACACTCATGAAACATTTTGCCATGCCATGTGCAGTGCTTCCTATTCCAAAACATGATGCTGTGTGGGATAATGACAACAGTCCTGTAACATACATCACATGGGGGGGGGGGAGAATCCCTGTTCTGAGTTCTTTTATTGGAAATGTTATCCTGACAATGCTATGATCCCTGCTGTTGAACTGATTCAAGCACTAGGTTCCATCATGAAGTTTTACAGGAAAGGAGCTGAGCAAACTCCCAGTTAAGCATGATGAGAATTCTCCCTGAGCTCCTTCAACATTCCACTCATATTCATCTCCCTTATCTATCTTTATTTGTCCATTGGCAAGACACGCTTTTGAAACTGCCATTTGAACAGGTGTCTCGCCTTGCGTTTATATAGGTAGCCTGCATTTTCGCATTCCTAGAATGTATAGAACTGCCACACTTAGGTGTGTTCTGTGCATGCGGAATAAGCCATTCCGGTAGAAAAACCATGTCGGCCAGGAATAGGGATTATCCTGGATTCCCTTTTTCTTGCATATTAAATTCCAGACAGTTATACATGTACTAACCCAGCGTGCCCTGACGGATCTTGATCACAAATGATGGTATGCTAGAACAAGTTAGGACTGCTTTGAGCATACTTTTCCTGACATAGAGAATAATCTCCATATCATGAAAGCCAGATGCCCTGTAATGTCTGAATGACAGCGTGAGTTACCCTTTCTTCAAGGGCCGGTGATGGGGGCAGGGACTGCCATGCCCACAAGGGCTTCCCCTGATAAAGCTCCTGCGCCTCTTTCTCATGAGGTTTACTCTGCTGATTGAACAATAGATGCTGGAATGCATTTGGAGTCTTCTGATCTTTTGTGTGCCTTCTTGCAAACAGATTGGGGGGCAGGCAAATACCTTGCAGAGTGACTTTGAATGTCCTTCTTTTCATTACTCAGCAAGGTTAGCTGAGCATACCACATGGGCTGGGGATGTTTTTGTGAGGAGTAGTTTTCAATACTATGTGAAATTGCCGGATTAATGGCAGAGATGCTGCAAATAATATTCCTATGGGAGCATTTATGGCAGAAGTGGCTCACTAGGGCGGGGAGGAGAAAGCAAGGTGCAAAGGCACTAGCGGAAGCAACTGGGTGTTCCTGTCAGTGTATTCATAACATCATCATCATTAGTATTATCAATTATTATTATTATTATTATTGTTGTAATACTTCATTAGTTCACCGCAATTTCTGACACTGCATATTTATTTTAATTTGATTAGTCTCAGTTTCTTTGGAATATTTTTTTTGGGGGGGAGAGTCAAAATATGTATAAAAAAACTTTATAAAATAAATAAATAACATAGTTGATGCTTTTCTCTGCATCTCTGTGATGGGAAAAGTTTTAGGTGTGATTGAATTTTTGCCAATCACGTAACTAGTAAAGGGGAAAGAGCCCATCTCTCCCTCTCCCCCCCCCTCTCTCTCTGGCACACACACACACACACACACACACACACACACTTTTAAAAGTGGGCAACCCTTTGAGCATACACTCATCTCTGGATGAGGGGAAATTACTTTTTGGCATGGGTATCTGTATTGGGTAAACATACAGTATGATGTTAACTTAGCTTTCAAGTGCATTACCTGAGCTGAGGAACTCTATTGCTCCTCCATTCCTGAGGCATTACAGTGTGTGTACTTTATGTAACACAGAGACAAACCAGTTGTCAGCTGGATGTAAACTGAACATTTTTGATGCAGAAATTACTACTACCAGTGCTTTTTTCTGTGGGGGCACAGGGGTATGCATACCCTTAAACATTTTGTGAATCTTTGTACTTTTGTCCATTTACTGTATTTGTTTTTCCCAATTTGAACTACTGTATAAAATGGTGGTTTTCTTGAATCAAAATGAGAGTACCCCTATACATTTTTTAAGAAAAAAAGCACTGACTATGACCATGAAAAGAAGAGTACTGGTTCTAACCATGTGTGCACCGGTCTGTACAATGTACACCTCCTCGTTGCTGTGCATTACACATTCACCAGAAGGAGCATGATTGTTATATGCCATCCCAATCTCCATGAGTGGTATGAGATCCCGGGGTTTGCAGACACACTTACCAGGGTCTGGGTTCCCTTTTGGGACAATGAGGCACTGTGGAATCTGTGGTGTTTTTATAATATTTGGGTTATTTACACATATATCCAACCTGTATCTAGATGGAGACAGATGCACATGCAGATGGCTTACTAGCAGTACATGTGAAAAGGAGCTAGGGGTCTTGGTGGACCACAAGTTTAACATGAGTCAGCCCACATCTTACCAGCTTCCTCACAAGAATATCATGGAGGACTTTGTCAAAAGCCTCACTGAAATCAAGCCAATGCTATTCTAGGCTGCATTAACAGAAGTATGGTGTACAGATCAAAGGAAGTAATAGTACCACTCTATTATGCCTTGGTCAGACCACACTTGGAGTACTGTGTCCAATTCTGGGCACCACAATTTAAGAAGGATGTTGACAAGCTGGAATGTGTGCAGAGGTGGGAAACCAAGATGAGCATGAGTCTGGAAACTAAGCCTTATGAGGAGCAGTTGAAGGAACTGAGTATGTTTAGCCTGGAAAAGAGGAGACTGAGATGAGATATGATAGCCATCATATAATATCTCAAGGCCTGTCACATGGAAGAGGGAACAATCTCTGGAGGGTAGGACTCAAACCAATGGCTTCAAGTTACAAGTAAGGAGATTCCAACTAAACATCAGGAAGAGTTTTCTGACAGTAAGAGCTGTTTGACAGTGGACCGGTCTCCCAGGAGACTGTGGACTCTCCTTCCTTAGATGTTTTTAAGCAGAAGTTGTCAGGGATGCTTCATCTGAGATTTGTGCATTGCAGGGGGTTGGACGAGATGCCCTTGGGTCCCTTCCAATTCTACAATTCTGTGATTCTGTGGTAACCCTTTCCTCCTACTCACATACTTCCCTGCGGAACACCTCTTAGCTTCCTGGCTCTCGCTCAGAAGTTCGCCCAGGCCCTAAACAAACTCACAATGGAGTCCCTAGAACCTGCTAACTTCACCCTAGTCTCTTATTCTAGGGTTTAACCTTACAATGCTAATCAGAATTCATAGGGGTGGACACACCTGTGACTTCGGCTAGGGATGACCCCAGGGAACAGCCCCTTTTGGTGACATTGGTGGTGGTGCCAGCTTGGTGCCCACAGCAGGGCTTGCTTTTATGGGCACGCATCAAGGTCCTCAGACTGCCAGTGTCCTGTACAGCAATCCATCAGTTGAACTCCACACATCCAATTCCAGGCTACAGCAGCCTTTGCTCACAGATCCCTGGAGGCTTCCTTAGATCTTTTGACTTAATGTGACTTTATATCATATATTAATCATGGAGCCACTTAGTCCATCAATATTTGACTACGGATGTTTTTATGTGCTTATATCTTAATGTTTAACTTAGCTGATAACCTTTGTTCCCTTAGTAATACCATATATATTTCCCTCAAAACGGGGTGTGATCTCTTTGTTCCTTCACGTTGAGCCATTGTCTTCTTCTACTTTCATTTTACCTCGGGTCCTGCTGAAAAATGACTTGTATTTCTTAAATAAATAAATGTTATCTTCTGTGGGGGCAGTGAAATCTCGAGCTGCACCATGCATGTACCTTGTACCTCAGTATCAGTGCTCAAATGCAAAAAATATTGTAAGGAACATGCAGTGTGTGTGGTCACTGTTGAAAAACACCACATGTGACAGTTCTAACATTGTAGATGGCTGATTGTCTGTCAGTTCCAGCTACACCGCTTATAGAAATCCCCTCATATATTAAAAGAATGTGTGGGAGAGTTGTTAGCTCCATCCCCACTGCTAATTTCCCACCAGCCATGCACCCCTAAAGGCCACACACCATATAGGCCACATGCGGTCATTCAGTAGAATAGGCCCTACCAACGTTCACAACTGGTCCAAGATCTGTATAAGGATTCTTCTCGCACTTGCCTAATGCATGGTTATTGCAGGCACATCAAGGAAGGGCCATTGCATTGACACTGAAAGGGCAGAGCCAATGGGCACAGCCATCCTCACCCCCTCAATGAGTGAGTAAAAGTTAAAGGGACCCCTGACTATTAGGTCCAGTCGTGGCCGACTCTAGGGTTGTGGCGCTCATCTCACTTTATTGGCCGATGGAGCTGGTGTACAGCTTCTGGGTCATATGGCCAGCATGACTAAGCCGCTTCTGGCGAACCAGAGCAGAGCATTGAAACGCCGTTTACCTTCCCGCCGGAGTGGTATCTACTTGTACTTTGTGCTTTTGAACTGCTAGGTTGGCAGGAGCAGGGACTGAGCAACGGGAGCTCACCCCGTCGCGGGGATTCGAACTGCCGACCTTCTGATCGGCAAGCCCTATGCTCAGCGGTTTAACCCACAGCACCACCCGCGTCCCTCAATGAGTGAGTAGTGTTCATTTAAATGCCCCTATTAATATAAGTGCCCCAGAAAAAAACGGTACATCCCGTTTTTTTCATGTGAGATCACAAAAGACATTTTGGGTACCATGGTCTCTTGAGTTGTCACATTGTGCTGTGTCTCTAAAAAGCACTTTTCCCAGGGCAAGACTGAGGCGCAGATCACATGACCCACCCAGGAGCACATCCCAGAAGACATGTGTCCCAGTTTGGGGTTTCCAAATGTTGGGTGGTATGTAAGTGTTGCCATGATCCTATGCTGCAGTGTGGAGAGTCAGTGTGGTGTAATGGTTAGAAAGTTGAACAATGACTGGGAGACCAGGGTTTGAATAACCACTAAGCCATAAAGCTCACTGGACAACCTTGGGCCAGTCACCATCTCCCAGTCTAACTTACCTCACAGGGTTGTTGTGAGGACGAAATGGGGAAAGCACATGGTTAAGGTGATGCATTTTCAGTTCTAGATGAGAGAGCTCAATATTTCTCCTTCTCACGTGCAGAAATCCCCGACCATTTAAAAGGTGCATAAAATTTGCTTTAAAAATGTTATTTAAGATTAATGGGAGTTTTCGCTAGGCAGCTTTTTTTTGCTGCCGCACTTTACAGACAGTTTAGCTTTCAGTCTCTGTACTTGCAGTGCTGCACACAACAAAAAGTTTCACTTTTGTTTCTGGGCAGTTTCATTTTCAGAGTGCCATCGCCTTGTGCAATATTTGCATTCCAAACACTGGAGGAGAATGTTGAAACCATAACTTCAAAGCTATTAGTTAAAGAGTTTGTTTTTTTATCGGTCACTCAGGCTTTTCATGTTAGTTTCTATTCCTTTACTCAATGCTAGCAGATCACAAAGGGGGATATGTGAGCAACGCATCCTGAGATGACAAATTATTCTCCCAACTGTACTTTCCACACAAACTCTGCATGTTAAGGAAGGAAAAGGAGAATCCTGCAAAGTGACTGGGATTATATGGAGCTGCCAAAGTCATTGATGCAAAAGAAGCAGCTTCAAGAGCTATGGAAACTATCAAAATATTTAATCTACGCTTAATCTGAAACTGATAATTCAGAATTTTCTGTTGAATTGAAAGATTCCCTCTTCTGATCCAGTATCCTTGGAGTTGTTTGATTTGTATCACATGGAGCTGAGAGAAATAATTGTAAACAGCTTCATATGGTATGCTTGCTTACTGCTTTGCTAAAAGAACCTAATGAAATCAATGGTCGAAGACATTTCTCAGTGTTTAAAGATAGACTTTTGTACACTCATCACTTGCAAAAGACCAGTTAATAATCTGTCCTAAAACTACAGATACAATCTGCTGGTAACAGATGGTGTGAATAGCAAACCAGAAGTGGCCATTTTTGATAGTCAATAGATTAAGAAAACTTGGCTCTTTAATCTTCTGAAGCATCTTGTAACTCAATGAATCTAACATATTGATTTGAGTTGCAATGTCAATATGGCTTGGGAAACCGCATTATATATTAAGGACTTGAACCCATGGCTCATGTCATACTCACATGACTGTTCCTTTGAGCTATAAACATCTCAAAAAGATACTGGAAAACTAAGTTTCAGCTGCTGTCATTTAATTTTTTTCTGACACCACTGAAACCATTTCCCTAAAACCCAAGGAGTGTAGAACACAACTGAGACTCTGACTCTGTTTATTTATTTGATTTATGAATCACCTTTCACATCCCTTTGACACACATGTAATACATACATATCATACAAACATAATAAAGCACTTTAAAATAGTGTCAAAAACTGTACCAAAGAAGTACCAAAAATAACTGGAGACAAGTTTGAAAACAATATAAAAGGGACACTTATGGCAGACCCCAGTTTCACCCAGATGGATGAACCTGTTGAAACAAAAATGTCTATTTTCAGAAAGTACAGCTATTGGGTGCCCATCATATCTCAACAGGAATGCTGTTTCACAGAACAGCGGTAGCCACACTGAAAGCCCTGCTCTAAGTGACTGTGTGTTGGGCTTCTGATATTTTGGAACTACCTACCTCACAGGGCTGATGTAATGATAAAACAGAAGAGCAGGAAAAACTGAAGCACCTTAGAGGAAAGACAGGAGAAATGTAATAAACAAATAAGCCCTGAGGCATTCTGTATAAAAACAAGTGGGATATAAGCACTCGCTGTTAAATAAGATAGAGATGGGGAAAGTATAATGGTGAAATTTCGGAGGCAACTAAGAATCACAGCTATGCAAAATGATAACTGCAAATTTAAGGGCTGTGGCTGTTTTGTATTTAAACAAATCCAGTGACTCTCTCTGCTGATGACCCCAACCTGGCCTTTATGAACTCTGCTACTTTGTCCCTTCCGAAATGCTCTCCTGTGGACTCTTATCTTTTTTAATCCTACACAGAAACCACCAACCTCAGCCAAGCACATACAACCAACCATATTCAGGAAGTGTCCTGACATTGCAGCATATGGGAAATCTCTTCCCCACTGACCGAGAGCAGAAAAAGAGCTCAGGCCAGAGTGCAAAGGACATCGAGCCATGGGAGAGGATGGAAAGAGCATAAACGAGAAAGGCGCGTATTGGGCTGAGACAAAACAAAACAAACGTAAGATGGGCTTGATTAGCAGAGCATTTTTGCACTTCACCGAGTGGAATCCGGGCGCTATCATGTTTGCAAAGCTGCCATGCAGGGACCAAGCAAGGAGTGAGCTGGTGAGAAATGTTTGCGCGCCTGATTTAACTACCTCTTAAATGCAGGGACGGGAGACGAAACCCCCACACAAATGCCATAAAATGTGCCTACCTCAATCTCCAGGGAGACTCCCAAGGGTTTCTATGTTCTGCCCATGGTTGGGTTTCCGTGGAATGAAGGTCAGCAGAGATATATGTTGAAAGTTAACAACCTGAGCATAGGATGGAGCAGCTCACAGAATTAACACCCCAAGAGATCTTGTTTCCCCATTCGGTTTCTAGGGAAGCTCCAAACCCAGCCACAGCTTTGGTTCAGCAGCAAGCAAGACATGCCTCTGTGCCTCTGGCTGCCAGCACCAGCCCAATTCTCACACACAACTCTCCATGCCCAGACCACCTTGGCCTCTTCTGCCTCCTAGAATGATAGTGGAATCCAGCCAGGTGAGGTGAGGAAAGACCCTCCCATTTGTCTCTATGGCAACAGAGCAAGTTATTTGGATAAAATAATGGTATTATTACACCGGGCAACAATTTTTTACTTTTTGAATGTTGTCTAGATTTCTACAACTGATTTAGGGTATTTTTGCACTGCTGAATCAGGAAATGGCATCCGTTTCTCTCCATCAGGTCAGGTTTTTGTGCTATGTTGATTTGAAAAAAATCAGATCTTGTGACAAAATCAATTACATTTTTGTGGCATTATCAGCTGATTTTTGTCAACACATATCATCCTAAATATGTTTTTAAGAGAAAAAAATGTTTTTCCAACAACATATATTGATTACCTGATAGAAACATTGATTACTGTAAACTGAATGGTGGGCATTGATAAAGGTAAGTACACGTAAATTGCATGTTGCTTCACCGTTTTTCAAACTTCAGGGCTTGAACTTCCATTTCTTGGAACTCCTGGAATGCTCAGCGGCAGGGAGGTCTCTCTTCAGAGTCCAACAATAGTCAGCCATCATGACTGCGTCCCAGCGACCCTGTCCCAACAAAAAGTTCACCATCTTCAGGTCAACACAAATAAACCACTTATGCTGACCATAACCAATTTTCTCCAGCACATACTTCACCGCTTCATAGTTCTTCAGTGTACTCGAGTGAGCCAGGGGTTTTGATCCCCCAACTTTATGCTTTGCCACACCAATTTATGGAAGATTTCGAGGTTTTATGACTTAAAACTGATCCCTTTTCAACATAATCACCCAGAACTATCGGACCTGAATACTTCTTGTCATTAAAATAATCATTTCCAATCAGAACAATTATTCGACATGGCATTTTACCCGCACCAACTTCTTCTAAAATGCTCCACACAAGCGTACATGAGAACAAAAATGTAAAAAAATGACATGTGGCCATAACTCAAAAACTTGTCCTGATTGAGCAAAACCAATGTGATTTTTGGATTCAGCGCATCGGATTCATCCTAAATCAGCTGAAAAAACGCAGACAACAAATTTGTTGTTGACCAGTATTATTGGCAACTTACAGTACATATAAAAACATAGTAAACATCAAAAACCTCCCAATACGGGGCTGCCTTCAGAAGTTTTCTAAAAGGCAGATAGTTGTTCATTTCCTTAACATCTGATGGGAGGGTGTTCCACAGGGAGGGTGCCACTGCTGAGAAGGCCCTCTATGGTATTTAACTAGACAGTGAAAGTCATTAACTTAGCAAAGGAACTGGTTTGGTTGGTTTCATCTTATAGATTCTACCTCCACCTAACATGCACAGAATTATAGGTTTAGATGGGAGTCAAGGGACCCAGGGTAACATCCAGACTGACTCCCCAAATTCAGATGTGCTGTGCACTGCCTCCAGGGTTCAGCTTCCTTTGGGTAGGAAGACACTAAGACTTACAGGTTTTTAAAGGTTAGGGGGTAGATTTGCTTTACTTACACATATACAAGTGTGAAGCATAAAGGTTATGCCCAAATGAATTCGTTGGTCTTTAAGAAAACACAAAATATACTTTTTGGTAACTTATTTCATGGCTTCTGCTTATGGGGGACTGTTTCAGGAATGCACCTGAACCCCAAACCACCTTAATCTGGCCTTGGCTTCGCCATCTTCTTTCATGGCACTTGAGACAATTCAGCGACTGCTCCAAATTATAAATTCCACAAGGACCCAGATTGAAATGCAAAACTTATTTTTCAGCATGTAAGTGAAAGGAGAGACAGTTGCCTTTTGTGCCTGTGTTTTCTATCTCTCTGTAAGAAGTGAATGCTCTCGACGTATCACTTTCAAAAGTGAGCCTACACTCAAACGGAAAAGCTGACATCTTAATATTATAAAGTTGACAGCTGGATCTTCTCAAAGATCTAGATGCTACACCATCTTCCACATCTACAGCAACCAGAGCCTGTAAAAGGGTACTTATATTTCTATAGTAAGGAAAGCAACACACACAAACCCCCTAAACCTGGAAATGAACACATCCTCGTAGCAAGTCTGATCTGAACATAGCAGAGATGAAAGGCCGGCAGACCAATCAGTGATGACTTATGAGCACCAAGGGAGGAAGTCTGTCAGCCATGAGCAAATTTTTTGCTGTCTAGAGGTTACTAATGAAACACTATAAAAACAGAAACAAAAGCAGGAGAACTGAAAACAGTCGCAGGCCTTTTAAACAGTTTATTGTGTTTCAGTTTGATATTAAAAGCGTAAAGCTTGCTTCTAACAAGAAAGGGAAAGGGTTTTCTCTTTTTACAGTCCAACCCTAGTTAAGCAAAGCACTGGGAAGGAATCTAATCATGGCCGCAACTCTGTGAACGGCTGTGCAAGGCAAAAAAAAGCCCCAAAAAAGCCATATAGGATCCAGTGCAATTGACACTGCTAGCAGCATACTCACAAATTAAGAGTCTACTGGCACAGAGTGGAAAGAGGGGAGAAAACAGGCTGCCGCAGCTAAAAGATGGGGTGAGAACTGTTGCTACGACCATGTGCTTATTTCAGTCCAGGAATGGGGAACAGCTCAAGCAGTCTCCAAAATCTTGCAGTGGGGGCTGTCTGAATATCTGAGTGGGATGAGGAGGAGGAGGAAGCCTGCATTGTACAGGCTGCTTCCTCCTCTCCCCCTGCCACCGCTTGCTCAGACTCTCAAGGTTTCTTCTTCCTCTACCCTGTCTGGTCTGTCAAACAGCCAAGCAACTGGCTGGGGCAACAGCAGAAAGAAGCCTGTACCATGCAGGTTATTTTTTTCCTTGGCCAGTCACTCACTTGGATGTTTAAAGGACTTTGTAAGTACTCATCATTTAAAACTCTTGAGGTCAGGAGTATGGGGAGACTTGAAAAGCCACATAAGAGGGTTTGACAGGTGAGTGTGGCAAATCACTGGTCAATTTTGTGATATCATATGACTGACATGCAGGTGGCCTACCCACTGGTAAGATTTGGCCTGCAAGATCTTGATAAGGATCTGGCCTGTGGAGCCAAAATTTCCCACCTCTGTTTTAGACAGTTGGATATCTTGTTAAACCAGGTATATGGTCAAACTAGAAATGCTATTTGTCCTTATTGTTGTTTAGCTTTATGATGTTCATTAGTTTGTTCTTTACTGGAATTGTTTATATATTTTCTGTAATTTTACTATATTGTATATGTTTTAATTGTGTCATATTGTTCAAAAAGTTTGTCCTGTTTATTTTTACAGGGTTCCACTAGACTAGGGCAAATGCACAGAATGTTTCACTGGTGCAGCAAATGAAAACAGGACTAGATCAAGTTACGGTAGATGTTGACGTAAAGGCAACAATATTGTAATGTGCTCCCTGGTTCCCTGAATTGTAAGAAATTCTAGGGTCACTGCTTACCTGGGCTTGGCTTCCTCTTGTCTCCCGATCATGGGATAATTTTGCAATATTTGGTGGAATCAGACAGCATGCAAACTGCAAACTACTTCCGCACATCAGGGTCCTAGAGAGGCAGTCCAGCAGTCCCAAATATGCCTTAAGAGTCCCCAAACCTGCTTCCATTGTTCTTTTTGCACAACGATCTAATTTACATCTTTTTTATTTAACAACATTTACCATATATAGTGCTTACTCAAAGAAAAGGCCTGTAAGCACCTTACGAAAGACAATCTAAAATATTAATTTAAAATGCCAATAAAAGCAAACATTAAAGACATGTAATACACACACATATAGGTGACACACATATACACCAGCAATTCTAAAACAATGTTCTTAGCGGGATCAGAAAACAATACAGCAAAGATGACTGTCTAATCAATAGCCAGTGAGTTCCAAATGTAGGGTTGCCACCATCTTTCAAAAAGTAGTTGAGCTTTTTTAAGGAAATCCCAAAGCTGTTGAGCTTTTCTTTAGAAAAACCACAATTTTTCAATTGACTTGCCTAAGATCCAGGACAAAGAACCGCCTTTCGGAAATTCCCTCAGGATGTCAATTCCAGACATATGGCAGCCTATCCAAATGTCAATGCTGCTTACACTAAATGATTGATTTCTTCCCGGTGCAGAGCAAACATTGTGTGGCACTTGTAAATATGCCACAGAACTGAACTGGGGAGGAAACTACAGGTCAGGCTCAGCAGTTAACAACAACCCTTCATTGTTGTCCAGATGTATTGAACTCCTGCTGGAGATTTGGGGTTGGGATGAAGTCTGGAGAGTGGTTTACAACAAACCTGCAAGGTTATCCATTGTAGGTTGGGCTAAGAGTAAGACCAGCATACAACAATCTTAAGTGCAGTTCACTGTTAGACACTTTTTCAGATTAGGCAATGCTGAGAGAGAAGAGTTTGCAGCAGTCCTGCAATACTGCAGGTCAGAGATGCTGAGGCTGATTTTGATTCCCAGTTAAAAATCCTCTTTCAGGTTTCTTAATTGACCCCTCTGACTTCCTCTCAGGTCAAAGGAAGCTGTCAATTGTATTCAATATGCACCATGGTCCAATGACTTGCATGCAGATTGGCTGCACTTTTAAATGCCAAAAGAACTATAATAAAAAAGCAGAGAAAAGGAACTTCCGTATTTGATGCTAACATTTGTTGTTCCTATGGTGAGACACTGACAACAGTAACAGTGGTTGCAATTCTGCCCAGTTACTTGAGATAAAGCTTCGTATTTGTATGAATGCACCAATGTCTGGACAAACATGGATTGAATTGGGCTGAACATCTCAAGTGATATAGTTTCTTGGAAAGGCTGCACTTCAATGTCCTATACAGTATTTTTGCCAACACATCCATAAAGAAGGCTCCTACCCAGACAAAAAGCCAATTACCAATCAAAAAATCCTATTTCAGTCACAGGACTCCCAGCACTATGGAGTAGACATAAAAAGGACAGGTCAATCAGTACCCCCCCCCCCCGAAAAAAAATCCTACCCAGCCCCCAAACAGGCAACTAGCAAAGCCCATACTTCATAGGGAGGGTGGGAGGACACTGCGCAAGAAGATTGGAGTATTAGGAGAGGAGCCAGATTATAAAGCCTGTTTTCCTTCCCATCCTGATTGGCCCAACAACCCAAGTGGGCCATTCCCAACTCCTCCTGAGGGATAAACCATCCTGAGTCTTCTTTCTTTGCCACCCCTCAAGGGTGGGAGCAGCATTCTCTTCCCTCTTTTGCCTCAAGTCCTAATTCAGCTCAGTGTGGTCCATCACGCTAATAGATTCTGCCCAAACTCCACCACTCGCTTCATCAAAATTGTGTGTATTATGGAAACCCACAACCATAACCTAGCCTAGAACACTTCTTCCAGCAAACAGCACTTCCAGCAAACACCAAAACAGTCATTTTTGTTGCAATAAACCAGATGTTCTTGTATTGGAATGCAAGCATTCCCCCCCTTCAAGCATCGTTTAATATGTTGCCTCTTCTCCAGCCTCACATCAGCTGTTCATAAAACTCTTTCCCAACTGAGTATAATTTACAGATTTGGTTTACAGATGCTTGCAGTACATGGTCAAGAAGAATGAGGAACCTGGTTTTTTAAAATTATTATTTCAGGAAAGGAAACTATGAAAATCATTTCTTTCCCACTATTTTTATATCCCCCCCCCAACTTGGCTGACAAGGATTATTATAAATGCTGAAGTTTAATTTATTAATCTATATATCACTTCATACATCCGAAAGGAGACTCAAAGCAACGTGAAAAACACTTAAATACATTGATATAACATACAATACAAAATAGATTAAAACAATACATATATATAAATACTAAAAATATTCATTCAAAGAAACCACCTAATAACCTGAAATCTTCATCCAGCACAAGAATGAACACCAAAATGCCATGAGAAAATGCCATCAATTTGCTGACTTGTCATCTTCATTCAAAATGTATCTGCCACAAAATAAACATAAGTCCATATGACACCCTGCCATCTTTTCAGTCCTTTAAAGTGTCCCTCCCCCATCCATTCATGAGATAAAATTGATTGAGAAACAGCAGGTCCTTCTCAGTTGTGGCCCAAGTATCATGGAATGGCTTCATGGGAAGCTCACCAGTGTACAGCCAACCAGTTGTGCACTACTTATAAAAGCACCAAACTGATACTATATGTGGACTATACCTACTGATCATTATCAGATATTGAGGCCTGTGATATTACATGTGTGTCTGTGCACAGCTGATTGAAATAATGTTTCAGTACAAGGAAGGCAAAACAAGATGTGATCACAGTTCACCAAAACATTAAACTTACCAGACAGCCAAGCAGGCGGACCTATGTTTAATACTGTAAACAAATAAGCAGCCTTAAACAAGCCTTCCTTTTTGTGTTTTGCTGGTCCATGGTAGCCATTTCACCAGAAACTATGGTGGGAGGGAGTGGGGAAGTGAGGGAGAGATCAAACAAGTAAGAGAGCATTTGCCCCCCCCCCTTTCCTAGATTGCCTTTTACAAGGTTTCAGGGGTTTTCCCTGGGTTTTTCCATCATTTTAGGGTCAAAGTTGCATGGTTGGGAACGAATTAGATATTTCACCATAGGAATCAATGGAAATCGTCAACTCATTATGCAAACAGTTGCCTAACAGACGATTTCCTGAGAATGCATTTTGTTCAGATAGCAGGAGCATGTATATTCCAACTGGCAAACTGTGGTTTGAGCATGCCCCTCAAACCAGGTCAAACCATGGACCTGCCCACACAGTTCATGCACACATGAAGTTCAGTTGCTTTAGCAAACCCATTCTCTCCAATGTCATCACACATGCTTTGGATAAGAAGTTTGTCAAGTCATGAGGTAGCAATGGAGTCGTACCTCACTGAAGAACCTGGCTTCCATGTTTCTGCCACATGCCACATGGTATGTGGAGAAACTATAGTGCAATGGGAAATAAATAGTCATCTGAATCCATTCTCTGTGTCTGGTGCATATGAGGATAGCACTGGCCAACTGCTCTTCGGCTTGCCAACCCTAGTCCACCAGGACAAATGAACGCCTGGTGTAATCATATGACGTTAGTGGAGTTTCACCAGAAGTATGTTTACCTCAGGGGAATGGTCTGCTAAATTTATACTTTGTCAAATATAAATGCTTCCCATAAAGTGGATTTTACATGACTTTGAAACATGGTGCAGCTTTTCACTGATGTGGTAGAGGGTGCAGACATTGCTGGCTTGATTTTATAGAAATCTTTGAAAACAGTCCATAAAATATTTGAGGAAACCTAAGAGGCACCCACACGTTTGGAATGAGATTATAGGACAGTGTTATTATGCAACCACAGCCAGCCCCCCCACTTTGAAAAAGAGCTGTATCTATTTCACATTTTTGCCTTCCTAACAAGAATGTTAGAGTTAAAACAGATAAATAAGCTTCTTTTGGATGCAGACTTCAGATCCTTTCCATCAGAGCTCATAACTAAGGCCTTTACATTTCCTCATATGGCTATGCTCTGCCCATTTCATATTTCCACCGCCTACACTTCCTTCCTTCCAAACTTTCCTGGTCCAGCCGTTATGGCAGTTGTGCAAAACGTTTTCAGGAAATCCCACCTGGTTTGGAACATTATCCCTCGCAGCCCCGAATTCAAAAAAAGGCCGAGGCAGTCCTGGCTGAGACTATTTTTAAGCAAATTTGGGGTCCATACAAACTTTCAAACTGATTTATGGCTTGTGTAGAGGAAACTCTTTAAAACTTAAATATCTGATGTCTAGTTCATACGAAGCACTAACCCCAGGATAACCTTTTTCCAGAGGTTATCCTACAACTGACCCTAAACTATTCACCTCTGGAATTCCCCCCCTCTCCCTGAAAGTACCCCTTGTCCTAATTGACCCTTCTTTGAAGCAGAGGTAAGACAAGGGTCAGTTACATACAAGTTCGTCCAAAATGCTAGCACTGGGACAAATGTGACACAGAGCTTAACCAAGACCAGCATTTGAAGCACTGGGTGGTCTGGGAGGTAGGTCTCTGACTATTTTAGGGTGATCGCTTCACTTGCTTCCATTTCTAAACTACTGGATAAAGGACTCATACAAACTCTGTCTTCTTCCTCAACCTCCACCCCATATTCCAAGGTGTTGACTGCTTCTGTGTTGTTCTAAGTGTGCTGGTGAGGAGTGGGGATTTTCAGCATGAATCTGGCTTGATTTTCTTGCTGCCAAGTCTTCACGCATAAAATGCCAGTGTTCCGTACTCCCATCACTTAAAAATTCAGACTTGTTCTGGATAGATGAAAGGAAAAGTCCAGGATAGATGGGGCAGTCCAGATCACAGAATACAAAACATACAGTTAGCAGTGGCACTACAACAACAATTTCTTACAAAACTACTACTACTTATAATTATTTGTGCCTGTTCTGTGATTTCCAAAGAGCTTGACTTTCACCGTAAATTTTGATTTTCACAGCAACCCAGCGAGGTTGCCCATTAATAATATTCCGATTCTACAAGATGGGTAGGCAGAGCCAAGTAACAGAGCCAAGCCAGAATTGAAGCCACCCAAACTCCACAGCGAACCGGCCAATTACACCGGGGAGAAAATTATTCCCCAACCTCAAAACACAGTGGCCACTCTGAGCCTTAACATGAAAGGAAAGAAGGGAAAAAACAATTCCACAAATCAACCCAAAGGAAATGCTACTAGAGAACATGTCTATGTCACCCCAAATACTGCTTTGTTAGCAATCCTTACTATGTAGGCTGTGCTGTGCGGCATAGAATAGACATTACTAGCAAACACAATATCTCCCAGGTTGTCTGCAAGGAAGACGCGACAGGCAAGACATGCTCTACATTTTCTACACTCACTGCAACAACATTTGAAACATTTTTATCTCTTTTCAAGGCTTAGAGGCCAAAAAAGCAGATTGGTGTTTAAGATATTCAGATACTAGAAAGGGGTCATTCAGTGTCCAACTCCTGCATTCTCAGTAAATTCAAGTTTGGGAACACCCATTGGCTTAGGTAACGCTGAGTTTACAGTTGAAATTCTCCTCCTCCTGTTTTGCTTCCCTTTACTTAGGCTCTCTTTAGGCATTCAGGCATCACACGGTAAGTGGGATAACAGGGAAGGGCCCATCAGTCCTACCTTCTCCAGCTGACTTAGGGGGAAACACATCTAAATGCAGTATTTCGTAAGAAGTGACAGGATACACACAGGATTGCGGCTAACATCATTTGTGCAAATCCACGGTTAAAATGTGCTGGAGGCACAAGCTGTCACAGAAAAACTAAATGCTTAGCTAACCTGTCTGGATGAAGTGGTGAGCTCACCACTCGTAATGAAATTGTGTTGTTGTTTAGTCGTTTAGACGTGTCCGACTCTTCGTGACCCCATGGACCAGAGCATACCAGGCACTCCTGTCTTCCACTGCCTCCTGCAGCTTAGTCTAAGTCATGTTTGTAGCTTCGAGAACACTGTCCAACCATCTCATCCTCTGTCATCCCCTTCTCCTTGTGCCCTCAATCTTTCCCAACATCAGGGTCTTTTCCAGGGAGTCTTCTCTTCTCATGAGGTGGCCAAAGTACTGGAGCTTCAAGATCTGTCCTTCCAGTGAGCACTTAGGGCTGATTTCCTTCAGAATGGATAGGTTTGATCTTCTTGCAGTCCATGGGACTCTCAAGAGTCTCCTCCAGCACCATAATTCAAAAGCACCAATTCTTCGGCAATCAGCCTTCTTTATGGTCCAGCTCTCACTTCCATACATCACTCCTGGGAAAACTATAGCTTTAACTATACGGATCTTTGTCAGCAAGGTGATGTCTCTGCTTTTTTCCTGCTTTTTTATGATGCACAAATAATAGTCAAGTAGCCTGGTTTTAAAAATAGCATCCTTACGATTGTAGTGTCCAGTCATGTATACTTTTAGGGCATCTTCCGAAGTTCTGCTTTCAGGTCTCAGCTACAGGCCACACCCTGTGGCATATTAGCATCACGGCAGTGACAAGTTATTCTACTGCAGAGCCTGCATGTTGATGGACAGCAGTTGTCCCTGCCACTGTGGCCATGCAGTCGTGACAGAAACAAGTCCCTCTTACCGTTGCCCCTAACAGAGAAGGTGAGCATAGAGATCAAGGGAATGTATTAAGGGGGGGCAGAGGTGTGAAGCAAGCCAAGCAACAGCCTTCCTCCTGGCTTACACATGGATGTTAGTTTTACCTTCCCAGAGAGGATTATGTACATGAATGAGCTGTAGCCATCTGGAAAAGGTTTGGTGCAGTGGAAGGTCAGCTGCCCTTCCCCATTACTTTTGACGACCCTAGAGCAGCCTTCACCAACCTGATGGCCTCCAGATGTTGTTGGACTACAATTTCTTTCGGTTAATGGGAATTGTAGTTCAACAACATCTGGGGGAGAGCACCAAGTTAATGAAGGCTAGCCTAGAGAATCTGCAGAGGCAAGGTAAGAATGGGAAAGCCTTGCTACTTAAGCAGAACTCCACCTGTGGTTCATTTGATCCAAACTGTGGATTTTATTTTACAGCAATAATAATGCCTTTTAAATGAAATCAGTATGCAGAGGAAGAAAAATGTGCAAGCCCATTTACTTGAGGCATTTACGTCCAAGTAAAGCCAATTAAGATTACGGTGTAAGCCATATAAGAAGTATTTCCTAATGTAAGAAACAAAGCTATTTCTGCAATTAAAAAAATGTGTTGATCACAGACTACCATCTCAACGAGAATATTTCTTGAAATGTGGAACCTTTACCACACTAGTCTTTGATTATTTTTTAATCTTTTTTTTTTTAAGTTATGTTGCTTGCCCGACCTTTCAGGTCGAAATCCAGTCCTGTAGTAAGTTGCAAACTCTCTTTGAATGTACTGAAGATCGTTAATATCAATAAGTATTACTGGATTTCATCCACTTGCAACTGCTTGTATTGACTTCCCTTACATTTCAATAATCCTCCTTATATCTAAATGGAAGTCATTAATTTCCATTAATTAAGCCATTTCTGCCAGGAATTTGAATTAGTTTCAATAACATACCCAATTAATGTGTGTTATCTGCATTTCATCTCCATTGATTCCAACAAGGCAGTGGTGTGCCTAATTGCCACCATAGCAAATGCAGGTTCACCATAGGGTCTCCATTTAACACCAACAGAGAGCCACACATTCTAATTAATCTTCTATTTGAATAAGTGACATTTATTATGAATCAGTAGGAGAAACCAGTGGTACCCCGAGCCTGCAATGCAAATCAATGCTCACTATAGAACTCAATCAGGGCTGCCTGACGACTTTGAGAGCCTTGGCACCAATGGATTATTTAAGCATCCTCTCTGTGCTTACTGTAAAACATTTGGTGGGACAAAATCAAATTGCATTAGATAAAGGTGTCCACTAATACAACTCATCCCTTTTATTTCCCCAGTCTGTTCTAGTACATTTTCTGAAATCGGTTAACTTTGGGGGGTGGAGTGGAAACAGCTGGCTAGTCATTTGGATAATACTAATTTTATTATTTTCAGTAGGACATATACTGTATGAAGTTTTCAAAACAAGTGTACCACAACCCAGATATTGTTCAGATGCTTAGTATCTGAAAATTGGATGGTCTAGAGGACCTTTGGTTGCTCATGCTTTATTTAAGAAAGCCCAATGTTCATTCAAAATTATAGCAAAAGCAAGAGCAAAAGTGTTCTAAAATTGGATATTTTCTTTTTTTCTTTTTGTTCTTTAGAAAGTGAACATTACTACATTTAATCTTTTGTAGAGAGCAACTATAAACAACAGAAATGAACACACAGAGAGAATCGTCATTGTTATGTCTATACAATGCAGGCATATTTTCATTTAAATATTTTAAGCAACACATTAGTCAGGAAGTCCTTATTTCATTTCTTTTCCTTTTGGTGTAGGTAAGGAGTCATGCAGGTTGTTGACTGAAATGTAAGCTATAAAGTTGGATATTTTATTGGTATCTATTGTTCCAGCACACAATGAACAGAGATAATATTTCCATAAATCTGGTTGTTGACCATAGGTTTTCCTACAGCATGTTAATGTAATTAGTGCTACAATAGACAAACATTCTTTTTGAGGTATGGATACGAGAACTGTATAGAGTGCAGTCACACAGAGATTTGTACAAGAACATCATACCATCAATTTTATTTCCAGTCCTTTTCCTTAAGATCGCTAGCATGAAAATCATCATTTTATTGCCTGTTCAGTTTGGCATAGTTGTTTTGGAGCTCCTCATAATCCCCTTTTGTTTTACTACCCTGAACCATTTAGTGTCATTGGCAAAGTTGGCCATCTTACTACCCAACCCTAAGTCCAGGTCATTTCACACACACATACTATTAGGGTTTTTTTAACATATCATTTTCAACAGTAATTAAACATACTTTTACATCTTATTCAAATTTTTGACTTCCATCAATCCTGTCTGAAAATTTTCCAATCTAATCTTTCAGTATGCATTTCTTATCTTCCCTACTACGTTTCAAACTCATAACCAATATCTCTATCTTTTTCTACTTTGTAACACTTCGTATATTTCTCCTTACACAAATCCTTGTAATCCTACCAGCGTAATTTGTTGATTACAGTTGCTCTTCAAATAATTCATATACTTCTTCCAATCTTCTGTAAATCTCTGGTCCCGCAGGTTTCGAATCCTTCCTGTCATTTTGTCCAATTCTGAATAGTCCATTAATTTCGTCTGCCATTCTTCTTTCGTCGGAATTTCTTCTTGTTTCCATTTCTGGGCTAACAATACTCTTGCCGCAGTTGTTGCATATAAAAACAATCTTGCCTATTAATGTCCTGACCTATAACACCAAGTAAAAATGCTTCTGGTTTTTTAAAGAATGTATATTTCAACATAATATACATATAAATATACAAGTCCAGGTCATTTCTAAACATTTATGAACAAAAACACAGCTCTTTTGCAAGCAGGCTTGGATATATGTCTCATGTATATTTTGGTCTAGTTAGATAAATAATAACAACAGCAATATTACTACTGCATGCTGCAGTAGTTTTATAGCAGCCTTCCCCTACTTCCAAATGCTTTGTCCTAAGTCTCATGAGCTTCAGCTAGTGTATCTGATGGTGAGGAATGATGGATGCTGTAGTCCTAAAACATTTTAAGGGTACCAGGTTGGGGAAGCTTGTCTTAAAATAACACAATAAGGCAGGTAAGCACTATTACACCTTAATTTAAGCCTAGGTCTCTCCAGTTCACCTTAAACTGCACTACATCAGCTTTCTTGGAATTCCTGAAAATTGTCCGGTTCTGTTCCATTCTCATTCTGTCTTCGTTAAATATTACACCAAGATGGGTCACATCAGATAAATCACACCTTTCTCCATAAATTCCACATTGCTGCATAGTTATGGTGCTTAGCTGAAGCTCCTACCTGTGAGAAAATGTATATTAGTATAAGCTTTTGCTGGTCTTGCAGGCACTGCTGTGCTCCTGTGAGTTTATTAACTCTGACACTCCAGTCTAGCTTTCTTTCCCCCTGTATCATTCTGACAACTGCCTATATATAGCTCTACCATGAACTATTTTAATATTGAATGTTTTTCTGATCAACATAGACAATGTATTCTCACCTAACTCGCTGGTTAAGAAGTGCCATGAAACGCTAATCAAAAACTGATAAATCAAACATTATGTTTTTAAGAATATTTTTTCTCAGTGGTAGTTCCTTACTCCCGTGTTAAGTATTTATGGGTTTGTAACCTTACACAGTCTCTGTTTTGAGAATCTAGTACAGGAGTAACCAATATGGTATTCATCAGATGTTGTCAGAGTACAACTCCCACAATCCCTGACCATTGGCCATGCTGGTAGGGGCTGATGGGAGATGTAGTCTGACCAAAATGTGGAGGGCACCACACAGGGTACCCTGATCTAGCTAATTCTTGACATTGCAAGTATGAAGCTGGTATTTCAGCTCCCCATAATGCACTAGTGTAAATGTGTTTCTAATCAGAATATACATAATATGTACGACTTGAATATAGAATACAAACAAATGGTCAGAAATGGTCAGAAATCAGAATATGCACAAATGGTCAAAATATACTGTGTAACTGTGAACTGAGCCTTCCTTTAACAACAACAACACAACTATTATTATTATTATTATTATTATTATTATTATTATTATTATTATTTATTATACCTTGCTGCAGTCACTCTGGGCGGCTCACAGCATATATCAGAACACACTAAAATATCAAACATTAAAATCTTTCCGATACAGAGCTGCCTTCAGATGTCTTCTAAAAGTCAGATAGTTGTTTATTTCTTTGACATCTGAAGGGAGGATGTTCCACAAGGTGGGCGCCACTACCAAGAAGGCCCTCTGTCTGGTTCCCTGTAACCTCACTTCTCACAGTGAGGAAACCAGCAGAAGACTCTTGGAGATGGAGGTGGGGGTGGAGATGCTCCTTCAGGTATACAGGGCCGAGGCAATTTAGGGCCTTAAAGGTCAGCACCAACACTTTGAATTGTGCTTGGAAACACACTAGGAAGGCTTTATTTTTATGTTCTTTTCAATATTCACCATGTCTTTGTGTTTTTGATCCATACAAATTATCTTTACATATGGATGTTTTCAGCCTCTGTGCATGTAATAAATTACTTGAAGGAGTAATATATTATCTGTATAGCATATTGACTGTTGAATGGTTCATTTTGAACAGAGCATACTGAGTGTCTTTCACACACAGGAAATGAAATCTAAAGAAATGTCAAATACCTAGCACACCCGTTCACTTGTTTAAGACTTTACTCTTGTTTTAAATGTATTTGTTGTTTTTGTGTTTTCAGGGTTTTTAATTATCTTTTGTGTAAATCACCTTGAGATACTGGTTTAGAAAGTGAATACTAAATTAATTGCAATAATAATAAAAAATAATAATTTCAAAATACCTAATAGACAGCCACAATGCTGACTATTAGTATTTTAATATTATTTTGAAAACACCCATTCACATCCATAGAAGTATTAAAATAAATACATAACAACAATGGTTTACTGGTCCGTCCGTCCCCATTTTAATTTGGAATAATGAGGATAGCAAAATTACTTTAAGTTACTGATTGGCAGGTACAGATTGCCAAGAAAGAAGAAATGCATTGACAAAAATAAGGTACAAATATGCACAACATTTGTATGTGCAAAATGTATATGTAGAGATGCAAATTTCAACAGAAACACAATAGATCTTATCATAGAAGGGAACTGTGCCCAGGTGAGCTGTGTTCTTGCTCTGTCTGCTGCCCGGGTGCTAAACTGATGTGCAAGTTCAAGGCCCCTCCTCTCTCTGCCTTCCTATTGCTCTTTATCTTTAAATTGGACTTGGACCAGACTTCAAATAGAGGAACCTTACAAATGGAAAGCTATCCTATGACACATCACCATATAGAGGACTCTGTAAAAGTCAGTAGAACAGAGCATACGGCCACCCTCCTGTTGTTTCATGACTAGAATAACTAAGGCAAAGGTTCAGTTACAGATAGGTAGCCGTGTTGGTCTGCCATAGTCAAAACAAAAAAATTCCTTCCAGTAGCACCTTAAAGACCAACTAAGTTAGTTCTTGGTATGAGCTTTCGTGTGCATGCACACTGTGTATCTGAAGAAGTGTGCATGCACACGAAAGCTCATAACAAGAACTAACTTAGTTGGTCTTTAAGGTGCTACTGGAAGGAATTTTTTTGTTTTGACTAAGGCCAAAGGGTTTGCTTGTAGTGTTGTGGCTAAACATCAGCTTAAACAAAAGGTTCCTGCTACCATAAGTCTCCAATTCACATGGAGATTTGTGGCCCTCTTTCCTTGTTTTTCTAGCAGTTTGAGGAAAGAGTGTATTTTTTCAAATGAATACAGATCTGTTGTATTTGTTATTTTCCTCATTGGCCTCCTTCAAAGGCATCCATTAGTGGGTGATCATGGTCAATCCATATTTCGCATTCCAAACAGGAGGAGAAATGCCAGAAAGTCCAAATTATGTCCTTAGCCACATGCGGCTTGACTCGAACATTACTGATCTGTCAATTTCCTTCTGTGACTGACACAAATGATAATAGTTGCAAAAGATTTATTCCTGTTAGACCAAAAGCATGCCTGGAATTTTATAAAGCCTTTGGAAAATTATAGTAGTTTGATCTGAATGACATTTTGTACTTTAAAGGATCACTTGGCTTGAGAGGGAGATATAAATAAATAGGTGGCAGAAAATTACAAATTTGGCTAGATCCAGTTCTGGGGAAATGGTAAAGCGGAGCACTTCTGTGGTTTAGGCTTTTCTTCTTGCCTCCCCGCCCCCTTCACATTCCTCTTTCTGGTTTTGTTAATTCCAGAAGGAAACCAGTAACATTTCTAAATTGGGCTCAGCAATATTTATATTTCGCCTTAACCCTATTTTCTTTTCTTGTTTCAGCTCAAAAGCACCCACACATTTTTCGCCACCATCCAATATTCTTCAGGGTGAAGTGAAAGTATTGATATTGCCTCTCACTTTTGCCCTTAGGATTCAAAATCTGAAATGGAATTTAGGTTATTATATTGCCTGTTTTTCTGTATATAACTCCAGGTGGGCATACATGTTTCTCCCTCTCCCCTTTCAGCTTCACAACAATATTGCAAGGTAGGTTAGCCTGAGAAGTGACTGGTCCAAGGTCACCTAGTGATTTAATGGCTGGTTGTGTAGATTTGAACCCAGGTTCCCCCAGGCCTGGTCTGACATTCTAACCACTACATCACATTGTCTCACTAATGTAGGAGGTTCCAAACAATTTAAAATTACTGCTATTGGAGAAAAATGCCAAAGGCTTGAGGAATCAGGTTGCACATATTCTGCAGACATGCCATGTGACTTGTATTCCACTAAGCACTGTATAGATTTCTTCCATACTTAGAAAGTCTATGGTTTCGCTAGTTTTTAATAGCAGACGTCATGCACTCTACACTTTGCTATGGGAAAGGGGGAAACATCCTCTATAGGATATATCGTAGCTGAAGTTTTACAAACAGTCCATTTCCATAAGTTAGCTTTAAAAGATAGGTATCACTTTGGGCTCAACAGAACGCTCATAGTTAATAGTGTTTCTGGTGACGTTAATAGCTGCCATGCCCAGCTTCTTGAGCTAGCTTGATTCCAGAAACAAAGGCCCTCTATGATTTTGCAAGCAAAGTTACCACAGGCATTTACCAAACAATGTGGCCAAACAAACTAGATAAAAGGAGTGAATGGCCAAAAGCCCACAAAGGGGCCAAATATGAATCTTACAAAGTCTACCAAGGGGTTTCAGAACTGGGTAATGTTATTCATAAATGGAACATTTGTTTCGAAGCCAATCCCATAACATGCATGAGGCTGAAATGCATGGTTGGTGTGCAACCATGGGATACATTTTTGACGGACCTTTTCTATAGTTTTTTCATAGGCAGTTGTTTTGGGGGAGGGGAGGGGTCTAACATAGCTAACATCTATTACAGTGGTATCTCGGGTTACATACACTTCAGGTTACATACGCTCCAGGTTACAGACTCCATGAACCCAGAAATAGTTCCTTGGGTTAAGAACTTTGCTTCAGGATGAGAACAGAAATCGTGCTCTGGCGGCGCAGCAGCAGTAGGAGGCCCCATTAGCTAAAGTTAAGGTTAAGAACAGTTTCAGGTTAAGAACGGACCTCTGGAACGAATTAAGTACTTAACCTGAGGTACCACTGTATAGTTTGTATGGTTTAATATACCTAATACAGCTCTAATGTGGTCTATTATAGCTAACAGACAATCATACAGCAGATGGGGGTGAGCCTCAAACCCAGGAGCCAACAAAACCCTCCAAATCTCTCTCTCTCTGGCTCTCATTTCTCTTTCTGGGCCTAGGGCGGCCATACGTCTGGATTTTCCCAGACATTACCAGGATTTCAAATGTGGAATTGAAGAAGAAGAAGAGTTTGGATTTGATATTCCGCTTTATCACTACCCGAAGGAGTCTCAAAGCGGCTAATATTCTCCTTTCCCTTCCTCCCCCACAACAAACACTCTGTGAGGTGAGTGGGGCTGAGAGACTTCAGAGAAGTGTGACTGGCTCAAGGTCACCCAGCAGCTGCATGTGGAGGAGCGGAGATGCGAACCCGGTTCACCAGATTACGAGTCTACTGCTCTTAACCACTATATGTGCTGATGTCTGGGAGGAATTTCTGAAAGGCAGAATCCTGGATCTTAGGCAAGTCAATCGAAAAATCGCGTTTTGGGGGTGTTTTTATAGAAAAATGCTAAATCGGGTCCTCCCTTAAAGAGGGCACGTGTTGCAGTGAGACCGGGCAACCAAACCCTGTGTTGTGGGTGGGTCAAATTGGATAGCCACAACACCCAATTGGTAGGTCCCTTGATGCAGGGTTTAATCAGGCCAATGGGACGCAGGCTAAATGGATCAAGGGACCTATATATACCCATGCACATGACCCAGAGCTCCCTCTTTTGATGTGTGCATCGGAACACCCACCCACCTCTCCCTACTTTTAGGGCTTGTGTGCTTGACCTTGCTATGCCGTCATGTGTCATCTGTCATTGGGACAGGGACACGGCAGGAATTCTCCCTACTTGGCTGATTGGCTGGTGCCATTTGGGTTTGGCCTGCTATGTGAAGGGTATTCCGTTAGGAATCCAGGGACTCGATGGTTTGGTCAACCCCTGAGAGGTGCAGGGAGCTAGTCGAACCAGAGCCTATGCAACCAGTCACTTTCTGTAATCAATAAAGTTGTGGCCTAAATTCTGCCAAAAACCAAACCAAGATTTGAGCCTGTCTGAATTTATTTAAGGGGGAGGTTTAAAGGTCTGAACACACAAACAACATTGGGGTTTTCCTTTAAAAAGCTCAACAATTTGAGGGTGCGCTGGTTTTTTACTTTTTGAAATATGGCAACCCTATCAGAGCGCACACCCTTCCCAGGCCCCTTCTTCTCATCAGCCTTGCATCATGCCCTCTTTTTGCCAGTCTGCAATGTATCCTTGCTTGGAATGTGGTTTTGCCTGGCTACAAAACATGGAGTGTCTATACAGCCACAGAGCCCCTACCTTAGTGTTACCCATTTGCCCTCCCAGACCTTTCCCATCCATTCCATTGCACCACTTTGGCAGAAAGAAGCAAAAACCACTGGAATTCATAAGACGTGCACATTCCCCTCTAAAATGCTAACCCTCTTGATCTTACTTTGTAAATATGTTATAGTGGGCTGGGAGCAGCTGGCCTGCATATTTGCATTTGTTTAATAGAGAAGATTATAGGAAAACATCTCAGTGTAATCATTGTATCAATCATACTGCTTCTTCCAACTACAGATCACTACTTCATGAAATCATCCTTATTAATGCAAATCATTCAGAAATGATCAGAAAACTTCAGAATCAAGGAGTATGCAGACTAGTGAAAGCCCTGAAGCCTGCACCTGTAGGTACTTGGGAGTAAATCCCACTGAACTTACATTAATCGTAGAATTGTGGAGTTGGAAGTGGCCAGAAGGGTCATCTAGTCCAGTCTCCTGCAGTGCCCAACTTGGGGCTCAAACCCACAATCCTGAGATTAAGAGTCTCAGGCTCTCCTGACTGAACTATTGATCTGATGTGCTTAGGGTTCAGGTGGGCTCTTTCTCTCTCCTGCTGCTTCACAAATATATCCCACTAAAGCTGCAGTCCTAAGCATTTACATAAGCTACATAATTTTGCCATAGTGGACAGTGAGACAAATAACACTGATTTTGGCAGAAGATGAAGTGCAGCAGAAAAGAAACAGTGCTGCATGCGATAAATACGGAGTGGGATGGAAAACGGTGCCTTCTTACATTCCAGGTTGACAATATATAGATACTTTTATAAATGTTTCAGCACCATTTTCCTTTTGGGTGACAGTGGAGAACTCAGCTCTGTTTTGGTTTGGTCCTCTGTGTCTGTCATTTGGGCTTGGAAGTCAGCTGTTTTGTCATGAACTTTGATGCTTGCCTTCTGTTAGCCTTCTTTCCCTTGGAATCAGACACACACTTTACAGTATTGTTTGGAAACATATAAATAAGATATTAAGGTCAACAAGTACAAGTGAAGTTGTTCACTAACCTCATGTGTCCTGCCCCTGCTCAATTTAAGTGATTCCATTGTGCAAGCAAACATGATGCAGACCCTCAAGATGGACTGAAAAGTTAAAATTTGACTGGCATGTGTTTAGTGCAGGCAAAAGATATGCCTGGATAAAATATGACTTGGCCATAAAAAATTATATTGGCCATTATCTTTTAAACATATTGGTGACCTTTTTAAAAAACACACACACACCAAAACACCATGCATTTCTCAGAGGGGCTCCTTTTACTAAAAGCAGATGCCTGAGATGTTCTTATCAGTCTCATCCAAATCGCTATATCCAATAGCAATTCTGCTCCAGGCAAAATTCAGTCTTCTCTCATCTCTCAGCTTCTGCTCATCCCTTTAAGAGTGTTTAATTAATCTTCAGTTAACTGAGGCTTCTTCCATGAATCAATGATTTCCTATCAATCCTTGTTAAAGGTTTTCATGTTCTTAAATGTTCTGCTTATTGATAAGTTATCAAAAAAGAGCAACCCCCAGCTGATTGTCAAATCAGTGTTAAATTAATTTGACAATCCAAAAAGAGATTGGGGTGGGGGGAAATAAATCTCTTCACTATGCGCCCCCATCTTCAAAGAGGGCTTTTAATCTGTTGCTGACATCCATTTGCTTGAGATTTGACAAATAAAAATATATCCTTTAATGGCCAATCCGAATCACATTTGCTTGGTATGGTTATTATGATTGTACAATTTAGGGTTTCTTACCTTGGTTTCAGTTAAACCTACAGTATGAATAGAGGAAGTTTCTATAACCCAAGCCAGACAAGTGGTCCATCTATTTCAGTATTCTTTATGACAAATGACATTAGCTTTCTAGGTTTCAGACAAGAGTCTTTCCCAGCTATACCTGGAGATCCCAGGGACTGAATCTTGACCTTTTTTTGCATGCAGAGCACATGCTATGCCTCCTCGAATGCAAGTGCATTTATGATCAGGCATCTAAGCCATCCTCAAAATTATGGATGAGACCATCTATATGTGTGTACCAGCAAGATATATATGTATGTAACATAGTGGAGGAGACATGATCAATGCAGCTAACACTTGACTTAGGCCCCACAATTCATCGGGTAGCATTTGTGTTATGTCCATAAGGACCAGGTAATGTCCTTATTGTTATTGGTGTTAAAACTATTTCTAGACTGCATCACTGCAAACAGCAGCTCATTCTTGCTTCCTTATACCTGCTGACCTACGAAGCCATCATGTTAAAAAGAAAGGTTCAGCCTAGCCTTTTCCCTGACATGGTGTACTTCTCCATGTGCAAGCAAACTTTTCCCGGGGGAGTTTTTCAACCTGCAAACTTTCACCTGCAAGTTTGAAAAGGTACAGTCCAGAAAGGTTTTACCACTTGATTTGGCTGATTATATAAATTGGCCTTTAAAAAGCTAGTATTAAGAAGTGGTGAATGATAAACACAAATGCAGGCACGCAGACAAACACGCACACTAAAATAAACAGCATTATCTCATAAAAGGCCACATCTGATCTTGTGCAAAAGGCATGTAAGAAATTCAGATTCCAAATTACCTTGGGTTTTCTACTCCTTTTGGAGAGTTCTTTGCTTTGGAATGTGGATGTGTTTAAGCATGTTTTTAGAAACTGTGTTAGCTAACCAGATGTTGACTGCAGCCTTGCGGTCAGCATGTGTTGGTTGGGATGCTTCATATGAAGTACTGGTAATTCACACAGCACTGCACTTTGCCTCCTGTCGTAATGGTATATTAAATTGCCTGTTATTAAATGACAATTTGTTTCTCTGCAATATCTATGGATTTGCTTGTCATCGTTAACATGTTCTATTGTTTTGGAGGGGTTGATGCACATGAGATGGTGAGAAAGAGGTAATATTACTTGTATGTTCCAGAAAAATTAGATAGATGCCCCCCAGTTATAGCCTTTCTCAACTTCAGTTCCCAAGATCTTCTTGAACTACAGCTCCCATCATCCCTGTTCACTGGCCATGCTGGCTAGGAATGATGGGAGTTGTAGTCTAACATCTCGGGACCCAAGGTTGAGAAAGGCTGCTTAGGGCATATTTGTTGTATGGATGAATAAGTGTCCCACTTTACAGAGGACCATCCTCTCTTTGAAGAGCTGTCTGATCTAAGTCCAATTAAAACATAATGCTTTGTATCTGAAGCTGAGCAAGCAGGGTTACATCCACAGAGTGAACTTATGTTTCTTCTCCTCTGCACACAGAAGGCTGGAGTGGACAGGAGAGGAAGATGCCCCATTGTGTGCACAGACGTCTGTTATATAAGTGGAGCTACAGTGTTAGATATGGTTGAAGAACCTTAAGAAGAGAGAGAAGAGACCTTGAAGTTGACCATCAACAATCGGAACCTGAACAGCAAACTGAGCAGCCAGCATACAAGTGACCTGGTCACATTCTGTTCCCCTACCCTATTTGATGGTGAGATGGATTGTATTTCTATTTAAGTTACAGTAATTGTTTCTAAATTTGCAACTACATTTTGAGATACCAGGGAATAAATCTGGGGTCTTCTTCATGAAAAGTTCTCTTAACACTGAGCTATGGCCTCCTACAGAGAAGACAATTTGCTCTTCTCTGTATTTTATCGGCATGGTACACAACAACACCACTCTTCATGCTTTATAATTTACAATTTCACCTGCTGATAAGTGACATGATTTAAATATCGCTGCCATAAACAAGCAGCAGTTAGTAGACATGCCATACTGCAATGTTTTGTGATGTTCTTGGGGACAAAATCGTAACTTGAGTTGTGAAAAGCATGCAATACTAATCTTGCTACTCCTTAGGTAGTGGCCTCCCATCACCTTTTCTCTCTATGTCTGATTAAAATCCTGACTCTTTGAAGAAAGGGAGGAGATCATTTCAATGCCTTGAAGAAAACCCAACACACTAAATACATATTAAACAGAAGGAAAGGAAGATAAGTAGCGGGAAACTCATTCTTGATTTTCGATGTGACAAAAAATGAATCAGGTCATCTTTTTGAATTCTTCTTTCCAGTCCTTAACAGTTGTTTTAGCATACTGAATATCAAGGATTCAAGGACATCACCCAGAAAGCTTCAATTGAGGTCTACCTCCTGAGGATTGTGGGTAGGAACTCAGTCTCACAGAAAGGAATAGAAATCAACCGTCCCCAGTGATTGAAAGGCAGTATGAAATGGCTAGACCTTTTGTCAACAAAGCAGTATAGTACCTTCTACTTAGGGACGCGGGTGGCGCTGTGGTCTAAACCACAGAGCCTAGGGCTTGCCGATCAGAAGGTCGGCGGTTCGAATCCCCGCAACGGGGTGAGCTCCCGTTGCTCAGTCCCTGCTCCTGCCAACCTAGCATTTCGAAAGCACATCAAAGTGCAAGTAGATAAATAGGTACTGCTCCAGCGGGTAGGTAAATGGCATTTCTGTGCACTGCTCTGGTTCGCCAGAAGTGGCTTAGTCATGCTGGTCACATGACCTGGAAGCTGTACTCTGGCTCCCTCAGCCAATAAAGCGAGATGAGCGCCGCAACCCCAGAGTCGTCTGCGACTGGACCTAATGGTCAGGGATCCCTTTACCTTTACCTTCTACTTACCACACTTAAACCCCCAGCTCCTCAAGCAACTGATATCACAGTTTCTAATCTGGATTTAATATGCCCATACCTAGATTTAGTATCCAGATCTAGATTTGTTATTACAAGCTTTTTACTTTCTCCTGAAAAAGAAAGCTATATGCAGATATTCCAGACACCACATGCTTCAACCAAGCCAAATGTTGTCTACGGCTTAACTACCAACAGTAGAATTATGACTATAGGCCCTCTAACTTTATAGCCAGATGCTTTGTTAATTATAAAATGTCTGCCATCCTAATAATCATACTTTAACTACATCAACTCCATATTCTTGGCCAGCATTTTTTATCTAAGATACCCTGCTATCTGTATTACACAGGGCTTTCAGGAATAGTCAGTGGTTAGAAAAATTAGTAAAATCTCTTAAGTACAACCATTTACAACCTGGAAATGATACTCTTACAAATGGCAATGCCTGTGGGCTGTCAGGAGAATGAAGAACCTAGAAGTGGAAGAATGTCATTTCAGTGGCACAAACATTTCCTAGTTATATTTTTTTAAAAAGGAAAAGGTTTGCTTCCTGAGGCCCTTGGATGAAGAATCTTATTATTGACAAGCAGTGGGTAGCTGTTAGCATCTCTAAAGATTGGCCGGATGGTGTATACACACCAAAGTAAGTAATTAGAGCCTCTGCCCAACTTGGCCAAGAAGAAGGCTGCTCATTTTAACAAGGGCAGGGCCTTGTTACAAAGAAGTGATAATGGAGATGCGATTGACAACAGAGATATATGCAGGAGCCACAAAAATTCCTCCTTTTGTCTCCAGGCAGATCACAAGAACAAGAACTCATTCACACCAAGAAAGACACAATTGCCAAATGCTTGCAGGAAGTTCTCACTACTGAATTCTTGCTGGTTCAAACAAAAGAGAACCAAGGAACTTGGTTGTTTTTTTCAAAAAAGTGGCACCTGAAGATGCACAAATTCCACATCCACACAGTTTCTCTCCCACAATTTCCTACTGGCTTTTTTCTCCCTGAGGTTATCCTAATGTCCTGTCAGATCTCAGGTCCAGTCTTTAATAAATGATAAGAATAATTCAAGTCTCTACATCATCTACATTTCTCATTTCCACCCACATTAGATAATTTCATATATTTTCCCCCTTTGAGAAAAAAAATTCTCCTCAGACCTAACTGTCACTTTGACCTCTTTGGGAGGCCTGGGTAAGTTGTGAAAATTCTGGGCCACAATTCTTAAGAAGGAAACTTCAAGTTCTTTCCGCTTCACTTACCCTTCACATGTCTGAGGCAGTTAACGCGGCCGCCCCATAGTCTGTGTGGCAGGAGCTGTGTGCTAGCTGTGGCACCTATTGTTTGAATTTTTCCTCTCGTTAGTCCCCTTGACCTTTTATTGTCTTACTCCTAAAGTGTCAGGTCAGATTTAGTGTAAGGTCTCCCTTCACTAAGGACTCCTTTCCTTTCGTGGATCACTAAACAGGACAATTGCTCTATCCATCTTTTCAGGGCCTATTGTGGAACACCCCCCCTGAGCAGAGAAAGGTTTGATTCACTGGGAAACCATTTTGGTCAAACAGAAGCCTGACTATGCGTTCTTTAAAGAACTTTGTCTTAATCACTGACTTTTTTTTTAAAAAAAATCTAGGATATGAAGAGGATTCAGGAGATCAAAAGGCCAGGGAGTACATGGGTTTGACCACAATTTTCCTACAAATAATGGGGAGCCTCCGCTGAAAAATGAGCTCTGTTACAATGCCCAGACAAGGAGGAATGCTACATAGTGCTCTCAGAACTTTTAAAATAATCAGGTCTTTCCATGGGGGAAATAAATAGAACATTTCATTTGGAACTTTATAATTAATGAGTCGAACAGTTTCATTTGCTCTGTACATAACGTGAGACTTTAAAAAAAAGATGAATTGAGAAGTTGGGCAATCAATTCAGCAAACAGAAGATTATTTAGATTGATTGTTTTATCCTATGGAGACATCTATGGCCATTCAGAATATGTTGCTATCAGGGAGACAATAAAAAAATACAGATGATTTCTTTTGCAGTTTTGCCTTCATCTTTCGCCTTAAAGACCACTCTTATAGATGAAGTGGTGTGGAGAAAGTTCTCCCTCTGTCAAAATACTAGAACCCAGGGCCATTCAACAAAGCCAAAGGTTGTATAATTCAGTACAGTTGCACCTTGGTTGTCAAACTTAATCCGTTCTGGGAGTCCATTCGACTCCTAGAACCATTCAAAAACCAAGGCGCAGCTTCCGATTGGCTGCAGGAGCTTCCTGCACTCAATCAGAAGCCGCGTCAGATTTTCAACTTCCCAAAAACATTCACAAACTGGAACACTTATTTCTGGGTTTGCAGCGTTCGGGAGCAGATTTGTTCAAGAGCCAAGCCATTCGACAACCAAGGTACCACTGCACAGACAAAAGTAAGTGCTTCTTCACAACGTGCATAGTTAAACGATGGAATTCAGTAGCAGAAGATGTTGTGATAACCACCAACTTGGACAGCTTTAAAAGGGTTGTAGACAAATTCATGGAGGATAATGCTAACAATGACTACCAGCCATGAAGGCTGCGGAATGCCTCTAGCAGTGGAAGCAGCAAGTGGGGAGGATGTGGTTGTGCTTATGTTGTCCTGCTTGTGGGCATTTGGTTGGACACAGGGCACTTGGTATGATCCAGCAGAGCTCTCCTCCTTCTCCTTCTCCCAGTTTTAAATTATTTTCATGTGATCTAATCTATTGCAGAATACAGATTTATAAAAGAAAAGGTTGAACATGAAGGGTACAAGATGGCACTTTCCATGACCTTGTAAGGGAGGTTCCAATCATCACTCACTGTCCCTCTTTGATACAAATGAACAGGACAAGGGCATATGATGTGGTCCCCTTGTTGAAGTCAAGCAAGGCCGAGTCTGTTCAGTGCCTAGGTGGGACACAGCTGGCTCCCCTTTGTTCCATGGTGCAAGAAGGGTAGGATATAATATGTTAATGAAAAAATAAACCACCATGTTCATTTTCAAGCTTTCTGCCTCTTTTGTTCCCCATTTTCTTCTTCTTTAATTAATTATTTTGTTACTTGTTCCTTCTTTTAGTTGTTTATTTGCTTAGGTTGGGAACTTATTCAGGTTCTAAATTTAGGTGCTAAATCAGTGCAAACAGCCTTAGTAGTAAAAGAAGTAGTAATTCTTGTCCTCAGCTCCTTCACATTGGGCTTTGGTGATACAGTTCACGTTCTGTTTCTCCGGCCACTACTTACTTCTCCGTCCGTTTTTGGCAGCTCTTCATCTTCTGCATACCTCTATGACCACTTCCTTCCCTGTGTTCCATTGCAATCCGGACAATGTGCCAAGAGTTAGTCCCTTGATGAGTCAGGCACTCTTTGTGTGTGTCAGCTTTGGAACTCCCTTCTCCTGAATGTCTGCCAAAGCCCTAGCAGAGCGTTTCTGGAGGCAATACAACTTTTTATAAAAAGGAATAAAAACAGGCAATCATTTGCTAGCCAAGAATAAGCTGATAATTATTTTTCAGAAGCCTTTCTAGATGTTTTATAGATACATTTTTTAATCATTTCAAATAGTGAAACTACCCTGAGGGTACAAGACAGGGAATCTGTTTAATTTAGTAATGAAGCACATCCACTCCAGATCGTGAACATACAGACATAAGAAGAACTCAGTTCTAGTTCAGACCAAATGCTCATCTTTCCTGCATCGTGTTCCCATGTGCCCCTCCAAACGCCTACGGGGAGCCCACAAGCGGGACCTGAGTGCCAAAGTAAAACCTTGTGATTCCCAGCCATGGGTTTTCAGATGCATGCTGCCTCTGACAGTGGAGGTACAATGTAGACGTTGTTTGGGTCTCACTGGGCACAGTCTTTTGCTATCCGCTTTCGCTATTTTGAACTTTTCATTCTCCTTGTGCGCTTATTTACTTACTTTGAGTTTTATGTGGAACTCCAAATGTAAAAAGTGGACAGCAAGTTGTTCCATGAAAGAGTTGGTGCATACACTCGTTGTGATTATAGGTAACTCCCCCAAATGTATGCTAGAGTGTTAGCGGTGTAGACCAATTTTTACATATTTGAGAGGTTAAACTTAAAATTGCTTAGCAAGAGTTGGAAAATATATTTAAAGAAAGGAACGCCATATATTTAAATGCTGCAATCAGAAAGAATTTCTGTATAATGCTCAGATGGAAATTATAATACAGTCGTACCTTCAAAGTCGAACAGAATCCGTTCTGGAAGTCCGTTCGACTTCCAAAGCATTCGACTTCCAAAGCACAGCTTCAGATTGGCTGCAGGAAGCTCCATGGAAGCCCTGCTGGATGTTTGGCTTTCGAAAGAACATTCAAAAACCAGAACAATCACTTCCAGGTTTCGATCATTCGGGAGCCCAAATGTTCGAGAACTAGGCTGTTCGAAAACCAAGGTACAACTGTATTGTTATTGATCATGATGGGTCCTTTCTTATGATTCATGTTGCTATAACAGATGCCTAATTTGGTACCAATTTATATCTTAATGTGAATTTATATCATTTATATTTTTATGATTCTTTTCTTTCCATGTTTTAGTCATCCATTCTGTCTTTTCCTATGGTCTCAATTTCAACTTTTTGCTCTGTAAACAGAAGGATCTTTCATACGGAAAGAGTTGTGCTCATGGAAAAGGTCCTCCTGTTCTCAAAACAAAAAGTGAGGACCTAAGTCAGTGATGGACAACCAACAGCTGCTCCCACAATGTGACTTCTAGTCCTGTACCCTTAGCAACCCTGCTCTTGAAGATATTCGAACACACACCCTGTGCAGATTTTCAGGGTACTTGCAAGGCTACAGAAGTTGGGGAAATCCTGTTGCGCCAGCATAAGTCCATTCCACTGGTGGGTGGCATTGTGGGATTCTACCCTATGTTTTCAGTCAAAATTATATCTAAACCATTTTACAGAGAAATTACAGTGAGATAAATCAGAGGGGAGGGGAGTAGAGTGGATGAAAAAAGAGAGAACACGTAGTTGCTGACTTCATTCAAGGCATCTTTGACCTCCTTTATGAGAAAGATGGTCAACAATGCATTCCATATTTTGACATAAAGACGTTTGCACTAATAAGTGTTAATTGCAGTTTTCTTTGTTAGTTTTCTTTTCATTATATTAACATGTTGTTTTGAACCGTACCATAAGTGCCAGCTGCTATTAAAAACCGATTTGTTAATCTTTTTAAAGAAAGAGATTTTCAAAGAATACAACAATAAACCACAGTACTGTAATGTGTTTCAGACAGGATCTGTAATGTGTCATTTCTGCACACTAGTATTTCTTTTTAAAAAGCAAAAGTAAAAAATCATTTTATATTTATGGTGAGGATAAAAAGTCAGTTCTTATTTTTGCTGTTTGGACATAATAATTTGGGGTAACTCAGGTTAATATTCATTGTGTCTTTCATTTCATCCCATTTCCTCCATCCTTTCACATCTTTCAGCCTTTTGCAAACTTTTGCTATTGTTCAGCAGTTCTGGACCCAAACCATGCTGGCGCTTATTTCTGGGAGGATGGGAAAAAGTGATCCAGGCATTTCCTATTGGCTCAGGATCCTAGAAACACCTGCTCAAATCATGTTGGCTGTGTTATGCTTTGACCTGCCCGTTAATGGAACTAAACACAGATTTACAGTGAAAAGTATCAAACTACATGGGAAAAATGCAGCCTCTTAAAATATAGTCTTATGAACAGGCCTAATGAGGCCTATATAGTTGCAGCCTTGGAACTCCTGGAGAAAGAGCAGAGAGAAAGTTTCCGAAAAATCTTTAACTGTATGTCTGGGAAAGCCCTCTTGAAGGCACCCCCTCCCCCCAAAAAATCCTCATGCAGGCCAGTTCTTCTGGTTTTGTTAAAAATCCTGGAGGCAGTTCACGCAGACAGTGGCGGCTGCTCCGTCCTAATAAGGGCACTGCAGATCCTGAATTCCCACACTCCGGCAGAAGCCACGGAAGCCATATCATGCAACAAGCCCTCTAACCAGTGGCTACATTCAGGCAATTAAACTTGGCTTAATAAACAGCTGAGAATACACGAGGGTCAGATAACTGCTTCACTCCTGCCTTCATGTAAGGGCCAATGCAAGCCAAGAAGCCATACTTAACCATAGTATCAAATACCTCTGAGCTGGGAATTAGTGGCTTCCAATCAAGCCAAGATATTGAAATCAGCTTCAAACCATGGTTTCCTGTTCTGGCTTGTGTGGAAGTCATAACCATTAGCCATAGTTTCCCAGCTCAGCCATAATGGCAACCTTTGTTTAACTGCAGCTTATTGATTAGTTTGCTTGCTTGCATAAAGGGAAGAGCAAAGAGGTTGTCTGCAGGTCCCTGAAGCTTGTCCAAACACAGTCACTCTACATGTGGTTGCAGCCAATTCCTACAATCGCAAGCTCATTTTAAAGACACATTATGATGTGGAAATGAGGAGTGCTTGTATGTGCAGTGATCACATACAGAACTAGTAACACAAGATGGTCTTGGCACAATCAGCTGATATGCAGAAGCTCCAAGGCAGCTGCTCACCTTATTTACGCAGTTGCTGACTTGATCTTAGCGACATGTTAAGCACAGATCAAATAATTAATTTCTTTTTCTTTTTTTATTGAAGTCAGTTAAGGGTTTCATGCGAGGAAGATGGAGGCTCAAGCAATGATATAAGAAATCATTCAAATTTATTTAATTAAGTAAAATTGTGCCCTGCCTTTCCACTGAAGATGTTTTATTGTGTTTTTAATATTCTGTTAGGAGCCACCCAGAGTGGCTGGGGTATAAATTTATTGTTGTTGTTGTTGTTGTTGTTGTTAATTTTAGCCCAATGGTGGTTAACAGCAATAAAAATAACAAATCAACAGCAGGAAAACAAAGCAGGAAAAGTACATCAAGGAAATAGTGCGCAATTTAACGAGTCTTAGTTTTCCACCCTAGTTTAAATGATTATGAGAAATAAAAGGGGTGTGTAGAAGCTTGCTGCCATGCCTTAAACAGCAATAATTAATATTTACATCATTTAAAAAGGTTATTCTCCCTAAATTGGATCCAACTAATCTGTACTGAAACACTCCCAGAGTGTTAACATATCTAGCCAGAGGTAAGTTGTACTGAGTTGAATGGGACTTACTTCCAGATAAGGGTATATAGGATTGTAGCCCCAAAGCACCCCTAAAGTTATATTTGGTCTTTCCTAACCTATAATCTCATGTGCTGAACAGCATCATTCCTTGTCTTTGAAGCGCACATGAAATGGTGCTAATACAGGTATGAAATGTGGAGATTAGCTCTTCTTTTGACACAACTTTCCAATAAAATCTAAATAAATACTCTATGGGCAGCTGATGCATATCTCAGAATAATACACCCTCTTCTTGCTCACAAATAACATATAATGTGGGAAGGTTGGCATGTCTACAAAGTTGTTTCTTTCTTTTTTTTAAGGGAGGCTCCTTCTGCTCCAGTGGCAGATGCATCACTTTGGATTTCCCGTTCCAAAATGCCTTTGAAAGGTCACATCCTCAAGTCACATGTATTTATAATTGGGAATTCAGAGCTCGAAATCAGGTGTTCAGCTGATAAAAATGGCTGATGCTTGACTGAAGTCAACAAGATAATTTCGATTTGCACAAGCCAAATACGTGATCCAAGGATGGCAGCATTGTGTTTTTCCAAACCTCAGTTCAGCTGCTGCTGGTTGTACAGAAAACCCCATGTACAAGCCCTGCGGCTTTTAGAGTATTTAAGCCCTGCTTTCCAGTATAATAGGATGGTTCTTTTAAGTACAGCAACCTTTACGGATTTGATCTTTCTAGAAAGTAATTCAGAAAGTAATTCATGGGGGAAGAAAGGTACAAAGCATACTAGCTGCATACAACACAGCAGGGCTGAAATGATGCCATTCTCAAATAATCCTTTTATAATCCTTTCCTTTGCAGACATGTTGCTTTATAAACATGACCACCCTGGGCACCTTTTGGAAAAGCCTGTTCAAAGTTTATTTAACACTGACTTTGGGTTAGATTTACAGCTTTTGGGCCTGTTAGCCAGCAAATAACATAAGGGCTTTCCGTATACAGCTTTTAACATGGTGACATTGCCTTTCATTTAGCATAAGTGATTGTATACGTTAGACTGTCAAATCACTGCATGTAGTTTTTTGTGGTCAGGGACTTGTTTTATCATAGAATTCTGCTGAACCACTTCCAAACCAGAACTCCCATGTGTCTAATTATATTGTATTCCCATTATATAAACTTTATTTTTTAAGACCAAAAACATATGAAATAATGATGGGAATAAGCCCTTCCTAGACCACCGCCTCTTATTTGTGGGAAGAAAAGTTTACAGGAGGGACTCAAAGGCTGTCATTAGTGCACAGGTAGGATGGATGGACAATCATGTGATCACAATCTCCCAAGAACTTTGAAACACAGCCCCCCCCCCTTCTAGAAGGTTTTAAAGTTAAAGCAAGGCAGATGAAGAGAATCTGTGCAAAGGTTAGCAGGGAGGAAGAAACATGCTGGAAATGCTTCACTTTCAGCTTATATGGAGATCAGCATCCATGGAGGAAATAAATATTTAGGTCAAGGCTACTTCCAGTGTAGCCTTTTGCAATGAAGAATTCAACAGGAGATACGGCAATAGAAATGTACAGTATGCATATAAGGTCATTTCCATCAAGAGGACAGGGGGTGGGACCACCATTGTTGTTAAGCGTCATCTGCAGGGCTGTTTCTGTTCTTCCCAAGTCAGCGATTTATTCCAATACTAAAAGTTTAACAGAAAATTCCCCCAAAGAAGGAAGCCTTGGACTAACATGACAAGTTTGTTTGTTTGTTTGTTTGTTTGTTTGTTTGTTTGCTTGCTTGCTTGCTTGTTTTATGGCATTTATTAGTTGCCTGCTTTTTTTTACGAAAAGGATGAAATATTATGAACATTTAAGCCAGCTAAGAAAACCAGGTCAAAATAAAAACCTAAAAACACATCTTTAATGTCTATAATAAGGGAGGTTTAACAAAACCCACCTGACCCAAAAAATAAAATAAAAAGCATTGAAGAAGCCACAGATGTATGCAAATTAAGGGACAAAAGCCTGAGTAAAAAAGAAACAGTTTTGCCTGGTTCCTAAATATAGATAACAATGGCACCAAGCATGCCGCTCCAGGGAGAGCATTCCACAAACAGGGTGCCATCATTGAAAAGTCAGTTGCGTAGACAGTGCTGTACCTTGCTGTGGGTCTCTTCTGCTGTGTATAGGTGGGGAGGGAGATAAGAATTAAACATGCTGAATAAGCATAGGGGAGGGAATCCCGTAGAGGTGTACTTTTACAAAAATGATACATTGAGGTTAAATCTTGAGCCTATCTGGCACTGAGGAGTTGGTCTTCTTGTTCAAAATCATCCATAAATGTCCATCAAACAAGATGGTTTCATCTTCTCTGAGAACTTAGTACGGATGACAAAAGAAAGAATAAAGACCATAGGAAGCTTTGTTATACTGAGTCAGGCCATTGGTCCATCACATTCAGTGCTGTCCACACCGACTCACAACAGCACTCTGGGTTTCAGGCAGAGACCTGCTGGGACCTTTGTATACATAGGAAGTGCTCTGCCATTGCTTTTTTTCCTTTTTAATCCTGAACTCCACAGAAGTATATCTTACTGAGAAACAAAACCCTCACAACCAAGTCTGTAATCACTACAATTCAGGAACAAGTGAGCAGATCAAAGCACACGCCACCAAGCACATGAGTCATCCGAGATAAAAGCTTAAAATCTCTCAAGGAGAGCCAATGTAAGGTGATATGAAGCAAAGTCCTCAAGGTAGGCTTTGGCAGTAGCTCCCGAGTGAAACATTTCTGCCCCAACCTGTGTGAGGAAGAGGTTGGGGCAGGAGGGCAGTAGTTTACTCTTATCGTTGGGCAGTCCCCTGTGTAAATCAGTTCTAGCCTGCAGGACAAACCAATGATAAAAGCATCTTGATTTCTTTCTCTCCCACTTCAGAACAAGGTACTCTACTACTATTTCCGCAAAGTTAAAGGTGCAATGATACAGAGAGAAAAGATTTGTCTAGCAATCTGATTTAATATTCAGTTAAGGGGTTGAAAAAAAGAAAGATGAAAGTGATTTTGTTTAAGATCCTGGTTTGTCCCAGACCTGTTAACATGCAATTTGGAAGAAAATGATAATGAGATTGTTTGTTTCATGTTCTGTTTGGTTGCCCTTGGACTGCAGAGAGGAAGGGAAGCCTCTAACATGAGCTAGGGGATCAAGAGTCAATGGAAGGTCCCACACCAAGTCTTCTCGAAAAAATATCTTAACAAGTCCAACCTGGCATCACCTATGGCTAAAGAAGGAGCAGCTGCAGGGAGCTTTCTTCCACCAACCCTCCCTGCCAGGAAGATCACTGTTTTCCATATGCCAGTTCTCTGGGGCCTGCAAGGTACAGGGGAAGCATGCTATAGCCATCTATCAACCAAAGGATTAAGGGCTGCTGGGTTGTGCATATATCTGAGTTTGTGAGTGTGTTCCCATTGGGATTATTTGTATTATTACAATAATTTTATTATTACAATTAGGGATGTACACAAAACACAAGATTTAGTTCAGATCCCAAATCAGTGCATCATAAAACAGCCTGATTCAGCTCAGACTAATCTGGAGGGTGCTCAATTTGTCTTAGGGAACAATTCCCTATTTACTGTTGGGAAAATCAAAAAGCAACTGTGACATTTTCCCCTGTTCACAGAAATGGATGGAATTTGCAGGCACACTAGCCCTACCATAATAGATAAACCTGCTAAATTACAGGCGAGTGGGCCTGTAAAAGCATATAATATATAATATATCCATCCAACACTCTTAAGCAGAAGTATTCCAATGACACTATTAGTTCCCTTTGAAATCAAGGAGGCTAAACTGACTTAAATCACAATACATCAAATTAACTGGGAAAGGAGCTGAGTGTTCAGTAGGATAAACAGCACTGCATATTGATACCCATCATACTTTTTCTTGGGGCACTTGCTAGCCACATCCCACCTGCTGATCATGCTCTCCAGTGTCAGTCATACATTCAGCAAGCATGAGTAAGGGGCAAATGCATGTAGACCCTGTCTATGTGTTTACATCAGCATCACATGAGGTCCCTCCTCACACTCACCAAACATGCAGTCCCCAGAGGAAGTCCATAAGTTCCTTGACCATTCTTTTAACACATGACAGGGATGTCCGAATCATCCCTACAGTTTTGCGACACTGGAGTGAAATATATTCCTCTATGAAATAATACATTCATGATTTAAGGAAGCATCTCAAGAGTAATGCGTAGATTCAAAGAGGCAGACTCGGGTATACTACAACATTCATAGAATCGTAGAATTGTAGAATTGGAAGGGACCCCTAAGGACATCAAGTCCAACCCCCTTCAGTTCAGGAATCTCAACATTCTAACTGTGCAATCCGTAAAGCATGTTTACTCAGAAGTAAGTCTCAGTGCATTTAATGAGACTTGCTTTCTATCTGGTATTTTTCTTTCTTTCAGAGTGCTGTTTATGAGTCATCCCTCACATTTAACTATTCTACCTCATAATCCATTAAGAAGTTGATAGATGTCTTATGAATCCTCTATGTGCCTTCATAACATGCATTTTGAAGAATGTCCTTTCAATAGCTCGGCAAACATTCAAAGAAAAAGGATTGACTGGAATGCAAATGTGCACATCTGGAAACAGACTATGATTAAGGTGTTTTTTTTACAGTATGTTTATGTTTTCAGGAGTTTTATATTATGCATGCTTTGTTTCCTGGAAGGCATGTTTAACCCCAGCTTCTCAGGAATAGAAAGACATAAGGGGAAATACAGGGTTCACCAACAAAAGTCATTAGGTTTCAATCAGAGATGAGATACCTGGTTGGACTTCAATAACCATCAGCCCAAGCCAGCATGGCTAATGCTGAGGGATGATGGAAGTTGTAGTCCAACAACATCTGGATGACCACAGGCTCCCCAGGGATGGCAAAAAGTAAATTGAGTGAATACATGTGGGGGGGGGGGTTAGTCAGAAAAATTCAAAAAAATCACTGTGATTCATATATTGGTAACTTTGTGATTGGACTTCTGTAATGCACTCTACATAGGCCTATCCTTGTTCCAGAAGTTGCAGCTGATACAGAAAGCTGTGCCCAGGTTGTTGAGTAGAATACCTGAGTGCACATATATAGCACCTATGTGCTATGTAGAAGGAACTGCACTGGGCCTATCAGCCGCTGGGCCACGTTTAGGGTCTTGTTGACATATAAAAACCTGAACAACTCAGAACCAGCTTACCTGAAAGACCTCCTGCCACAGTACAGATCTGTAGAATTACTGCAATCATCATGTGGGGAAATTCTGCTGGTGACACTGCACTCTATAGAATACCATAGGGTGGTGACTCAAAAGTGGACATTTGCTGCTGTTTCACCAATGCAGTGGAATGCCATCCCCTTTGCCATATGTGAAGCAGCAACCATCAGTTAACCTCAGATGTCTTGTAAAGACTTACCTGCTTGACCAGGATTTACCTGAACTATACAATCAGACCCCTGGTTTTTTATTTGCTTTTATATGCTTTTACCTGTTTTATTATGCTGCTGTTGGTTTTAAGCGGCATTTTGTGTTCATGCTGTTGTGTCCAGATCAAGGGAGCAGGACACAAAACAGAAGCAGCTCACCAGTGGGGGGCAGAGCCACAAAGCTAGCTTCTTGGCAGGTGAGTCATTGTTGCTTCCTGGGAGGGAGAGGCCAGCATGGTACAAACACAATGGCAGGAGTGTGGGATTTGCTCTGCTGGTGTGTTTGCAGTGCACTAACCTCCCCGCTGCCTCACCTCTCCCCATGTTCCTCCCGGTAACCAAGAGTGACTCACCTGCCAGGAAACTAGCATGGTGGATCAGCCCCATCGTCTCTCTCCTGAAATCCTTCCCAACAAGATAGTTGTTGCTAGATGGCTCAGTGGCAGTAGCATAGGGGGAGGGTATGCTCCACCACACAATTCCTGTCAGTCATCCAAAGTTTGAACTTCCCCATGAATCACAAAGCAAAATTTCTCTGACCGGTGCTCTAGTCCTTGTGTAGAGCAATGGGAATTAGTGATCAAGCAGCATGTCCATGATTAAGAATGCTTTCATGCATCTCCACCTGCTGGCTGGCATTTCATTCATTTCAGTTCTCTCGAGGGATAACAACCACGCGGCTCTGAAATAAAACACGTTTGTTGAAAACAAAGATTTACTGAAGGAATAAGGGCTATAATAATACATAGTATGATAGACAGCACTTTAGCTTACCAATAAATGCAGTGGATCTGCTTATAACCATGGTTAAAGCGGACAGCCTGGGACAAAAAAGCAGAAGTCAAACTAAATCCTTACACCTCCTATTGTTATAGTAATACCTGTCTAAAACAGAGAGCAGAGTGTTTTGCAGCACGTTGTCCTGATTTCCAGATTCCAAACAGCTGCTCCTGTGGTTCCTTTTACTGTCTACTTCCTTTTGCTTGCTATTTTAAATCACCTTTTAAAGGGTCTTCTGATTAGAAAACAAAAGAATGGGACCTTTACAGCAGGGGTTAACAGTACAATTGGTTTATAACAGAATACAGGACTCTAGTTTCATCAGGTGGGATTCGATCACACACAGGCAAATTTAGGATGGGCAATGTTCATTTGATGCTCTTGTGCAACAAATCTGCTCTCCCCCCCCCCCCGCCCTGGACTTTTTTCAATAAGGAAACAGGGGAGGAATGCAATGGAAAGTGTGGGATAGCAATTGTTTGACACATCATCATATAACCTCCCTGCCAATAAACAGCCAACATTGTCTAACCTCCCCAGAAACTTTATGTAAATGAATCAGGGTGAATGCTCAATAAACAGGTAGCCTACAAGCAAGTACCGGTCCAGTTTCTCTATACGTATCTGATTAGGTAGAAAGGCAGGATGCAAACAGGGGGAGAAGGGATAACCATAACTTTAAAAATTGCTGGGGAAGATAAGCCTACTAATGAAGGAGTAAAGAATGACATGAGCTGGGCATGTGATGAGCAACATCTACTGGCCCCTTGGCTCACCCAGGGCCAGCCCTACTATTTGACAGACTGCAACAGCCACCTCTCATGGCAGATACTGGGCTGCTGGGCTGCCAGACTCAACCACCAGCCTAGTTGGCTTCTGAATATGAAATCAGGTGTGTGTGGGTACCAACTTATCCTTTGCCTGAGGCAGCAAAAAGTCTTGAGCCAGACCTGGACTCACTTCTCTGGCTTTCATACTCAAGCAACCCAAAGGACCAGTTCCTGGGACCAGTGGGTATTCTTGGGGATATTCTTGTTAGACTCTGTCCACCCAGTAATTTATGTCCCTTGGGTACATTGGTCAAATGAGACTGCAAAGCCTAACCACATTTAACTGGGCATAAGCCCCATTGAATTCAGTAGGCCTTACTTCTGTATCAACATAATTAGGATTGTGCTGTAAGTTGTAAGAGAAGCAGATGTAAGAAGCAGCCACAAGTGTTCTCTGCATATAGCTGCTCATTAACTTATACAGCGAGGAAGAGGGTCTGTTCTTTACATGCAAAGGAGCATGTGAGGCGCAGGCCGTGAAACCCATTTCTCTGTCACGTCTTACCTCACTGTGCTCCACTGCTTTTGGAAACCTTCTCCCAGACTGGCTCGCTTCCAGTATCAGAGCCAGGTTGGGAGAAACAGCTTAAAGCAAGGAAGCTTCTCCTCCTCGTGGATGCTCCTCTTCATGTAAATAATCGGTTTTCCCCACCCCACCCTTCTTTCCAATTCCCACTTTATATGTCAGTGGAGCAGACACATGCAGATGGCTGTCCCATCATGTCGAGTTTGGCCCCCAGACTGGAACTCCTACATTTTTTGGCAGCTTGACGTCAGAGGCATTATTTGCTGTGTCTGTTGGTGGAGAGCTTCAGCATTTAAACTGCCTTTTGGAAATCCTCAATGATTTACACTAGCTAAGGGGCTAGCCAGCTGTTCGTACACATCTTCGCATAAGCAACCACCCAGCGCTCAACTGGAGATAAAGGCTGTTTTCCCAACAGCATTAGAAACAATCCAAGGCATGAATTCTTTTGTAATAGGAATGTCAAGAGTTCAGTTACTAATGACTTGTAACCTTGCTGGGCTGGGATCACTCTGTCTGGGGCAGTTTTCTTTATCCTAGTCAGTTTGGTAGGTCTACCAGAAGTACCACAGGAGAGAGATACAATGCTGTCCACTCCTCCATGGCTACACTACTTTGTGACCTTTCCAAAAGCTTCCTTTCTCCCCCTTTAGTTCCCCACTGCATTGCTTAAGGGCAAAATCACTTTAAAAACACTGTTGCACACCACACCTATCTCTGAGGGGTGCGAGATTCCAGGGGTTCCAGGCTCTTACCCAGGGTTTGTGTTTCCTTTGGAATGAGGTACAAAGGAGACTGTGGTGTCATTATGATATATGGTTTATTTGCACATATACATAACCTGAGCCTGTGATGGAGGGGCTCACAGCAGGAACACTCCAAGAGGGCCTTACTTCCCCCATAGCCACAGCCTTGGATTCAAACATCGTTCTGACTCTCTGGCTTCCCAGCCTGTTGCTTCCTGCTCCTAGCTCACATCTCTCAACTCTCACCTTTGTCTTTCTAACTTGCAGCCACTTGAAGGAGGGCTCCCCACCCCCGGCTCACCCAGCCTACCCATTTGTCATCTGGCACAGATCCACTTCCTTTGTGACCTGTTACCTAGACCAGGCATAGGCAACCTTCAGCCCTCCAGATGTTTTGGACTACAATTCCCATCATCCCTGACCACTGGTCCTGTTAGCTAGGGATGATGGGAGTTGTAGTTCCAAAACAGCTGGAGGGCTGAAGGTTGCCTATGCCTGACTTGACTATCACCTCACCAGGAATTCTGGGAATTTGAATCCTTGCTTATATTTCAACACTTGCTAGAGACAAGGATTGGAAGGGTATCAGCACACAGCCTACTCCGCCTTGCCCGAATTCTTAACAATACACAACAACATCACCCTGTTACACTACGCCAAGGGTTGGATCCAACAAAGTATTCCTGTCAGCACAAGGTCTTCGGTTTACACATTGGCACTGCCTCTCCTCCCCTGTGCACCCTGAGGGGTGAATTTTGCATGTAGTTTTCAGGCAAATATACTATCTGTCCAGAAGAGGACAGATCTCATCATGACTTCAACTTCTAACTCCCCATTAACTGGAATCATGCTCGGTTCATGCGTCAAATCCACTTTCTGCCACTTACATAAATTACCATAGCCGTTAAATGATTGTTATGCATCGTTTATTATTATGTGTGATCATTCATACAATATAATATAAGATCTATAATGCTTTTGCTTTTACCGCTGGTACGGTTTGTGTAATGGTTCAGCCACAAAAATTCTTTTCTCTGCCATAATGGCTTTTTCCACTCGGGGATCCTGTCTGGGATAAAAGAGTTTAAAGTAGGGAAAGAAATCAAGGTCTGGTAGAAGGGACACGTAGGGGAGGATTAGCAGGCATGTGAAAGTTTAAGCTTCCCACCTCTGCTCTCTCTGATTATACTTGTCAAATGCTCTTCCCAGCCACACATTAGCTGTATGAGAGAACACAGGTCCATTGGGCTCATAAAGCATAGAGCATCCTTTGCAGGTAACTTTGGAAGAAATATCCATGATTAGAAACTGAAGGAATTATGCCTTCGGCTCTATGTATAGGGTATTGCCAGGTTCTGCTGATAAGATCATTCCTTTCCCCATATTTTTGCATCACTAGGGCACTAAAAGAAAGCATTTTGGCAGATACAGTGTTCCTCATATAGAGAAATGGAGGGGGCACATCGCCAAAAGAAAGCATAAAAGGACACTGACTGGAATAGAATTTCCTTGTACTAATTTATATTAATATGATCATTTATTTATATACATTTAGTTATATGCTTAATGTCAAGATGACATCTAAGTGGTTTGCCAAAAAAGAGAGACAACAATTGCACAACATTGCACAGAATAATTAAAACTACACCATAATTAAAATACATAATAAGGTGATGCTATCAAAATGTTAAAATATAAATGTATGTGATTAAGATATGCTGTAAAATAAAACAAGTATAGATATTTTGTATCTATATGTATATGCACATATTTAAATTTAAGTTTTAATAAAGAAATGAATACTATGGATCTCACCATAGTTGGGAAAGACCGTGGCCAGGTGTGTGCCTGCTCAGTTTGTTTTCCAGGTACTAACTGTTGATGGGCAGCTTCAAGGCCCCTCCTGTTCTTTCTTGTGGTTCTTTTATCTTTAAACTAGACTTGGACTGGCCAGTCCTCTAGACAGAGATACTATTTGCTTGAGAGCTATGAAACCTGGGATCAAATCTCTTTTTGGCATACTAGATGGCTTTGGACCAGTCATAAACTCTTGGCCTCATTTACCTCAGACTTCTTTCCACCACTCACCCAGGAATCATTCAGAGAAAGAGTGAAATACAAATGAATATATATGGAGAAAGAGTGAGTGAGAGAGAACCTGGAAAATTAAATATTAAATTAACACTTAAATTTAAATTTACATTAAGATCTTCCCCTTCCTGAGGCTCTCATTTCCTGAACAGAGCATGCATTCACTCAAGGTACCAAATTTTCAAGGCTTTGATTTTCAGAAAGTGTTGAACAATCTACCATATTTTAAATTCTATCTTGGAAATCCTAATTTCTTAATAATAATAAAAATTAAACCCCAACCTTGAAGTGCTTTAAGCAGACATAGAAACAATGAAGGCATCCCAGGTCACCAGTCACTTTCAACAATCTTGGGCTAGGATCATTATTAAAGAGAGACCTCTGCTGCATTTTCACGTTATCCACAATAAGCTCTGATTACAATATTGCCCATGGCCATTTGAGTCATTACTGTACACTTCATGAGAAATCGAAGTATGAGAGCTATGGAAATTAAACTCCCTGACCTGAACACATTTTCTCCTCTTTGATGTCAGTCTGAATAGCTGTTTTGACTGGGATATAATTTTACTTTTTAGGCCTACAAGCTCTCATGACAGCTACAACACTTGACTTTTGGAACCTTAAAAGCCACGCATTGTTTTTGGTCCCCTGAACGACAGGGAAGTCAGAATAGTCACAAGAATTTTGTAAATGCTGTGGTTCACAAAACTGTTCTTGTGGCAATGTTCATATCAGACTTCTGTTTCTCAGAGGTAGACCATACTACCTGTCAATGCCAGGCACCTCAATAAGGATGATACTGATGATGATGATGATATAGTTGCTAGGAAAATTTCATGATTTTATTGTATAATTTACCACTGAAATAACCGAACATTGATTTTTCAAAACCCCTTCATATTTGTGAATGTTCATGCAGTATTATACTCTTAAAATTATGGTCCTGCGGTAGGAGGGATGAACAGATGGACAGTGAAAGTGGACCCCAAGATCGCTCATGGTTGCAAGGAGATTTATATTGCGAGCCTGAAAGGATAAACATTCACATCTACTTTTCAGTCTCTGATGTCCTCACTGCCCTTTCTACATTTGATCATATACGTTTAATCGTCCATCTCCTTTATATTCCTATTTGGACACATGGACTGCCTATATTAATTTATATTTTAAAGTCATTATTAACTAATACTCAATATTTGTTATCAGATGCAAGTCTTAAGAACCACAAAAGACATAATAATTGGAAAAGGTTTATTGAATATATAGAAAATAACTGTGTACTGCTGAAAACGCATTAAGGTAAATTCAACAGGGTAAATAAGTTTTGATGGATGCAATAATGGAAAACTGATTGGTATAGTTTTTGTAAAATATGCAGGAATATAAGATATGTAAAATGAAGCATGGAAAGGGAAATCATTGATATCTTAAGTATGTAAAATGTTTATTTGAAATTGTAAAACAGAAAATTTAATAAAAATATATATTTAATAATATCAGTTTGGGAATATATTCTTAGTTATCCTTGAAGCATCTTACAAAGAACAATTCAAATTAGTCATATCATTTTTTCATATTTCTTTCACACTGTCACATAAACAAATATTCTGATGCACCCAAAAACGAGAAGAAAATGGGATAGTCATGGCAACAGGCAATACCATTAGGGAAAGTGAGGGAGTTGCCTCAGGCAGCAGGTGCTGGGAAGCAGGGAGTGGTGACGAGGTATAAGAGGACACAGCTTTTTGTGTCATGGGGCTACCCTGCACCTGCTAATCTAGCCTTCTGCCCATCAGTATGGTGGAAAGCACTGTCCAGTTGCCACTGCTGAAGGAAGGGTTCAAGCAACAGTGCAAATGGCTTCTATACATAGAATGGGGGTGGGGAGGTGACCATCTTCTCCTTTGCCTCAGGCAGCAAAATGACTTGGACATTTTGTATAGGACATTTTCTTGCTCTTATTGTCAATGAGCATATTTCATTACAAAGCAGTTTAAAAGTTGGATCCACCCAAGACATCCATATACAGTGGTACCGCGGTTTAAGAACAGTCCAGTTTAAGAACGATTTGGGTTACAAACTCCACAAACCGGAAATAATGTCCCGGTTTGAGAACTTTACCTCGGTCTAAGAACGGAATCCGAATGGTGGAAGGGCACTGGTGGTGGGAGGCCTCATTAGAGAAAGCACACCTCAGTTTAAGAACGGTTTCGGTTTAAGAACGGACTTCCAGAATGGATTAAGTTCGTAAACCAAGGTACCACTGTACTCTCCACCCCAATATTCAATTGTACTGTAGAACATCTGCAAAGAGACCCTGCACATGGACAGCAGTATTTGTGCAAGTCCTCCTTGCCAACGTTTATACTGATTTTGTAAATCTCAGAAGGTAAGGCCAGAAGATGCATAGACATGGAGGGAAAGGCCAGTGTGAACAGTCGCACTCCTCCTCCTTGGTTATGGAATATGAGTGGCGAGCTTGTGAACAGCCCATTAGAGCCTGCTTCCCCCCCCCCCCCGCCCCCCAGGAAATTAGGTTCCATGGTCTTCTCCCACACTAAACATCGCTTTGTTATTTTAGAGACTGAGAATTCACTCAGTGAGCATCATGGCCGACTGAGGAGTTGAACCCAGATCTCCCTGGTACAGTCTAACACTCAGAGTAGCTTTCTGTGGGCTGATCCATGCCTCTAACCCAGTTTCATGCAGTGTTTGTTTATCTTCAGAAAGGTATGTGGAACCTACCTGAAGTGAGATACAGACCATCATTCATAACAACTGCGCTCCCAAGAACATCCCCACTTTGGAGTTACTCAGTTTCAACATGTTATTGAAATATGTGCCATGTTCCCCTCTCCACAAGCAACTCGGCAACCTCGAAAGCACAAGGAAACATCACAACCCTCTAATGCAGATATTCCAAGTAAATGAAACCTTTTTCAGTGTGGTTGCCTTTGTAATAACAGCCTTCTTATATGGTAGATACTTACATAACAGAAGATGAAAAGACATTTTATAGCCTTCTGGCCAGAGGACTGAAAATTAACGGCATACCTGTGGCTATTCAAAGCCAGGGAGGGAGTCACTTTTGGGCCATGGGAAACTCCAGGCGTTTTGCTTCTTCATTCCTGCTTCTTGACTAGCCTCTACTATTTGCATAGGCCTGGTTTGTTTTTCATGAAGCTGATACATTTCAAAGTAAAACAAACCTCCCAACATCTGGATGGTAAAACAAATTCTGAAGAAAGCGTAATAATGGATTGTTTTAATTAATGAATTAACCTTAAGTAATGCATTTCAGAAAAAAATACAATTATATGAATAAAAATTAATTTTTTAAAAAATATTGAAGCTTCTTATCACGTCAGCCCAAATAGTATGCGTCAGATCACTGGGAGCTAGAAAGCACTTGCGTTTTGAAAATGCCATGGATTGTCATATGTGATGAATGCACTCAAATATACTTTGCTGCTGAAAATATATAAGAGGAGTGGTCGGTGGCGCATCAAAATGGCCTCCATTTTGTAGCGTCACGGCTACTTACCAAGTCAGTGAAGAAAGTGCTGGTGTACCCTGAGTACTCTCTTAAAATATGGAGTTAAAGTGGCTGACAAACATATTGTCGATCTTTTATTTTTTCCGTTGTTGTTTTTTAAAGCACAAAACACCTCTTGTGAACTGGGACAATCTTTGTCTCACCATCTTAACTTTAGATTTATTCATTTAAGGTATATATAAGCTGCCTTTTTAGGACAAAACCATCCCAAGGTGACTTCCAGCAGAATACGAGCAATATAGAAATATAATGAATTGAAGAAAACATGACGATGAATCAACAGGAACCAGCAATGACCTTAAAACACTAGGCCCAGTAAAAACATACAAATGTAATAGCCAAATTAGAGATAAAAAGAAGGACCCAAAATGCTGGATCCCAATACAGTAATATTGTGAGAAAGTCACAATGAACAAATAAGTTTTTAGGACCTGCTTAAAGGCCTGCGGTGATGGCACCTGCCTTCAAGTTTTACAAAATCACTAAAGGGTTGGATATGCGCAAATCATGTGAACAGCAGCATTCTGGGATAAATATGTCACCTTTTCGGAGGGGCAGGTGAGAGTGAGCAAAGATAAGCGAAAGGAAAAGAGAGGGCACTAGGAGACAGTGGGCTCTTACCCCTAATATTCCCAAAAGCCTCTATTATTGTTTGGCTGAGTTGGAATGCCTAGGTACATTGACACAGAACTATTTAGAAGGGAGATAAGGAACTCAGTTCACATTTGGCTTCCATTTCAACATGCCTGTTGTTTCACCGGTGATTGGAAATTTTGCTTAGCCTTTTGACCATAGTCAAAAATGCTGTTGTTGTTGTTAGGGGTTGAAGAAGTATGTAAAGGTGTTTAACCATCCCTGATAAACTCTATTGCAAGAGTGTCTAATCTTCCTTTACCTGATAGTTCCCTGGTTAGGAATGCGCCTGCATGACCTCTCAAACCTCCCCAATTGGTCTTCTGTTTATCTCAATTTTGTGCAAAGAAGGTTGGAAACATTTTCTTTTCTCTTTTGTATGTCAAAATGAAGTTCCATGCTTCCGGAATGGGGGAGAGAACGGGTGTACAAAACATATTAGAAAAGAGTAAAACTACTTTCCTCGTGAAGGGACTTTTCAGGGCCGGCCCTGAAGACTGAAACTTGCTGCTACCGCCAAAGTCACACAACCCCGGTAAGCAGGTTTCAGCAGGGGTGGCCCCTTCCCATTTCGCCTCAGGTGGCAAAATATTCCGGGCTGCCCCTGGGTCTTCTACACATATAGCAATCACTACCACAATACATGTCATGTGCATTGGGGGATTCTGGGGCCTTCGTTCCTTTGACACTCCACTCCACCAGGAATGGAGAATGTGTGGTCCTCCAGATATTGATGGCTTCTAACTCCCCACCCCCACCCCAGCCAGCTTGGCCCATAATCAGGTATGATGCAAGATGAGGTCCAGCAACATCTGGGCAGCCATCTTTATTCACACTGGAAAGTCATTCAACTCAAGGTCACTGGCTTGAAGGTCTTTTGGATCAGTGAGTGACTTTCTCCAGAACCATGCCAGCTAGAGGGAGGGGGGTTGAGTTTCTTTGGGATTATAGGGCTGAGAATTCTTTGGGTGGGGGGAAAGAATGTGTTTTGAAGGTGCTTCAGAAGTATAGTGTGTGCATAGCCCAAGACTGCTCCTCCACAGGAGCTAAATGCTACCAAGTGTTTCCCTAGGGCAGGAGTGGCGTACCTGTGGCCCTCCAGCTGTTGTCAACTCTAACCCCCATTATCTTCAGACATTATGATCCAAAAGTCTAGGATGATGGAAGCTGCAGTCCAGCAGCATTTGGGGGGCCACAGCTGCTGCTGCTGCTGCTGCTGCTGCTGCTGCTGCTGCTTCTTCTTCTTCTTCTTCTTCTTCTTCTTCTTCTTCTTCTTCTTCTTCTTCTTCTTCTTATTATTATTATTATTATTATTATTATTCCCCAACCCTGCTGTACGTTATGGTGCTGGCAACTTTTTTATGTACACATAAGACATCAGGAAGCCCTCAAGAGGATATATTTTTTTTGTCAAGCCTTGGTACTACAATGCTTACATTTCTAGAGTAGAGATTAGAAGCAACAACACTGTGTGATGGGGGGGGGGGCTTTTTCATTCACATCTTGCTGTGTAAATCCCCATATTCTGCTCCTTTCCTGCTGGATTTCTGGTTTCATTGCAACAGACAGTGCAAGGCAAAGGCAGTCTTTTTCAGACCATAAATAATATAAAGCCAAAGCAAAATCTTACCTCATACTTCAGGACAAATAACTCCCCTGGGGAAAGCCCACGTTCAAGCTTAAAGCACATGCTGATATTTGAAAAGTCCAACACCCCAACCAAGTCCCTTTGTAATAAACTCTTACACTGTACCTTTAAAACTTAATGGTCTGTGAAAGTTATTATTGGATGTTTTTAGCATGACGTGCCATTCAGACTCAAGTTTATGAAGTGCATGAGGGCTGCTTCAAAATGACAAAGCTCTGTATGGAAAGTCCTTCCACATAGGAATCACTGTGCAGCCTATGTGGGGTTGTTTGATGGCCTTATATGCACCTATTTGTATATCTCTTTGAAATAAATTTGAAATAAAATCCTGAATTGCCCAGAATAACCAATTTTCACTTATTAGGATACCATGTGTGCATGTGTATCCCATCCACAAAATAATGTATGTATTGTGCTGTTTGCACATATAAGGGAATCCAGTTCACAGCAAATCTTTGAAAATACAGTATTTTTCCAGCATTTCAAGCAAAGCACACATACACTTTTCATTTTAAAAAACCCCACATAAATAAAATATTGTTTATCATCTTATAGAAGAATAATAGTGAAGCAAATAATTATTGAATTTATATCCTTTCTCCCACATAAGTCCAGGCCAGCAAACCACCCAGAAAAATGGTGTTACTGAACAACCTACATAAATGGCACAAACAAACAAAATAAAATTATTATTATTATTATTATTATTATTATTATTATTATTATTATTACACTGCCTCTCAACCTTATTCTGAGGTATTTGTACAAAGAATTTAAAAGTTGAAAATTGCTGTGGTAGATAAGCTAGAAATGTGTTTTTGAAAAAGAGATACAGTGGTACCTCGGGTTAAGAACTTAATTCGTTCTGGAGGTCCGTTCTTAACCTGAAACTGTTCTTAACCTGAGGTACCACTTTAGCTAATAGGGCCTGCCGCTGCACCGCCACACGATTTCTGTTCTCATCCTGAAGCAAAGTTCTTTACCCGAGGTACTATTTCTGGGTCAGCAGAGTCTGTAACCTGAAGCATCTGTAACCCGAGGTACCACCATAGCTTTGGAAGGCTTCCATGCTAGAATGCAGCTGAGGCAGAGGCATTTAGATGGATGGTGCTTCTAGTCTGTTGCTGTTTTAGGGTGGGATTCCTTTTATACCAGCAAATTTAAGTTGCACAATGATAGTTGATTGGGAGGTCTTGCGCAATGAACCAGCTCCACCCCAAAATTACCCCCCCTTTTTTTGCAATAAGGAAATTGACAGGAAAATGCACTGGAAACTGTGGACTAACACATGCTTTGGCCCAGCGTTGTCTAACCTCCCTGTGAGGTGAGCCAACATCATCTAACCTCCTTGCAAACAAATCAGGATGAATGCCCAGGAAAACAGGGTGTCTGGAAGCGCCCAGAGATTCAGCACTAGCACGGAATATAGTGCTATGTTCTCCAGCAGTGCATTTGCCACACAAATCCTCCTCTGACCACTCACAAGGAAGTCCAGCTCAACAAAGGTCCTTTCTAATCTTAACTTAAAATTCCGAGGTCCTGTGTATTGTTGCTTCCTGTTGAGCATGGCTGGGAAATTAGTGATGAGCACTTTTATTTGTCTTTGGAAGAATCTCTGCAGTCCTATACACTCTTATCTGGGGGTCCCAGTGAACACAGCGGGGATTTCTTCAGAGTAGACCTGTATAAGATTGCATTGTTAATTGCCCTCACGTCAGTTTCTGGCCCGTAGGGAGTAGGCTTTAATTACTGATTTCCCCACATTTTTTCCTTGACATTTTTATATTGAACTAGCATACAGAACGTAAGGGGGAAACAGTAATTAAAGCTTCTCGCCGCTGATACCTCAGCTACAACATATTCCCTAGGCTACAAGAAATTGGGCAGGATGTACAAACTGGAAGCTTGTTAAGGAAAGGCACAGCAGCTCCAAAAAGCCTTCAGAGCACTTAGGCTGTTCACAATGATGCCTGCAACACATCTGATTGCAAAAAGAGAGATGCTAACCAGGTCTTTCTTGACTTTGATGCATGCAGGGGTAGCCAACGTGGTGCTCCCCAGATGCTGTTGGACTTCAGTTCCAGTCAGCCCCAGCTAGTGTGGGCAAAGGTGTTTTGGTGAGAGGTACTTTAGTGAGACCTACCTTAGGAGATGTTTGGCCAAGAGGTGAATCGGAAAATGGAATGTACCTCTCCATTTTATTTTTCATCCGTCTAGCTTTCTAACCAGTGGCTGGCCAAAGGTCACCCCGTAATTTTCAAGAGAGCATTGGAATCATACTCTTCAGGTCCTAGTCCAACACTCCCATAGCTTTTAGGGTTCTTGCCTTGTTTGCTTTTCAGTTACCTATATCCCATGCTTCCACTGAAGAACAGTGCTCAAGGCAGCTCACCCCACACTGCCAAGCAACCGAGGACGTAACATGAAATAATAATGATCGAAGAACACAAAATCAGTGACGGTGATGGCAGGTCAGATAACTTCAAAACAAGGAGCAGCATTACTTACCCTTCCAACAGGTAGGTTAGAAGGATATTTAAAAAGAAGCCTAAAGTCAACAACAAGCTTTGTGGCTGAAAAAGGAATTCTGATCTTGGTTTCTCCCCTCCTCACCCACCCCAGGTATAACAACACTCTGTTTCTTATGCCACACTATCATCTAGCCAGCTTGCACTTCAGCTGGGGCCCCCACTTTTCTAAGCGCCTCCCCTCAACTCACCCTGACTCTTTATAGTTCTCCTCAGCTGGGAAAGGGGTCTAGCATAATCACTTCTTACTAGGGGTGTTATTTCCAGAAAGAGGAAAGCTACGTAAGATAGTTGAGTACGGTTCAGTTCCATGGGATCAGAAGGACATGGATGCACACAACACTTAAGTAATGTATGCACCACTGTGATCTGGTGCAAACTGCAAAGTATTATTATTTATTCTTTATTGAATTTATATACCTGGAGGTACCAGGGCGGTTCACAGAACAAAATCAAAATATAAAACCACGAAATATATAATCAAAATAAAACAACAGCCCAATAACATGCCCCCTCAAAAAAAAAACAAAAAAACACCACTTTAAAAGGGCAAAGGGCAATAAAATGTCCGGTCAGGCAGCATTTATGTATTTTTCTTCCTATACTTTGAGCAATATGCTTGAACTCTTTACTCTGGTTATAAAATGGGAATAGTAAGTAACCAACATCACAGGACTGTTGTGAGAGAAAATGCAGTGAACACTGGCAATTTACGGGCAAACTGAAAATGCTGAATAAATGATTAAGTGTGGTGCAATTATTTTCTGGGTCTCATGTGTATTTTTAAAACATTCAGTTTCAATCCATAAGAAGTCAACATAAAAGGGGGAATAAATGAGAGATAAAGGTTTGACCATTTAAAAAACACATAAACAACGCACACTTGCAGATAGAAAGAAACTGAAGCCAGGGCCTGAAATGTTTTTGCTCTGCATTTAAAGTCAGAAACAGGAGCAAATTCTTTCATACTTTCCCAGACTATAGCAATGCCCTTGACAATCAGATAACCCATAGTCCGCAAAATCTGAAATATGTCATCAAGACTTTATTTTACTGCCCAATGTTCCTTGGCCCTGTTGCTTCTCTCAGGCTCTGCTCACCCCCACAAAGCTTACTAGACTATACAAGCAAAAGCTAAGCCAATGAGAGGAAGGGGTGGGCTGAAACATCAAAGAAGATGCGGTGAAAAGGGGAGCAGGGCTACATACGCCACGGAACGGAGCAGTACAGAAAACAGTGAAGTAAAATGCGATGGAGCAATCTTGTTTTTGCCTCCCACTTCCGTGAGCAATGGGAGGTTCAGGGACGCCTTCAGCAAGAGTCTGGGGAGCGGACAGGGAGAGAGCTTTGCAGATTTAGGATGATTTTGTTAAAGCAACAACAGCAACACAATACTATTAATCTGAAATGTCTAAGTTGAAAAGTCAGAGGTGCAGCAGCAGAGGTGCTGGATCTCTCAGCGGCGTTCGATACCATCGACCATAACATCCTTCTGGACCGTCTTGAGGGGCTGGGAGCTGGGGGCACTGTCCTACAGTGGTTCCGCTCCTTCCTCCTGGGCCATGTTCAGAAAGTGGTGGGGGGGGATGAGTGTTCAGACCCCTGGGCTCTCACTTGTGGGGTGCCTCAAGGTTCTGTCCTCTCCCCCATGCTTTTCAACATTTACATGCAGCCGCTGGGAAAGATCATCAGGAGGTTTGGGCTGGGTGTTCATCAGTATGCAGATGATACCCAGCTCTACCTCTCTTTTAAATCAGAACCAGTGAGGGCAGTGAAGGTCCTGTGTGAGTGTCTGGAGGCGGTTGGAGGATGGATGGCGGCTACCAGATTGAGGTTGAATCCTGACAAGACAGAAGTAGTTTCTGGGGGACAGGAGGCGGGCAGGTGTGGAGGATTCCCTGGTCCTGAATGGGGTAACTGTGCCCCTGAAGGACCAGGTGCGCAGCCTGGGAGTCATTTTGGACTCACAGCTGTCCATGGAGGCACAGGTCAAATCTGTGTCCAGGGCAGCTGTTTACCAGCTCCATCTGGTACGTAGGCTGAGACCCTATCTGCCTGCAGACTGTCTCGCCAGAGTGGTGCATGCTCTGGTTATCTCCCGCTTGGACTACTGCAATGCACTCTACGTGGGGCTACCTTTGAAGGTGACTCGGAAACTACAACTAATCCAGAATGCGGCAGCTAGACTGGTGACTGGGAGTGGCCGCCGAGACCATATAACACCGGTCTTGAAAGACCTACATTGGCTCCCAGTATGTTTCCGAGCACAATTCAAAGTGTTGGTGCTGACCTTTAAAGCCCTAAACGGCCTCGGAGCGTCTCCACCCCCATCATTCTGCCCGGACGCTGAGGTCTAGCGCCGAGGGCCTTCTGGCAGTTCCCTCATTGCGAGAAGCAAAGCTACAGGGAACCAGGCAGAGGGCCTTCTCGGTAGTGGCGCCCACCCTGTGGAACGCCCTTCCAGCAGATGTCAAAGCAATAAACAACCAACTGACATTCAGAAGACATCTTAAGGCAGCCCTGTTCAGGGAAGTTTTTAACGTGTGACATTTTACTGTATTTATTTATTTTACTGTATTTTTGGTTTTTATGGAAGCCGCCCAGAGTGGCTGGGGAGGCCCAGCCAGATGGACGGGGTAATAATAATAATAATAATAATAATAATAATAATAATAATAATTATAAGTATAGGCACCGCTGGTCTCAGACTATCAAAGGCCAACTGCCTGAGTGCGCAAGCTAGACAGCTGTCTTCAACCCAGTAGCTGCCACAGAAACACTGTCAGCCCTGTGGACAGTGGCAATACATGTTATGTGGAGCTACCATTGTGCTTGGTCCAGAAGCTCCAGCTGATGCAACATATTGGCAGCTAGACTGTTAGTCTAGTCGTTTCTGGTGCTTTCAGTGGCTGCTCATATGCTACCAGGCCAAGTTCAAGGATTCACAAGGCCATTCACAACTGGGATCAGTGATGCTTTAAGGGCTGCCTGATGTCTCATATCCCTGCCTGTTCACTGGGGTCTTTGGGGGAGCTGCTGGTAGTGGTCTCCCATAGCAGGAGCCATGTGTTCACCAGCACCAGATTTAGCTAATGCAGGTGGTTCCCCTGCACAGGACACCAAGCCAAGGGGCCCAAAACAACAAACTCTTTCTTATATTAAGGGGGAGCCAATTTGTTTTCTTGCTCAGGGCACCATATTACCAAAGCCAACCCCTGTGTTCACTATTGTGGGCCCAAAACTGTGGATGAGATCACACAAGTCCCAGCCCTGTTGTTTTTTGGGGAAGTATTTTTTTATTCTTATTTCGGCATGCATTTAAAGTCAGTTTTCTGTTCTTCTGGTTAATTTTAAGTTATTCCATGATGTATGTTGCATCCCTGCTTAGAAACTACAGGATTAAGCACCACTTAGAAACAACAGCGTTGAGCGGAATATAAATGATGAAAATAATTAAATCAAATAACTTCCAGAAAAAGTCAGATGGCTTCAAAAGGCTCCTTATTACAATGAGTGGCTGGCTCAGCCAACTTGTATTGTAGCCATGGACAATGGATGAACCCTACTGCTGGAGGTGGGCAAGTAGCCCACACTCTGCATGGCAAATACCAGTGGCAGAGATCCATGAAGGAGATAGTGTCTCATACTGAATGTAAACAAACTTGGTAAAAGACTCTATGAATTGAAAGTGGAGATGCTGTCTGTATCTTTTCTTGCTTATTTGTTTGTTTTATATCCCCCCAAAAAGTCAATAAAAACTAATTAAAGAAAAAGAATCATGAGGTAGACGTCTTCTGCTAGTGCACTGAGAGTCACTACTAGGTTGCCATCTGATCTAATATGGGTCACAACAGCAGAACTACCACCATATAAATATATGGGGCCCCAAATGAATGTTTGACTTAAAATGGGCTCTGAGTCTGAGAAAGCTAGTAGGCCAAACGACATGTTATTATTTATTTGAATATTTCCAGTTTGAAAAACAAGCCATTATTATAAGCTCCTTTGAAAGACATCAAATATTTTAACAATAATACCACTTTAATTTAGTTACTTTTTATTTTATTTTCAAATCAGTTCTCTAACTGAAACTTCACTTTATTTCCGTTTGGGTCTCTCTTCAGAGCACACATTTGTTGCTTATGACTGGAAAATACAGACCAGTCTTCCATTGGGATCCCCTCTGACTCTTGTTATCAGTGTTCTCTGTCCTCATCAGAGAAAACAGTTGCATTACAAACATATATAAAGAAGTTGTCGGAATTCTAGTTGTCTGGAGTTCCACTTTAACTTAAAGCAGTGCTTTTTTCTGGGGGTGGATGCAGGGGTACGCATATCCCTAAACATTTTGTGAATTTAAGTTTGGCCTCATTGAGGGGCAGTATTTCAATATGAGTAGGAAAATGAGAGTACCCCTAAACACCTTTTTAGAAGGGAAAAAAAGCACTGATTTAAATACAGGGTCAGCATCTACTTGAAACTATTTAAAACCCTCGCAGGTTAGTCCAAGAACAGGCTGACCTATATCAAATCTCAGGAAAAGCAGATACACTTGATTTTTAAAATATCTGGAGGGGCTGGAAAATATCTGGTAAGATTTCCTCTTAAAATATACTTTCTTCACAAGAGTATTTGTAATAATGGCCCAATAATAATAATTCGGGTTTTGAAGTAAAATTCTGTCATCTTGGATTTGCTTTGGATTTGCAACAAGATCTCTCACCCTAAAGAAAGAGATGGCATAACATGTTGCTCTGTGTACTTTTTTAAATGGCCATTACTATTGGGGTTTCACATCCACAGGAAGGTATCTTAAATGTGAAATCCTATTGTCAATATGGCAATCAATACTGATGTTAGGTTAGGCTTTACTTGGTAATTTACGTCCATGAATCAAATTAAATTATTAAGTAAAGCAGTGTTGTCTTAATGTGAGACAATTATCTTAAAATCAACAACACAGAAGGGAAGGTCCTCCCGATATATGGTGGCTCACATTGCTCAATCCATACTTTGTATCAGACCTCTCTGAGTTGGCCCACCTCTTCACCATAGTCACCAGTGCCCATTCACTGACACACTCCCTCTGGGTCCAGTGTTCCCAGAAAGAACATCAGGAGGAAGGTGAAGGATGCCGTTCCAGCTTCTCACTCTTGCCACTGCTTGCTTGCCCAGAAAGGAAACAGCAGGACCAGGAAGGAAGGAAGGAAGGAAGGAAGGAAGGAAGGAAGGAAGGAAGGAAGGAAGGAAGGAGGAAGGAAGGAAGGAGGGAAGGAAGGAAGATATATGATTTTAAATAGTATAAGCACATTACAAACAACAATTCAAAATCCAAATATCAAGATTATTCTGAATCTCCTGACTTCCCCCCATCCCTTCCATGGGTCCTGATGATAATATTTACAACTGCATATCAATATTTATCCCAAATTCTTATCCTTCTAAATTATCCATACTTTCTGTTACTTTACAAGTGTGGTTAAAATCCTGCCAATGTTTTAACCTGCTTGCAGTGGTCTCGTAAGTAAATCAAACTTTTCCCATTTTCTTTTAAAGTTCATGTCTTCTTGATTTCTGAGCTTCCCAGTTAATTTTGCCATTTCGGCATAGTCCATCATCTTGGTTTGCCATTCTTCTCTGGTCGGGGCTGTTTCTTCCTTCCATCTCTGGGCTAGTAGTATCCGTGTAGCTGCTGCCACATACAAGAACAATCTTTTCTGGTCCTTTGGAATCTCAGCACCTATAATTCCTAATAAGAAAGCTTCTGGTTTTTTTAGCAAAAGTTATTTTAAACATTTTTTTCATTTCATTATATATCTCCCCCCCAAAAAAAATTAAATTACTTTACATATCCACCACATATGATAAAAGGTACCTTCTTTTTCTTTACATTTCCAGCAAGTTTTTGTGCTCATTCTTTACATTTTTGCTAATTTAGCAAGGGTCAAATACCAAGGAAACTCTATTTTTTTCAATTATGAAGAAGAAGAATATGTATAATTTGGTACCATGTTTTGTTGATCAAATAAATAAAAGGTGACATATAAATGGTCCGTATGTGAGTTCCCCATATAAACCTTGTTAACCAAAATATGATGTAATGTAGATGCTATTGAAAACTGGTACTCTCACCCCCCCCCCAATTAACATAAATATTCCTGCCTTTCTTTTCCTTTGTATCCCTAATCTTTTGTTCATTTAATTCACTGGTAAGTGCTAAGCAAGCAAGCAAAAAAAAAAAAAAAAAGGCCCCACCTTCCCAAGTGAAGATTACCCAACAAAAGAAATTCATTTGGGCTAAATAGGAGGCCATTATCATACCTTGCATTCCCTGCTGTCACAAACTATATTTCCATGGGCAAATGAACAGGTAAAACTCCCCAGATTGGGGAACAAGGCACATCTTTGAGGACTCTATTGAAAACCTCAATGGAATGTATTAGGGGCAGTTTAGATGTAAATGGTTCTAACCTTCACAAGGACTGTATTTTATCTTTCCCTGTTTTATTGAGAAGGTCTTTCAAATTATTGCATTAATATCCCACCTTCATCAACAGAATTCAAGGTGGCAGACGCAGGTTGATGTACACAATGTTGGCTTTGCACCTGCAGAATGCGCTTCCTCTCGTCAAAGCACTGAATTTCCAAAGCACCAGTGCCCACCACCAACTGCAGTACTCTGTGCCACCTTCCAGAGGGTTCACCAGCACACACGGATTGGGTACACAAAAATAGGTAGGAGAGCTCGGCAAAAATGGGATGCCTTGCCTTACATGAGTCGAAGCACTTTCTGCTAGTGCAAAGTTCCCAGGAGGTCTCCCACCCAGGCAATGAGACACAGATCTGATGATTGTGAACCTATATGATGTTCTATGCCTATGGCATACATGGGATTTTGTTTGTACCCGGAATGGAGGGAGGGGAACAGTATTTGTCTACTGGCACATTCAAAGTTTCTTCCACATATATGGCCACTGTTTCTTCTTTTGTTAGGAAACGTATCCATTTAAAATGTATGTCTTGCTTTTCCATAACAACTGAAGCTCATAGTAGGTTAGTGGAACAATCATTAAAATAATATAATAAAATATTTAAATAAGAAAACAAACATCTGTACAACCAATACAAAAAAAAACACTAACCAGAATAGCTTCTAATGGTAAAAGGTGTTGCCGTAAGTCATTGCTGCTAACGATGGTAACTTTAGTAATTGCTTCTAATCTGATTATGTTTTCTCATTACTGTATCTTACGAAATCTGGTACCCCACTTTGAAGGAGCAACCACACTTTAAAAGGTGGTATATAGAGCAGCTAATAGACAGACTAAGAGAAGTGAAGGAAATACTTTGCAAAACCATGTTTAACTTTCCATTCTAACAGCTAAAGGCAGCATGCACTAGCAAGTAAACCCAGGAAGCAAGTTTCACAAGTGCAAGAGCGGAACAGAAAAGGCTAAGAGCAATGCTTCATTGAAATACCTTACCATGCAGGGGGTTGGTGAAGGGTGTCAAATGGGAAGATGCATGGCTGGTTCAGGCTATCCCTAGAAAAACTAGCATCTTGGATTTTGCCTGGAAACCAAAGTGCCAAAGCATATCAGTGATATCCATCGCTTGATAACAATCAAATCAGTGGCATTAAGAAATACAGTAAGTTTAGAATCCTCAAGAATAGCCCCACAAAGTCCACATGTTACAACAATTTAAAATACAGTATTAGAAATGGTTAAAGCATATTACGGTCCTGGGAATAGGGTGGATCCTGTAAACACACAGTGTTGATGATCCATGCTATAAAAGTAGGTGAATACCTCTGCAGGAGCTGTAACTTGGCAGGTTATCAGACACACTTGTCCAAGGATCCTGTCTGCATCCTCTCAAGCAACAAAACCTGAAACTAACCCAAAACAATTCCGGTAAACAGGAGTTATGAGAAACCTCTGGCCCAGACTGCAGCAATGATGGAGTCCAAGCCACATCACAACAAACTCTGTCTCTTAACTGCCTTCAAATTAGGCACGGTCAGCAATTGAAAATATGCAATAGACAACAGTAATACCAGCATGTAAAAGCACCCAGGAGAAAACAAGCTACAGTTCAGAGAGACTGCGCCAGTTTCTTCCCAACGTATTTTATTTTGGGAGGAAATGTTTTCTCAACCCAATGCAAGACTTTTACAGATCTGGAAATTAGCTATGCATTGATTGTTAAGTTTATAGAAACAAACTTTTAAACTCCTCCCCACCACTCCAGATAGTTTATTACAGCTGTTTACACATAATTACTATATTACATTTTTATCCTGCTCTTCCTCCAAGCAACTCAGGGCAACATACATGGTTGTCCTCTGCCATTTTATTCATACAAGTACACCATGAAAGATGGTGACTGGCCTATAGCCTATAGCCACCCAGTAAGTTCCGTGGCTGAGTGGGCCTTTGAACTCATGAGCCACATTGGGTTGGATCTGGTCTAAGGTTTCGGTGGCTTGTTCTCTGGTGGTGATCCTAACAGATTTGCAGCGCAGGACTTCTAAACAAAGCAGAGAAAAGCATAGTGCTAAAGTTATGGGAAAGGGTACCTAGAAACAAAGTTGTTGATAATGTAGGGGGAGATCCTCAAGCTATGGCTCAGCCACAATAAATAAAACAAAAAAAAATTCCTTCCAGTAGCACCTTAAAGACCAACTAAGTTAGTTTTTGGTATGAGCTTTCGTGTGCATGCACACTTCTTCAGATATCTGAAGAAGTGTGCATGCACACGAAAGCTCATACCAAGAACTAACTTAGTTGGTCTTTAAGGTGCTACTGGAAGGAATTTTTTTTGTTTTGACTATGGCAGACCAACACGGCTACCTATCTGTAACAACAATAAATAGGTAGCTATCATTCTCACCTTCCAGAAAGTCCCCCAAAAAACAGTTAGCTGCAGACCATTTTCTCAGGAGATCAGGTGGACTGAGAAAGGCGGTTAGAGATTTCAAAGCTGGCCACTGTTCAGGGATGTTGTAGTAGTTAATTCCCTGCATTAGCAGGGGCTTAGACAACATGACCCTTTAGGGTTCCTTCCCACTGTATAATTCTGCTTATGACAAAGTTAAATGGTGATTGCTGACCAGGTCTGTATATCTTGAAAGCTGCAATCTTATTTACATTTACAAGTCCCGCTAAGCTTGAGTAGAATTGTGCTGCTAGTCAAAGAGTGTTCAAATGCACAGGAAACACACGCATGCGTTCAAAGGAAACTGGCACATTCTAGGAAACGCCGCTCAAATTAAAAGTTGGCCGTGTCTTGTTTTGCATACAGTCAATCAATCAAATTCAAAGGCTGATTTTTCTTTAAACTATTTGGGTCAAATTTTTCTTTGTGTCTCTTGTCATAGCCTAAGAAGACCTTATCAACACAGATGAAGCCAGAAGTTCCCTTTCTTCATTCAAAGAAAAGTGAGTTTTAAGTGTTCTTCAGAAGATAACAAAACCCAAGGTACTCTCCAGTCCAGTGTCCTTGTGCTGAGTCACTTTAACTATTAACATCCTGGCCTACATTTGTTGTTATTTACATTCTGGAATCACAATGCAATTAATGACTCTGCAGTGATGTCCAAGTGCCCTTCTCCTATAACTGCATGTCTGTCTTTTGAAGCATTCATATGCTAAAGCCCTTCACAGAAAGTGACTATTGTTCCTCTTTGGCCTTCCTTCATCTCCACTCAGGCTAGTCTATTTAAATGACAACATTCAAAAGGTTAACCAAGCCACCCAAGTGCCTTTTTTTAAAAAAAAGAAAATAAAGGAAATCCAAATCTAGTAAAAGCAATAAAAAAGCAGAGTAAATTGCAGCTGGCTAAATGCCAGATGAAAATTAAGAGGGAAAATTTGAAAACCAATATGCAGCCAAGACTACGGAGGTGCGAGAAAAGAAAAGAAAGACATTTCGATTAGACTTGCAAATGTTCATAATCTTCCGGTGAAAGTTATACTTTTGCATCACTTCTTCACAAAGAATAGGGGGATAAAAAAAATGCCACCCCGTCATAAAGATGAGATTATGGGGAAGGCGGGAGTGAATCAATAAAGGAGGCACTATGGAACAAACTCAGTTAAGGTCTTGGGGGCAATCTGGAGAATGTTAGGGGAAAACTAAATCCTATTGAAATCAATGGAACTCACACTGGCTTTTAAGTTGAAAAGTGCTTCCCAAAGACTTGGTCGGCACTGATCTTTCCCCCAGATCAGTACTTTGCTAAATTATATTAATAATTGGGCTAGCCTTATTTCAGTTTGAAAAAGACCCTACATCATACTGTCACAGGTTGTGCCTCTTGAGAGGCTCCAGTTCTGCTTGGGTTTATATTGGTGGCAAAACGTCTGTTGCCACAAGCAAAAATAGGATCTAAACCAAGCATGAAAGTGATTTTGTTATTTTTTAAAAAAAGAAAATCAATTAAACAGCTGCCACATTCCAGCTATTCTCTTTTAAGTACTTGAGAGCCAGTGTACTGTAGTAGGTCAACTGTTCTGAGTATCAAGTTTGAGGATATTGGGTAGTTTTAGGTTCAAATCCCCAATCACCCATGGAGTTCTCAGTCTGGGGTAACGTTTAGTGAACCTCAAAAGGATATTCCAATAACAAACCACAGTGTCACATAAATGGTGGAGCAAATTTGCTTTCTGATGCTCCAGAAGTTAGGACCCAAAAGAACGGGTTCAATGAACAAGAGGATTTTGACTAAATGTTAAAAGCAGACTGCCTCAGAAACTGGTGGAAACTCATTGCTAGAGGTTTTTATGCAGAGTGTGAATGGCCACCTCTAAGTTATATTGTGTCTGATTTTCTGCATTGAACTATAGTCAGATTATCTCCTTTCCATCGCTATGAGTCTGTGAAATAGGCCATTCAGTAGTATTTCAACCATATACATATTTAAAGTTTTCATTTTCAATCGCATATACTGATTCGGTGAGGGAGAAGGGGAATTTTTACTTGCCCCATATTCTGCTGCAGATTTTATTTCACTGGGGGACAGCAGGGGTAGGACAACTCTGTAATTCAGACCAAATATTTGGTTGCACATTTGTTATGCATAGAATTTATCCAAAGCTGTCAAACCAGAGCAGCGCACGGAAACGCCGTATACCTTCCCGCCGGAGCGGTACCTATTCATCTACTTGCACTCTGACGTGCTTGCAAACTGCTAGGTTGGCAGGAGCTGGGACCGAGCAACGGAAGCTCACCCCGTTGCGGGGATTCGAATCGCCGACCTTCTGATCAGCAAGCCCTAGGCTCTGTGGTTTAACCCACAGTGCCACCCGCACCCCTAATACTGATTAATGACCCCTTATTGCTCTTTTGTTCACACAGAGTTGTTAGGATTATTTGAAAATCCTTTAAAATGCTACCTTTTTTTAAAAAAAGGCAGAATACAGTCCTTCCTCATCCTTGCCAGTGATTGAGAGAACAAGCCTACATTAAATACATTGTAAGAAATTAGGGTGTGTGTGTGTGTGTGTGTGTGTGTGTGTGTGTGTGTGTGTGTGCGTGTGCAGGATTGGTAACCAATGCAGTCAGCCCTGGACTGGTGTTATGTGCTCATACCCATCTTGCCCCAGTGAGCAACCTGGCCTCTGAATTCTGCACTAGCTGAAGTTTCTGAGCAGTCTGGAAAGGCAGCCCATGTATAACACTGCAATGCATGGTAACCTAGAGGTTACCAAAGCATAGACAAAGCTGATAGGAGATACTTCATGCCACCAAAGCCACTTGAGCCACTTGAGTAATAGATTCAGAAATACCCGCAAGCTACTTGCCTGTTCCTTGCCCATCACAATATGATTTATGCAGGGACCAAGCAAATCTATTGACTCCCCATGAGGACTTTGCACCCACTTGGCTCCTCCTCAGGCATTTTAGCTCTGTGTAGCAGGATTTCATCATGCAGGATTTGGCTTAGCATTGGTCTGAACAGGATCATAATTAAACACGCTCCTCAGATACAATCAAGAACAAGTCTTGGCTACAAATTGTGGCTGGGGAGAAGAGGGCTTAACCACTGTGTCCTGTGTTTGGACAACATGCTATGCCAAACCTGGGCTAAGCTGCCATGCTATGCTAAGCTAATAGGACCAGGGGAGGAGCAAAGGGGATGCAATGTCTAGGAGCCAGCATGTTTGCACTGTGTCATGGTTTGATTTAGCCCCACACGCAAATGGAGCAATCACACAATTCAAATATGGTCAGAGGCAGTAATGCTTTTGAATACCAGTTGCTGGAAACTGCAGGAGGGGGAAATGTACTTGCACTCTGTAGCTACTGTGGGGACAGGATGATGAACTAGTGGGCCTGATCCAGCAGGCTTTTCTTACATTCTAATGTTTATACTAGCGGGAAGGTAAACAGCGTTCCGTGTGCTGCGCTGGCTCGCCAGATGCAGCTTGTCACGCTGGCCATGTGACCCGGAAGTGTCTGCGGACAGCGCTGGCTCCCGGCCTATAGAGTGAGATGAGCGCACAACCCTAGAGTCTGTCAAGACTGGCCCGTACGGGGAGGGGTACCTTTACCTTTAATGTTTATACTAAATAAACCATCTCCCCCCTTGCTTTTTCCTTTAAAACCAATTGCAGTACAGTCGTTAACAGGTTTACCACACCTATCAGCCAATCACCCATTCCCACCACACTTCTGAGTAATACCCCTCCCCACCATCTCCCTATATATAAGGGTCTGGTTACTTCTGTTTCAGTGTATCTGAAGAAGTGTGCATGCACACGAAAGCTCATATAATAATAATAATAATAATAATAATAATAATAATAATAATAATAATAATAATTTATTTGTACCCCGCCCATCTGGCTGGGTTTCCCCAGCCACTCTGGGCGGCTTCCACATATACCAAAAATACACTAATATGTCATACATTAAAAACTTAGTTGGTCTCTAAGCTGCTACTGGAAGGAATTTTTTTATTTTGTTTATACAAAATAAGTGTGTGAATTAGCTGTATTTAAGGCATTATGGTGAAAAGCAGTCCATAAATGCGATACATTAGTAAAATAAAAATATCGGCAGCATGCTTCCTACAAGTTGCTCAGGATGAAACACAAGCAGCTTTCCCACTTTCTGTTCCCAACCACCCTGTGATGAAGGTTGCACCAAGGTAGCAATGCGAGATGTTTTAAACATGTTTTGCTGAGAGATCCAGGGGTTATTTGTCCTTGCGACAGCACTGAGGGTGTGCCCTTCTCTCCCCCAGTTCCAGGCAATGAGTGAAGGTTTGAACTCCACAACTCACCTGGCACACTGATGAACAGTCATTAGATGCTATATATAAATTGCAAGTAATAGTAAAGTAAAGCTGGCATCTCCCAGGGACACGTTAGCAGGCTTGCGCATTTGCATATATGCATCCACACATTTTATCTTGACACTGCAAACTTGGGGGGAGGGAAAAGAAATAATCACCAACCTTTCAGAAATACTGATGTTATCAAGTCCTGGAACAGCTGAGTCACAACCTGGTGCTTGACTGATCAACTCTTCTCAGCTATCTGAAGTATTTACAATGCGTCATCAAGATGGTTTTGGTCTTTCCCTCTAAATGCCAGTTACTTAGTGAGTTCTTGTTATTCCTCTCTACTGGCGTGTTTTACTGGTGAGTTCAGGTTTCCTACCTGGTGTGACATGGATCAATAAAGAGACTTTCTTCAGCAGAAGGTACAAGGCTTTTCATATGTGGTGGGCATGTGAATGTGTGCAACCATTTTGGGAAGGGATATTTACAAAACAGAACAAAACAAAATCACAAACCAGGATGTGCAATGCAATCCATGCCTAGGTTTATGAACACTCTTCAAAGATATTCAGCAAAGAACTCACCATTTTTTCTTCTGGTAGCGGCACAATTACTTATAGCAAAGAACCAGAAAGGACTTGATCACTTGCACATCACACAATGGAAACAGAAGATGTGGACAATTGCTTTATCTGAGACACAAACTAATAGAGTAAAAAAGTAAAAGTACTGCTGACCGTAAGGTCCAGTCACGGATGACGCTCTCAATGACCTATCCAATATGGACAATCTTGTTGGATTATGGCACTCATTTATACAATATTCAAATGAAAACCCTGATGATTGGCAACTGTCAACTACGCATTTATAGGGAAATTTGATGCATTAGTCTTCTGTTTGGCGAGTGGGGTTAGGAAGGGGGGAAATCAATTGTATTGTTGTTGTTTATGTGCATGCTTATATTTTTCTTGAAAAATTAATGAAATTAAAATAAGGGGACTTTCTAAATATTCTCCCTTTATTTAGAGGACAGAAAAAGGAGCAGGGGACAACTATGGGGTTTTCATGGTCCGTGCCGGATAGGATTCTGAATGCATTAAGGCTGCAATCAAATGCAAACCTTGTAGGAAGTAAGTCCTACTGAACTCAACGGGACTTAGTTCTGAGGAAATATGCTTAGGATTGCAGTGTGATTGTCTCAAGGGTCTAACTCTAGAAAAATGTGTGTGTGAATGACAGTAATTTTATTGGAAAACGAGGGAAGAGAACCATGTTGAGCTGCATGTCCATGTGAAGTGTCACTTTGGGGCCGTGGGTGTAGGTGAGCTGGTTGAATTCAATCCAAGATACAACATTATGATTCCTGCCTACCTGTGCCAGGGAAGGAGGTAGGCATGTCCCCAAGGGAGAACGCTAGCAGTAAAGGAGAAAATGGCAGCAATTCACTTAGTTGGGCAAAAAGTACAAGGGTCTGCTCAGGGGCACTATAAAGGCATGGTAAGGGGAACACAGGAATGTCAGACTATTTCGCCACCTGGCCAAGTATTGCTACTCTGACTGGCAGCAGCTCTCCAGCATCCTTGGCAGAGGTCTTTCACATACTTTACCTCCTGCTTTTCTAACTGGAGAGGCCAAGGATTCCACCCGAGACCTTTGGCATGCAAAGCATGTGCTCTCTTGCTGAACTATGACTACTCCCATTGCAGCACCTTAAATTGTCCCTGGATTGCCATCTTCTTCTGGCGGGGGAAGGAAACCTAATTGTTACTTAGATATTTTTGCCTTCTTTTCAATGCAAAAACAGGGGGGGGGGGGGCTTGGCAAAGTAGCTTACAATATATCTATGTTAGCGAAAATATAATTTTGGAACAGTAACAAATAGTATTACCAAATATATTTTATCTGAGTCCAGTTCTATGACTAGGTATTCCCCAGCAGTAGATCCTAAGTATGCCCTAGAATGTTCATAATGGGAGCCTCTGAGAACTGAAGCTGCTCCAACCCAGATTTTGGGGTTACTTTAGAACAGCTGTGAGGGACCCTGCGGCCCTCAGCATGTTGCTGGATGCCAACTCCCATAATGGCCAAGGAGCAGGGAATGATGGGAATCGGAGTCCAACAACATCTGGATTCAAGGGCACCAGACTCCCTATCCATGTATGGCAAAAACACAACCCCCAATATTGTATGCAATTGTATGCCTACGAGATTTGTACAGTGGACGCTGGGGTTGCGAAAGTGATCCGTGTGGGATGCACATTTGCAACCCGCAGCGGTACGTCTGTGCGGGTTGTGATTTAGCGCTTCTGCGCATGCACGATCGCCGGAACCCGGAAGTAACCCATTCCGGTACTTCCGGGTTCTGGCGGTCCGTAACCCAAAAAATCGCAACCTGAAGCGTCTGTAACCCAAGGTAGGACTGTATACTGCTTGGCATTTACTGTACTCCCTTTCCGATTCACAAGCACAATTAAGTATAATAGTGCTTAACAAACTGGTCAGGGAGAGACAGCACATTATGTGCATAGGGCTCCTTTTTGCCAATGAGAGTGGCAGGAAGACTCTTAGTGACTCCTTCTGTATCAGGGAAGATTATCACATTCTCCTCTTCTACACCCCTACAATTGTGTTGTTCAGTTTATTTCCCAGTCCAAATCCTAAAACTTGTATTTTAAAAATAATAAAGCTTACTGCTCATAAGCAAAGCACCGGGCTCTATTACAGCATTAGCAACAAAAAAACTGACCTTCCCTTTAGTCTTAAAAAACAAAAAACGATTGTTGGAAAGTTTTCCAAGGCTCTCAAAACAGCAGCTCCTGCGGTGAAAACAGCGAGCTGACGTGAATCCCTTTCACAGTTCCGACGGGTCCTCGTCTTAGAGACATTACGGTGCGCGGTGGTGATAAGAGAAACCATGTGGGCTTGTTAACTTAGGCACAGGCAGGAATGATAGGAATTCGCAGCGCTTCCATTTAATGATCAGAGCACAGAAGCCTCAATTAAAGCGATATCGCCCAATATTTCTCCCAGCTTCGGGTTCGATACAAAGCCCACAAACCTTGCCTAACCTACGAGCCTCGGCGTTACTTTTAACGCGCTTAGGATCCCTCCCGGTTTAGCGTGGGAAAATAAGGAGAACCGGAGCATAAAATGAGCAGTGTCTTTTTTCTTATAAAAATACAGATGCTATTCAGCGCCCCCCCCCCATCGCTCTTAAAACACACACAAAGGGAGCAGACTACAGACGTATCGTATATTAAACATCTCCAAAAGCACTTTGAAACCGGTAGCTTCCCCTCCCCCCCCTCACAGTTTCGGAAATTATCGAAAGAGCCCAGATTTTCCCCCGCCCCCCCCCAACTCCGCCGCAATCATCATATGCATTATCCGGTTGCATTTTGATCCATCTCTTTTATTCAAGCACAATGTAGGCAGTGGCCCTTACGTAAGGGGGACCCTTTGCTATTTTGCTTTTTTAAGTAGGAATGCGCAAAAGAAAGCCCAAGATTATGTAGCTTCGCTCGCCAGACGAGAAAGCTGAGAGAGGAAACTCGTCTTAACCGCAACTCTCCAGCGCAGCAACAGATAACTTCTGCTTTCTTGCTTGCATCCCCCTGATTGGAAGGTTGCATATACTTTTCTCCTTTTTTATTTTTTGGAAAGCGAGGCGGAGGGGGGGGGGGAGAGAGACAGAAGAGGAAAAATGTTCATTACATCATGAGAAAGTGCCTGCAAGATTCCTCTTCTGCACACACACACACACACACGTTTCAACTTCCTGATGTTGCTGCTATATCCAATCCAAGCAAGATCAGGCAGAATTTCTCACAGCGAGAGCGGGAGAAAAGCGCTATTAGACGGCGGCGGGAAGGGGGTGCCTGGGTGGGTTGAGGATTTCACGCATTAAGCACGTCGCTGGGGTCGGTTGGGGAGGCAATGCCTTGCGAGAAGCGCGGCTGGCCAAGATACACGGTGCTTGCAAACAATTGCAGAGGCAAGCAAGACGCAGCAAGCCTCTGGCAAACGTGCGCGCCGCGGTGTGGTAGGTAAACCTCAGGAAGAGTATGCGCCCTCGCGCAGCCCGGCCAAGGTACAACAACCCATGCGGCGCTGTGCGCCGACAGACAGATCTAACCACGGGCCCTTCCCAAATATGTGGCCGGTTTTGTTTCGTTTAGAATGCCAAAGACCTTTTCACATATAAGGGGGTGGGATTTTTTAGGGACTCAGAAGACGCTTGCCAGAATCCACACGGGGGAAGGGGGTGGTTAGAGAGAGCCAGTGTGCGTAATTGCAACATTTTCCGCCGCTCGACTGGTTATTAATGTCATCTGCACAGACGGCAGTCCTTTGCCCCCTTACCTAGGAGCAAGTCGCACTGAACACGAGGCGGCGAGAGGGGGGGAGCTTACTTCCGAGTAAACGTGCCTAGGAGCGCGCAGCACATGTGCCCTTAAGGGCGCCTCTTCCTCATACTCGCCTCCTCGGAGGAGAAGACGAGCGGAGCAGGAACCAACTCCGAAGCAAATGCAAGCTGGAGGGAGGAGGCGAGATCGCCTGCCAGCCCCCTAACAGTCGCACCATGTGGGGCTCTCTTTGACTCAGCGCCCCTACTCCACCTCTCCTTCCGAGTCCCTCAGGAGTGATACCCCCACTCTTCTTCCTAATTTTTATTCTAAAAGAAACCCACTGATTGCAACCAATATTTAATAAAAAGGGATTTTTGGGGGGTTGACAGACCGAAAGATGTCGCCGCCACCTCCCGAGTTGCAACTACGAGGTGTGTTTTTTTCTAAAAACTTCGGTAAAGCTGTCAGAACAAACCTAAAACTTACGTGCCGTTTATATTCGAGCTCTTGATTATTCCCCCCCCCATCAAAATCGTGAGTGAAAAATGAAAGAGGGGTGCGCTTTAGCCAACACCATGTGAAAACGGAACGTGAGACCTAAAAGGAGCTGCATTTTTTAAGGAGAGCCTTGGAAAGATTTAACAATGGAAAACATTGACCGAGCGGAGAAAGCGCGGAGAGGAGGGGGTGGAGCGGAGGGGGCAACGAACTCCTTTAAAGTTGCCGATCAGGTATCTCGCTCAAGGTGAGATTCCACCTACACACGTGGGAAGTGGTTTGTTTAATTTATGGCATTCTTACAAACAAAAGAAGGCTGGTTCCCGGCGCTGGGGATCGAGGGGAAAGTGCGCACATTTGAAGGGGCAGAAATGCCGGAGCGCATATGCGAAGCTGGTATATCGGATGGTCCCTATTCCAGTTGAAAGGGCAATCGGCCCTCCTACCCTGGAAGACAACGAGGTAATCGCTGATTTGAGTAATCCCAAATCCATGCAGGGAATGGGCAAAGGGCGAATGTCCAAATGCGAACCTGTATTTCATATCTCATACATAACCACCTACCATCCCCACGCGCGCGCACCCCAAACTGCGGTTGCCATACACTTTCCCTTTTACGGGATCTCTTAAACCAGACACGTGCACTGCGAAAGCCCCCTTCCTGGCTTCAGCGTCTGCAAGGCTGCCAAGGCTTTCCCAATTATTATTCGCCATTAAATAAAGAGCATCTCGGCTCCCTCCGTTTTTCCTTTTGATCGTTGAGCAAGCGGGGAAGTGCAACTGTGAACGTGAGAAAAAAGCTTCCATCAAAAGTTTCCTGTTCCCCCCGTTGCAAATCCAGCTTTCACGTTTTTCTTCGGCTCTCGCACTTTTGCCTCAACCCCTTTTGTCTTGTCAGAGAGAAATCAAACAAGTTCCTAGTTCAGATCTGCCTGATCCGCCTGGTAACAGATCTATTCCCCCATTGGCTTATGCTAATTCCAGTTTCCTCTTGTATTGGAGCCCAGTTGGGGAAAGGGGGGGGGAGTTCCCTCCAGGAATTAGAGCCAATTTTGTTTTAAGTGGGCGATCTCGCTCCTGCAATATTGCCACACGCAGCAGAAGCCGGTCTTTCTGTACAGCCGTCTCAGCTGGAGGGTGGTGGTACAAGGGGGGCTCCGGAAAAGCTGTAGCTGATACTGCTCCGTCTCATAAATCAAGGGCTCCTGCCACACCGACGCAGATTTTTATGAATGAAAAAAACAACAACATTGCTCTCGTCGTGGATCCCCCCCCGCCACTTCCCCCCTCCTCTTTAAAGGACTGGAAAGGGGAACCGACTTTACAAAGCAAATATTGTTCGGTAGAAAGGGAGTGCGCGCAGCTGGCCACTGACCCGAGTTATATTTACTAAACGCAAATTAAGAAATAAAAATGTGAGTCGCAGATAAGCGGACGAAGAGCTTTTAAAACGAGGACGGAGACACTCTTGACCATCTAACGTTAGTGTGCTTTAGAAATAGGGAAAGCGAAGAGACCGGAGGGGGGGGTATTCCAAAAGACTTGGGAAGGTTATGCAAAAAACACATCCTTTAAGTTTGCATATCAAGGCGTGCCTGGAATTTGCGGGGAGTTTACTTAACGTTTCACAATGCCAGGCTGCGCTTCAATTAGAAGGCACCCTGGAGACAGAGAAGCTGCACAGGAAATATATATATACATTCATATCCGTATATACACTCACGTATGTCAAACAGCGATGTACTCGAACTTTGGGCATGCGCAGAAAGCTGGGGTTGCAAATTCTGCGCATCTACGCGGGAGGAAGCTCCAATGACTGGTACAGACCTTACTTCCGAGTAAACAGGACTGGGCTGTCAGACCTCCTCCCTAGGGTTACTCCATTATATCCTCGAGTCTTATAGAACCGTGCCCGACGGCTCTATCTTTCTTTCTTTGGATGAGCCCCATTGAAGTCATTGGGACTTAATTCTAAGCAAGATTACCTAAAATGCGGTGATAATGCCTTATGCAAAGCAAACAGCAGCACATCCCCATACCACATTTGGATGTTGAAGTGAAAGCCAGGGAGCCAGTTTTTAAAGGCGGTTTTGATAAGCGTCATATTCAGCAGTATTGCTCAATAATTGTGGCTGCGTACTGCAATCCTATGTGTCTCCTCAGAAGCAACCTCCAACTGAGTTCAATGAGACAATATCTCCCCAAAAGTGGTTGTTAAGGTCCTACTTTTCCCTCTCCAGTGTGGAAGGGTTTTTAGTTTTCCCTAGATGATGATGATACTTTATATTAAGTTTTGGGTGGCGTGAAATATTTCAAATGGGTTGGAATCCCACGCCTACTTACCACGTGTTTTATGATGAAGGCGCAAGGGATTAGATGCATTTAAATTAACAGTTCAAAGTATCATTCCCTCGACTACAGCAATGAAATCTAAATTCACTCTGAAAGGGGGGGGGGGCGGATAGAAAAGTGCACTTCCCGTCCCTTCTTTGGGTTCCGGCTAAGCACGTTGGAGGAAATAATGGCCACCATTTTGCTTATGACATGCTTATGGCATTTCTACGGCAGGCTACCAAAAGATCTGCCACATCTTCCGGGCGAAGGGCTTGCCCCGCTCCAAAATACATCAAATTGGAAACCCCATTGGTTGCAAGTTTACTTCCAAGCAAATGCAAGGCTGTATTTTTATTATTTTTTACAGAATGGTCAAGGAAAGTTTGAGACTGCAATTCTATATGCAACAGCATTTACCTGGGACTAAACTCCATTGACAATAATGAGACTTACGTCTAAGTAGACGTAATCTACGGAAGTCGCGGAGCCTTTGTCGCGCGTAATGAGTTTAGACTCAGGCTGCTTGGACTTCAAAATTAAACGCCACAAATAATTTGGATCGTCTTTTTATTATTATATCTTCTCTAGTCAGTGGCAATAACTTCGGCCCTCTGTGCAATCCTAAGTACGTACATATTCATACAAAGAAGCCCAATGTGCTTACTCTCTAGAAAGTGTATTTAGAATAGCTGCCCCGGGTACTTTTCCTAACTTATCCAGAAAATGAGCTTGCCTTCTAAAATAATAACTTAAAAAATAAAATAAAAATAAACACGGCTAAGAATGCTTGTTTCCTAGATGGATGGCCCACGACGCAGATGATATCTTCCAAACCACCGTAGTGGCGGTGGGGTCCCTTCCTTGGAAAAGGAGCCCGAAGCCCCTACTGCCTGTCCGTGTCTGTGTGTGGCCTAGTCTCATTCATCATTCGGCTGCCGGAGCCCTCTCCATTTTTAAAAAATTCTGCCTGATCCAGTGGAAAGACAATTTGGGCTTCCCCCACCACCTCTCTCTGTCTCTGTCTCTCCCTCCCTCCCTCCTTCCTTTCCCCGAAAAGAGGAAAAAAAGAAAAAGAAAGAAAGCGAGCCCTTGTCCTCATTTGCATTTGCATTAAAAGCCCTGCTTCTGTCTCCGCTAAGCAAAGGGGGAAGGACTTGCAGCCTATGGGATGGCTTTAGGGCTCTGCCCCCTGCTTTTGGCTTCTCTCCCTCTCCCTTCTCTTTCGCATTCTCCCCGCGCTTTGATCTCTGCTTAACAACAGTCACGTCACGGGGGGACTCATACAGGAGAGTTTTGTTGGAAGTTAGAAAGTTTTGCAGCCTCCAGAGGGCTGTAGCAGCAGTAGCAGCAGCAGCAGCAGCAAGCAGCATCTGAGGGACTCCTGGAAGGGGAAGAGCCAGAGAATCTGACTCAGTCCTTTGGAGCAAAGCTGCGCCTGCAGGAGAAGGAGCAAGGAGGAGGCGGAGGCGGCAGACATGGAACATCAGCTGCTCTGCTGTGAAGTGGAGACCATCAGGAGAGCCTACCAAGACACCAACCTGCTCAATGACAGGGTCTTGCAGACGATGCTGAAAGCAGAGGAGACCTGCTCGCCCTCGGTCTCCTACTTCAAGTGCGTGCAGAAGGAGATCTTACCATATATGAGGAAAATAGTGGCCACTTGGATGTTGGAGGTTGGTAAACGCGCTTTGCAAAAGCTTGCGCTTTCTCGCAATAAAACCATTCCGGAGTCCCAGTGTCTCTCTTCCTCTCTTTGCTGTCTTTCTTTACCCCCCCCTCCAATTTCCTGCACCCTAAAACATACTGTGAAGCATTGATTTCTACCCCCCGCCACCCCCACCCTCCACGCCTTTCCCCTCTTTCCTATAGACTTGGGCTAGATAAGCTAGAATGCAGCCTTTACGCTGTCACCAATAACGGGGGGCTTGTCGAGTTAGTATATAGAGTCAATTCGTGCAAAAAAAAGAGAGGGGGGAAACGAGTTTTGGAAGTTTCAGAAAGACGCCCCCCTTCCTCGTGCCTCTGCGGGATCCTAAAGGTGGGATCGGCAGATCCCTGGAGCATGCCCCCCTCCGGATTCTTCGGCAGCCCTTCAACCTTGCCATGAATCGGACTAGGATTTTATTTTAAATTAATATCCATGGACACGTATGCAAGTGCTCCCCGTGCCAGTATTATGCGCCATCTTTGTTCTTTTATTGCAAAGGCCAAGTGTTTATTAATAATTAGAAAGGCAGGAGCCCGCGGGAGGGGGAGAGAGGAAAGTGGGGTTCCCGGGGGGACCCCGGGCAGAGGGGATCGGGCTCCTGGCTTGCAGATCTTGGGGAGTTGCTGCTGGAAACTTTTCTTTGTTCAGAGAGCAGAAGCGAGCCTCTGGGCTTCCCCCTTGGAAGACATGCTTCTGCTGCACGAACTTGTCGGCAAGGTCGCCCGGCAAAAACCGGTGTGGATTTCGCCTTCTGTCGGCGACACGTGTTTGTGGGGTTTCCCATCAGGAGCAGGGGCGTCTGGGCTACATTTTCAGCCCTTTTGCGAAGACCTGCGGGCTTGCGGTCTATTTTTAATTAATTTTTGAAAGCCGGGGCGCTGGCAAATGTCGCACGTTGCTTCCTGAGGGAGAGAGAGAGAAGAGGACTGGGGAGCCCTGGAGTTTGACTTCGGGGTGTCCCCCTGGAGAGTCCCCCGGGTCTCATCCCCAGGGGGATCGGTAAAGGACCCCCGCGGCGGTGTTTTCAGACTCTTTTGGGGGCTCTGCAGATTTTTTAAATATTTTTAAATATTTTTTGAAAAGATGACGTCTGGGGAAAAAGGCTTGCAGCTGCCTCACTGGACGCCACCTTTGTGTCTCGACGAAAGCGGGGGTCGGCAGCTCCCAAGTCAGGGGGAGCCAATAGGGGGCATCTAGGCCGTGGCCCCCAACGGGTTGAAACCCCCTTCCCCAATTTTTTTTTTGGGGGGGCGCTTGCCGTTCAATAGGGCCCCCCTCAAAAGCTCCAATTTTTTTTCTTGCCCGAACGCCGACCACGTTTTTGAAAGCCACATTTTGCTCAACTTGCGACTTTCTCTTTCATTTCTTCTCTTGCACTGTTTCGTCGGTTTATTTGTTTTTATTCAAGGAAATTCACTTAATTTGTTTTGTTTTTTCCCCTTCACCACCTCATAGCCACTGAAAGCAAGTTGGTTGCCAGAAGGCATGGGGAACTCCTTGAGGTTTTTTATTTTACTTTTTAAAGTGCTAGTTTCAACAGGCTTTCTTTCCCCTCCAGGTTTGTGAGGAGCAGAAATGTGAAGAGGAGGTTTTCCCCTTGGCTATGAACTATTTGGACCGATATCTCTCCTTCGAACCCCTCAAGAAAACCCGCCTGCAACTGCTGGGAGCTACCTGCATGTTTGTGGCTTCGAAAATGAAGGAAACCATTCCTCTAACTGCAGAGAAACTGTGTATTTACACTGATAACTCCATTAGACCCAACGAATTACTGGTAATTTCCTATTTAATTTCATCAGGGAAACAAAGCTATAAACCTCAGCAAGGAAAAGAAATAGATTTATATCCCCATCATAACCCACACCTCACATTTGAGGTTTGAGAACTGTGTTTGGCTTTCCCCGGCTTGCGCTCTTCCCGTGTTATCCAGGCAAGCTTCTAGACTACCTGAATGGAAATAACAGATATGGCCTATATGGTTCTTGAGATTTCTGAATGGCAAAGCCAGGGGCGCATAATATCCCTTCCACATTCCTTGTGGGGCGTGAGCCCTATTGAACTCCTTAGGATTTATTTCCAAGTAAACATGCGCCAAGGAGACAGACTTGCTGAGCTGCAATCCTAAGCACACTTTTCTTTCTTTTTTTGTGGCGGGGAGTAAACAAATATTTTTAGCAACGGTGTATAAAGTCAACCTCTGGACGGCTGCAGCCCATATTGTGCAGTAGATTAACTGAATGAAAATTCCCTAATATGTTAAAGCCTTATTATTAACTCACAACGAGGAGAAATACAGTAACAAGATGGGGGAGAGGCGGAAAAATGGGTGGCTGGCGCCCTCTTGCGGTAGAAACCCATCCGTCCGGCCGCATGCCTGGTTAATGGAGCGCTGGTTCAGAGCAGCTGGGTGGTGGTGGGGCTGGAGGGGGGGGGGAGGGAGGGAACAGAATTATGTAATTTTCCTGTGGAAAGGCACCTTTCCCGCCTGCTTCTGTTCTCCTCCGGTGGCATTATGGCTGCTGCCATGTTTGGCAAGAGCCCATTTTTTGCTGGCGAGGCTCACCCTCCTGCACAAAGCAAGGCACCGAAAGTGAAGCAGACTTCAGGATACAGTGTTAGGATAGCTACTCTGCCAACAAACGCTGCATTTCCAGGTGCTTATAAAGGGAACTTTGTAATCACATTTTTCTCTCTTTCTCTCCTTTCTTCCTCCCTCCTTGTAGCAAATGGAACTGCTTCTGGTGAATAAGCTGAAATGGAATCTGGCTGCCATGACCCCTCATGACTTTATTGAACATTTTCTAAGTAAAATGCCTGTGGCTGAGGACAGCAAGCAGATCATCCGTAAACACGCCCAGACTTTTGTGGCTCTATGTGCTACAGGTATGAGCCTTGCACTCTCCAGAAGGCGTGTTGTGTGTCTGTGTACCCCAGCAAGCACACCCTCCTCCCTTTACCCGCTGCCCAGAATCCCATAGGCGCACCCTTTAAAACTGGGCACTAAATTTTCAGCTTAGCTCATGCACTAAGCAGGTGTCTCCTTTTCCAGAACCCGGATTACTTTTGCCAAAGGTGAGTTTGCCAGAAAGAGGCATTTCCTCTCTGTTTCGAGGCTGAAAATCGCTTTGCGGAGTGTGGTTCAGCCTGGGGGAAAGTGGCTAGATTAGTTGTCCGTTGCAGAGCGTCATGCTCTCAGAGGTCTGCCCAAGAGCTTCAGGGCTGGATGGCCTTGGAAACCTGTTTTTTCCCTCTCTTGTTGTTGCTGTTCTTGCCATTTTAAAGTCATTGGGGTGCAGGGTTTGTGTCCGCTTTCTCTGGAACATTTAGAATTGAACCTCTTCCCGCCCCTTCCCAATCCTTAAGTGCTGCTGGCAGAGGGCAGGAGCAAAGAAGTTGAAGTGGGCCCAACGTAGAAGTTCTCTGGCCAAGAGCTGAGTCTCTACTGTCCACACCCTGCTGACCACGTGCTGTGCTGAAGCCATGTGCGCTCAAAACCGCGGGAGGAGCCAGAGACTATGACAAAGCTCCAGGATTTCATAGAGAGGGGACTGGTTTTTTATTTCAAGGGCAATCTTTTGTGTGTGTGCGCGCATGCCAGCACTTTTAAGCACTCTTCCCCCGCCCTGCCACTTCCCTTGTTGCCGTTTCATTTCCTTGATTCCTTATTCCAACCACCCTATTCCTATTCCTTACTCCTTTCACCCCCTAAATGACAAGCAGGAGTCTGAGACTGGAAATGTGTTGTTGCATTCCTGATGTTCAGGTAGCACAGCTGGTGCTTTTTTGCAGCAGGCCAAGTGGGGAAGGGGGGCATGAATATTAAGAAAGGGGGGAGAAAAATTAGTTTTCCTCCAGTGTGGCAAGAATGATTTGGAAATGGCTAAAGGACAACGAAGCAAAAGTCACCAATGCTCACGTTCCTTTGAACGGAAGCCTGCAGTGTTGACTCTTGAGGATCAAACCGGTGCTTTTTGCATACATTCTGGGAGTCTTTCTATTGGTGAAATGCGATTTTTCATTTTACCAGGTAGGCACGGGACAATTGAGCTTGAATAGACTTCTCTGAGCTTGGAAACTCGAATTGCATTTAAAATCCAAGTTGATGCTTGCGGTTAAAGCCCAGCAGTTTGTGATGTCACACCTGAGATGTATTTGGTGGAAAGATCCAAGAAAAACAACAAGCAGATTTCCCCCTCAGACCCACCCACCCACCTCCCCTTGTTGGTTTTAAACAGTCCTACTGCAGGGTTTGGTTTAGAGAGGTAGCCGCAGACTCTCCAAAGAGAAATATGTAAATATTGTAAATATTTTTCAATCTCTCCTTTCATCCTGAGCCTAACTGTAGGACTGTATGCAGCTCAGGGTTTTCTAGAAAATGCATTCCTCACCATGCTCTTTAAAAACATTAGGGCATTTATTTGTTTTTTAAAAATGGTTTTTAGTCTTAAGCACAGTTACTTGGGAGTAAGCACCACTGAATCCACTGAGACTTGCCGCTGAGTAGACATGAACAGGAGTGCTCTGTAAAAAGAATCAAGTTTTGGGATATAAAATAGATTTGTTCAGAGCAAGCTAGCAAGTCCCAATGGTGAGACAAGCCTTGTAACCACAGAGTGAGTTTCCGAGCCTGTTGTTTGTTTGTTTGTTTGTTTGCTTGTTTGCTTCTTACCCCCAAACAGTGTCCTCTTTCGGATATGGGGATGTTTAACCTGGGTTATTATTGCGCTGGCGGCAGCAGTTCCGCAGTGATGAAAACAAGAATAGTTCAAAGGTCGGAGGCTTGCAAAGAGCCAAGTTCTTTGATCTGCTGTCAGTGTTGTTACGTTTCTGGTTTAGAAGGCACGTCTAGAGGCCTATCTTAAACATTGTTCTAAACGCCATACGTAGAACCGGAAAATGAATTGGTGAATGCAAACCTTGTCCAGAAAAATGTTCTATGCAGGCTTTTAAAAGAAGTGTGTGGAGGTCAACAAGGGAACCCCCAATCTTAATGAAGTCAGTGGGAATTTTGCCTAAGTAAACAGTGTTTAATAGGGTTTTATGTTGGTGAATTTATCCTTAACAGCCACATTTTAGAAAGAAAGAAAGAAAATTAATTGAGGGCTGCTGAGACAGAGATCAGGAAATGGATGCATGGCCTTTCTACAGATAGGATTGGTTTTTACTGTTTCCTCATTCTGCTATTCTAATTTGCCAAGCTCCCATCTGGATGAGTTACAAACCCTGTTTTATTAACTACTGCTGAGGCTTCATCCAAACCCCCATTGAATTAAAGGTCCATTTGGCCATTAGAGCACAACTTCCACTTCATGCGGAATAAAGGGGGAAGGTTCCTAGAGGACTTTGCAATAGAACTACTTACTTTTAAACAGTGAACGAAAAAGTTTAAATGAGGTGAAGGCAGGGTAAAACAAATGTTTGAGGATTTCTAGAAGTGTGGTTTTGTTCTAGAAATAAAGAAGATTACAAGCAAAGGTGATGCTAAAAGGAATTCCCTTTTATGTTCCTCCTTCAGCTCTCTTTCTAACCAGACTGGATTTGCCTTGTAATTTCTCTCTCTTTCACATGTGTGTGTGTGTTGTTTTGTTTTGTTTTGAATATGTTTTCTCCAAAGACTCCTTTTGTGTGGTGGGAGGCTTGGGACGGAAGAAGAAGAAGAAGGGGAAAAAATTACCACGAGTTGTTTAGCCTAATGAATAGGGCCCTGCCATGGCCAAGGAAGGAGCAGATCACACAAATGAAGTGAGCTTCATTGATCCAAGCTGAGACCACTGCTTAGGGAAAAGGCCCTGCTCTAAACAAGCAGAACGATTAATTGGGACAAATATTGGGAGATTCGGGGTTTCATTCTGTTCCTCCGGCTGTCTAAACATAATTGGGTCTGCCACTGCTGCTCCGCCCCCCCCATCACTTTTCTTCCGCGGAGGATTATTATCATTATTTAATGTGATTTTGCTGGAGAAAAGCCCTCCCTTTGAAATGCGTTTGCCACAATTCGCCTATTCTGCGAGCCTTTCTAAAATTGGAAGTCTCAAGGTATGCGACCAGTTGAAACCTGTTGCATCTCGCAGCCAGTGATTTATGTTCGGAGTTTTGATTTGCCTCAATGAAAAGATTTTCATTCATAGCCCCCAGCTCTCCAGACGGATGGAATTGCTGCTCCATTTAAAAAGGAAAAGGGGGTGACTTGCCTTGTTAGGAATTTTTTTTTTTTTTTAAAGCGCTACAGCGCCTAGATGCCTGCTTTGTCCTCCCTTCAGGGTGGCTGGCATTCTTCTCTCTCCTCTTTCCTCCCCCCCTCCTCTCCTTTTAACAACACTGAAGTTGTTTATTCTTTTTGGATGAAGTCTCAGATAGGCTACTGGGGATGTGTGCTTCAATTGAGGGGCCCCCTTCCCCACTGTAGCTGTGTCAGGTCTAATTCATCTCACCGAAGCCCCCTTGTTCCTGAGCGCTCAATAGCGCAAGATGAGGCAATGGAGGCTGACAATGATGCCACACTCTTCCCTTGGGAGCATCCAATTACAGCCGAGATGGGCCCCCTGATTAATATGCTGAAATTAGTGGTCTCTGCCACAAATAATTCCTTGTTGTGTCGCAACAAAAAGTCTGTCCATGCCGCTTGTCTAGAGTGGTTATAGGGACAGGCACAAACCGTTCATTTAAACTTCATTATTGCTTTTCCACCTTGGGAAGAAAGAGGGTGTGACTAGGAATTCCTCTTCCTTTTTCTCTCGCCACTTTAAAAGGAAGTGCTTTGTGCATTCCCAAACTTGCTACTCTTTGAATGATCTCATGATCACTTTGCCCATTTTGGAGTTGGGGTTTTGGTTTGGTTTTGTTTTAAAGGTGGGGCCTTCATTCCAAATTGAAAAAAAAAGCAAAGTTTCCAAGATTGGAAAAAGAATTGAATCTGGGTGATGTAGAAGTCAGAATGCCAGACCAGGGTGGTCATTTCTGTGCTTCTTCAAAACCCTTTAGAAGCTGTACAGCAGTTAATTGGTTTGATGTCTATTCATCCAGTGGGGCTGATGTTGAAAATTTATTGATGCCTAGGCACAGGCCTTTGTAAAATGAAAAGTAGGAAGGTGATCTCAGGCAACATGGCATAGTGTTTAAATAGCAATACATATAGTCCACGTCTTAGGGGATCATTTAAGAGTTGAGGCTTTGAGCATTTAAATGTGTGTTGCTCTGCACCGCAGTGTGCAAATGCTCCTGAATTGTGATTTCCCTCAACGACAAACCTGAGATTGAGTCTCATGATCTACCAACTGAGCTATCTCTCATCTCCCAATATTTTAAAAGGGCGTATTGCCCTACTGTCAACATTTTAAATTGGAATAAGGTGCCAGTATTGGGTAGGGATACTCACAGTAGCCCTATTGAACTTAAGGGACATGGCAGACTAAGGTATTTTCAATGGATCTATTCTTAGTAAGACCTAATTGAATGCAAGCCATTACATTTAACAAGGAATGCGAACGAAATGATTTTTGCAAAGTCCTGGAGGTGATTTTGCTGATAAAATATTCTCACACTGGTTTTCCTGAAGAGCAGCTGCAAATCACAATTTCAAATATTTACGATTTTAAGAAAGCGTTTAGCATAGTGGACTATTGGAAGGGAAATTGCAATTCTTTAGATTGGGGTTTGTAGGTGAGCGGATGGATTGCCTCCAAGCTGCTGGGAGCGTTTCCTAAGTTGATGTACATAGGTTGGCATTTTCTGCTTTCATCCTGACAATCAGATATTGAAACATGTTCCCCCTCTCTTAATTCCTGGTCATGGTCAAATGAAGGCATGAATCAAACATGCCTGCTTAGAAGGAGCCTTAGCCTCAAAATGTAAATGATTGCCTTTTTGTTGCTGTAACATTCTCTATGGCAGCTATAGGCCAAGCAATCATGGGAGTGGCTTTGCCGCAAGACCTACAGCAATGCAGTTTGGAAGTGGTCCCAGGCTCTTGTCAGCGTGGTGTCATATCAGAATGTAGCTTATTGTCTGCCAGTTCTTGGGACCCCTTTACACTAAGTCCCCATTGCCCCAATGGAAGGCAGTCACAGATAAGGGAAAGGTTGAAGCAAAACATTTACCGGAGGAAGTGCCCATTTACATCTGATTTCTCTATTCCACTGTAGTGGTGAAGTTCTTGTATATGTGGAGTTCAAGTTTCCACCTTTATTTATTAGAAAGAGTGAAGTTTTTGGTCAGCGTATGTGGTCAGAAGTATGTTTAATGGAGGATTGGAACCTTGAACTGCAATCCCACTCACTTCAGAGTTAATCTCATTGGACTCAGCAGTGCTTTTAAAAAGTACTATACATTTGAGCTGTTCTGCATAGATTGATTATATGAAACCATTTGGACAGAAAATTAGAAAACCCTCTAAATGTTCTCTCTCTGAACAGTGTTGAAACCAGGATTCTATACTAGCTTTAAAAATTGGGGGGGGGGGGCGGATTCTATACTGGCTTTGCTTGCAAACTCATGGTCTGATGATGAATGCGTTCTTTTAGCTGCCGGAGACTGAACCATCCTGAAAAACAATAGAATGCAAGATGGTGGTCCAGTTTCAAAGGAGTTGCTACAGCCTTTGGTGCAATAAAGTACCACAAAGCCCTAAATCTATGCAGCTACATGGGATTTGAAAAGGAGCTCTGATGGATTAGGCCAAAGGCCAATTTAGTCCATCAGCATGTTCTCACAGTGGCTGACCATATGTCTATGGGAGGCTTGCAAGCAGAACATGGATGCTAATACCAACACATCTCATTGAAGGAAACGATTGCATGGGTGAATTTATATGCAGGTTGGTTTTCATGGGACTGTTCACAGAGCTGGGCCAAAAAATGTTCCAAGAGATGCTGTAAGAAAAGCAGTAAGCCTAGATGCATATGTTCACATGGACACGCTCTGTTAAGCCACCTTCGCGCCTGCCCATTGGAAACCTTTGTGCACTGGGTCAGCCGCCTTTATTTGCACCCATGAGCGTAAGGTGGTATGTATATGCAAGCTCACTTCTATTTCTTTGTTTCCCCCCCAACAGATGTTAAGTTTATTTCAAATCCACCTTCCATGATTGCAGCTGGTAGTGTGGTAGCTGCTGTGCAAGGCCTTCACCTTGGAAACACCAACGCTTTCCTCTCTTATCAATGCCTCACGCATTTCCTCTCGAAAGTCATCAAATGTGACCCGGTAAGTGATGCTTGATCCGTAGTCCTGGTGCCGCCTGGATGGGGGCATCAATTCTGTTTGTGGGCCTCAAATCAAAGCAAGGCTCAAAAGTTGCTTCACATCTGTCACCTTCTTCATCTTCACTTATTTATTGTCTACATTAGTACCCAAATGTCTCCTTTATGTATTGTGTGGGCTGAATGCTACCACTAGTTCCAAGCCTTTCAATGAAGAAATACCAAGAAAGGAAAAGAGAAACTCTTAATTTAAGAGGACAAGTTCAGAGGCTGTATTGATCTATAGATAATTAAATCGTGTGGACAAGTGCTCTTAAAAGTAAGTCAAGGAACTAGTGATTGCAGTGAACAGAGCTTTCTCTCTTTTTTTTTTAACCACCCCTGAGATTCTTTATATTGCTAAGTGATGTGTGGGAAAAATGTTAACAGAATTTTAATGGTTTACAACAAGGTAGATCTGCACAGTAGATCATACTGAATTCCAAGCCCTCCCCTTCCCAGCTGTTTTTTGTTTTGTTTTTTAAGTGCCCCATTATTTCATGAAAAGGTAGATGGTCCTCATAGGACTCTTCTTTTTGCCCCGCAGCTTCCTGGAGATGCTCATCAGTAACTAGTGAGCAATAAACCTTTCATGAATGAATGGGCAGGAAGGGAGCCTACAAGGAAGACCTAAAGTCAATGATCCATGCCCTAATGGTGTGTGAAGTTGGGGCAGAGTTTAGCTTTGTGCTGGAACAATGTGAAAGCCCAATAAAAAGATGCTTGGAAAAAGGTTCTTGTGAGGTCTCCAAGCACCAACAATGAGTCAAATAAAGTCAGCCCTGAGGCTTGCAACCAAATCTTGGAGGCACGGCTAAAACATACCTTGTTTCATACATCCATAAATATATAGAAAATATAAGAGTGCAGAAACGAGAGCTGTCGCAATTACAATGAGGTTCCTTAACGTCCTGAGACTTCATAATGAATGGAATATTGTGGTACTTTGATTGCAAATGCTTGCTTCACTACTGCATTATACATGGGTTCATGATGTTATTTTTTATTTGTCTTTCATGCTGCCAAAGTTTTGGCTATAGGCAGTCTTTTTCAGGATTGGATGTGCTCAGTCAGTGCAAGCAACATAGATGCCTGTGCTGATCCATCATCTGCCTGCATAGCAAAAGAGAGAGAATAGTGAAGACACTTTGAGAAAAGCAGCCTGCAGAAGCAATATTGGCACTAGGTTCTTTTAAATCACATCCTGCCTACTTTTGATTTGAGGCCAGATTAGGAGCTAAAGAAAGCACCACAGAGCTGTGTCTTGTTTTGTAGAAAGAACGCTTCATTGAAGGCAGTGCTAACTTACACTTAGTGTCAGGGTTGCAGGATGCAGTTTACCTGAGCCTGATCTACTCTCCTCATTTTTCGTGAAGCCTTTGCAGAGCTCACAAATGATCCCCCTGTTGTCTTGAATGAAGGGTGTGTTTTGCTAGGTGGATTGAGTCACCTTGTCATGCTCAAAACTGGTTGATTTCAGTGGCACAACTTCAGCTTGAAGACTGTACCTGAAGTGCTTCAGTGGCACCAGGTCTAAATTCACTCCTTAAGTCTTGGCTTCATTTCAAATGTTGAAACAAAGTGGGGTCAGCCTTATACAGATGTTGAACTTACAAATAAGTAGAACATGTGAATGAGGAGAGCAGGGATGTGCACACTTGCTCTACCCTTTCCCAGTTGCTCTCTACAAGTTTTGAGGGTGGCTGTCAAGACATGGAGGCTCCCTCAGCATTGTAGAAGCTCGATTTTCCAGGATATACATTGCTTAGGGAGTGTGCCTAGGAAGAGCAGGGTCTCTACTGCAGCCTGTTGACCTCAAACTCTTGAAGCCCAATGGGGGTTAGAGTTAGTGCCCTTGCCTCTGCTGTCTCTCAACTTGTGTGGTAAACTTAAAGGTAAAGGGACTCCTGACCATTAGGTCCAGTCGTGACCGACTCTGGGGTTGCGGCGCTCATCTCGCTTTATTGGCCGAGGGAGCCGGCGTACAGCTTCCGGGTCATGTGGCCAGCATGACTAAGCCGCTTCTGGCAAAACAGAGCAGCACATGGAAAGGCCGTTTACCTTCCCGCCGGAGCGGTACCTATTTATCTACTTGCACTTTGGTGTGCTTTCGAACTGCTAGGTTGGCAGGAGCAGGGTGGTAAACTTAAGTTGGCTTTAATATCTGAATTGCAGTCTTGTCTACCTATGAACCAAGTAGGTTCTCCACTGTACTTTGCCTCTGTCCAGTGCAATACATTTGACTTAGGTGTTCCGCAGCAGTTAAATGACCTGCTATCCTGCACTGATCGTGATAAGGAAATTATATTTAAGCATATTTTCATGCATAAGATGGAACTGGAGTCTATTGCATTGTGGTCTTCTGAATCATGTGAAACAATGCATTCTTACGTGGTTTGGTCAATATCTGAGCTTTTCTCGGAAAGAGGGATTTTTATAATTGAAAACAATGGTTTGGATCCAAAGGTCCTCTTCTGAAGGAGCGTTTTACACATCACACTGGAGTGTTACACAGGAAATAGGGGAGCGGGTGGCGCTGTGGTCTAAACCACTGAGCCTCTTGGGATTGCCAATTGGAAGGTTGGTGGTGCAAATCTGGACGACAGAGTGAGCTCCCATTGCTCTGTCCCAGCTTCTGCCAACCTAGCAGTTTGAAAGGACACCAGTGCAAGTAGATAAATAGGTACCACTGCAGTGGGAAGGTAAACGGCATTTCTGTGCACTCTCTGGCTTCTGTCACGGTGTTGTGTTGTGCCAGAAGCGGTTTATTCATGCTGGCCACATGACCCGGAACACTGTCTGTGAACAAACGCCAGCCCAGCTCCCTCAACCTGAAGCGATATGGGCACTGCACCCCAGAGTCACCTTTGACTGGATTTAACCATCCAGGGGTCCTTTACCTTTTTACCTTACGCAGGAAATATAAAACCTAAGATGTTTGGTTACTTGCTGAAACTCTTGCACAAACGGAATCACGGTGCAATTCTTTCTGTAAGCACTTGTCCAAGCCCTTGGGAATAGCATTCACAGCTGCTTTCCAAAGATTTTCTGTTCTTTGGATTCAACCCACTAGTGTCTTTCAAAAGAGCTATGATCCAGAGAACTCTGTTCAGTATGCACTGGGACTAAATTTTCCTGACCACAGAAAGGAGGTGAACCTCAAAAGGTGCTAGAGAAAATGGTTTGTGGTTTGTTTATTTACAGAAGCACTCAATTTCTTGCCTCATGCATTTTTAGTTACTATGTTCATCATTAGACACAGCTACAGACAAGAGTGTGATTCAAGCAATTCTATTATAAAATTTGGCACATGAACGTTATGTAGAAACACATTCTTAAAAATCTCTGAGGTTCCATGGATATTCTTTTGTAAAAAGAAATGGCTTGATGTGTCTCTACATAATTCCAGTTTGCTAAATTTTATGTTGTCATACTTTTGAATTGTTTTTAGGTGTCTCCAAGAAGGAGTATGGTGTACTAAAAATGCAGTGGACAAAAGAAAAATGGGGTTATTCTGTAAATAAAACATTTTTATCAGCTTTTGAAGCTTACCACCCTTTGGCAGTAGAGGCTGAATGTCAGTGATGCCTCCCCCTTTCAAGCTCAGTTTTTATCTAATAGCAGCTTCTGACCTGTAGGAACATGGCAACCTGCCTTTAACCAAGCCAAACCACTGCTGCATTGTCTGCACAGGGGACCAGCTAACTTGTGGCCTTCCACAGCTGCCACCATTCCTGGCTGAGGCTGATGGTCCATAATCATCAGATGGATGGGAGTTGCAGTCCAAAAATCAGGAGGGCACAAAAAAGTTTTTCTGGGTTGCTTAACATAGAACTTGCACTTTATTTTCTACAAGTGCATGGGTTTTCATAATGTGTCACACAGTCGTCAACTTTAAAGTTTAAAAACCACAGAGATCAACATTTCATTTCATTTGAACATCATAAAATATACTTAAAATTCTTGGCTGGAATAGATGACCTAGAGGATTAAAAAAATAATAATTTACGGTTATTTTTTTACTTTTAACCACGAGAAAGTAAAAGCTAAAATTAATAGCACCTGACTGAAATTCCTTTATGGTTCATTTTGGTAGGAGTCCAATTTCCCATTTTGCTTTTGATCAGTGGTAATTAGAAGTCAGATAGCCACCATTAGACTCTCGGGCTGTCTTCCATCGGCTCTGTTCCTGACATTCATTTCAAGGCCAGAAAACTGCTACATTCAATTTGTTTTCGATGCTATCTGTTAAATACATTGGAATTTGTGTGGCTTCACACTGGGAGCATCTTGTCTGTAACCACAGTGGACCAGGCAATAAATATTGCAGGATTCTTAAGTTGTCTCTGTTACTTTTCTTTGATCTCAAAATCCCAAATTGACTGACATACAGCCTGATAACAGCTTAGTTATAGTAAAAAGTTATGTCTTTATGTTAGTAGGGCACACTCATTTGCTCGCAACTCTCAGGCCTGGTCTGAACAAGCTCTAAGTAAACTTTCCCTAATCTGATGCCCTCTAAAGGTTGTTGGACTACAATTCTCATAATCTACAGGTTCCCTGTTTTAATGTCATTATCGATTGATGGTGCCAATAATTCAATACTAGGCAGTTGTAGCCCAATGCAATCAAATATATATTAGTTTCTAAGGAACAGGATTCCAAAAACATAATCACAGAGTCAGCACTGCCAGACATAACTTTAATACTACCACCTGTATTTCTTCCCTGGATGCCTAGTGCAAAGTGAGAGCTTTTGGCAAAGTTGTTGAGCTTGCCATACATTCCAGTGATTTCCACCCAGACAGTTTCCGACTGCCGTATTCCGGCTATGTCCAAGAAATTATGGGTGTATGGCAGCCCTACACTTCTCACGGGGCTTTGGAGAAGATGAGATGCTGCATAAGTTTTGAGATTCCACAGTGTCTGGCCCATGGTAACTCCCTTGACATTCATGTCAAGCATTGAGAAGGGAAAGTCAGAAACAGCAAGGTTCTAGTTGGTTCCAAAGCTCAAAATTGAGTTTCAGACATCAATACCAACTCTTGAGTTCCCTGCATCTGCTGAAAGACTTGCCAGTAATCACTGGGGAGAAAAAGCAGCGCGGAGCTAAAATTTGCAGGTCCCCTCCAGTGACAACGAATCTTTTGGTCACAATCCCTAAAACCATATGTGCTTATGCACCCAGTTTTGTTTGTTTTTACAAATCTTGTGAGTGTCCAATCACCCTCTAGCAAGCTTGATGAGCTTCAGCATTCCTCCAGCCCAAATCCTGGGAAGATGTTTGGGTATCAGCTCCACAATTGGACTGCACTTTGGAAACTCCGCATGACAAGAGCAGGCCCTAGCTGGCCTTTGGAGCTGGAGAAGGGAGTAGGGATCCCACTAGGGAATTTGCTCCCACAAGAAGCAGGGGTGGCCATCAACTCAGATGGCTTTAGAAGACATATTTATGGAGGAGAAAGCTATCAGCAGCGACTATCCCTGATGGCTGTGTTCTACCACCACTGACTGAGGCAGTATGCTTTTAGGATGTGGGGATGTTGCTATGCTCAGGTATCTGCCTGTTTCCCACAGGCTTCTAGTTGGCCACTTTGAAAACAGGATCCTAGGCAAGGTGGGCCACTGGCCTGATCCAGGAGATCCTTCCAACATTGCACTTTGCTTCAAAGGCATCTTCTGGTGGGCATGTGTTTGTGTGTGTGGTGATTTCCAAATCCAAGAGCAGAACTGGGGGCTACATCACACTGTGTTTTCAAGTATCTTCACAGCATGAGTCCCTGTCAGGAAAAAGTGCAAAGGATAAATAAATGATAGTAGTGGTGATGATGACCGCCGAGACCATTGTGTTCCTTACCTCCAAGCTTAGAGGAAGAGTTTGGGGCTAGTCTCTGTCAACACCGTAGTTGTAAGATGCAACTGCCATATTGGAAGTGTGTGACAGAAATGAACTGCATGCTTACTGTGCATGGAGATGGGATGGGGCTGAGGATTGTCCCTGATGTCATGCTGAGTTTTGGAAACTACAGCATGAATTTAGGGGTAAGACCTGTGCCCCCTTGGAGCAGCTGGAATTTGTGGACGCCAGACGTCTTGCTTTCTTTAGAACTCCGACCACGTCTATAGGTTTGAGAATGCTTTCTCAGTTGTTAATTTGTGTGTACGTCTTTGTGTGTGTGTGTGTGTGAATATGAGTTCCTCTAAGTGTTATAGGTAAGCCTTCCCCAACCTTGCGCCCTGCAGGTGTTTTGGACCACAGCTTCCACCGTTCCATCCAGCACAGCCCTACAGACTGGGGCTGATGCGAGTTGGTGTTCAAAACACCTGGATCTCACTAGGTTGGGAATGACTCCCGATAGGTGGAATTGGTCTGGCCACTCAGCTTAACAGAGTCCCAACAGGGGACCTTCAAGTGATGAGTGTATCACAGGTGGGTGGCCAGCATTTGAATATGAGAAAAAATATAATATGCTTTCATCCAATATGGAGTTGTTGACTATACTGTTCAGTTATGGTTGAATCAAACTCACAACTTTCCCCAAACTTTCTGAAAGTGATAGAATGTGTTTTTAAAACTCTTGTGGAAAAGCCTATATATTTCTTTTTATATTTCTTATTTGGGTTAAATAAGAATGTGTGAGATCAGAGTAGGTATTTCATACCATGGAAACACCATATTCGTATCTATTAAGAAAAGCCAGCGCTGTGTAGGGTGCCTATGGCATAATTGCTTTAGGATATAGGGTGTTTCTTTTTGCAATTTAAAATACTGTCTCTCTGTCAAGAGGAAATATTACACTAGAGTTTAAACCAGTAAAGGTCAAAGGTTATTTGTTTTCAGTGAGCTGTAACTGATGGTCTGATCTGCTTAGAGGTAGGATTAACCTCCCTCTCTCTCAGAAGAGGCTTGCAGAGAATTGTTTGCTTGGGTTTTTAATCTTATTTTACCCCCCAAATGCCATGTGGTAGAGAAGGTTCTTGTGGCAGCGGAATCAGTGAAAAGCTGGTAGGTCACACAAGAAGCTTCTGAATGAAGGCAGAATTGAAACAGGAAAATAAAGAAAACAGCAGGCAGGTCACCATCTCAGGAAAACAACATTCATTCTCAGTCATGCACATCCTAACACTTTTGACGGCAATTTATCATGGAAGACTGGGTTCACCGCAAGGGCTAGCACATGTCATAGGTTAAATCAGAAAAGGCAATCCCAAAAGGAAACTTCAAAGTTCTTAATACACAGAGTTAAACATATTGAAAAAAGCTTCTGCGATGTTTGTTAGAAAGACAGGAGTAAACAGTGAGCCAAAGGAATTTCGGCAGACTGCTGTGGGATTGTTTGTTTTGCCTATTTAAAGCACTTGGCACTGAAGAAGGTATCCCACCGACACACAGAGATGCATGTACTGGTGCTCAACCAGGTCTCATTCCAGTCTTAATTCCTAGTTGGCATGGCTGATCCTTTTGGGACCAATTCCAGAAAAGTAGCCATGTTAGTTTGTTGCTGAAACAACAAGGAAGAGACCTTTGGCACCCAAAGTTCATGCCGCAATCAATTTGTTACTCTTCTTAAGATGTCAAAACTCTCCTTTTTGCTGTTCTTATGCTGTTTAAATGTTTCCAAACCTCCTAAAATATCCTATCTCAATGCATTTTCCTTGCAGACAGTGTGGATGAGTACTAAGTGGTCGCCATGTAAAATACAATAAAGGGGCTCTGGGTAGTATTTTCAAAATAGAAAAGTATGCCATATTGTCAGAGTATATTAAGTTCGTTGAGCTGTGTTTACACTGCCGGCATTCAAGAAAATAGCTTGGTTCATCAGCTATGATGTACTCTTTAAAGCCCTTCCTATAGTTAGACATCAATAGATGCTGTCACGGCCACCCAGGTCTGGTCCCAGCTCACAAGAGACCTCACTCCGTTGCAGCTTATTTACAGGAAAAGTTTATTGAAGATTTCTGCTTCTCATACAGTTCAGCATTGTGGCCGTACGTCTGCCACGTTAGACCGCTGAAGTCCCCTCTGACTCCTCCCCTCTTCCGCACCAACTTAATAGCCTGGCTCTAGACCACCTCTTCCTCTCCTTTCTTTTCCGCAGGGTCTTCCTGCCCCCCTGGGTTCCCTCTCTCCGTGACTCGCCTGAGGCTGAATCCTCTGCCGCCTCTTCCCCCCTCTTTCTGGCTTTAGGGCCGGGCTCCTCCCCTGAGCTCTCTCCACTTCCGCGCGCCTCTACGTTTGAACTTGGCGCGCGTACGTTGCTGCTGACCTTTCTTTCGACCGCTACACCACCCCCTGCTCTGCTCTCCACCCTTTCCGGCTGAACACCCTGCTCCAACCCCCTCTCTCTGTTCTCTCCTAATCCTGCTCCCTCCGAGAGGCTGACGACTCCACCCCCTTTTCTCCGTTCCGGCTGAGACGTCTCTTGCTTCCTCTGTCTTCCACTGGGCTCCTCTCCGCTTCTCCCTTCTCCTCCCCTTTGCTTGATTAAGGTAACCCCCTTTTGAGAATCCTCTGACTCGCTGCTCAGACTCGTGGATTCCCTCAGAATTCCGTCATCTTCTTCCTCATCCTTCTGCCCCTCCTCCCACTCGCTCTCCGTCTCCTCTGTCATCTCCTCCTCTCTCCCAGAAACCCTGACATCCATCCCCCCCTCGAAGCCCCCCCTTCCCCCCTCCCGCTCGCCGGGGACCGGTTGTGGAAACTGCGGCTCTTCGGGGGTAGACTCAGGATACAGGTCGTCTACGTCAATGTTCTCTGCTGGCAGTTCTGTGTAAGTGTATTCGAAGTCGGGTTCTTCCCCCAAATGCTTCTCAGTCTCTGCTTCCATCGCTACTTCCTCCGGTGCTGCCCGCCAAGGACCTATCAGCCACCTCTTACGCCATTCCTCCTCTGGCTGCTCCTCCCACCAATAAGGGGTTTCCGTGTCCACCCCCGAGCACGATCCCCTGGGCGGGCTTGATTCTGGTGTTCTTTCCTCGGGGGAAGAGAAACCCCTGAACGTGCCATTTGACAATGTGGGTGTGAAAAGCCAGTCATCAAAGTACTCAGCTGGCATGGGTCTATGTGGGAAAAGTGCATGGAACTCTTCTTTCAAAAGGGGTTCGTCTAACTCGTAGCCTGGCACCCAACTATTAGCAGCGGCTGGTGTGCCCTCCCTGGCGAGAAAATATTCAACTCCCTCCTCCCCCCATCTCGAGTCCAGTATCTCTGTGACCTCGTTAAGAGGTTCTGGTCTTGGCGATTCCCCCCTCTCAGGCGCCCTCCTACGTGGCTCTGGGGGTGCTCCTGACTCTTGAAACCTGTGTGGGGTTTTGTAGGGAGTGAGCACCGACCTATGAAAGACCGGGTGCACCCTGGAACCTTCCGGAAGGGCTAGACGAAAAGCCACCGGATTGATCTTAGCCTCAACTTGATATGGCCCTAGCTGCCTGTGTCCTAACTTCTTCTTGGCCAATGACCTGGCCGGCATCGCGTGGGCTGCTAACCACACCCAGTCCCCAACCTGGATGTCCTCTCCCGCCCTCCTGTGCTTATCGGCCTGCACCTTATACGCCTGTTTTGCCAGCTCCAAATGTCTCCGCAGCTCCTCGTGCACCTCTTGCAACTCCGCTGCAAACTGGTCGGCATCTTGAGGCCCCCCCCCTCCTGGTGCCGCAAATCTCGGGAAGGTTCTGGGATGACGGCCATTGTTCGCGAAGAAAGGCGTCACCCCGGTGGAAGCGTGTTTCGTGTTGTTGTAGGCGAATTCAGCCATCGGCAGATAGTCCACCCACGCCGCAGGTCGCTGGTTGGCGTAGCACCGCAGGTACTGCTGCATGATCGCGTTGACCCTCTCCGCTTGACCGTTGGTTTGTGGATGCCTCGCCGATGTCAGGTTGATTTTGACGTGCAAGATGCCCAGAAGCTTTCGCCAGAAAGTGGAAACAAACTGGCGCCCCCTGTCGGACAAGACGGACTGCGGAAGTCCATGCACTCTGAAAACGTGATCGATGAAGAGCTTTGCGGTCTGTTCTGCCGTCGCCACCTTGGCACAAGGGATGAAGTGCGCCATCTTGGTGAACAAGTCCACCACCACTAACACCGCCGTCTTACCTCTGGAGCTGGGCAGGTCTGTAACAAAGTCCAACGCTACCCTCTCCCATGGTTGCTGCGGTGTCTCCAGCGGTTCTAGCAATCCCGCCTGCTTCTGGTGCACTGGTTTGGACCTCTGGCAGATATCACACCTGGCGACGTAGTCCGCCACCTCTCCTCTCATCTGGGGCCACCAAAAGTCTCTAGCCACCAACTCCATCGTCTTCTCTTTGCCGAAATGGCCTGCACTAGGGGCGTCATGCAACTGTTGCAGAACCTTGGCTCGAAGATCGTCGGTGGGCACGTAAAGGGCACCCTTACGAGTCAAAAGTCCATCTTGTAAGTGAAACTCATCGTTGTGTCGCGACCCTCCGCGTAGCTCCTCCATCTTAGACTGTGCAAACTGATCCCTTTGCAACGCGCGTCGCACCGCGTCCAGGTCGACTGCGATGGTAGCGCACGTCCACGCCTGCGGTGCGAAAATGTGCTTTGCTGCGATTGGAGCTGCTTCCTCCAAGTATTGCGGCTTTCGGGACAGCGCGTCTGCAATAACATTGGAGTTTCCTGGGATGTATTCTATTTTGAAGTCGAAGTCCGCAAAGAACTCCGCCCAGCGCATGTGTCGCTGGGTCTGCAACTTAGCCGTCCGCCAATACTCTAAGTTCTTGTGATCCGTGCGGACCTGCACCGTGTGCTTGGCTCCTATTAAGAAGTGTCGCCACGCTTTGAAAGCTGCATGAATGGCCAACAACTCCCTGTCCCATATGGTATAATTGCGCTCCGTCTTGCTGAGCTTCCGGGAGTAGAACGCACCCGGTCTCCAGTTGCCTTGTGAATCCTCTTGCAAAAGAACGGCCCCAACCGCTCTGTCTGACGCATCGGTCTCTACCCGCATGGGTCTGCCGGGATTCACGTGGAGCAGCTGCTCTTCGGAGGCGAAAAGACCCTTAAGCGTCCGGAAAGACCGCTCCGCTTGTTCGGTCCAGACGAACTTCTTCTTCTTGGAACTGAGGGTGTCAGTGATCGCCGCCGTCGCGTTCGCAAAACCTTTAATAAACTTGCGGTAAAAATTGGCAAAGCCGATGAACCTCTGGACCTCTTTCCGATTTCGAGGGCTTTTCCAGTCCAACAGCGCTTGAACCTTAGCCCTGTCCATGGCCAGTCCCTCGTCGGACAACTTGTAGCCAAGGAAATCAACCTCTCTGACATCAAACTGGCACTTTTCCAACTTGGCGTACAGCCTGTGTTCCTTCAGCCTCTGCAGGACCTCCCTCACGTCCTTATCGTGATCCTCCGGCGATTCCGAGAAAATCAGGATATCGTCGAGAAAGCAGACACACTTTTTGTAGAGGAGACCTGCTAGCACGTGGTGCATAAATGCTTGAAAAACGTGGCTGCCATTTTGGAGGCCGAAAGGCATGACTCTGTATTCGTATGTGCCCAGAGGGGTGAACATGGCGGTCTTCCACTCATCTCCTTTCCGGATGCGGATGAGATTGTAAGCTCCACGTAGGTCCAGCTTGGTGAAAATCTTGCCCCTCCTGACGGTCGCTAAAAGGTCGTCAATCTTGGGCATGGGGAAAGCTTTGGGCTTAGTCAAGCTGTTGATGAACCTGTAATCCACTATAAGCCTTTTTTGGGGCGTGTCCTTCTTCTTCACAAAGAAAACAGGGCTGCCTCCCGCTGCTTTAGATTCCTGGATGAAACCGCGCTTGAGGTTATGGTCTATGAACTCCCGAAGCTCTTGCATTTCGTCCTCCGACATGGAGTACAGCTTGGCAGCAGGCAATTGCGCCCCTGGCACTAAATCAATCGCGCAGTCGTAAGGTCTATGAGGCGGCAACTTGTCAGCTTCCTTCTCACAGAAAACCTCCAAGAATTCGTGGTACTTGTGAGGCACTGTTTGCACCATACCCAGATGCAATGGCTGCTCAGCTTCTCCTCCCTGATCGGTCTGAAAGCAATGCTGAGCACAATACGATGAACAAAAGTTGATCTGCCTCTGGTACCACGCAACCGCGGGACTGTGCCTCTCCAGCCAACTCATGCCTAACACGATGGGTGTGTCCGATAAGTGGGTGACATTGAAACTAATAAGCTCTCGATGGTTGCCAATCTGCATCATCATGGGAGGGGTTTGCTGCACCACTTGCCCCCCCAGCAACTTCCTGCCGTCCACCGTGACCACGTTCAGAGGCGTCGTTGCAGGCAGGAGCGCCATGTTGTGCTGCTTAACGAACTGCAGTCCCATGAAGTCGGCGTTGCTTCCCGAATCGATCGTTATTGGAACCTCGAGGAGTCTCCCATCAGGCAACTGGAGTGTTGCTGTGAGCAGAACTGCCGGTTTGGGAGGCAAAGGGTCCACGCTCTGCAGTGATGCTGGGGGCTTGTCTACAGATCCGCCTGGCTGAGCCCCAGTAGCTCTGCTTCCAGCCAGGCACTGTCGTTTCCCTGAAGCTGCTCCCCTGGTTGCACCTCTGCTGTTACAGTTGCCAGCGCTGCAGTGTGCTTCTGGAGCCTCTGGGGGCACTCTTTCGCCATATGGTGCGCACTGTCACAGATGTAACACTTCCTGGTTCCTCTAGGAGGCTTCGCTTTGGCTGCACCAGGGACAGGGCTCTGGGATGGCTTCTGAGCCCTAGCACCACCAATCTCCATTGGCTCCTCTCTGTCCTTCCCCATTGGCGAGGGGTGCGCACGGCTGAAGTCCCTGTGCACAAAAGGGAGAGTCCTTGCTTGCGCACGCGCTTGGGGCCCGTCCTCCTCATGCCACGGACGCCCCTCATGTCGAATTCCAAGAGCTAAAGCCCGTTGCACCACGTCTTCTAGGGTCTGGGGTCTGTCCCCCCTAGCGATCTCATCCTTGATGGGGGGGCTCAATCCCTCCCAAAAAAGATCTCTGACCGGTTTACTGTCCTTTGGCCAATCTAAGGCGGTGAGCAATGCAAAAAATTTAGAGTGGTATTGGCGCACAGTCGCTTTCCCCTGCCTCAGCCCGTGCATTTGACGGCGCGCAATGTCCACATCCACAGAGGATTGAAAACAAGAATCCATCGCTTTGATGAACGCAGTTGAATCGCGACGGGCCGGTCCATCTTCGCGCCACAAATTGCGTAGCCAAGCCCTGGCCTCCCCATGCAGGTGCGAAACAATGAACCCCACTCTCTCCTCCTCATCTTTAAAATCGTGACGGAGTAAGTGCAGTGCATATACAACGTCCGCTCTGAAATTGGGATAGTCTTGCAAGTTGCCATTAAAATGCGGAACTAGGGCACCCCCCCTCCGTCCAAGCGCAATGCCCTCCGCTCTGGATCCTGGGGCCCCCGCCTTGTCCGCGCGCTCCCACCTTGCCTGCAAATCCTGGCACGTCTTCTCCAAGTCGTCATTCTTCTTCTGCGAAGCAATGACTGCCGATGTGAGAGCGGTAACCTGATCCCGCAATGCAACCAGCTGCTCCTCAGCGCTCATGGCTGCTCCCGTTCGTGAGCTTCGCAAAAAAAAAAATTTTTGCTTTGGCAGAGGGGACTTACTGTCACGGCCACCCAGGTCTGGTCCCAGCTCACAAGAGACCTCACTCCGTTGCAGCTTATTTACAGGAAAAGTTTATTGAAGATTTCTGCTTCTCATACAGTTCAGCATTGTGGCCGTACGTCTGCCACGTTAGACCGCTGAAGTCCCCTCTGACTCCTCCCCTCTTCCGCACCAACTTAATAGCCTGGCTCTAGACCACCTCTTCCTCTCCTTTCTTTTCCGCAGGGTCTTCCTGCCCCCCTGGGTTCCCTCTCTCCGTGACTCGCCTGAGGCTGAATCCTCTGCCGCCTCTTCCCCCCTCTTTCTGGCTTTAGGGCCGGGCTCCTCCCCTGAGCTCTCTCCACTTCCGCGCGCCTCTACGTTTGAACTTGGCGCGCGTACGTTGCTGCTGACCTTTCTTTCGACCGCTACACCACCCCCTGCTCTGCTCTCCACCCTTTCCGGCTGAACACCCTGCTCCAACCCCCTCTCTCTGTTCTCTCCTAATCCTGCTCCCTCCGAGAGGCTGACGACTCCACCCCCTTTTCTCCGTTCCGGCTGAGACGTCTCTTGCTTCCTCTGTCTTCCACTGGGCTCCTCTCCGCTTCTCCCTTCTCCTCCCCTTTGCTTGATTAAGGTAACCCCCTTTTGAGAATCCTCTGACTCGCTGCTCAGACTCGTGGATTCCCTCAGAATTCCGTCATCTTCTTCCTCATCCTTCTGCCCCTCCTCCCACTCGCTCTCCGTCTCCTCTGTCATCTCCTCCTCTCTCCCAGAAACCCTGACAGATGCTTACCATTTTACTAGTGGCGAAAAAACCCCCACACAGCCCTATATGTTAATAGCTTTCTATACATTCTGACCTCTGTTGCATACATGAAATGGCTTAGTTCATGTTGTATATATGAAATCCATAGTCTTTAGCCATTTCAGACCAGAAACCCACCTATAATTCAAACATGGATTTCTTAATTTTTTACTATCTGTTTGCTTCTGCTACTTTAGATCAGGCCATACTCTGGTACTCTGTCCCGACCCATCAGTTGAAAACCAATGGTATATATTATAATAGCCATTGAATGGGAAACTAAAGATGGCTGTGGGCTTCATGCAGAATTATTTAATATGTTTAGTGTCACATTAAGTTTTCACTTCAGAATACAGTTGCCCGAAAAAGCCTATATCTGCAATGAGCATTTAAGGCTCACACAGCAAATATGGACAGTGATTCAAAGTTCAGGCTCTCAGATTTGTTTATTGACTGGGTTGTGCACTACAGGAGGGAAGGGGGGGGAGAGTGGTCCTTCAAACATTGCTGGACTGTAATTCCCATCATCTCTAGCCATGGGCAGTGCTGGTGAGGCTGATGGGAACTGGAGTTCCAACAGTTCCCTGTGGCCTGGTGGGCTACAAATTTCCACCTCCTACTCCACAGGAAGGCTTCTTTCCTCATTCAGTTGTAAGTGCAAAGGAGCTACTTCCTTTGAACTGACTGGAGAAGCCCAGGTCAGAGCGCCCTCGGAAAGAAAGACAAAGGCTCAAAACCTAGCTGGTGAATCTTCCAGTGATTACTTCATAGCTGTTGATGATACTTCTGTCCTGTAAGGAGACCTAGAGAAGTTGCTCTAGTGGACTGCTTGCTTACTGACTTTTCTGTTGAGAATAATAGCTGTGGACCATTTAGATTAATTAGTGGTGACCTTCTATTGAAATGAACATTTGCACCCTCTGCCTTGGGTGATACTTGCGTCTTCCGCCTTGGGTGACTTGGAAGTTATATGTGCAGAAGCAGAAATTGCATTCCGCAACGGGCAACCAGCCTTTTGCGAGGAATTGGAGACATCTGGGTGCCACGTTTGGCACCTAACATCTCTTAACTGGCTGGCACGGCTGCAATGCGGCACCAGTCAGCTGTTATGTGGGGCAGCACAGAGCTTAAAAATGCATGGCTTTTGGTGTTGCAGGGCCCTGCGAATCACCTGGCTTGGGCCACACCAAAAGCAGCACACATATCAGGCACGCCCAAAACAGTTGCTACCTGTATTCATTATTTCAATATTTTGTGTGAATTGAGTTGTTGGCTTTTTTGGGGACGCGGGTGGTGCTGTGGGTTAAACCACAGAGCCTAGGACTTGCCGATCAAAGGGTCGGCGGTTCGAATCCCCATGACGGGTTGAGCTCCCGTTGCTCGGTCCCTGCTCCTGCCAACCTAGCAGTTCGAAAGCATGAAGTGCAAGTAGATAAATAGGTACCGCTCCGGTGGGAAGGTAAAGGGCGTTTCCGTGTGCTGTTCTGGTTCGCCAGAAGCGGCTTAGTCGTGCTGGCCACATGACCTGGAAGATGAGCACCGCAACCCCAGAGTCTGCCATGAATGGACCTAATGGTCAGGGGTCCCTTTACCTGGGGAAGAAAAGCAGTATACAAGGAATAAAGGAAATAATAACAAAGTGTGAACATCAGGGGCCAGGGTCACCAGGCATTCTCCTGATTCTTCTTCCCACTTCCAATTTCATATCTACGTCACATGCATTGGGCTTTTGAGTTGGAGAACACAGTGGTGGCCACTTCTGTATTATTATGGCTTATTTATGACCTACTCTTTTCCATTTGTTTATTTGCTTTCTAGGGATAAGCTATTTGGCTGTGCACACTTCTCTCTGTTTTGCTAAAGAGTTTTCCCCTTCTCTTCCGCAGGATTGTTTACGAGCCTGCCAAGAACAGATTGAATCCCTCCTTGAATCTAGTCTACGCCAGGCGCAGCAACACAACATATCTTCAGAAACAAAGACTGTTGAAGATGAAGCTGATCTTTCCTGCACACCCACTGATGTTAGAGATGTGAATATTTAAGGAGGACTTCTGCAGTTGGGTTTGCTTGGCAGCACCAGCAAACAACGAAAGGGCATCTGAGAAGGAAGTGGAATCAGGATCTTCTCCCCCCTGCCCCTCCCTCCCCCCACCCAGGAAAACCTTTTCTCCAGGACTTTTTATACCAGAAGGGAAAATGTCATTCATTCTTTTCTTCGCTATTCCTTCCTACCCTTTGTGACTCTTAACAGACAACCCCCCCTTCACTCTCAACCGTCTTAAAAAGAAAAAAAAAATAGTATTTGCATGATCTCCAGGGGTTTGTGCTACAAAAATAGAAGATTTTATACAATAATAATCAATTAGTTTTTTATATATTAAAGTGTTTTTGTCTTTATGTTGTAAAAATAGGCATTAACACACACACACACACACACACACACACACACACAGTCTCTCCAGGGGAGGTATTAGATTTGATTCTTGCATATTAAAAAGCCAACCATTTTTAAAGTAGAAGAGGGTGTGTTTTTTTTAGATAGGTTATATGTGTTTTGGGTGTGTGTTTTTTTCCTTTAAAAAGCATAGCTTTAATGCAGTTCTAGGCTTTTCTGTATCTTGCTTGCTTATGCATTTAGTCACTTTATAATTCATCTGTAAATGTTTATTTTATCCCCTTAGGTTTTTATCCTCTTCACCTTATAAATGGTTTTAATGTAACCTTTACGTTAGTATATGTTAGCAATCAGCATTATTATATGTTAATCTTCTGTGCCTGTGGATTACCTGTGTGTAAGGCTTCTAGGGGTTCCAGCTTAGCATGGCCAGGAAAAGATCCGACATTCTGTTCCAACATTAAAGAGAAGTTCCAATAGCTATATAATATATTTTTGTAACCTTCCTATTTTTGTAGTGTACAAAAACGTGCTGGTTTTCACCCAAACGATACACAGCCTAATTATATCCAGGTTGAATCCACAGTTTTATCTTCTTTTTTATTATTATTATTGTTTTAAAACCATTCCATTTCAAAGCACTTTCAGTTCATTAGGTATAGGAAATACTTTCTTTTTTGTGTGTGTGGGAATTTTTTTTTTCTTCAAATGGAATGGTTTGGAAATTATATATATAAATATATAAATATATATATAAAGTGCTTGTGTGCAAACTCAGAATTGCAAAGCAAGTGCATTTAACTATGGTGTGAGGAAAGGTGGGGTTGTTGTTTTTTTCTGAAGGGTTGTGTTCCAGTCAGAGAAATTGCATTCACAAAATTGCCAGGATATCTTCCTAACCTTTTCAATAGAAGAGATGTTTAGAAATCTTTTGGTGCCAATTCATTTTTTTAAAAAAATATAAATTTAGGGGCCTGAAAGGTTTACCTATAGGACACATATTTTGAGAATTGTCTCTAGATGTTGTACAACTGAAGGCTATTAAACACTAAAATATATAATTTATAGTTAAGGCTAAAAAGAATATTTATTGCAGAGGATGTTCAGAAGGCCAGTATAATTTGTAAAATAAATCACCCCCTTGATTCTGAGAAAACAAAAAGATCTTTCTGCCCTTGATGTTGCAGTTTTAACTCATCTTACTAAGAAATGAGGACATGTCAAGATAGTACCACATTCGGCCCAGTTGTTTCCAAAATAACCACGAGAAAGCACCATAGTTAAAAGTGTAGAATTGGTGTACTTGAAAAGAAAAGAAAAGTTCTTAATCCAGTGTAATTCCCCTCCTTTTTTTTTAATTTAGCTACAAATAGAAAATTTGCACATCTTGGCTATGTATCTTTTTTATTATTATTGTAGAAAGTAGCTGAAGGGACGTGGACATAGCTGTTGAAGTTGATGCTTGAGGAGAATGTGATGGCAAAATGTATGTGAGAAACTGCCGCTAAGGTGTTGATTGTAAAAAACAAAAAAAAAGTTTTAAAAAGGAAAAAAAAAGGAGCGGACGCTCCCATTTTTTTTATTGAGCTGCTATGGATAAATTCCCAGCATGAATTGAAAAGAAAAATTAACATTGCTTTTCTGTATCTTTGTCATTGTGTTTTGCTGCTATTTTGTGGTCTTTTTTTTTTTTTTTTTTTTTGGTTATACAATGTCATATACTGCCATGTTATAGGTTTTAAATTTTCTCATAGAAAATTATATTATTGACATTTTTTGGTAGATTTTTTTTTTATGTGATCAATTTTTACTTAATGTGATTTACTGCTCTATTCCAAAAAAGGTTCCTGCTTCACAATACCTCATACTTCAGTTAACCGTGTTTAGATCAGGTTTTAATGTTCGTTCACAATGCCTCATAGTTCTACTGCAAGCTGAAATGCATTGGACATTATTCTGAATGGGTCTCGCGATTTGCAACTAGTTTGTGCTAATGTTAAAACAGCAGACATTTCAGAAGATTGAGTAATGTCAGGTTCTTTTGGTTATGTGTTTTTTTTTTGTTTTTTTATAAAGTGGATTCTTTTTTTCTGATCTGGGGTTTATTATCATAGTAGTTTTTAAGCTGTGTTATTAGCCACATTTGATATATGAAAGGTGCATTATAATATAACTCTTATATGCCCGATGCTTTCCATCACTGGGGAATCATCATGCGGTATGATAGGTTATCTTCTGGAATTTAAGTATTGTGTGTGTTTAATCTGTTATGATATATTAGGGTTTTTGTTGATGTTAATTATAGCATAATGCTAATTTAAAAAAAAATACAAACAGCAACCTGTAAATCTCATTAAGTAAGCCAGCTAACAGAGTTGTATGGTGAAGAATAATCTAGTTGCCTGTATGCTGCTAAACCAAAACAGAATTAGAACTTCATTTTTGAGGGCAAACGCAGTTAAGATCCTACCTAAGCTTATTCAAATGGAAAAGGACAGCAGGCTTGTAAGGCTTCTAGCATCCGCAGGACCCACGAGGACTGGATTCATTCTGTCCAAATTTCAGGAACATTTCTTACTGCTTACCTCATAGACATTTCTGTTTGTGGCATCTCTGTGTCTCTGAACCAAACAAGATTATTGAGTTAGTGGTTGTTGGTTATATTATGTGTTGCTCACTGAGAAGCGGCAGCGTGTACTGCAAAATTTTAAGTATTGTATGTACTAAAAGGCCAAATGCTGTTAAGCGGGTTCACGTGCCAACAGAGATGCTTTATTTGTCACATTGTTATAACGATCTATAGAAAGCAAAACAAATCAGATTTGTATCTTTAAAAAAATAATAATATTGTACTTATTGGCATCACTGGTCTGAAATGCACATGTTCACCAACAGACCTGTAACAGATAAGTTTCCAGCAAAAGAAAGAAGAATAAAGACCTCCCCTAAAAGTCTAGAAATAAATTTGTAAAACCCAATGCTTGTGTCCTGTGCTTTTATTCAGTGGGAACGGTTTGTGAACCACAAATCTGCTGCACTCAATTATCCTTTATATTTATAAGCGTTCATGATTCAGTATACTGAATCTATAAAGATTGAGATGTTGAGTAATGTTTTCACACATTGCCAGAATAAAGCAATGATCAGAATATATTCTTGGCACAATCCTTCCCACACTCACTAACACAATGGAAAGTTTCTATATAATGGATCACATTTTTTAAAGAAGCCTTTATTTCACAAATATGATGCATTTACAGACCCATGTAAAAAGGTTGTCTCAGTCCTTGACAGTGTTTTGCAAAGTTCCTAATGAAATATATGGGCCAGCATTTTCTTGCAGTTTGTTAAACATGATCAAAAAAAGCTTTCACTTTTCTCTTAAGCGTAACACTAGATTCTCTACCTGCTCTGAATAATTATATTAGTTTTAACATGTGGACCACATCCCATACCTTTACAATACAGTCTTCTGATGTCTAGGTCCTTGCGGTTCTCTTGTGTGCCTGATTCTGTGAGTTACAACGTGTCCTGATACTATGATCACCCTATGCTGGTGGGCAAGAGTCTCTCTGAATGGGCCCTCCTCCCCAAAGTTACCACTGCCCAGACATTTCGTTTGCAGAGTCCACACAATTGTCCATTGGAAGGTACTGATCTATCTTGACAGCAGCAAAAGCCAGGGGGCTCCAGGAGGTATGGCAGTGGGGACCCAGCCCTGGTGCCATCTTGGAAGATGCCAATCAATGCCAACCCCTGGCGCTGGTCCTGCGTTTACCCTCAAGACAACTTTGCAAGGTGAACATAATGGTTGATCAAGGTTTTGAACTTTGATTTCCCTTGTCCAAACCCAACAAAATTAGTTCCAAATTTAATCCTCCAAGGCCATGCAACATGCGTAGGCTTAATCCATTCAAAGGTAAGCACTTTTAAAAGTCTTCGTTATTTCAGTGTAAGAAAGTGGAGCGTGTACTACTTGCAGCTGAACTTAAAAATTAAAAACAATTTGGACTTTCCTTTTGTTCAGTATCTGAATGATAAGGCATTAGAAATTGCACATACAGAAACTAACACTAGCAGAAGCCAATGCAACAAGCCCTGCTAGCACAACTGGACTCCTGTAGTCTTATGTTGCTGAAACACACAGGCCAGCAAAAATATATCAACTTATATTCAAATATCAAACAGAACCAGAACAAATTGAAAAGTGCATGATTGAGCACAAATGATAGGAGAGCGTATTCACCTAGATCTTGGTAGAAATGTACGGGAAGCGGCTCACAAATTTTCTTTGAACATAGGCATAAGGAGGAAACTATTTTATAGTAATGACAAGATGGTATAGTACTCCAGCCAAGGTACATAAAATTATTAAGAGCCACACTCCCTTATGTTGAAAATGTCAAGAAGTGATGGGGGGTTGTTCACATGTGGAAGTGCAAGATGGTGAATAAATATCGGAAGATAATAAATCACAAATATGTTACCTATGAAATCCTGTTATGCCCAATTATAAAAAAAGAGTGTCAAACAGTAAGATCAGAATACAAAGAATTTCCTATATAGTAGCAGAAAATAGACAAAATAAGCTTTTGCCAAATTGCTAGAAATTTACGTACAATACAAAAAGACACCGTTTGGGACCACATAAGTCTTCTGGGCTTACAATATATTCATATATATCTGGGTAGCTGAATTAATGCAAATCAGATGTTAACATTTTGGGTTTATTATAAGAAAGGTTAATGAATGTTTGAAATGAAGTGTTAAGCCTTTTAATAGATCAAGAGATTAAGATGATTGGGTTAAGAAAGTTCTCTGTTGGACTTGAGTTTTTATAGATTGAATATAGTTTTTGTTATGTACTTGATTTTATTTTTCATTTGTATATGTCTGGTGATATGGATTCAACTGTAACTTTCAGAATATGGATGATTTGGATAGATCTTCGGCAATCACTCGTAGCCAAGTAAGATTGTCTTCCATAAACACGGTTTTAACAATGAGTCCATAAGTGACTGTGGACGCCAATTCTGGATCCAAACGTCCTTCCACAGTGGGGACATTGGTTTCTGGGCGGGAGTTGATCACGGTGTGGATTTGCCAAGTGTGCCTTCCTCTTAGCACGTTTCTCCCTTGTTAAAAGACCGTTGTGTGTGGTTTTTATTTTTTAAGTAGATTTATTGCTCTGGGACATGCCCTATAGGTAAATGTACGCCTGACCATTAGGTCCAGTGTTGTGACCGACGGGTTGCGGCGCTCATCTCGCTTTATTGGCCGAGGGAGCCGGCGTACAGCTTCCAGGTCATCTGGCCAGCATGACTAAGCCGCTTCTGGCGAACCAGAGCAGTACACGGAAACACCATTTACCTTCCCGCCGGAGCGGTACCTATTTATCTACTTGCACTTTGATGTGCTTTCGAACTGCTAGGTTGGCAGGAGCAGGGACTGAGCAACGGGAGCTCACCCCGTCACGGGGATTCGAACCGCTGACCTTCTGATTAGCAAGTCCTAGGCTCTGTGATTTAAACCACAGCGCAACCCTTCAGACATTGCCCTATAATTCACTTTATTTGTGCAAACCCATGTGCTCGAATCCCTGCTACAAAATAGCGACACAAGTCTACTCTCTGGATTCTCAGAGATAACCCTGGAAGATCATTCCATCCAGCCTGACTGAGGAGATGCTTCCCAACTGGTGCCAGGTAATTCCAGTGCTTCCTAGTATCCTTCCTGGGCAGTGAGAGAAGCTTGTTTCCCCTGCATAGGCTTGCCACCACGGACCCTGCATGGACAGCAGTAGCAACAAACAAACAAACTCCAGAGAACCAGAGGCATTCTCTTCCCAGTCTCATTCCAGCATATTTTTTGCTGCCCCTGCCATCAAGAGAGGAGTTAATTTGCTTTGTCACAATCTGTTGCAAGGTGCATTAAGGAATCACCAGACTAAAATGCAGGGTCCATATGTACCTTAAAACGGAATAAGTGCATAATGAATTGGCTCAGTTTTTATATAACAGTATCTTGCTTTTATGAAGGAGAAACGGCATTTCTGGAACATGCAACCATATAAAATATTATCCTATTTAAAACAGAGTATATAAACTCACGGAAACTTTTTTTAAAAAATAGGTGTGGTCCGTGTTTACATTTTACAGATTGCATCACATGGCATAGCTCTTGCAGGCAAAAGATACGCTGGAGAGGCAATGTCAACAAACCAGTTATGCCATTGTTGCTATTTTCTAGTTTATGAGTTGGGGGCAAGAGGAGTAGGCTGTATGCAGATACCTTCCTGAGCCCTGGATCCAGCAAGTGTTAAAATAGAGGTCAGGTTAGCTCCCTGATGAGGTGATCGCCTGGGTGATGGGCCATTAAGGGAACCCAAGGAAAGGGGCTCTGTGTGAGATGGCAAATGGGAGGTGCCCCTCCACTAGCTCGTGGTTAGTTAGCAGGAAAAGCCATAGTTGAGTTGCAGTGATGGTGGATAGAAGAAAAAACTGCAGACTGGAGACAGAAGCAGAGCAACATTTGATTTCTGTTTGAATTCAAGGCTATGGGAGAAAGAAGACCCGTTTTGTGGTGTTGATGTTGTGAATACTTCCATCGTACGCTCAGGTGGTATATATGTGTAAATAAACCTTATATCATAAAGACACCTCAGTCTCTGTTGTGCCAAATGGAAATATGAACCCTTGGTAAGTGCCTGGAACCCCTGCAATTTTGGCACTGCTCAGGGATTAGGGTGGCACGTTACTCTATTATTGCCAAATCTCGACTGCAACGACCATAGAAAGATGCAGTCTTGCATTACTTTCAGGGAGTGGGCTACCTCTCTGGTAGCTGTTCACCATGACCAAATTGTATATGTGGCTGCATTTGCTTATAAAAATAGTAAATTGGGCCTTAAAAAAAGTGTGCCTACACAAAAATTTGTGTTGGGTTTTTGGAAAAAAAAAATTAAAAGCCAGTTAGAGAACAATGTAGGCATGTGTTTTTAAACTACTGTTCGTGCAGTCTGGTCAGGACTGTGTGACACAGTATACAGTGTTTTGTCATCCAAGGAATGTCTTTGATCAAGAGTTTATGCAAGAAGGGGGGAGCCATGAAACCCTAATCCGTTCCCACAGTCCAGTAAACGTGAGCTGGACAAACACTGGACAATAGCAGTAAAGCTTGCTGTTGGAACAATAGCACCAACTAAAAAAATTAAAGGGCTGCTGACTCACAGTTCCTACATTCAAGAAAGATTCCATGCAATATTGATTAGTCCCCAGATTCAGAGGGGGGCGAAAGATTTAAAACTTTCATTATACCTTCAGATTTTTTGAAGAAAGCACTCACTCATGCTCCAACGAAAAGCAACAACATATGCAATCGATCTCCATTTTGTACCAATGCTAGATGAGGAGGCTGTCTAGGCATCGCACAATCTTTTCCTCAACAAGGGCCCTAAAAATAGGCAGACCCATTTGAAAATACAATTGCTGTGTCTGCTATGAAATCATTGAGCCCCAGTATGAAACACTTCTAAATTCTATTCAGCAAGACAAAAGATAGATGCTGCTCCCAAAATGTATTCAAGCAGGATTTCTAGTTAAGAAGCATGATGGAACATTATTTGGGGAAAGGAAAATGAACATTTCGGGGGAAACCAGGTACAATTAAAAACAATAAGAAATGGTTGTTGTAACATTTCTGCTTTTAGCACAGTCTATCTAAAATTGGTATTCCCAAAATTTAAAAGGCTGAGGGCTACTTTGTACTTGATAGCTTCCTTTGAAGTGCAGAGTAGGCTTTTCCTACCTTACAAATACCAAGTAGAGAGCTGACATGTGCAACACTGTTTGTTGTACTCACCGTCACTTTATAATTTTTAGTTTATAGGAATTCTCTAAACAGGAAGTTGACATTTCTCAAGAGTTCTCCCGCTTCATTTCAGAGGCAGTTGTGTATACAAAGGATAAGTTTGTTTTCATTGGCAGGTGACATTGCCATTCATAAGAAAACTGTGTGAAGATGTTTTCATACAACCAAGCTATCGTTAGAGAACCATAATCATTTTATGAGAAGTGTGGTTTTGTAAATGATGGTCATGGCCATACAAATTCTCTCATCCAACTCTTTCAGAAACATTCCCAATGGATTTGACACACAAACATAGCACCTGTAATGTTTTCAAATTGAGAAAGTTACTGTTAATTTGCTGACAATTTCTAGCTGATTATGTCATACCATACAATTGTACAGCATAAAAGCATGTTAATTATACACAGAGGGTTACCTAGCTGATAATTTCTTCCTCTCACTTCAAGTATCTACAGGACCATACCAAGACATTTTCTTGCCTGAAGTGAAGGACAATATGGCACCTCACAAGTTTATTTAATTTTATCGGAACACGGGTGATAGAATAGCACCCTCCACCACAGGACAGCAGGTTAACTTAGTGACACACACAGCTTGGTCCTTTAACGCCTCAAGACCATTCCTTATCCTCCAATATCTGCTGCCTGAGGTGCCCCTGGGACTCTGCATTATAGGAAGAACTACAAATAGGTAGAAGATGCATTGAGGACACTGAGAAGATATTGGGATGAAAGCAATAGAAGTACTGGTAATAAGCATATTACAAGTGGAAGGCACACTTGGTATATGGCACACTAGCAATCCTTATAACAGCTTTGGGCCAATATTTTGGTGGTGTTGGGAGCTGAAACTATGAAACTACACACTACATTTAAAGCAGCACCATAGTATTTGAAGTAGTCAAGGCTCCCCCCCCCCCAAATGCTGGGATCTGCTGAAAATTGCTAGGAGACACCCCCCCAAGACCTGCATTTCCCAGAGTACAGTGGTGCCTCGGTTTACAGACTCTTCAGGTTACAGACTCCACTAACCCAGAAATAGTACCTTTACTTCAAGATGAGAACAGAAATTGCACGGTGGTGGTGCGGCGGCAGCAGGAGGCCCCATTAGCTAAAGTGGTACCTCAGGTTAAGAAGCTTCAGGTTAAGAACGGACCTCCAGATCGAATTAAGTACCACTGTATGTTAACAGTCAATCCCTCTTATTTGGGAATTGTAGCTTTTCATGAGTGGGGAATAAAAAAAGGTAAAGGACCCCTGACAATTAAGTCCAGTCGCGAACGATCTTGGGGTTGCGGCGCTCATCTTGCTTTTCTGGCTGAAGGAGCCGACGTTTGTCCACAGACAGTTTTTCCAGGTCATGTGGCCAGCATGACTAAGTCGCTTCTGGCGTAACCAGAGCAGCGCATGGAAACGCCGTTTACCTTCCCGCTGGGGCGGTACCTATTTATCTACTTGCACTTTGACGTGCTTTTGAACTGCTAGGTTGGCAGGAGCAGGGACCGAGCAACGGGAGCTCACCCTGTCACGGGGATTCGAACCGCGACCTTCCGATCGGCAAGTCCTAGGCTCAGTGGTTTAGACCACAGCGCCACCCGCGGGGTCTCCTAACAACTTTCAGCACCCTTAACAAACTGCTGTTCCCAGAATTCTTCGAGGGGCAGCCCACAACTGTTCTAAGTGGTATACTGCAGATGAAATTTTCCAACTCATAGACTTTATTTCTGGCCTTTAAACTGTTCCCTCATTTCTCATAATTTCTCATAATTTCTACAAATTGTTTATCTTGTATTCTTCTGGTCATCCTGAATATTTTTATTTGCTGCTGTTTAAAAATAATCATGAAATAAAAACCGCAGCAATCATATCACTCCCCTGCTGTTTGCTTCCTGCCTGGACTACTATGTGAAAAATTAATATTCAAGCCCAGAAACCAGATACGAAGAACGTCTCCAAGATTGGCTCTCTGCTCTTACTGGTATTCAAATGATGCCCAGAGATCTCTTATGCTTATCTGATTTACCCCCACAGCCCTTTGAACTACAAGGAATGTACCCTCACAGTTTAAACTCCGGAATTCAGGAGGCAGGAATTGGCCTCAGAGAACAAATGCTCTTGGGGGAGGAATTCACTGAACTCAACCTCCAGATCTACTGGATTCTTTAAACTATGAGGGAGAATGTTCTCCATTCATTTAAACTTGGTTGGGGGAATTTTATTTGTGCCCTCCAGAGAGTGCTGGACTACAGCAGCCATCATCCCTGACCATTCTTCATTATTTGGGGTAAGCGCAGACTGTATGCAGCAACAAGACAAGCAGAGCACCCCTAAATGCAGGTAGTTAAATTTAATTAAAATGAAGCCAAAGTAAACCACAAATAATTCATTCAAGTATGAAGTGCTTTGTCAAGTGGCTTGACTTCCCTACAAGAATTAGCTGGTTCTGGATTAAATTAGGCTGCAAATTGCAGTTCTGTGGGCAATTTACCTAGGAATAAGATCCACTAAACATAGGACAAGGGTAGGTAACCTAAGGCCTGGGGGCCGGATGGGGCCCAATCACCTTCTCAATCCGGCCTGCAGACAGTCCAGGAATCATTGTGTTTTTACATGAGTAGAATGTATCCTTTTATTTAAAATGCATCTCTGAGTTATTTGTGAGGCATAGGAATTTGTTCATATTATTTTTCAAAATATAGTCCGGCCTCCCACATCGTCTGAGGGACAGTGGACTGGCCCACGGCTGAAAAAGGCTGCTGACCCCTGACATAGGAGGACTCACTTCTCAGTAAACATACATAGGACTATGCTGTTAGCGAACAAGTGAGCAGAATATTGCCACCCCTCATACATCCATATGCAAAAGGTCCAGAGCCATGGTTCCCAACGTGGGGCACACGCCCCACAGGAGGGCAATTTTTAAGGGGGGCAATTTGAGAATGAGTTGTAAACAGCTAATGGCCTTTTAGGCTTCCTCCACATGAATAGTTCACTTTTTGAAAAATAAGAATTATAAGTCGGAGGGGGGGCATCAGGATTTTAGAGATGCTGAGGTGGGGCATAGCCAAAAAAAAGAGGTTGGGAACCACTGGTCTAGAGGTTTATGTTAAAAGGGGACACAATGTTCTGCCCTAGACTCATTGTCAGGAGTGGTGGGTTAGAAGGCTTTTAAATGAAATAAATAGCTCACCCTTAGGTCCCACTGAACTCAATATGTGTAACTCACCCAAAAATTGTGATTTTATTCAATTTGGGGTGAGGTGTTGTTGTTTTTTGCAGCTACCATGGATGGTTATTTCCATAGATGTCGGCTGTGTGTTTTTAATGTTATAAACACTCTTGAGGGCAGGACTGAGCTACTTTGGCAGGATATAAGTGGTAAAAAAATATTAAATTTAATTAATGGTCCGTTTTAAGGAATGTGAGCAATGAAGCTGCACATGGGCAAAATTGCTTTAAGGTCCTATTATATTTGCACTCATGTAAACTATTGAAGTTATTTAACTTATAATACCGAAAATTACACCCCCCCCCCCTTATAGGCTGCAATCATATACACATATACCTGGGGAAAAGCTCCATTGACCTCAGTGGTTTATGGTAAATACACGGGGGTGGGAAACCTCAAGCCTAGGGGCTGAACGCAATCCTCCCAGACAGTGTCCCCTTCCGAGGTCCTGGAACTGTAACATTATCTTGCTTGCATGGATGGTGAGTGGCGTGTGTCCAGACACAGATGTATCCAGCCATAATCCCCAGAAGGCTGCCCATGAAGGAATGCAGCCCTTGGGCTGAAAATGCCCCCCCCCCTTCTGCCTAGGGTCACCCTTTACATATTAATGCATTTATTTACTAATATTTTTGTGATATTTGGTTTGACTGCTTTGCCAACTGTATAGACATACATCCCTGCAAGGAAAGTTCACATGGCATTCTAACTAATAGTCAAAAGGACCATCAAGCCAAGTGGCATTAACAACGTTTAAAGTCTTCTAAACCTCAAGCTATTCTGCTCTAACCATTTTTTAAATAATCAAATTAACTAATTGGCAGAATGGGTTGCAGACAAGGAAACATAAAAGGCAGCATGCTACTTAGGATCAAAGCACAAGGGTCATTTTTGTCTGTGTCAAACATGAGTGTAATATCTTGTACAAGGGAGACATTTTCTTATATATTTTAATGATCCAGGTTGTGTTACTCCTAAGTGTAGAGTCTTTGATATAATTAAATCTTCACCTTAAAAGCTGCCGCCTAGAAAGAGACATTCCACACTTGGCATGGTGTATATTTAATTTGGTAGTACCGAGAACAATAGGCGTAGACATAAAAGAGTTTATGGATCTTAGGTTTCAAAAACCTTGCAAACCGAGATTAATCTAATCTCCTTTGTGTAAACCAGATCCCATATAAAGGAATCAACACCTTTCCTAAGCTAGTCTGTAATATTAGGGGGCAGGTGGATTTGTTGCTAATTTACAACCATTCCTCCAAAGGTACACACTATACAGCTGGACAATAAGGAGGTCACCAAAGATTTTTACATACACAGTCATTGGCTCTTAACAAAAAATAATCTAATGTAAAAGTCTCAGTGACTAACTTCCGAAGCAGAGGAACTCAACAAATGTCTCTAGACAGAAATCCATATGCAAATTAACTCTTAATGGATAAATTGCACACGAATCATTTTGGAAATAACTTTAAAGTTACAAATAAACTGTGATCCTCGGATGAAGGGCAGTATATAAATTTAATAAATTTAAATCAATAAACGTGTCTCTAACAAGTGTCAATTTGTACCTTGTTATTTCCAAAATGGGTGTGTGCATTTATCAGTCCTACAACATAAATCAAACCATCAGATTTAATAAACTGATGATCTTCTTCTGGTATAGTGGTCCTGATTAGGTGGGGGAAGGAACTGCCAGAGGATCCCTTCTAAGCCCTCTCATGTTGGTGCTCCAACCTATAGTCCCTTCTCACCTGTTGAAGCAATAGAGATTTCTGTCAAGGAGGCAGAGAAGTCTCTGCAGTTGGCCATTTCTAGAAAAACAGATAGCTGCCATATATAATGCAAGGTATTTTAGCCAAGCATATTTTATAAAACTGAAAATTAAGTCTCCGGGCAACAAATAGCCTGTCTCTGTTACTGCACACATACATGCTTGGATTCAGAAATGTGCAACTGGAAAGTCACTCAGACAAAGGAACTTGTGTGTCTCTTCCTCCGCACATCAGTCAGTTGCACCAGCCAAAAATATTCTCATGTGGGGTTGGAGCATCTCCGAAGCGGCAAGGGTGAGGCATAGGAGGTTGCAGTTCTACTGATGTACATCTAGCTAGGTTGGGAAAGGGCAACATGTTGTTTGTGGGCTCTAAAGCCCATCAACTCTGAACACTGGCTAGATCCATGCCCTTGACTGCAAATCTGCAATATTATTTCACCCTCCTCAGCCATTATAATTAGGTAAATGTAAACACATGAACAAATGCTCTAGCTCCATTCCCCCATTGCCATTTTCATTGCTTTCCTACTCAGAGCTGGCAAGCCTTTGTAGCGGTGAACCTTTTGTACCTGTGGAGGATTCCCATGTGGTTTAGAACCCTAGAAAAATCAGGATTTTAAAACAGGTAGTGATGGGGGAGCCTCTGTGAATTGGAAAATTAAGACTGGTGATGGAGCGGGAAAAAGCAAACATGCTACCAGCCTACGACCTGGTTGCGTTAGCGAATTGTAACTTTTGAAGAGGGCTTATGTATACTGATTTTCTCAATTTTACTTAATATGGCATATAGCTAAATTACTTCTGGTCCCCTTGCTAGAGACTACTCCCCCTTCACTGTGTTCCCACATTAGTTTATTTTAGCTAATTTGTGTCCCCTCACAAAAATCCGACTAAATTAAGTGGGTTAATAAATTCTCATGAGTCTGCAGTTTAGATAGTGAACTGGACTGCCACAAGAGAGAATATGAAGAAAAAGGTTTTAATACAAAGAAAAGGATATTCCAAAATGACATCTAACACCAGACATGGAACACAATACAAAACAGGATGTGGATGTGACCATCTCATGCAGTACATTTGAGTTCCACAATCAGCATTACAAACAATCTTTTATTTCAGTATTTTATTTTCCCAAAGCAGTTTAAGCATACAACGTTCCATTCATTTTGGAGGTTAGGTTTTGAGGATTACATGTCTATATATGAAAAAAGGATCTCTTGAAAAATTATCAACCGCCTTTGGAATTTCCAGTGAAACACAAAAGCAGATTTACATCTTTATTTTCTAGACGATATATTTACTTTTCCCACTAGGTGGCCCTAAACTAGCGGCTTGCTTACGGAGATCTATTTGGTAGCTTAAACAGAAAGGATCCTTGCATGGATGCAGCACATGTATATAGAGCAAGATAACAGGGGGAAACCAGAGCTATGGGTCAGCTTCTTCTTTGCCCTGTCCCCAGCAAACATGCATGGGTTTTGTTGTTGTTGTTGTTTCGGGGGGGAATCACACCTAAACTGAGTTGGGGGGGGGAATCACACCTAAACTGAGTTAGTTATTACATAATCATGTTCATAGGCACCAGGAATATCACCCCCTCCATTTAAAAAGTGAATATTCCAAGTGCAGAGATGCTGAGATTAAAAATGGGTAGGGCAGAAAGTGACAACACTGTCAGTGGGAATCCCAAAAACTGCAAGGAAACACTGGCTTTTGAAAGCAAACCATCCAACTTCCCTTAACTGCTGGTCTCATGTTGTCAAGTAATGTGGCAACAAAGAACAGAGTGAAGAAATAGATTTTCCTAGCCAGAGCCGAGAGTTAAACTGGTACTTACTTTACTTACCCTTAACTGCAACCAGTTAAGGACACAGGTAGGAGGAAAAGGGATACACTGGGCCAATTTGTTCCCTTCCCAAATGGATCCTTTAAAAAGCTTAAAGAACCGCAGCCAGGGCAGGGGTGTGTGTACTGGCCCACAAAGGCACTTGAAATGTTCTGCAAAGGCTCCCACTTCTGTTTCCTTATTTTGATGAGAGTCTAATTGTATTTTCTAGAAAATGTATTAAAGCCAGGCTAAGTCATTTCCACATCTCAGTACTGAAGATATTTCTTATCTCAGTGAGTGAGATATTTCAAAGGAAAAGTGGTGTTTTGGAATGAAACATTCTTTGAGGGCTAGCAGGTCAGATATCTATTAAAAAGTATGCTTTCATCTGTGAACTATATCACTATAGTAATATCAGCTGAGACTGCACAGCATGCGGGGGACGGGGACACAACTACATATATGGATAACATCTGTTTTACAGATTAGGTTGCTGCATTTCTTGCACTAATATAGTGCAATATATCTTTACACACATTGCCAGGAAAATGTCAGGTTTACAAATGAAATTTTGAAAGTGTTTACAGGACCCAGATCAAAGTATCTGAAGTCATTTCAAAGTTACCTACTCAATAAAATGACACCAGGATATTAACAAGCCACTGTGTTGTAGTCCAATTTCCAATATTAATTTCTAGCCTCATTTTCTCCACTCAAGATTTCACCACTTCTTTAGTAGCCTGATGGAAGTTCTTTTCTCCATTTGTGGTCCTTTTCAGAATGTAAGTGCAGATCCTTCAGCACCAAGTCTAACACTAGAAGGAATATGCAGCAATGAACGAACCTAAAATGAAAAACAGAAATTGTAAGCAATGGTTTTTATAGTTATATTATGCATTATCCTCAAGTGATATACATTATTAGTCACACTCAGAACAGATCCATTAAAGCCAATGAACCTAAGCTTACTTAGTATGATTTAGTTGGATATTACCCGTTAGTTAAGTTACATTGGGTGACATCTTACTCAGTGCTTTCCCCCCCTAGAAAAATAGGTGCCGGTACTCACCATGTTGTTACGGTAAGGGCCACATTTTTTAACAGCAACAAAAGATGTGCCAGTACTGCGTGCCCCCTGACAAAAAGCACTAATTTTACTGTGTCCGTACGCTTCAGGAATGGCTTTTTGCACATGCAGTGGGACTTTCCTCTCTTTCCCTCTGAACTACAGCACCCTGCACACCTCCAAAATCTGTTCCATATTCTCCAAAGCAGATTTTGGGAGACATGGGAAGGTATGGAGGGGGGTGGGAAACAGGGGGGCGGGTCTGCTCATGCAACACTGGATATCAGCTATGATGATTACATTATTATTCCATGGGAATAGCATACAATTTGAATACAGCTGAAATGAATACTCCTTTTATTCCAACACTAAAATCAGTTTCTAACCTGTTTAAACCGTCCTCTGATTTTCTCCAGGTCTTCCTGAAGTTTTTCATAGGCTGGATCCTCACAAGGAAATGTCCGAATCATCTCTATTAATGACTCTAGAGCTTTTATCTTTTTACTGAAAAAAATAAGACCATTTTATTTTACAAACAGTATTTAATAATTTGATGTTTTGAAAGGCAGACTTTGGTCACACAATCCCTTCAAATGTATTCTGCTACTGTTATTCATTTCAGCATCATACCACCAAGATGGACAACTCACAAAAAGCAAAGCTATGTTCACAAATATCTACCACTGAGATGTGGGACCCACTTTGACAATGGCCCCTTATGCCTTGGCATCAATAATACCTGGAAAGGCAAATCACGCAAGTCAGGACTGTGATACCCAGACTAGCACTGCCTCTTTCTGAGGGATTGCAACAGAGGAGCCTTGCCATTTGACCAATCCACAGAATTTCTTTTTGCCCCCCTTATTAGACCAGCATGAGATGCAGCCATGCTACCCTAGAATTATACATAGTAATTCATTTGAAAACCTGTTTTTCTGAAATATCTTCAAAACACATATAGACAGTAGAACACTTTGGACATTCAAATCGAATGTGGGAAGAGAGTACCCTTCCTCACCTCCAGTGCAATGCTTGCAAATATGTCTGCATTTCCATTTTGTCTTTTTTGCACAGGATCTTGGCTGAAGTCAGAAAAAGCCCTCCTGCTTTGTGCTCACAACATGGTGCCCATGAGCGCACAAGCATACACGGCAGCCTTCCCTAGCATTCATAGGGTCTCCTCTCCACTGAAAATAGGTTTGAAGTAAGCATTCTACTGTAGCCAACAGAATAGGTAAGAGAGTTCATTTTCTCCAGTTTGCATATGGACATTCAGTAACTAAAAAAGATGCTTGAACAAATGGAATTTGAACAAAGATGTTCCACACCCGTATCTTCTATCTGTATGCGGAACAACACTAGCTCAGAAATTTTTTTCATATACATCTTAAAGAATTCATGTAAACACAGGTTTTCAGCATGCTTAGTGAGGGCAATTCAGCAACAAATGCAGCAGAACAAATGACACAGGTTAGGGCCACAAGTTACATCATGTATGCTGTGCATTGCACAAAAAATACTACATTTCAGTTGTTTTTCAGAGTACTAACTAGCAATGCAATCAAAACTTTTAAATAAACATCCCTATTTAGCAATCTGGCACTTGCTGGGTCAGAGAGGCATCCATTTGCCAGGCAGTGAGCCCAGAAATGCTTGTCTATATATATAAAAAACCCTGATATCCTACACATGACCTCATCTCTTAATGTCTAGCAGTGGATTCCTGCCAGTTAACAGTCACCTCTGTATCTGAAGGAGGAATGGAAACTGCATCCACATGATATTTAGTGGTGGTCATTGCCAAAACACTTAAAAATACGGAGGTAATCCAGCCAGACCAGCATGAAAGCATGTTATAAAGAGGTGGTAGAGAGAGGAGAGACACATGGTTTAACTTACATCCCTTTGTTTCAGAAGGTAAAAACATCTGTACTGCCCAGGGAAAGTCAACCGAATACCATGCTTGAGCATTGCTAAATTTGGAAAGCCAGAATCATGTTTTCTGAATCCTGATATAGATGTAATGTTGCTGAACACAAATAAAATGGTACAATGTACGATACTGTGCTAAGAGTTATTGGTATGATATGATATTATAGGTGTCACATAATACTCGCTCCACATTTGTCAAAACCCAGTCACTTAGTGTGGTAGCATCTACACTTTGGAACTGTATTATTTTTGGTGCCAGCTAAAAATGTTCCTGTTTACTCAAGCCTACCCAGTTGCTTAGAAAAGCTGATGTGAATTTTAAACCGTTTTAGTATTTTAACTTCTTGTATGTTTTAATATATTGTAATTTCCCCCTCACTTTATGGTTCTATCTTTTTGTAAAATGTTTTGAGGGTGTGTTTTTTTACACAACCAAGCAGTGTATAAATTTCATGAAATAAAATTAATAGATATTTGATGCTTAAATCCTGGTCACTCTTAGTGACCAGCGCTGCTACCTCCCCAGTTATTTTATTGTTGGTGTTATGGTCTTCTGGCGTTACATTCTCTCTCTTCCTTCTACTGTGATATTATCTGCTCTCTCGCTCGCTCTCTTTCTCTTTTTAATCTGAAGGAAACAAAGAGAACCAATACATGATATGCTGGCTTTATTTTTTAAAACCTACCTGTTTTTCTCATCAGAGCCTTTATGAAGCAATTTCTGCCATGTCATTGCAAAACCAAGATATGATCCAATCTACAAATTTGGAAAGAGATCATTTAATTTTCCTTGTTATGCCAATTATGTCTTTTTCATTTAAGAAAATCTCAGATATGTATTTAACGGAACTTACATCCATGTAAACATACTTAAGAATGAAGCCTAAACGAACCTGTTTGAATCTAGGATTGTTACTACAATATGAATTTTGCATGGAACTTGGATATGTCCAGTAACAGAACAGCAGAAACAGTGATGCTCACTTTATAGATGAATATACATTCAGGCCCCAAGAAACACAGATTGTCATGTTGCTTCTTTTGATCAAAATGCTCATTTTATTTTTTAACACATACTTCTAAACCAATCTTTGCACCTTGTTGTATGCCATATTGCCTTCCTTCAAGGAGTCCAGCACGTGTTCCTTCGGCATATCCTTCCTGATAGCCTTCACCATGAAATCTGAAATGAAAGAGCCGTTAGGCTGAAGCAGCGAAAGAGTGCTTGCACCTTGGAGGCTAACAGCCCTATCCTATGCATGTTAACTTCAAAAGGAGTCCCACTGAGTGTCAACCGGCTTTAATGGGATTAACTATGTGCAGTTGATTTCTTCAAGTATGATCAAATTTCACTACATCATCTTAGTGCTACATACTTTTTATTGGGTAGCATAGGCAAATAAGAAAATAAAGTTATACAGTTAAGTAAAGCCATCTAGCTATATGGGTGTCGTCCCCCCCCCCCCCAAGTAAGAACTCATTGTCTTTGTCCATGGAGTTTTCTTGGCAGGGATACTGGAGTGGCTTGCCAGTTTCTACTCCAGGTGGATCACGTTTGGTCAACTCTCCACTATGATCTGTCCATCTTGGGTGGCCCTGCACTGCATAGCTCATAGCTTCTCTGAGTTATTCAAGCCCCTTCGCCATGGCAACGCTCACTGGAAGGACAGATCTTGAAGCTGAGGCTCCAATACTTTGGCCACCTCATGAGAAGAGAAGACTCCCTGGAAAAGACCCTGATGTTGGGAAAGATTGAGGGCACTAGGAGAAGGGGACGACAGAGGACAAGATGGTTGGACAGTGTTCTCGAAGCTACAAACGTGAGTTTGACCAAGCTGTGGGAGGCAGTGGAAGACAGGAGTGTCTGGGATGCTCTGGTCCTTGGGGTCACGAAGAGTCGGACACAACTAAACAACAAGAAGAACTCATATTCTGTTGTATTCATAAAACCTAAGGACAGGACAGAACTTCTGGAAAAAGAGCTTCAAGGCGATCCAGCAGCAAGCCATACTTTTAGAAAGTCATCTTAAGCTTCTTTGAAGCTGTTCCCCCAGCAAGCAAATTATATTGCAACTGAATTCCCTTAGTTTAAGTCAAGTATTTATTTTAGGTGGTGTTGAGTCTATGGTAATGCATAGGCTCTTTACTAATTTCCCACACTTTGAAAGTACTTGTCCATGGGAAGAGGTGGTTGAAGTTATACCATGCTATGTTCTAAAGCTGTTAGATGCTCTTTAGGCGACAGGGTTGCACTTTTAGCCCAAATAGATTCAGGTCACACAAAAAGTGTTCAAGCTACCAAGGTTGTAAATGGTTTTATAGATTTAAATTTTCTAAGTTGTAAGGCAGATAAACTGGTATGGCAGATATGAGCCTGTGAGTACTGGAAGACCAGCCTTACAGGTCTTTTCCCATCTGGCCTGACAGAGCAGGGCCCTGACTCTGCAAAAAGCTGCAAAAGATGAGGCTGCGGAACAGACTCTTGGGCTGGAGTATTATTTAGGGGCGGGGTCTTTGTTGCTGCTGCTGTTATTTGTTTGGGGAGTATCTCTACTTTTAGATCTTATGATTTATGTGGAAATTGTTTCAATCTGGTTGTGTACTTTTTAATGTGTTTTATATGTATCATTTACTTACTTTTGCTATGTTTGCATTTACATAATTGGTTTCATGCTGTAAGCCGCCTTGAGCATTGTTTTAACTTTAGAATGGCAGCATATAAATAAAGTGATGACGATGAGCCAGAATATATGCATTACAATTTTATTGATATATGGTCATACAGTGAAACTTGACTGACTAGCCTAGTGCTCTTAACGCTAGTGAATATGAACATACTTTGTAAAAGCTACTATTCTCATTAGGGTTCCAGGGGAAGCAAATACAACATTAAAGTGAAAAGAAATAATACAATCACACAGAACTGCCCTTCTAATGCAGGTCACATTTACTCTTATTTTACAGACTAGAGAATGGAGGAAAAGTAAAAACTGGCCAGGCCTACCCATGAGCTTGGAGCACTCTCTCTCTCTCTGTGTGTGTGTGTGTGAGAGAGAGAGAGAGAGAGAACCACCGCCACCCGATTCTCTGTGCAATCTCATATTTTTAACAGTGACACAACAGGCAGAAATCTAGCATATTAAACTTTCCTCTCGTATTGCATCTCTGGGAGGATGAGAAACTGTATTTCTAACACACAGGTGTTAAAATGACAGCAGCCACAGGGGGCATAATATAAGTTTATGACATTCTATACTCTCTCATATAGTAACACTAGACTTCGTGGGCAGCCAAGGAAGCTGAATGTTGGAAGTTTCAGGAAGGGCAAAAGAAAGCACCTCCTCAAACCACGGAACTCGCTCCCAGAAGGCAGCGATGGCACCCAACGCGGACGGCTTCCAAAGAGGACTAGACAAATGGATGGGAGGAGAGAGGGCTGTCGATGGACGCAGCTGCGAGACAGCAATGCTTCCGAAGACCAGTTGCTGGAAACCACTGCAGGGGAGTTTGGATGCTGCTTGGCCGCTGCGAGAACAGGATGCTGGGCGAGATGGACCGAAGGCCTCATCCAGAAGGGCTCTTTTTATGGGGCCGAGTTTGGGCCCAGATCTCTCAAGGCGAAAGCAGCAGCCTCAGCACCGGGTTCATCCCGCTCCCCGAGGGGCCTATAAAGCCACAAGCCTCATCAAGGAGTCCAACGGGCCCCAGGAAGCGGGAGGCCCCAGGGACGCCGCGCCTCTCTGCCCGCTGCGGAGGCGAAGGAAGCGGGCAAAGCTCCCCGCGAAGAACGCCCAAGGCAGACCCGGGAACACAACCCGGCCCTACCTCGCCTCCGCCATGATGATGGTATCGAAGGCGTCCGACCCGCCCGCGTCAGCCTCCATGGCCTACGACAGATCCTGCCTCACCGGCTCCCAACCACCGACTGGTTCTTTCACCGTGCAGTGACGTAAGGGGGCAACGGACGGCAAGCCGGCGGGGCCAAACGCGATCGCCCTCGTCGCGCATGCTCCAAAGATGGAGATGGATTGGAGGAGGGGGGACTCGGGCTTTCCCTCGTGACGTCACATGCCGACTGGATGGAGCGTCGCCCTCATGGTGTAGTTTGGGGCCGTTTTCCTCAAGCGCCGCGTTTCTTTGCTCCTTCCCAGGTCAGCCGCTAGAGGGCGCCGGTATTCTTTGCGAAAACGCCTCGTCTCTTTAGAGAAGCTGAATCTGAGCCTTTGACTGCTGTTTATCACGAGGATAAGGGCTTCCCCTTTCGGTGTGACGCGTCGAGCGTTTTCACACGTGACGCGCAAGGAAGGAGGCAAACTTTCTGCTTTACGGAGTTCTTTTTCTCTGATATATAATATGAGACATTGCAATTTAATTATCGTACTGCTTGAGTTTATTGAGAACTATCCGACACATTTTTATTTTTAGAAATCACATATGTTGCATTTGGTTTAATTGAGTTTTGCACAAATTCCCCTTTCTAAACAAAACAACAAAAACCGCAAGCCTCTTCTCATCTGTGGTTGGTTAAAATTTTGTGCTACCAATATTCATGCATGTATTTGCTCTTTCAAAAATGGCACAAAATGCGAAAACAAATTGCGGCATTTTGAACTGCATTGGTGTCTTTTATTGTGTTCTACTACCCTGGCAGGGTTGCTGTGGTTAGAGTATAATACTTTGGAAGCATATGAGAGTGATGGATTAGAAATATTCTATAGTGAAATGTATGAGTTCTTTTTCTTTTCTTGGCTGGTTAAAAATTGACAAAGATTATGGACAATTTTTGAGCAGTTTTCCAAGTACTGAGAGACCCAGACATGGTCATTCAAGTGCAGCGCTGAGACATCCATCTAATCTTCCCTGCTGAAACAACAGAGCAATTCCATCCAAAGTTATCAGTCAAAATTTCCTTCTGTAAACAGTCATTTCAGCTGCTAAAACACATTGTTTATGGGGAAACTGGGAGAACTAGTAACTTTCACAGGGTGACACTGAGCAAAGAGCAAGGTCCAATTTAGTTGATTCTCTTGCAGCCTCCTACCTAGATGCAAGCAACACGTACCAAGAAGTACAAGATACTGGCTTTGATGCCTGAATGGGAAAGTGTTAATTAACAATTTTTTTTGCAAACAAACTTACAAACTATATTTGCATAAGAAAAAACAATCAAAATGAAATGGTTGGTATTCATTGAGCATTGGGAAAGGGCCATAGGTCAGTACTACAGCATCTGTCTTGCACGCAGAATGCCCCAGGTAGAGTTGGGAATGTTCTCTGTCTGAAATTCCAGAAAGCCGTTGCCAATCAGTGTAGACAGCAAGATGGACCTAACTCTGTATAAAGCCATTTTCTATGTTGCCCCAAGGAAACCATGCTCATGTGGCACATACAGTGGTACCTCGGGTTAAGAACTTAATTTGTTCTTAAGCTGAAACTGTTCTTAACCTGAGGTACCACTTTAGCTAATGGGGCCTCCCACTGCCGCCACATGATTTCTGTTCTCATCCTGAAACAAAGTTATTAACCCAAGGTCCTATTTCTGGGTTAGCAGAGTCTGTAACCTGAAGCGTCTGTAACCCGAGGTACCACTGTACATTCCATCTGTTGTGATTTATGGTGATTTCCAACTTATCATCTATTGTATTTCTGTGTTTCTGTTTACAATCATTATTACAGTTTGTTGTTTGTATCTTTGAATACTTGCAGTCACTCCCTCTAAATCAAGTGTCAACAGGATTGGAGGCAAGTGGAAGGTGAGAGATGTGGAGAGGGTTATTGGCTTGTTCTTGTTTTTCATGTATTTTGTGTTTTTTCATCTTGTACTTTTATGTTGTGAAGTGCCCTGAGATCTGCAGATGAAGGGCAATATACAAATTTAATAAATGATAACAATATGATGATAACATGCTTGAGGTTTGCGGAAATACAATTATTTTTTTAAAAAATAATCCTGAGAAAAGCCCTCTGAGGACTGAGATTGCTCAGTAGTCACAGAACATTTAGTAGCAATGGAGGGTGGGGAAGAATAAAATATAAGGGATGGGCGATGGAATTCCCTGCTTAAGAAGGACCAGGCTGCTTGGAACGCTCAGTGGGGAGGATTCCCGTTAGGAGGTGAGGAACTACTGCAACATTTTGTTGCTGAACTCACTATGACGAACATGCATCAATAAGATAGGCTTGTTCATTTCCACAGAACTTAAAAGGTAAAGGGACCCCTGACCTTTAGGTCCAGTCATAACCGACTCTGGGGTTGCGGCGCTCATCTCGCTTTATTGGACGAGGGAGCCGGCGTACAGCTTTTGGGTCATGCGGCCAGCATAACTAAGCTCCTTCTGGAGAACCAGAGCAGCACATGGAAATGCTGTTTACCTTCCCGCCGGAGCGGTACCTATTTATCTACTTGCACTTTGACGTGCTTTCGAACTGCTAGGTTGGCAGGAGCAAGGACTGAGCAATGGGAGCTCACCCCGTCGTGGGGATTTGAACTGCCGACCTTCTGATCGGCAAGTCCTAGGCTCTGCGGTTTAACCCACAGTGCCACCCGCATCCCTCCACAGAGCTTAGGCGCCTGTAAAAGCAGCTGTTGTGTTGGCAGCTATGTAGCCTATTCCTGCCCTTGCTTTAGCTGCTGCAGTGCAAATGGGCAAAACAGCAACAAAAATTGTAATCCTATGCATGTCTACTCAGAGGTAAGCCTCCTAGTGTTCAATGGATGTGGATGGGAGACTTTCTGGTAATGATACCACCTTGGTTTCTATGATGGAAGAAGTGTGGGATAGAAATGTAAATAAATAATACTAACTTTTGGTATAGAATAAAAAGGACAGCTATTTTCCTGAGAACTGGGGTAGTTAAAAAGAGTCAGACTGTCTGTTTAAAGGAATCAATTATTTGATTAAGGCAGGCATAGGCAAACTCGGCCCCCCAGATGTTTTGAGACTACAATTCCCATCATCCCTGACCACTGATCCTGTTAGCTAGAGATGATGGGAATTGTAGTCCCAAAACGTCTGGAGAGCCAAGTTTGCCTATGCCTGGATTAAGGAAATGTAGACTCCCTATATATTATATCTAGGGTCTCAGGAAGACACAGCTAGTGCATTTTTCTAGTACATCAAAGGAAGTTAAGTGATGAGTGTTGCTCAAGGACAGAAAGAAACTTCTCTTCTGCTGCAAAATTCCTTACTGGTAAGGAGAATTTTTCTCCGTGTTGTATTGCACAAGTGACTGATCCATTGTGGATGCTCCTGGCTACCTTTGAAATGCAGTCAGGTGACAGTGAGTTAAACTGACTAGACTGATCTGGTATGATGTTAATCTATAGCTGCATTCCTACCTACACAGACACACACACACACACACACACTGCACACCTGCTTGGCAGCTTAGTCTATGAAGTCAATAGAATCTATTACTAAGCTTTCCCTGATATGTTACCACAGGAACATATAGGTGTGTGTTTTTTTTTATCTCCTCTAACTGGAATGCACAGAACATTGTAAGAATCTCTGTTTTCATTTGCAAACAACCAAGCTTCTATCTCAAAGGCTGCAACAATAGCCTTGAAACAATAGCAATATCAGACAGAGAAATCTGAGAAACTGGATAGGGGAGAGATACCACAGAATCCCAGTAATGAAGGGGTATGTTTTCAGAGTGCTGCATAGTTCTTTAGCCTCTCCTGAGCACTGCCAGGAGCAAACTTAGCAAATATGCACCCTTTTGATTAATGCACCCAGGACACAAATTTCAGGGTTGATTTTTTTCTTGATGCCACATATAAACAATCTGAGTGACACCAGTACAGCCAACAGACAACTGAACTTTTCGTTCTAATTGGTTTTTATTAAAAATGTTACATGCTCAAGCTACGGATTTTACACTCACAAACATTTTTACATTTCATTTCTGCTCACCCTTATAAAAATTACAAAGCTTTGCTACCTTTGGCCCAGACTGTTTTTTGTTTTAAAAAAAGACACTGTTGGAGTACATAAATAGAAATTTAAGTATAAATATGGTAACAAAATAAATGGATGTATGTGTTTAATAAATTAATCATAAATATTGTGTTGACAAGGAAGTGCTACATCAGGAAAATAATTATTTACAGAGCCATGCTACTATATACATACAAAACCCTTTGGGAAAGAATGTTATCCCATAGTAAGCTAGTTATTCACTAGAGGAAAATCTAACGGTAGTAAAAACTGTTATTTACAACAACAAAAAAATCCATGAAATAATACTCACAATTATATTTTTTTAAAATTTCATCATGTTAGTTTACAGAGATTTAAAATAACTGAATTATACCCAAAGCATCTCTTACAAGTCATAGATGGGATTTATCCATTAGGTCAAGGTGTGGAACCTCAGGGTGAGGATTTGGATTTGGCCCTCCGTGCCCCTCAGTCTGGCCCTTGCCACTCGCCTTAGGCCACGCCTTCTCTCCCTTGGGCACATCTCTCACAGAACTTGCTTCACCCACTGAGTGTTTTCGTCTGGTTGGAATGTGAGCTATGATGATATCTGCCTGCCTGATCATCACAAATCCTTAGTACTAACCTAATCAAATTTAGCCAGCCAGCAGATAGATGATACAAAAAAGGAACCTATCAGGGTTTGGTTTTGTTTTTTGCTGAAGTAGCATGAAAGTATTTTAGTTACATAAAATTCTGGGTGAGGCAAAATCAGCCTCTGGTTATAGAATTGGTTACCTGTTCAATTGTTTTTACTCACTCCAGAGATTGTAGCCTTATCATACTTTTGCTCTTTCAACAAATAGCGTTTTGGAATTGTGCACGTGTTCTGCCTGATGAAGAACCCTGTGTAAGCTGAAGGTTGGCCTACTCTTTTGGCAACCATCATTCAGGTACTCTGAACTTCAGTTCACTAAACACTCAAAGGGGCAGCACAGCAAAGAGGTTGCTAGTTTCACCCCATTACCATTCTGGTCACTCTCTACAAGTTAGAGGGCAAATGTCCGAAGTGGGGAGCCTCAATTACTGATGGAAAACACCCGCTGTGTGCTTGAGAACCCTGGAAAACCATGGTTCTAAAATGGGAGGGGGAGCCTCCATGAGCACAGCAGACTCCCCACCAGATTCATGGATGGTAACTGGGATGGTGTCAGGGGACAGAGCTAGCATGCATAGTGTTCCCGTATGTTTAGTCAACTCCATAAAAAAAAACCTGAAGAGGCTTGCTAGAACACAACTGCTTGTTAGTTTCATTTGTCCCATTCCCTGTGGTTCATGTGACCTCCTGTAGGGATCAAATATCCAAGGACAGAAATTGCATTTCAATAGCTAATCTTCTGAAAACCAGTAACAGAGGTTTGTGAAAAGATTGTGTGTTAAGTGTTGTCAGTGGTTACTTGTTTAGCTTCCTTTAACTGGCTGCTCCTCTTTAATTTCTGACACTGATGTGTTTAAGGGTCTTGAATGAATCACATTTGTTACATCTGTCATCAGGCCTCAGAGGTGAAGGAAGGAAGGAAGCAAGCAGTTAAGCAAAATATTCACGATCTTATCCCTCCAAGCATCCTCCAAGGCAGAAGAAATACCTGCACGCTATGCATTTTTGACATTCCTGAATTAAATGGCATATTTTTGACGAAAGCTTTCTAAATACCGTGCCTGTGTGTCTGTAAGTCTTCATGCCATTTGACAAGAAAGGGTAGTGCCGCATCTGAACGTAGCCATGTGTGAAATATCACTGCTAGAAATAATATCCTGCTGGTAATGCTTTTGTTTATGAAGCACAACTCACTTGTTCTCATTTCCCAAAACTAAGGCTTTTCACGGATACATCTGAGGTGATGCCAAAGGGATCCATGCTGTCAGTTTCAAGAGGGGGACTGAAAACTCCGGATTGCAAATGCTGCCCAGTGTCGCCGTAATCTCCAAAATCGGTTGACTCCACCGGCACAGTGTTGATCATTGGCAAGAAATGAGACAGTGGAAAGTCTTTCCCTTTATTTTGTTGCCTTTGCCTGGCAGTACTTAAGGACACCAAGACTCCATATTTCTTGGACTTGTAGATGTTGTAGCCATCGGGGCGCATCTCCTCTTCAAAGGAGCAATCCTCTGTAGAATAACTGAGCTGAGAGGAAGTGAAAAATATTACACATTGGCTTTATACTTTTTTTTGCACTCTTAAATGGCATATGATGCAACAGTGTTTAGCCAAATCACCTGTCTTATGAAATAATCTATTCAGTGTGCTCTACGTGGGGCTACCTTTGAAGGTGACCCGGAAACTACAACTAATCCAGAATGTGGCAGCTACACTGGTGACCAGGAGTGGCCACCGGGACCATATAACACCGGTCTTGAAAGACCTACATTGGCTCCCAGTAAGTTTCCGAGCACAATTCAAAGTGTTGGTGTTGACCTTTAAAGCCCTAAATGGCCTCGGCCCAGTATACCCGAGGGAGTGTCTCCACCTCCATCGTTCTGCCCGGACACTGAGGTCCAGCACCGAGGGCCTTCTGGTGGTTCCCTCATTGCGAGAAATGAGGTTACAGGGAACCAGACAGAGGGCCTTCTCGGTAGTGGTGCCCGCCCTGTGGAACGCCCTCCCACCAGATGTCAAAGAGATAAACAACTACCTAACATTTAGAAGACAACTGAAGGCAGCCCTGTTCAGGGGAGTTTTTAATGGGCAAGGTACAAACAAATTATTATTATTATTATTATTATTATTATTATTATTATTATTTGGGAACCATTCTTCCACAGAGCTAAATTTGATACAGACTAGTGCAGGAAGATACAAGGAGTCATTTATAACCCAAACATGGAGAATGGAAGTGCTCCATGGAGTTATGAATAGGTGTGGTTCTGCTTTTATAGAGTTATGCAGTAAGATTCAATTTGATTTCTCATACTCTGCTAACTGGTTGTAAAGCAAGAACTGTTTTGAAGCCACAATGGCCCATCACAGCAACCCACAGTTCCTAGCTTGTTTTCGCTATGTAAATATAGCAAAAGCATTGCAGCTCAATGTGCACTTGAACCAAAGTTTACTGGAGTTCATGAGACACCACAGGCTACCAGAAGCTAAAGGCAAATAATAGGGGAAAGGTTCATGGTAAAACAGATTGCTGCATAGTTAAAGCAACTGTCATACATGTCTTGATTCTGATGAGGTTGCTGAACAGGCTGCCATTGCCCAGTCCTGACTGGATAACCTAAGTTGTGTCAACCTATCCCAACTATGCCCTATCAAGTTTGTGGTGTTAGACTCTAGGGGGATTTCTGTGTTTTATTGGAGTCCTAGGTGTCCTCTTCCATTTACCAGAACTTGATTTGCCTCTTTATATACTAGGGCAATGAAGCAATTGGCAATGAGTTGACAACTAGAACACAAATGGAGAAAGATCTAACATGGGTTTGCCGAACACAGACTAAACGCTATTTTGAGACCATCTCCATGATTATAGTGATAGCAGAGCACTTTCATCTCCATCGCCATTGCATCAGCACAGCGGTATCCAGACAACATTTTTCAGGGTGCCCCTTCCGGTATTATGTGAGAGAACCATTGATATTTTAAAATATAAAATTTAAATGATAAGCATTTTTAAACAGTGTGCACACAGTCCCTGCAATGTGGCCAGCATTTAAAAATTAGACATGAACCATGTTTAGGAAGCTAACTTAATTGAAAAAATCCCTTTGACTTGGACAAAATGAGGATTTGTATTTTATAATGCCACAGAGTAAGACTTGGTTATGTAGTGTTAACATATATTCTGAGTATTGGAACCAAAAAATGTGCTAGCTAACACAGAAAGATTAGCACATAATAAAAGAAAAACAAACAAAAAACAAAACAGGATGGTGATTTTAGTCTGTTCCAGGTTCTCTGTGTCACTGCTGTTTTTCTTAAAACTCTGGTACTATTCTGGTTCGGTCATTAGAGGTGACTGAACTCTCTGTCAACTCAGAAGTATCGCTGATTGCGTCTGGGGCTTCGATGATAAGAGAAATGGTGTTCGTGCATGAACTCTTTACCTGCCAAGTCCCTGTGTCATACTTTCCCCCCTACACGTGTAACATATTATGCTGACAATCATCATTAAGAAGTAGAAGAGGCTAGAGCAGAATTCTCTTAATGACTAAATAGGCTTAAAGTGCAGCACTTCAGATGTGGACTGGGCTATCAGGCATGTGGAAAAACATGTTTTTGGTTTTTGTCTAGATTAGGGAAACATCTTGAGATGTGAGGCTGCTACCATGCAAGTCACTTACGGTAACTGCCTTTAACTGTTGAGTTATTTCATTAATTTTCACACAGTCACAATGCAGAACAAAATTCAGTATGGCAATAACAGTTTGACTTGCAAGGCAGTCCTCAGGCATGTTTACAAAGAAATGAATTATAAAGTGTTCAGAGGGGCTTATTTTCAAGTGGAGCCTTACTTTTTGTAATGTGAATGATACAGATCTATACAGAAACTATACAGTAGTACCTCAGTTTTCGAACGTCTCTGTTGATGAACATTTCAATTTTTGAACGCCATAAACCTGGATGTAAATGCTTCCATTTTCAAATGCACCTCAGAAGTCGAATGGCTTCCGCTGAGGTACCATTGTATTTTTCTCAATTTTCTCTATTAAATTTGCAGGCCCCCCTTTGCACCTTGGTTTTCAGATGTTTTGGAACTCAAACGGTCTTCCAGAACGGATTACATTTGAAAACTGAGGTAACACTGTAGTTTAAAAAGTAATGTTAGTTCTTAACCAAGAGGCGGTTTACAACAAGTTCTGTCACTATTTACAGACAGCAGCTTGAATGAGACCAAACTTAAAACCCGTTATTTATATCTGTGTTTACTGTTGAAAAATAACATTGGGGCATGTAAGATATGCACGTTAGAGAGTTATGAATGGGGATGGAGATACTAGTATATCCCAAGGTCCCTGTTAAATTTCTATATCATCATCTGCTGGAAGACCACATAAACAGCACTTTGAAAGCATGATTGGACTAGATAGTACTTGTGGTCCCTTCCAACTCTACAATTTGTTGATTAGCTAAGCTCAAGTGAAAATAGCAGCACTGCCCAATATGCATTTGCATTTCAATGCACTGATTTCAATAGGGCACCACCATCTATAAGTGTGATTTGAGCTGTTGTGCTGGTAAGCAGTTATATGATTACTGGGCTGGAAAGGGACCTTGGGGTCATCCAATCCAGCCCTCCTCAGTGCAAGATCTGTAACTGCAGGATGTAATGGTGACACCCATGACCAATGACTCTTTCGTCTCTGCTTAATACCCTCCAGTGAAGAAGAGACCACCACTCCCCGAGGCAGCCTGTTTTGCTGTCTTAACGTCTCAGGCCATTAGGAAGTCTCTCCTAATGTGTAGCAGAAATCTGCTTCCTTGCAATTTCCACCCATTATTTTTAATCCTTCCCTCTTGAGCAACAGAAAACAAGTCTGCTCCATTGTCTGACACCACTTCAGATATTTGAAGAGAGCTCTCATATCTCCCCTTAATAGTCTCTTCTCTAGGCTAAACATACACAGCACTTTCATGCCTTACTCATGGGACTTGATGTCCAGACCCCTCACTATCCTGGTTAGATTAGGCTGATTGACCTACTTAAAACTGACTCAACATCAATAAAACCGCAGCAATCCACCTCACAACAAATCTGGTTTCCTACAGAGCAGAGTGCCATATATTCTTAAATTAGTCTTCTTATGAAGTTAACTAAATAAGAATGACACATATCAGACTTTGAGATCTGATGCTGGTTATCTAGGGTGATTTTTCAGCAGCATCTCAGTTCTCAGATATACAAGGGTAGGAAAGAATACATTATCCTCCAAGTAGGTTATGTAGGCTTTTCAAACCGAATGGGGATTAGAGCTCTGTGGACTTTAGTGATATAGGCTGCAATTCAAGCCTGTTCCCTCCTAGTGGCGGCACTGAGCAGTCACCCTATCCTCAGCCCTGCTGCACACAGTAGCGGAGGCAGAAGCTGAGGGACAGGAAGATCACTGTGCCAGCTTGAAGTTGCTCATGGAGCAACATGGCCCAGTGCCGTCATGCTACAGCAGTGAGACTGGCTCAGGGTTCAATGAATCATGGGGTGGCTCAGTCCTGCTTGAAGGAATCCCCTCCCCCAGTGGCACTCCTGCCCACATGCCTGGTAGAAGGCTGACTTAGACAGGAGAGCTCAGAGAAGGAACATTTCCACCGCTGCCACCCAGCGCAAGAGGGGGTTGGGTTGCTCTGTTATCTGTTATCCTGGGCACATACACACCTTGGAGTAAGCCCCATGGGGATTTTCTTCTGAGAAAATATGCCCAGGATTGCACTGTTAGAGACATTAAAACTAAAGGTATCGTAATTGATTTTTGGAAATCTAGGCTTCAATCCTCAATGGGAATTACTTTGGGCTAGATGTGTGTAGCTTTTGGCATGCAGTCCGTGCTCCACTGAAGGCCATGGCAGGACTGCAACTTCTGTCCTTAGCTCATGCCCTCATCTAAACACAGAAACGCTGTGTATCAACTGAATGAAAAAGGGTTGTGTAGAAGAGCTTAAGAATGCCCCATTACAATTGTAGCAGAGAGCCTGTAGATCTGGTGGAGGCAAATCAGGCAGCCCCCTGTCCATCTCAGCCAGCCCCCCTTTGCCTGCCTTTGTACTTTGAACTGGTCCAGAGGGTGACCTTGGCTTTCGGTTTCTCCTTCTTAGTCGCTCTGTTGCCCTTTTAGGACTTGGCAGGGAAGAGGATGAGGACAAACCTAGAATTAGTTCTACCTGGCATTAGCTCTGCATCTGCCTATTATCAGTCTCCCTGCCTTCTGCCCAACAAGTCTCTGTGGGCATTGCATCAGCTACCACTGTGTAGACCAGCTTTTCCCCAACCTGATGCCTCTCCAGATGTTTTGGAATAGCTGCGCTGGCTAGGGCAGGTGGAAGTTGTAGTCCAAAGTGTCTGGAAGTCACCAGGCTGGGGGAAGACAGCTGTAGACACTATAGACAAACTTTTGAGTCCATCACAGATTCCCTCAACGTCAGTTAAGAAAGCAACAAAAGGTGCCGATTTCCTTCACCAATAGCTAGATTTCTACAAAACCACACCTAGATTTCGGGAGCTGGGGGTGGGAAGGAATGCATTTGCTCTTAAAAGGAGCAATCTTTGGCAGATTATCTGCAGAATAACCTGAAGAGCAAGAAGATTTTGTGCTAATTTAGTAATTCCATGCAATAAATATTTGGCATATATCCCAGTCCAATTGGAGAAATTTAAGCCCATGATTAACTGTCCCATCAAATTCACTGGAATTTATAAGTCCTTAACTTTGACCAAATCACGCCAAGTTATTTCACACCAAGATTGAATAATGCCTTTTCTAGCTTTAAATATCGGGAATCATGTGTTGGTGCAAAAAGTTACACCTTCACATACATGATCCTAATCAAAAACAGGATAAAAAGAGTAAGAAATTGGAGCCGGAACAAATGTTATGTAATAAAGATCTCAGGGTGCAAACACCTTCCGTAATGTTATGGGTGTGATGTGCTAGTTGTATTTTGACATGGGAAGCCCTGCTCAAATCTCTGTTTAGTCGGGCAGGCTTACTGGGTGGCCTTGGGTACATCCTTATCTCTCAGCCTCACCTACCTTAAGGGTTGCTGTGAGGACAGAATGAGATAAAGATCAACCATCCAGCCTGGAGCCCCTTTAAATAGTTCAGAAAAGAAATCTAAACAAATCGTAAATCTTAGTAGTCAAAATTCTGGAATGCTGCTGGTTCTGCCACTATTCATAGAGAAAAAAATACACAGAGTAAGTGCAAAGAAGAAGCTATTCCTCCATTTCCTCTTTTGTTCAGCTCAAAGTTTTTTGTTATTACCTTAATGGTTATTTTATGACCATGCTACCTTAATCCTATCCAGCGTGGACTCTTTCCTTTGCCTGAACCTTATCACCAGAGAGACTGGAGTTCCCAAATTACCTCGTGATTGGATTTTAAAAATTCTTTCTGTTGCCTAAGCACAGAGCCCAGAGCTTAAATAATAATAATAATAATAATAATAATAATAATAATAATAATAATAATAATAATAATAATAATAATAATAGGTTTCCTTTCAAACCCGTTTAAGATCGCGGCGCGGCGTGTTTAGATTGCTTTGTTGTGTGGGAGTAAAATAAATTTGGCCAGGCTGCTATTGTTTTGTCTGGCCCGGGAGCGCGGGATACAAATCGCCAGGAGCCGTTGTGGGGGCGAATGCATGCATGCAAAACCCTCCCCCCCCGGGGGGTTCTCGGCGTGCCTAGGTCTAGGGCCCCCCCTCCGCAACTTACAAGCCCGCGCAGCCTTCCCTCCGCTTCCATGCAGAGGTAGCGAGAGCTTTCCACGCCCTTGATCGCCACGGTACGAACGGACACAGCTCGGATCTCCAGCAAACCTGCGCAGCGAAACAAAACGCAGCGTTAGTACACGGTGAGGTGGAGACGGGAAAGTTGGCTCTGCGGGAAACAACCTCTCCCTCTCTAGCGCGCGCGGCTCTGCAAGCCCGTCGGTGTTTTAGATCCCTGTCCCAACCTGCACTCACCTATTCCCCCCCCCCAGATGCACATCAAGGACCCGCACATTGGCATAGCCAGGATTTTATGGGGGGGGGCAGGATACCCACCTGTCACCATCCGCTGTCCGGCTCTGTCTAGCAGATTCGGAATGAAATATCTCAATAGCAATTGTTTTAAATTCTTTTCTTTTGTCCCCAAGTACTCAGAAAAAACGTGTCAAAATCTTTCTACTTTTATTTTTTTAACATTTATTTAAGTATTTATTACTTGATCTAGCGGGGGTCAGCTGCCCCCCCGCCCCCGCCCATGGCTCAGGAACCGAAGAAGAGAAGTGGCCCTGCAAAATTGCGCGGCGCTTTGGCGAGTCCGGTTACTTACTATGCAGATTCTGGGCGCTGGCGCCGTCCACTCGGCCGTCGCTGTTGATCCTCAAGAAATAGCTGAAGGAGCTGTGTCTGCCGGCGGTGTAGAGGTGCCTCAATCTTATGGCCTCTCCCCAGCCATAGTTGACATGTGGTCCAGCATCGGTGAGGGGCAGGGACCGGGCGAGCGTGACCAAGCAAAGCCCCACCAGAGCCAGGAGCGCGCCAGCTTTGCGCAAAGCCGGCCACATCTTTCGCCAAGGAGAGGAGTTCCACCGCAGCGCAAACGCAGGCAGAGGCGCAAAGGTTCCCGCGGAGAAGAAGAAGACCGAGGTGGCCAAAAAAGACAGGGCGGGGTGGTGGTGAAGCTCAGGGCTTTGGGAGCGACTTGCTTCAGGAGCGATTGCAGGAGAGGCAAAGCCAATCCGTGGCCTTTTATAGGTCTCCTTATCAGCCCAATCGATAAGGCTAATTCCAATATAGACACTGCTCCATCGCAGGACTAGGGCCAATACCCGCCCCGCTGGATCGATAAGGATTACATCACAAGCCCCGGGACACCCCTTCGGGTTGCATTTCTCCCGCGCGCTTTATTTTATTGCCAAAGCAATTCGCTGACCGCTCTTCCAGCGTGGCTTTAAAAAACGCGCACGGCGAGCAAAGTTTTCGGAAGACTAGCAAGCGTGCTTCCAAAGCTAGGATCAGAGGGAGGAGAAACGGGTGCGTGGGGAAGCGAGAAAGAAAACTTTGAAAAGCCGAGTGCACCAGGAGGCGCGAAGAATAGGAAGAGCGAGGAAATCAATGGAGAAATGGAAGTGAGAGGGGAGATCAAAGGCAGCAGAATTCACCCGAGACGTTCCAAATTCTTCCCGGGAGGAGGGTTTGGGTGGGGGGCGTTGACCCTCCCTCCCCCCTCAATCTGTTCGCTTTCCCCAAAACATATTCCCACGACCCACTCCTTGCAAAAATGCAAGCAATTTCATATGTGTTGAGAAAGGGCTGCTTTGAATTTCGCCCCCTTTATGGACGAGAACCCCAGTGCCTTTTTTTAAAATACCCCTTCCCCGTGCTGCTAAGGCAACAGCAGATCACCCTTTCCCCATTGGCATCTCTGGAAGTGGCGTGAGCGAGGCTGGCCCGGTCGCTCATTGTATCCCGCCAGAGACCACAGAGCTTGAAAAAAGGCCGGCTGGAGAAAGTCTAAATCTCAATGGAATTTACTAATGACCCGGAAAATCGCCCACTTAGGGGGCGGGGAGGTTGCCTCGCCTTTGTTCCACAAGGTGGCCAGAAGCGCGTTGGCTGATGCAACGCCTCCCAAGATTGCAAAGCAAGGGAATCCCTACATGCAGCCTGGCCCCCTCCTCATCTCCGTGCTCTCCTCAGGGGTGAAGGAAAGAGCAAGCAGCACGTATTTGTATAGATGTCTAACCTCCTTCCTTCCTTTTCTTCCTTTCTTTATTGCATTCATATCCCACCTTTCCTCAAAGGACCCCTCTCCCCCTCCCAATTTACAACAACCCTATGTGGTAGGCTAGGCCCAACTAGTGACTGACCCAAAGTCACTCTCAGTGAGCATCATGGCTGAGGAGAGACTTGAACTGTGGCCCTCCAGGTCCAACGCTACCCTGCTTTAAAGAAATATTTTCATTAATATGCTTTTTATTAATATACTGTAAATCATAACATAACACCACATATCTATCTAGTTTATATTGTTATTAATATTATTTTTTACGTATCTCTCTTAAAGCATTTCCAAACTGCTTAATATTTAAAAATCTCTAAGCTGTATACAAAAAAATACAGCATTAAAGACTTTTTAAAAAAAGTTTAATAAAAACAGAGTTGCAACATAAAAACCAGCAAAACAGTATTCTAAAAAGAGATAAAACTGGGAATTCAGTAATAAAACAGTTAAAAAGTTTGCAGTGTAAACAAGAGCAATCAGAGAATCTCATGGCACCTTAAAAGATGAACACATTGTTTTAATGGGCTCAAGCCCTCTTCATGGGATATGGGTGAAGTGCAATGGTAGTTGGCAGGTAAATTAATAAAGGAGAAATGGGGAGGTGGGAGCTGGAAGGTAATGAGATGCAATTTTGAAGTGCGATAAAGATCTGGCAAAGTGGTTTGAGTATGTGGAAAGCATATGCCATTATAAATTTGTTAGTCTTGAAGGTACCACAAGAGGTACCACAATTATTTTTTTGCCATTGAGTAGCACACTCTGGATGTACAGTGGTATCTCGGGTTACAGGCGCTTCAGGTTACAGACACTTCAGGTTACAGACTCCGCTAACCCAGAAATAGGACCTCAGGTTAAGAACTTTGCTTCAGGGTGAGAACTGAAATCGTGTGGCGACAGCAGGAGGCCCCATTAGCTAAAGTGGTACCTCAGGTTAAGAACAGTTTCAGGTTAAGAATGGACCTCCAGAATGAATGAAGTTCTTAACCCGAGGTACCACTTTATATAGAATGTGTGCTTACATAAATGTATATGCATATGGTACAAGCATACACAGTGATGTGTGTGTAAAACTGTTTTGTAAAAGTTACACAGTGAACCTCTGGGTGGCACTCCAAGGCCACTAGGCAAGGACTTCTCAGACCATCTTTGGTTAACTTAGCATTCCACCCATTCCCAAAGTTCCTAGGCTGGACTGTCAAAACAGAGGTGGAAGCGCTGATTAGCTTTGTCTTTTTCCTAGTTGGATTTCCTGCTCTTGGAGCCACACAGTTGTTGGCCTTCCAGGTATCATGGGGCCAACTCCCTTGTCCTGACAAAGGATAGTGCAGGTCATTTCCTAATGATGTACATTCAGGAGACTTTCTTCAAAGCCTCTACTGTCACCTTTCACTCAGTGCTAAAGTTCTTTACCTGGGAGTAAACCCCAAGAGGAAGTCCATGGATTTCAGTCGGCCTGCTCTGAGGATGAATTCCTTGGAACACAGCTCTCTGTTCACTAATGAGTTCTCTTGATTTCAGTGGGACTTACTTCCTAACAATTATGCTGCAATGACTGTCCTCGTCTTACAGTTTTCCTAAATAAAACTATGCTTGAAACATTTCGGTACTTGACTTTTACATATTTATACACAAAAATGTCTTTATCTCCAACATTAAGAACAGCATAATATCAACATCATCATCTCATAAAATGAGTACAAAATACATGAGTTCCTGGCAATTTTTTGAGTAAATTGTTTTGCTTTTTGCAATGATTGGAAGCCGTCAATAAATGTTTGAAGACGACCTGTAGAGCTACACCCTTACTGTTTTGTTTCTGGTTTTATTATGTATTTTGGTGCTGGTCTTTAAAGCCCTGAACGACCTTGGCCCAGTGTACCTGAAGGTGTATCTCTACCCCCATTGTTCTGCCCAGACACTGAGGTCCAACTCTGAGGGTCTTCTTCTGGTTCCCTCACTGTGAGAAGCGAGATTACAGGGAACCAGGCAGAGGGCCTTCTTGGTAGTGGCTCCCTCCCTGTGGAACACCCTCCCTTCAGATGTCAAGGAAATAAACAACTATCTGACTTTTAGAAGACATCTGAAGGCAGCCCTGTATCAGGAGGTTTTTAATGTTTGATATTTTTATTATGTTTTTAGGTATGTTGTAAGCTGCGAAATTAGGTATGAGTGGCTGCAAAAATCCAGCCGGATGGGTGGGGCATAAATAATAAAATTGTTGTTGTTGTTGATGATGATGATGGTGATGATGATGATGCTGTGAACTGGCCTGAGAGCTTTGTTGGAAGGATGGTATACAAATTTAATATATAAAATGAAATAATGCACTTGTGTGAGACTATATCCTGCTGAATTCTGTGGGGCTTATTTCTGAGTAAACACTGGGAAGTGTTCTGTACCTCTTACCATGTAGAGATCCAATTCGTTAATTGTACAAGGGCTGCTTCTTAGTTACATTGCCTTTTACCTGTCTGGCCTGCTTGCATAGGAAACAGTGTACATATAAGCACCTGGCACTGTCACATACAGAGCGTTGTGCAAGTCTTGGTTTCATTACTAAGACCAGGTGGATACATTAGAATACTTGTAGCAAGATAGAATGCTTTGCTGCATTGGGGATTGAGCCCATTAATTTCCCCATGAGAATTAATGGATCTGCGTTTGGGGGAAATCGCAGATCAAGTATTCCAAGGGGAGAACCAAGTGCTTAGTGAATGACAATACAGAGATTCTTTAGCTTTATAGGAAGGCTCTGAAATTACATACATCTATGATGAATGGGTTTATTTTGGGAATGGATTTATTTTGACTCAATATATGTTTGGTATTTAGGGACTCATCTGGTAGAGCCATGCTCAAATTCTGCAGCTAATCTTAATTCTTTGTTTGGCCACAGGATGACGCTTTAAGCCATAAGACTTCTCTCCCTCTCTCTGATTCTACAGAAAGCAGTGCCAGTTTTGAAAGTGCCCTGTAAGCTTATTGCGGCTGCCTTCTCAAATACTTGGCTTTATGTTTTGTGTAGCAGAAGCTGTGGACACTATCACAGCCTCTGCTTTAGGCACGACAAAGTCCATTAAGACAGCTATGTTAGCGCTGGTTCATTCATAAAGGGTCTTGTTCTTGGGGCATCAATTTCATTCACAAAAGTTTCCATTAATTGAAGTGAGGGGTGGGGAACCTGCAGTCCCCCAGATGTTGATGGGCTATTTATTAATTAAAACATATACACCTTTGAGCATAAAAAACCCCACAAAGTGGACTACAGGTCCCACCATCCCTGTCCAGAAAAAGCTGACCAGTGCAACTTGGGAGCCCCAGATAATGGGAGTTTATTAAAGGTGAAATAATGAATTTAGGCAGAAAGAGACTTAGGCAGGAAGAACCAGCTGCACAAATATAAGATGGAGGACCTGGATTGCCAACAGTACATGTGAAAAGGATCTAGGGGTCTTAGTGGACGACAAACTTAACATGAGTCAACACTGTGATGCAGCAGCAAAAAAAAGCTAATGCTATTCTAGGCTGCATTAACAGAAGTATAGTGTCTTGATCAAGGGAAGTAATAGTACCACTCTATTCTGCCTTGGTCAGACCTCACCTGGAATACTGTGTCCCGTTCTGGACGCCACACTTTAAAATAAACCCTGCAAGGATATAAATAAAGGATTCCATTCTATGTTCTAACAATGTGAAAAGTAATATTCTGCTCTGACCACAGACTGGGATGGCATTTCAATCTCTAGTTACAGATGTCTTTCAAAAATCAATACAATTAGAAAGCTAATTTTAAGCGCAGCTGATGAAAAGGCACTGACAGATATTTTACGTAATGGATTCTTAATCACTGCTGGTAGTGAATATATTCCTAAGAGATGCACAGTTCTTCAGACTTCTCAGAAACTCCTCTAATTAAAAAGAAAGGGAGCAGCTTTCCCCAAGCAATCAGTTTCAGAAGTCATTGGGACTATTTTCATTTTCTTTCGGGTGTTTTGAAAGCAAGGCTTAATTGAAACAAATTTCACAAGGTCAAACATGATTTGGGAGAGGACCATTGCTCAGTGGCTGAGTAGCTACTAGCCTGAGCCACCTCACAGGGTTCTTGTGAAGACATCCAGGTATGCCTGGAAATCCCTGCAGAGATGCTATCAGCCATTGCAGAGCAGATGGTTGGATTAATGGTATGACTCAGTATAAGACAATTTCCCATGTTGCTGTTTGCTTGCCCACTCACCATTCATTCCTACTGTAGATACAATTACCTTCAAGATGATGCCATTTGAAGAATGCATACATAAGTGATGCAAATTTATTTTTAAGATCTTTTACCCCCCCCCCCCTACACACACACATTGTGGACAACTTTGAAATACATTTTTTTTTTAAAAAATCAGCTTTAAAAGAATCAGCTTATTTTTTATTTATTTCTTCTCATTTCATCATCTTTTAATTGTAAGTTGACCAAGAAAAACCCCTGCAAAATCTTTCTGTAAAAAACATTCCTTGCTTGGGATCTCTCTTGCTACAGAGAAAGAAACACAAAGAACAAACAGCTGTACTGTTGTGTCACTTCATTTTTTAAAAAGTCACTGGAATCAGGTGACAAAATTACTTTCCAATATTATAAATATATTGGCCAAGATTCCAAGTTTCATGAAACCAGTTCCATAAGTCTACTGGTGTTTAGACTTATTTCCTCAAACAACAGCTCCCCTCATACACCTCTGCTATACCCCATGGCAAGCTGCTCTTGAAAATGAAGGGATTACAGTAGTTCTGATAGATGATAGATATAGATGATGATGGTAGATAGATTAGATAGATAGATAGATAGATAGATATAGATAGATAGATAGATAGATTAGATAGATAGATAGATAGATGATAGAGATAGATAGATGATAGATAGATAGATGATATAGATTAGATATAGATATACATATAGATATAGATGATATAGATATAGATATAGATAGTGATAGGATATGAGCACTAGCTGTTCAAAGTCCATCAGGCTATTTCTTCTCAACCTTGGGTCACCAGATGATGAAATTACAACTCCCATCATCCTCACCCAGTTTAGCCAATTGTAAGGGGTGGGGGGAGTCATGATTCAACAACATCTGGGAACTCATGGTTGAATAAGGCTGGTGTAATCCCCTTTATAAATCTAGGCAGGCATAGGCAAACTCCGGCCCTACAGATGTCTGTGACTACAATTCCCATCATCCCTGACCACTGGTCCTGTTAGCTAGGGATGATGGGAATTGTAGTCCCAAACATCTGGAGGCCTGGAGTTTGCCATGTCTGAACTAGGCAGCTCTTAGAATCCCAGTTCCTCCTGGTTCTGGACATGAGATAGATGGATTCCTTTTTTTGTGTACTAAATATTTTATGTGCAACCTATTTTCCTTGCCCAGCACTATGGCTGGTTTAAGGAGCTGTCAGCAAAGTGTCCTCTGTCGGTGGGCTTCCTTGGTGGTGCTGGAGAACAGCAGCAACACAACAGTGAGTCCAAGATGACTTGGAGTCACCATTTAAATTTCCCAGAATGCCTCTGATGTTGCTCTGGGACCCTGTGGGAAATGTAAATGACAGCCAGGCTCCCTGCCCAGCAAAGCTTCCTTGTGTATGTGTGGCACTGAATCCCACCACAAACTTCTATCATGTTTTAAATCTAAGCATGCAGTTCCAAGTTCTTCTCTGGAATATATTCACTTAGAGGAAATTCTGCATAATTAAAATAGATAAAATCTATTGCTGCAAACCTGCCCACATTTATGTCCCATTAGTCACAATGTGAATGACCTATGTGTTATTGTGCTACTATCCCAGTGTTTTTGGCCATATGTAACTTGACCTCTGGTTTAGAAGGAAATAGCCCTTCTGTTACATTCATTTTCAGATTATTTGCTCTCAGTGTTCGAAAACTGATTTCTCTTTGTAAGTTTACTTGCCAAACACTTTGGCTTACATGTGTTCTTTTCAGTTGAACTATGGATTAATGACCCCAGGTAGAGCTTACCCAACTCTTCTCTGGAAAAAGAAATAAGGGGGGGGGACATTTTCTAGCTCTCCTGAGAAGGGTAAATCGGGGTTGTTGACGTTGTTTACTAGGGCTTTCTTCACACATTACATTCCAGCCATCCTGGGTTTGGCATGCTGGGAATGCTTGTAGACCGAAACAATGTTTTGTCTTGTTTTGTTTTTCCACTCCTATGGTAAGATGAATCTTGCTTGTTTTCAATAGAATTCTTAGTTGAGCTGGCCAGATGTTTGGTATACTACTGTATCTCTGGAGATTTCATATTGCCCTAGAGCAGGGGGCGGAACCTGTGGCCCTCCAACTCCCAGCAGCCCCAGCCAGCACTGCCAATGGTGGGAAATGATGGGAGTTGTAGTCCACCAGTATCTGGAGGGCTGCAGATGTTCCACCCCTGCTCTAAACAGACAACGCTGGGCTGATTTCTACATGTGTAACCTGGTTCTAAGGGACGCGGGTGGCGCTGTGGGTTAAACCACAGAGCCTAGGACTTGCCGATCAGAAGGTCGGTGGTTCGAATCCCCACGACGGGGTGAGCTCCCGTTGCTCATTTCCTGCTCCTGACAACCTAGCAGTTCGAAAGCACATCAAAGTGCAAGTAGATAAATAGGTACCACTCCGACGGGAAGGTAAACGGTGTTTCCGTGCGCTGCTCTGGTTCACCAGAAGTGGCTTAGTCATGCTGGCCACATGACCTGGAAGCTGTACGCCGGCTCCCTCGGCCAATAAAGTGAGATGAGTGCCGCAACCCCAGAGTCGGCCCACGACTGGACCTAATGGTCAGGGTCCCTTTACCTTTACCTAACCTGGTTCTAAGGTTAACTCAGGAATATAGAAATAGAGAAAGCTGCCTTATACTGGGTCTGACTATTGATCCATCTAGCTCAGTATTGTCTGTTCTGATTGGGTGGGGTGGGGGGCAGGTCTTCAGGGTTTTAAGCAGAAGATATTCCAAAGCTAGAGATGTGAGCCTTCTGAACCTGGAACCTTCTGCATGCAAGGTGAATGGTTTCCCACCAAGCTATAGCCTTTCCGCTCAATCGGTTATTTCAGACATTAACTGCACCTGGAAATGAACCCTATGTAGTTCAGGCTAGTTAGCATCATATTGAAAAACCCATTCATTTGGGTGGGACTTGCCTGAGAAACATGGGTGCTGTTTTGCACAAGTAGCTAATAATGTTGAGAAGATCCACGTGGTTGATCTCCCTGGCAGCAACCATTCCATTAGGCTGGTGTAGCCAGTATTGTTATCAGTTGGGCCTCATGCAAACCACCAACTCTCTAATGCTTTGGCATTCCCACTATGTACTACCATAGGTTTTGTTCCTTCAGGCTTTTCATACTTGTATGTACCTCTGAAGTACCCTGGGCCTGGTAGTCTTTCTTTCTGGGTAGGGACGTGGGTGGTGTTGTGCTCTAAACCACTGAGTCTCTTGGGCTTGCTGATTGAAAGGTTGGTGGTTCAAATCCACATGACACGATGAGCTCCCGGTGCTCTGTCCCAGCTCCTGCCAACCTAGCAGTTCGAAAACACACCAGCGCAAGTAAATAGGTGGCAGGAAGGTAAACAGCGTTTCCATGTACTCTGGCACTTGCCACAATGTCCTGTTGTGCCAGAAGCAGTTTAGTTATGCTGGCCACATAACCCGGAAAGCTGTCTGCAGACAAACGCCATCTCCCTTGGCCTGAAAGCAAGATGAGACCAAACCCCCGCCTTTGACTGGACCTAACCATCATGGGGTCATTTACTTACCTTTGCCTCTTCTGGGGTGAAGGTCGCACTTTTTGCCACATAAGCATGAGCATGGAGAGACTCAAAACAGTATAAGTATACATTAGTATACTAATAGAAATAGTCATTTTGTTGCATATACTTTCTTTTGGAAGTAAATAGAGAAAAGCATTTTTGAATGTTATCCTTTTCCCCATCATCATTATCATCATCAGGCCCTGTATGCAATCATTTATAGTCTTTATATTTTGGACCAAATGACATTCGCTGAAGGTTATTTAAATTGGGTTGACTCCAGAAGCTTTTGAAATAATTTTAATTCGAAAAGGAGAGCCATACATCCGCTGGTGAATCATTTAACATTTCCAGAGTATGTTTTATAAATTATTTGCTGTGATGTGCACTGCCCCCTGCCTTCATGACAGTTTCTTAACTAATCATGTTGGGGTTTTTTTGTCTCCATGAGTCATGGCTCAGGCACAGTGGAGGTCAAGAATTGAAGGTCAAAGGTCACTGGAAGCATCCTGCCCATGGCAGCTATAATTGACCTTTATTTGACAAAACAGAAGTAACCTGGGATCTGAAAGAATGGTAGTCAAATGGCCATCTGAACATTGCATCTGAACATTGCATTTGGATTGATTGTAATCAGACTTAAATGGTCAATTAAAAGGCGATTGGAAAGTAAGATGAGCAGAACGGATAACGAAAAGACAGAGAAACTTAACTAATAAAATGCTTTGCATCTTAATTTGAGTCTGCTGAGGCTGCACACTTGTACGAAAGCCGACCAGTGGTAGATTTGCTTGGTCAGTGTTTTGTTCAATAGTTTAAGTTGTAATAAAATAATTCATGGAGAGGAAAGGTCTGGATTAAATAGAGAAAGATATACTGGAGACAATTTTGGACACTCTGGTGAATTAATATGTCTTCACACTGTATGGTGTGGGTAAGTTTCAGGGCTCTTCCCATTTATTCCCTGTGTTTGATTTGACCCATTTTTAGATGATTATTTACAGTATATCTTTTATGACATTATAAGCTGTCTACTGCATGGTGCCATTCACTAAGATATGGGCTATAAATAGCATGAAAAAGTGTATGTGCACTGAAACTTCTTAGGCTCTTACTGCTTGTGTTGCTTTACCAATGATATCATAGGAATGAATCCAGACACTTTGATTCATTTTGTTTAAAGTAGTTGATAAAAATATAGAGCATTTCTCCGAACAGCATATACCAAATTAGAAGTCCATATCACTCCTTGGAAAACAAACTCTGTTCAGTTCAAAGGAGGTGGTTAATAAGTGTTCCTGAAGTGCTTGAGGGAGCTCAGTTTCTCTTAACCTCTTCAGGGATTTCTCTGGCAATGTGTAAGGATCTGCTGCAGAATAAGGAACAGGACGGCTGCAGGAAATAGCACGCCTCTTTAAAAGGATATATAATTATAACAATTATTTCTTTTGTTTGTTTGTCACTTTGTACAAGAAAAGTATCCAAGTGACTTACAAAACAGCTGATTCAGTGAAGAAAAGCCACATATAACAAATAAGATTCTTAAAGGGCAGATCTAATAATACTATTTAAAAAGGGCAAATTTGACCCCACCCCACTAAAAGATGAGAACCTCAGCAGAGGGCAGAATCATATGAAGGCATCATCCAAAAGTAAGAGCCCAAAGCCTTGGCAAAAATGTCTTAGCCGGATGCCTTAAATTAAAGCCTATAATGATTGCATTAGGTGTGATTTCCTGGGGAGAGCACTCCACAAACAGTGAAAAAGCCCATTCTCATGTTGCCATGCTCCACACCTTCCTTAGAGAAGGCATATAGCGAAGGGCCTCTGATGACGGACCTCAGGATCCAGGAAGGCGGATGATGGGATAAGGTGGTCCCATATAGGGTTTATATGGGACCTGCTGGGAGTGCAACAGCAAGGATCATTTCATGTGTAACTGAAGGGTTAATTCTGTTATCAGTAAGCCAACTAATCAGAGCAGCGGTGGTGGTGGTGGTGGTGGTGGTGGTGGTGGTGGAGGTGTTGCTTAGCAACCAGGCAGAATAGCATGATCCTTACTGAAGTAGCATATGCCCTGATTGGTTGTGTGGTTCTGAGGGAGATTCCCATCTGCATGGTCCCTGCTATGTACAAGCCCTATACTAAGAAAGACAAAACCTCTGTTTGCACATTTCCCTCCATATTATACACTATTTTTGTTCAGTTTCCTCAGCAAAGTGCTATCAAGACTATATGCATTATTTTGCAACATTTTAACATTATTTATTAATTTTGTATACCGCCCACACCCTTAGATCTCACAACATAAAATCACAATAAAAAACACAAAATGCATAATAGAGTGTATTTATTTAAGTGGCTTTTCTAACAGGACCAACTTTTTAAAGCCATTCAATAATCTAGATCAGAAGTGGCCAGACTTCAAGCTTGTGAGATCTCCCCTCTGTCCCCGGAATATTGAGATACACCAATTTTAGAGCCTAAATCAAGGTTCAGAGCTGGCCAGAGGGAGAAGGAAGCTAGGTATAAAATGCTGCTCTGGGAATGAAGTCAATTATCTCCTGCAAGGGGGGGTTCACCTTGTTCTTTAGTTGAGGGCCACATTCATCCAGGGATAATTCATCAGGGGCCACATACTGGCAGTGGGCAGAACCAAAACAATGATGGAAGAAGTCAGAGACAAGTAGTGTTCTGGATTAACTAATTTGGGCAAAAGAGCACACCGCTTCAATTTTCACCATGACTACATTCAATTACAATTCCCAATCCTCTGAAGGTGTCATCAGAAGTAGTACAGTCATACCTCGGGTTGAATATGCTTCGAGTTAAGCGCATTTGAGTTGCGCTCCTCGGCAATCTGGAAGTAACAGAGCGTGTTACTTCTAGGTTTCGCCGCTTGCACATGCGCAGACGCTCAAAATGATGGCACGCGCATGCGCAGAAGCGGTGAAAAGTGACGCATGCGTGCGCAGACATGCCGTTGCTAGGTACGTTTAATTCTAGATGTGAACGGGGCTCCAGAACAGATCCCATTCGTATCTAGAGGTACCACTGTAGTTCAATATTACTACCGTTCTGAAAAGCAAGTGATAATCTTCCTTTCTAACTTTGGTGTGACACAAACACACTAACTATTTTTACTTGAGGCAGCTGTGGGGTGGAAATTATACAACCAGGAATTTTTTTCCCTGCCTCCCACCAAAAGACTGGGGTGCCCTACATACATCAGTCTACATCTGATTTAAAATAAACAGGTAAGGACAAGACTGAGTTACAACAAATCAGATACTTAACACACCTCAAAAATCAAGTCAGCAGAGCTTCTCAAATACCTGGTCAGAAGCAATTGCTCTAATGAGACTGGAAGAAAATTGATAAAAGTAACAGAAGGCCAGCCTTGGCAGGACTTTATCTATCTATATCTATCTATCATCTATCTATCTATCTATCTATCTATCTATCTATCTATCTATCTATCTATCTATCTATCTATCTATCATCTATCTATCTATCATCTATCTATCTATCTATCATCTATCTATCTATCTGCAGTTTATTATTATTGGATTTGATTTTAAAGCATGTGTTGTTGTTGTCTAGTCGTTTAGTCGTGTCCGACTCTTCGTGACCCCATGGACCAGAGAACGCCAGGCACCTCTGTCCTCCACTGCCTCCCGCAGTTTGGTCAAACTCATGCTGGTAACCTTGAAAACACTGTCCAACCATCTCGTCCTCTGCCGTCCCCTTCTCCTTGTGCCCTCCATCTTTCCCAACATCAGGGTCTTCTCCAGGGAGTCTTCTCTTCTCATGAGGTGGCCAAAGTACTGGAGCCTCAGCTTCACAATCTGTCCTTCCAGTGAGCACTCAGGGTTGATTTCCTTCAGTATGGAGAGGTTTGATCTTCTTGCAGTCCATGGGACTCTCAAGAGTCTCCTCCAGCACCATAATTCAAAAGCATCAATTCTTCGGCGATCAGCCTTCTTTACGGTCCAGCTCTCACTTCCATACATCACTACTGGGAAAACCATAGCTTTAACTATACGAACCTTTGTTGGCAAGGTGATGTCTCTACTTCTCAAGATGCTGTCTAGGCCTGTCATTGCCCTTCTCCCAAGAAGCAGGCATCTTTTAATTTCGTGGCTGCTGTCACCATCTGCAGTGATCACTGAGCCCAAGAAAGTAAAATCTCTCACTACCTCCATTTTTTCCCCTTCTATTTGCCAGGAGGTGATGGGACCAGTGGCCATGATCTTCGTTTTTTTGATGTTGAGCTTCAGACCATATTTTGCGCTCTCCTCTTTCACCCTCATTAAAAGGTTCTTTAATTCCTCCTCACTTTCTGCCATCAAGGTTGTGTCATCTGCATATCTGAGGTTGTTGATATTTCTTCCGGCAATCTTAATTCTGGCTAGGATACTGCTTAATGTTTTCAAAATCTCTTAGGATACAGTGGTATCTTGGTTTAAGAACAGCTTGGTTTATGAACAACTTGGATTAAGAATGCTGCAAACCCAGAAGTAGGTGTTTTGGTTTGTGAACTTTGCCTTGGAAATAAGAACATGTTTTGCTTCCTGTTGAGTGTGTTCCATTTGTAGATTGAGTCCCCCGCTGCTATGGAAAAGCACGCCTTGGTTTAAGAATGCTTTGGTTTAAGAACAGACGTCCGGAACGGATTAAGTTCGTAAACTAAGGTACCACTGTAGATCCACACAATATATTTAAAGCACATCTAACACATATTTAAAGTGCTCGATTTGCCCCCCAAAACCCAAGGAACTGTAGTTGAGCTACAATTCCCAGCACCCTTAACAAACAACGTTTCCAGAATTCTTGGAGGAAGTTGTGTGCTTTAAACACTGACTGATCTTTAAGGGTATGGTGTAACACCCCCTCCCTTTTTTTTTAACGTGCTTTAGATAAACATTTGGGAGTTAGAGAATCCCTTACCGATATCCTGCAAATCATCCCCAGATCTTCACTTGCTGTCTGCCATAGACCTAGAGTCCCCCTCCTCTTTTTCTAATGTGTCACTTGTGTCAAGGTAGCACATCTTTTGGCTTCAGTATCGGCAAGGCCTCTCATCAATCATAGTATGTCACTGCCAACAGTGCTGGGCTGGTGAGATCTTTTGCATTTCTCCAAAGGATATGAAAGGCAAGCACACTTCATGGCTCCCCTCTTCTGTCACTCCATTGTCATTCAGCAAATGGGACCAAAGGGGAAAGCGATCAGCACATCAACTCTTCAAGCCTTCCCCAGTCTCCAGCTGTCATCAGTTTTCAGCTCTCTTGGCTGATCTTATCTGCTGCCGAGTGATTGAAAGTAATTTGTTTTGGTTGAAAGTAATTTGTTTTTGGAGAGTAATTAGATTATCTCTTTGGTGGCTTCCTACCTGGTGACCCAGAGCTTCTCTGCGCCTTGTTGCTCATTAACATCAATTACCATAGAGGCCTTCTTCAAAGAAAGGCATCCACTGCCCAAAGAAGGGAGCCCATTATGGAATATCTTTCTTATTCCTGTTAGGAGATAATAAACGTTCTGATGTTCACCAAGCATTTTAGGGTCAAACACATATGACCCTGCTGGGACTTAGCTCTTCCTTTTCTGTCTTGAGGAAGGGAACTCATAGGAATTACAAAGCAAACTGTGGGGTCTGATTGGTTGCATGTCATGTGGAAATGTGTGTTGACACGAGCATAACAGGACAAATTTGGAACGCGAACACTTGTGTGGCGAAGGGGCAGGGCTTCTTAAAAACTGGAACTCACTGGAACTGCACCTTAGTTTTGAAATGCTTATCAGTTACTGCTGCTTTCTAGAAATAATTTTGACATGATACCCGCTGATAACATTGATTGGTAGATGTTTATATTATTTAGCAAAAACTGATCAATCAGAATAAACTCAGAAGGGTTTACTACTTTCAACAAAGAGGGGCAGGGCTCTCCCACTGACTCTTCACCTGGACTGCGAATGTACTCCCAGAAGCCCCCAGCAGGGCTGTAGAAACCGTTCTTCATCCCAAGGGCCACATTCCATTGCTGGCCACCTTATGTGGGCCACATGGCAGGGATGTATGGAATGAGATGAGTGGGCTAAGAGGTGAGAGATGAAAAGTGGGCAGAGCAATCAGTGCGACTCTTCCTTTTTCTGCAGTGGACTGCACTCCAGCCGTGCAAAAGTGTGTTTCCACATACAGTGGTACCTCGGGTTAAGTACTTAATTCGTTCTGGAGGTCCATTCTTAACCTAAAACTGTTCTTAACCAGTGGCGTAGCGTGGGGGGTGAAGGGGGGGGGCGGCCGCACAGGGCGCAACATCTGGGGGTTAGGGTTAGGGGGCGCAAATCCATGGGCTAGGGGGCGCAAATTACTTGCCTTGCCCCGGGTGCTGACAACCCACGCCACGCCACTATTCTTAACCTGAGGTTCTCATCCTGAAGCAAAGTTCTTAACCCGAGGTACTATTTCTGGGTTAGTGGAGTCTGTAACCTGAAGCGTATGTAACCTGAAGCGTATGTAACCCGAGGTACCACTGTATGCACACACAAGCACCTCCGTCTATGCAACCAAGAGGCATCCTTACAGTTGAAGGACATATTGCAGCTGGGCAAAAGCACTCAAGGATTGTGTAGAGCAGGACCCCTCAGGGACATGGCAGAGGGCAGGTGTGACCTAGGAAGGAGGCATGACCTGGAGAGAGCCCCAAGGGTTAGAGAGGCTTGGAGGTTCACAGATAGCCCCTGGGCCTGAGGTTCCCCACCCCTCTTAAGCAATGCCAGGGTGCAGCTGCAGTGCTGAGGGAGTACCAGCCATGTGCAAAACTCAGCATGCTGAGTGCCTAGATAGCTGCCCGGCCTTCACCTGAGGTAAATATTTTTTCAAAAGCAAACATGTTTATTAGAAGAAAAATAAGGCCATATTGAAATTATATTAAAAGCATCTTTTCCTGAAAGTGTGTATGTTGTGATGATAATGTGGAAATTCCCACCACTTTCCCTCTTCAAGGAATCACAGATTTGTCGAGTTGGTAAAAGGCTCCAAGGGTCATCTAGTCCAACCCCCTGCAATGCAGGAATCTCAGCTCAAACATCTGCGACATCCTTCAAATGCCTCTTAAGTCAACGCGCAAATGAAGTAAACAACTCTCCGTTTTCCTCTTTTCCTTTCGGGTGGCTATGTCAGTGCCTGTGAAAGTGATTGTTTTATATGTGTGCCAAAACAAGAATAATAAAGAGCTTTGAGGAGTACCGTTGGCGGGCGTGTAAATGAGGGGAAGGAATGCAGATGCAAAGTGGATAAATGACCTTTCTGAAACAAGCACTCCCCCTCAGCTACCATATTTTGTCTGTGTTAAAGCCAGTTAATATGCTTTTTCCCCCCTTGCTAGTTTTCTTACAGTTTGTCCCCCCCCAAAAACCACTTCCTTTTCTGATAAAAATGCATTTGGTCTCCAGGACCGTTTAAAGAGGGACCTTTCTCTATGTATGTTTGTTAGATAGCAAGCGCAAGACTTCATGCCTTGTATAGAATTTGCAGGGCCTGCCTCTCATGTTAATTTCTGAAATGCTAAATCAGGGGTCAGCAGACCTTTTGAGCAGGGGGCCGGTCCACTGTCCCTCAGACCTTGTGGGGGGCCGGACTATATTTTGGGGGGGAAATATGAATGAATTCCTATGCCCCACAAATAACCCAGAGATGCATTTTAAATAAAAGCACACATTCTACTCATGTAAAAACATGCTGATTCCTGGATCATCCATGGGCTGGATTGAGAAGGTGATTGGGCTGGATCCGGCCCCTGGGCCTTAGTTTGCCTACCCATGGGCTAAATGGTCTCCGATACTTTGAAGCTGCATTATATATAACAGGTTAGAATGTTTGTGGCTGGATTCAACTGATTGGTCCTGGAAGCCCATACAAAAATTTTCACTAGTACAATGGGGTTTCTCCCCTATCCTCCCACAGCATCCCCCAGCACCCCCAAATTAGTTCTCTCTCCCTCCTTCTCTCTCTCTCTCTCTCTCTCTCTCTCTCTCTCTCTCTCTCTCTCTCTCTGTGTGTGTGTGTGTGTGTAGAATCACTAGAACATCACCATCTGGATAGCTCAGTTGGTTACAGCATGGTGTTGATAATGCCAAGGTTACAGGTCCATATGGGACAGGTGCCTATTCTTGCACTGCAGGGAGTTAGACTAGATGATCCTCAGGGTCCCTTGCACCTCCACAATTTGGTGGTTCTAGGATCACATGGGGGGGAGGAGTGGGGGACCCTCCGTTAGGCAAGAAGAAATGCTTGCGCTGGTGGGGCAATTTCATTAGTGCTGTGTTGAATTCCTCTCTGTTTTTTAACCGACTGCATTTTAATGTGCTCGTATCTTATCTGATTTTTATTGTTATATTGCTTACTTGCTTTTGAACTAGTTGTTTTATATCATGGATTTTATTGCCGATAGCTGCCTCTAGCATTTTTGTATGAGAAAGGCCAGGTATAAATAGTTCCTCAAATGGAACTAAAAGAACGCTTCTGGTTAAAGCCTCCCTTTTCTGCCTAGGCTTGCTAAGGAGAGTACATGGTCACCCTTACCTTATGTGCAGAAAAACAGGGTGTGGTTGAAAGAACAAATTAATATAGGCCAATTAACAGGGAGAAGATAATTATTAATCTTCTCTTGGTTAAAACTGGCTTCCATGGACAGCTTGCAGTTGTTTGTATTGAAAGCATGACTTGAGGATGTGAATTTGCTTAGAAAAATGGAATGGAGCAAAATGGCCCTTTTGATTAGGTTTTGTATATTATACGTGCAGTCTGAACAACTCTTACTTGCTAGGGCAACCAGCTGTCAGACCTGTCTTCCTCAAGCACCATTCCTAATGCAGACCATAATAGTAGCCACTGGTGTGTGGTATGCTGACCCCGCTGACATGACAAGGGTATTAACCTTTGTGATCCTGACCCATGTCGAGTGGCAGAGGCCACCACTGCTCTGGGTGACTCCTTCACCACATGAAATCACAAACCAACTTCGTTCTTTTGTAAAGCTCAAGCACCAGCGTCCTCAGCATTTACAAATACTGATTACGGGACGCCCTTCTGTGACATGGTTGTGTGGTACCCGCCCAGTGCATATCCCTTCCCCACAGGTATAAGAGAGATCCAGAAATTCCTGCAAAATGAGGAAGATTGGAGTGCATATTATTTATCTATTGACTTCCGCAGTCAGCATTACCAGGGTACTTGACAATCCACCAAAATACCAACAATCTCAGTTAACCATCAGTGAAACGCAAAGTATCCAAACCAATGTTCTTTTAATTGTACAGCAGCAGAAAATCAACGCAACACCCAGATTACAAGCAATTTGTCCCCAAAGTCTGGCTGGGTAAGAGCATATTCAGCTGCTGTCAAGAAATCTCCACTAAAGATGCTTGGTGCAACTCCAGGGGTAGGATGCTCTATGGAGAAGGTCTTCTTGTGAGCCACCATCACTCAGGAAGACCTGTTGGTGAGACTATGGGAAGGGACCCCACCCCACTACCAGCCGGCAGCCACCAATCTTAATGACTGAGCTGGCCTGCCCTGCCTTTTAATTCCCAGTACAGTTATTAAAAGTATTGTATGCATTTTCTTTCAAGAAAGTAGAGGCTCCAGAGATGATGGCTAGGCTGGGAAAAATGTTTGCCCATAGGCAATAAGTTATTAGCGTCCGCATAATTTTTCATCTTCATAAGTCATTTTCCACTCACATTGCCAGAACATGGTAAAATCCCACAGAGAGCAGAGTTTGGCACGATGAGAATGTCCCTGTGCATTAGATATGACTTCCTTGTTGGTACTTGAAAGCTTATTCAGCACCTATTTTCGTTTTAATTGCTGTTGCTTCATATTCCAGGGTTTGGGGCATTAAAAGACTGGGGAAATTCAGTGGGTTTCAAAAGTCAGTTTGTGACATTTTTGTTGTTGTTTAGTCGTTTAGTTGTGTCCGACTCTTCGTGACCCCATGGACCAGAGCATGCCAGGCACTCCTGTCTTCCACTGCCTCCCACAGTTTGGTCAAACTCATGCTGGTAGCTTCGAGAACACTATCCAACCATCTTGTCCTCTGTCGTCCCCTTCTCCCAACATCAGGGTCGTTTCCAGGGAGTCTTCTCTTCTCATGAGGTGGCCAAAGTACTGGAGCCTCAGCTTCACGATCTGTCCTTCCAGTGAGCACTCAGAGCTGATTTCCTTAAGAATGGATAGGTTTGATCTTCTTGCAGTCCATGGGACTCTCAAGAGTCTCCTCCAGCACCATAATTCAAAATGTGACATTTTAGCTTGCCTTATAAAGATATTATGAATTGTGGAATGAAATTAAATGACTCCCAAGGCAAAAGTCTTGAATGAATAAATGAATTTTGTATGATAAATTATTTTCTTTGACATCAAATTTACCAATTTCTTATTCTGCTACTTCTAAATCCTCTGCATTTCTTTGTGTGTGTGTAGGATTTCTGTCAAAGATGAACGTTTTTGTTTTCTATTCCAAAAACTGGTAGGAGGCTTTTGTTAATGGTTGCATGGGTGGGAAAACAGAGTGTTAGATTGCCACTTACTATACATATGTCATGACATGGCTTAAAAAGATAAGAACAAGTGATGAGTGAAATTTAGCATCTCTGCCTGAAGTAACTGTTGTTTGCCTATGCAAATGATGTACGTAATTCAATTATCAGGATTAGGCTTATTTTGCACATAAAGGGATAAGGAAAACTTGTGCCTTTAATTTAGTCAACAGAAAAACTCTATATACATTATTACCAAGTGTTCTTCATGTTGTTAAAACTGTTAAAATTAACCAGACTCTGCAGTGATAACATAGAGCAGTCTATGATATTTCTACAGAATGAGAGCTATTTGTGATCAACTAATGAGTGTTGTGCATTTCACCCTAATGTTATACCCTAGTAGTTCTCAGACTCCTTATCCCCACCTAATGTACTACTTGAAAACTCATGGGGGGGGGTCTCACCTGACTATTAGTAAACTCTTTTATTCTGTAAATCAAAGCACACCCACCCAGGACCGATAAGCAGCCATCCAATGAGGGTGGATGTCAGGACAGATACAAAGAAGTACTTCATGCAATGCCTAGTTTAAACTCTGGAGCTCACTCCCACAGGAGGAAGGGATAACCACCATGTGGATGGCTTTAAAAGAGGATTAGACAAATTCATGAAGATGGTGGCAATCAGTGCTACTAGCCACAATGTCTACGGTCTACCTCCAGTATGCCTCTGAATGCTATTTGCTGGGAATCACAAGTGGAGAGAGTAGGGAGAGCATTTGGGTCCTGCTTATCCCAAAGGCATCTGATCAGCCGCTGTGATGGGCCACTGACAGGATCCAGCAGGCTCCTGTCATGTGATCTATCTATCTAATTTTCTGTTTTACAATTTAGAAGATTCATTTAAAGAGCCTTAAAATATCAATGACTTCACTTCTTCTCTTTCCATGGTTCACTTTGCATAGCATAAATCCCTGCATATTTTATATAAACTAAGCCATTCCGTATACACAGTTTCCCTCCATATATTCAATAAACATTTTCCAGTCTTCTTTAAATGTACGTTCTTCTTGTTTTTTTATTCTATAAGTTAGGTCGGCAAGCTGCGCATATTCCATCAGTTTAAGTTGCCATTTTTTTTTAGTTGGGACCTTGCTCGTTTTCCATTTTGGGGCTAACAAAACACGGGCCACAGTAGTGGCATACATAAATGGCCTTTTTTGACACCTGGGAATTTCCATCTGAATTATCCCCAACAAAAAAGACTCTGGTTTTTTGGGGAAAGTACTTTTAAACATTCCCCCCCCCAATTCATTATGCATTATTTCCCAATACTTTTTTTACCCTTTTACAGGTCCACCACATATGAAAGAACGTTCTTACCTTCTCCATTAGGCGCTATGTGGAAATCAGTCCCATTGGAACGAATGGAAATTGTTTCACTGTGATTACACTAAGGAATAGGAGTATTGGACATCGGTGCCTTATGTAAATGTTTAGTAGATTAAGTTCTGTGGGGCTTCAGAAACTGCCCAAGAGGCAAAAATAGGAGAGTAATCTCAGCAGAGAAGTCTAATGAACATGTCAGAGAAATGTGTCAGAATTGAACTTGCACATTTGACATATCAAGGTAGCACTTCATTAGTTTCCCCGAAGACACTGTATTTGTGTTTCACATATTGTTGTTGTTCTATTGAAATGCATTAAAAGGTCTGTCAATGGAAAAACGTGAGAGGATTATGCCTGCAAGAGTTCATATTACAAAGAGAGGAGGTTGGGGTTTTGTTTTGTATTGTTTTCTTGATCTCACTCTTCCCTGTGGCTGTATTGCATAACTGCATCTATCTGTTACTGAACACCTTTTATGCATATCAAATTTATCCTGAACCACAGGCTTCCTACCAATTTAACAGCGTTAATAAGAACTTAAGAAGAGCTGTGTAGGATCTGTGGGCTGTATTGCTAGAGCAGTCAAGTCCAACATTTCCTGTTTTCCTAGAATGGACACGTAGGGGAATGTGGCTCCAAACAGGGAGGACTTCCTGTCATACTGGTTGGAAGCCACCTCCCCCTGCGTGTGACCAGGTATATGGGTGTGACCCCAGCTGACCCAAGGCCAGGCACATAGCCCTCTTTCTCTTTTGGACTTCTCTTTTGACCAACTTTTGCTCCTGGCTCTTGGCCAGCACATGGCTCATCCATAACAAAGGATGTAAGCCCATCTTGTACGTCTAAGACTTAGCTCAGACTTCTCTTCTCTACAGTCTACAAATGTACCTGTAACTACAACTCAAGCCTGCCTTCAGATTGCTACTGGATGCGAGTAAACTTTATTCTTATTTTTCCAAGAAGACTGTGTTGTGTTATTATTATTTTAAGAGGGAAATAAAAGGGAAATTACTAGGAAGAATGCAGTCTGCACAAAGGGCATCCTGGATTGCTTAGTTAAAAGGCTGAAACCAGTCATCAACAGCTTCACTGTTTGCTGCAAGGAATGTGCTCTGCTGTATGCTCACTGGCCTGAGGAGGGTTCATATCGAATTAATATATCCTCTCCTACTTTCCTTAACTTTCCTTCCTACAGGTTCAGGCCCACCTAGACCAGCATCCTGTTCTCACAGTGACCAACCAGATATTTATGGAAAGTCCACAAACAGGACCAAAGTACAACAGCACTCTCACTGCTTGTGATTTTCAGCAACTGGCATTCAGAGGTGTAATGCCTCCAACAGTGGAGGTAGAATATGGCCACTGTGACTAGTAGTCATTGATCCTTGTGAGTTTATCTAACCTTATTTGAAAGACATCCAAGTTGGTGGTCATCACAACTTGTGGGAGCTTATTCCATAGTTTAGCCATTGGCGGAGGAATAGGAGTGTGGGGGGAGTGCACCACCCCCGGCAGTGCAATCCCCAGGGTGCCATCGCCGCTGCCCCCCTGCCCACGCTGGGTGCCCTGCCCCCGCAGGTGGCTCGCCCCACTGCTGGGACGTGCACCAGCCCCGCCCCCGCCTGCTCTCTGCCCCCAGTGCCGGAGCATGAAGCTCCACCACTGAGTTTAGCTATGCACTGTGTGCATAAATATTCTTTTTTGTCCGTCCTGAATCTGGCAGTACCAAGAACAATGTCCAAGAAATTTCTTTGCTGATATCTAATCGGACATTCAAGCTGAGGGTTGTTTGTTTTGTATTGGGAAACCTTTTTGCTTCGATGATTGATTTGTGAATAAGAATCAATGCAATGCTGTAGAGACAAATTATAATACTTACCGTAATTCCAGTCAAGTTGAAAAGATAACCTCTGTATGACACTCAAAGATTATTTAAAAAGTGGAGTTTTGCTCCTATCAGTTATAGAGGACTAGAATATTATCATGTATCACTCACTGTTGCTTTGAGCATCACTGTGGTCCTTCCACTACACTCCTATGGAGCATCATGCTTCTTCATTTACACTGTTTCATAGCAGTTGAAGAAAGTGATTTGACAATGTTTGTCTCCATTAGCATCTCACAGTTCAAACTGCCTGTTAATCAGGCTACCTCTGAAGTACAAATCTGTCCTTCAACAGCTTAAAGGAGTCTGAGAAGTGTCAAAGCCACTTAGTAAAACACTATGGTTCCCAGTAAGTTGCTATTAGTATTTACTTCTCTCTTGCATTCACTCCACGCTTTGTCTCCAGTGGTTTCAAGAAATGTATTTGGGAATGTTAGCTGATGATCAACACAGCTGCTTAATGTCAAATGATGCACAGCAGGTCACCCTGAAAGAGCATGGGTTTTAGACCCACCTGGAGAAATACTTCTCATGCCAGTCCCTTGGGGTGGGGATGGAAGGCTAGAGAATGTTTAGATTCCAAGGTTTAAAGCAAAACTCTGTAAAGAGATTATGAGCAGAAACATGTTTTTCCATGGCCTGAATGATAGAGATTCCACGTGTTTGTGGGTGAAAATACTCCTGAGGTACTGACTGAGCACACCATGTTTAACAAAAGTTCAACAAACCCTCGTGGAACCCTTATTACTTGTACTTAGATATGGGATGCAAGCTTTATTTTTTCAGAGATCAGGAGCAGCCATTGCTTCTTCATTCCAGAATCCTTTGTGTAGAATCTGATATCCGTTGTACTGAGGAAGGACTTATTCAGCCTGCTAATTGTATCGTGGAACTGAGTCTGCAAGCTGACCTCATGACTACATTATTGTTATTGTTGTCATTATTGCTCATCCTTCTCACCCTCTGCTTGGTATCACCTCTTGCCTAGAGAACTCAAAAGCTTGCCACATTCTTCTGACTTTTGGTTGGATCCAATAAAGGATTGTGAATTTTTTGGTGTGTGTATTTCCCCCCCCTTAAGGACCCACCTTTGTACTCTCTCTTTCTCTAATCACTGTTCTTGCAATAAGCTGGAAAAATTTGTTCCAGGAGCCTTCTTCACTTTGCTTATATTGTTCAAGATTTTGATTATTGATTTTGATTCTGATTATAAAATATATTCTCATCTCCCCCATGTCCTTTCATTTGCTCCCACCCTAATCTAGAGATCAAGCCTTGAGGTGCATTCCTCATCAGGCATGAGAGACTCATCAAAAGGCCCAAGGGGGAAATGGGTGAAAGAATGAGGGCTAGCGTTTTGTTAGTAACTAGTTGTTGTGAATGTTTGTGGGGGAGAGGGAATCATAAAATTGAGTAGGAAAATCCTTATATTCTCAAAACATTTCTCATCAACAGAGTTCTCTACAATTATGTGCTTTAATTGTTCATCTGTATTCATTCACAACTTCTATATCCTCAAAAGTGTTAATTATGTCTGCTGAGTTTTGCTCTTTCACAACAGCAAATAGAAGGGGAAGAAATAGAGGCAGTGAGAGATTTTACTTTTTTGGGTTCCATGATCACTGCAGATGGTGACAGCAGCCACACAATTAAAAGACACCTTCTTCTTGGGAGAAAAGCAATGACAAATCTAGACAGCATTTTAAAAAACAGAGACATTATCTTGCCAATAAAGGTCCGTATAGTTAAAGCTATGGTTTTCGCAGTAGTGATGTATGGAAGTGAGAGCTGGGCCATAAAGAAGGCTGATCACTGAAGAATTGATGCTTTTGAATTATGGTGCTGGAGGAGACTCTTGAGAGTCCCATAGACTGGAAGAAGATCAAACCTATCCATGCTTAAGGAAGTCAGCCCTTAGTGCTCACTGGAAGGACAGATCTTGAAGCTGAGGCTCCAATACTTTGGCCACCTCATTAGAAGAGAAGACTCCCTGGAAAAGACCCTGATGCTGGGAAAGATGAAGGGCACAAGGAGAAGGGGACAACAGAGGACGAGATGGTTGGATAGTGTTCTGAAAGCTACAAACATGAGTCTGACCAAACTGCGGGAGGCAGTGGAAGACAGGAGTGCCTGGCGTGCTCTGGTCCATGGGGTCATGAAGAGTCGGACACGACTAAATGACTAAACAACAACAACAAGTGTTACAATATCTCAGATGGGCAACCCATCTGAGATATCTAGCCATGTCATTGCCCCAGTCCAGAGATCTGCTTGTTCAGGAGACGGTACTGGACTTTGTGAGACACTGGGAGTTTTTCCTATCTTTTCAAGAGAAAAGGACAAATTATGCATGCACATATGTCATGTGATATCTTGTAAAATCAGTGATTTGCTGTTGAATATGTGACCTGCCTGGGGTGTTTGATCTAGTGTGACTTAGCACCCATGTAATACCACACGATACTGCAATCATCAACTCTGCACTCCATGGCGAATTCTGTCTTCTTTCTCCTTTGCTTTACATTATTGGGAAGCTCTTGCACTATTGTCCACAAAAAGAGGAGCTATGGGAGTCCCTTACTAGATAACTTGAGACACATATTGACCAATTGCCTTGTGTCACTCTCTTCTGTGAAGTGCTTGGCCATATGCATCTGCTGGGATTGTGCTGATGGGAAGGCTACAGCACAGCTCATATATTTTTGCCTAAGCCTCAAGGATTCATCACGGGTGGCCTATATGTGACATAAAATCCTCAACCCAGCTCGGTCGCTCATACAATTCGGTTAAAGGCGAAATGCTTGTCAGCACCAGATATTTACAACAGGTCAGTGCATCTGTTTTGTACATCCAACCTGCTAGGGCCACACCGCATCCCATGCCTGCAGCCTGCATCTGCTTACTGTCACTCAAAGTAGCTCGGAAGAGAGACCATTTCTCCCTGCTTTGTCTTCCTCTCCTCTCAGAAAAGAGGTCTAGATAGAAATCTTGATTCAATGTGGAGACCAAATAGTTCATGAAGAAGCGTTTGTGTGAAGGTCTTTGCTGTGAAGTATTATTATTATTATTATTATTATTATTATTATTTACATATATATGTGTGTGTGCTGTTGTTTTTTCATTTATTGTTGTCTCCTTTAAACCATGAGCAGCAAGCAAACAAACCTTGGTTACTGCTTGTGGGTCAAAACTTGGGTTTAGACATATATCAGGACAAGCCGAACTCCGACTGGTTTCCTGGTGCCGAAGCAGGACTGGAAGTGGAACGGAGCAATAACGTATCATTAGCATGCACCAGCATGCAGGACGTTCACATTAAACCACAGATTTTTAACAATGGTTTAGTCTGATGTGCAAACCAGGCCAAGATGACTTAGTGCTGAATAGGCATGCATAAGATTGCACTATTGGGGAGTGTAATTGCAGCCATTCCTGATAAAGGGACACACTTATCAGGAAGCAAACTTCCATTGAACAGAGTGGAACTTATTTCTGTGTAAGGAAGCATAGGTCTGTGCTGTTAGTCACTTAATAAATGATTAGTAACCTGAGCCTACACATGCTTACTCCAAAGAAAGCCACACTATGTTCAACAGAACGTGATCCTCATTAAGCATGTTTAGGATTAGGGAGTAAGTCCAAATGGATGCAGCAGGACTTGATTCTGCATAAAAAAATGCTTCAACTTGTGCTGTAAGTGAAGCAGTCATTTTATTATACTTAAATAAAAGGGAGATATAGTACTTTTGTTTTCTACCTGTGGACACAATGGCATTTGAAATAATTTCAACCTGTACACCATGCCCGTTGTAAACATTTATCTATTTATTATGCATTTAAATGTGCACAGCACATACACCACAATATTAAACAACACCTGTATAAAACTACAGACAGATCTGGTAAATGGTGAAAGCTTGTACCATGTAACATTGATATCAAAGTTTTACAACATTATCTGAACACTACAATATAAACTACCTCTGAGTACACCAAGGGTGAGGCTGTCAGCTGAGCACTGAAAGGAAGTCAAAAGGGACACTGAAAGAGAACTGTCTACACCCAATGGGTTTAGGAAAAGCCAATGCTTCCAGTTGCTTTGACTTTGGAAACAGAAATACTTGAGCTTCCAGATAGTAGTCATGATGGTTACAAATGCAAATACCCACATGTGAGAGGAAAAGAGGAGAAGAGCGAGAGAGAGAGGAAGGAAGGATACAGAAATACCTCAGACTGCACAGAAACACTTTAGCATCCCATGATGCCAAGAGCTTATTTCACTTAGGATAAAATAAACAGAAGCAAGATGGTTTGGAGGACGGGAGAATCTGTGGTCTTCCAGGTTTTGTCAGACTCCTTTCAGCCCCAGCCGGCATGGAAAATGGCCAGAGATGATGGAAAGTGTGGTCCAACAACATCAAGAGAGCCACAGGTTTCCCATCCTATGTTTAAAGAAACCCTGGTCCAGCTATATTCTGATCGCACTGATGGAATACTCTCATTGGCTCTGTTCAGAATCAGCTGATTTTGTCCCAGCTTTCTCAAATAATGCTTGGACAAGCCCCTTTGGTTATTTCCAAGTTATCCCCGGGGGGAAATAGGAAATGGGAAACCAATCTTTTGCTTCCAAACACAGTAGGGCTGACTTACCACATTTCTGGAGCAAAGTAACACACACTTAATGCAAGAGCATTAAGTCCAAAACATAAAATTGCCTGTTGCCACTTTTGTTACCCCCTCCCTTTTCTCAAGGGTAAGGTTGTTTTGAGAGGAACCGGAGAGGGTAAATGGTTTTGAGAGAGAACTGGCTAGCAATGGGGATGGGGCAACCCCACGTTGTGCCAGACCCAACTTTGGAGGGGACTGGCCTCACCTTATAATCGAGGTGTGTGTATTTCAGACCAGGGAAGTTCATCTTCCATACTCCCCAAATTCTGAATTAGCTTCCAACAATACCTATGAGTAGCTTTATTCTTCAAGATCATCCATTAATTACAGTATCTATGCAAGTCATTCATAAGCACAATATGGTTCATGTATGTGTAACTCTAGTAATATACAGGAATGTAAAAAAAAAGAAAAGAAAATGAAATGAAATGAAAGATGAATTTCTGCAACCTTGGTATTTTGATGATACACACATGACTCCAGGACATAAGGTGGTGTTGTTGTTTTTAATGTAGCACCATGATTGTAGCTAGGATTTTATGGGTGGGGTGGGGGAGAACCTCAGTTTGCTAAGCAATTTTATTGATGGGGGGGCAGCTGCCCCTCTTGGCTACGCCCATGGCACCAGTTGCAGTTTACTGTTACGTGCACAGGCATGAGCTTATATGAGCCCCAGGCTTGAAGGCTCCCAGCTCTGCTTTCTGTGGCTATCAGCAGAACAGGAGGAGCTTTCACTTTCACTTTTAAACTAAGCAGAATGCCCTGCAGTGTTTGAACTTGGTTAGCTTACTACAAGTAGTCAGCAAGTCAAGTTTATCAGACATGGTTTGATACTGACCAGCATTTAAACAAACTGGGTCGAAAGCTGCCTTATCTTCTCCTGCCAAGAAGGTCTATCTAGCTTAGGATGCCTACTCTGAATGGCAACAGCTCTCCAGAGTTTCAGACAGGAGCTGTTTCCAGCTCTGTGTGGAAATGTCAGGGACTGAAACTGGAACCTTATGCATGCAAAGCAAATGTCTGAATGTTAAACTACAGCACTTCCCCACAAATTTCACCATGTTTGGGTAACAAAACTTGGTTACCTTAAAGACAACACCTGGGCTCTGGCTGCCACCACCCTCCCTCCCAGCAGATTTTGAAAGTTACAAAAGAAACGGGAAGATAGTAACCTCCCCTGCCCCAAACACAAATGTCTCAAACTAAAAAATCCCCCCACATCCCCCCAATATGGCCACACCTGATTTTGCCACCTGAAAGGGGGACAATGGCTCAAGCTCAGCCATTTTGATCCACCCTTGAGACTTGGTGGGCCAGGATCATCGCTTGCTTTGCATACAGAAGGTTCCAGGTTCAATCAATTTCCAGTTACAAGGATTGAATAGCAGCTGATGGGATAGACCTCCACCTGAAGCCCTAGCAAGCTACTGACAGCCACAAGGAGACAATACTAGGCTGGATGGACAAATGGTTCGATTTGATATAAGTTGGCTTCCTATATCCCTGCCATAAAGAGGAGGGCGGAACAAGGCAGACTGAATACCAGGCGACTCAAGGTTTGTTAGGCTATAGATTAAAGACATTTGCATATATACTCAAAAGAAACCCCACTGAAGTCAATGGGAATAGTTTCCAGATTGTGGTCTAAAGCAGCCCTATCTAGACAAAGTGATTGAGGGCACCAGCTCGCCCACTCCCATCATAAATCTCTGTGGCAGCAAGGCTGCCTGCAGTAACAGCAGCATAATACTGTATTTGTGATATTGCTCTTCTGCAGCAACTAGAATTATGCCTCATCATAACCCTCGATTTGCTGGGGCTGCAGATCTCAAATCAGAACCGTGTGAGCTATTGCTAAGGCTTCCTAACTGTTGTTTTCCAAGAACTTTGTATATTGCTTTCAAAGTTTCACTTCTATTTAAAAAAGACATCCAATCAGCTCAAAACTTAGTAGAAGTTTTAGACTTTCCTTTTCTCCGCCTCTCCATCCCCCTGCCACCATTCTTAAACCTGCCTGCTCATTCTTTGCTTTAAAGACATGGTTTACATTCACAAAATATATAAAGAAAAATATAGGGTTACTGGATGGCCATATAGTGCTGCAGCCTGACAGCTGTCTGCAAATATTTTCACCATGATTATCCTTACTAAAAGTAAATCACTGGGTAAAGATAGCACAAACGTGACAAGGCTCAAATTGGATGCAACCAGCACTATCTGGAATACTTCTGGCTACATAGGGAGGGGGGGATTTTGGATGCCCCTTCCCACAGGGGAATTACAACACTGAATGAACAGGGAGGGGGGTATGAGAGAGAGAAATGTATGCACCTTCCATGCAGACTGTGTTAGGAAACTGGCTTCAAGAATGAGTGAGGTAGACATGAATCAGTTATGTCAGGGAATGAAATCCTAAGGCTGCAACCCATAAGCCATTTACATCACAGTAGGTCAACTGCATATGTAACAAACAGGCAGAGCAATCCTATAGTCCATTGATGCTGTGGGAGCACTGATGCTGGAGCAATGTGCCATCTCCTTTACTCCATCATGCCTGGGGCAAGAGAGGGGGGGTAGTTTTCTCTCTCTCTCCATTTCATCCTCAGTATGGGATTTTCCTTATGCCCACTCTACAGCTGGTGCAAAGCTGCCCTGTCATTGGAGGCAGTTTGGCTCTACATCTGTTCTGCCCCACCCATTTCCCTTCCCACATCTTGATGCACCTGCAAAACAGATATGCCAGCGTTGAGTTGTGCCAGCGTATTCATGTATTTGCACCAGATTAGTCCAGGAGCAAAGACATAATCCAGATCCTGCTAGTGTAGCAAGGCTTCCACCATATCCCAGAGCCCTTCAGCTGCCATATCCTGACTGTACTCTAAGCAGATTTTGGCCTCCCCAGAAGTGATCCTGGCTTCTGAAAGCAGCCATCCACGGGCAAGACTTTCTCACAAAATTACTGAGGTCCAGGATAATCAGCTATTGCTATGCCAGAAAGTAGGAGAGCTGTATCTCAAGCTGCTAGCAGTGCCGGTGATCACTGGAATGACTCATCTCCAAAGCGTACCACTAACAGGCCCTTTCTCAGCGAGGGACTGCCCTCATGCATCTCTGGCGATCACTCAGATGATGACTTTGCAGCAAGCACAGCTACCAACCAGAGCATCAAAGCCAGTTTCTGTTACAGCAGTGTGCTCTAAGGTAACTTAGACATACTGTAGTGGGTTATGGATTGCAGCCTTAAAGGCAGCAGCACATTTTCTCCTTCTAAATATTGCATTAAAAACAATACATCAATAAGGAAGTAGAGGAACAATACACCAATACATCAGTAAGGATGTAGAGAAACTTCAGTCATCTGGCCATATCAGAGAAAGAGAAAGAGAGAGAGAGAGAGAGAGAGAGAGAGAGAGAGAGAGAGAGAGAGATCTTTTTTGATGACATGCTCTTCAGACATTGCCAGAATTACACATTTGGCAGGGAAGAGGAATAGAGTTATCACATTTAAATTAAATGTTACTAATTAATTGTGGCCTACTGGTTTCACACAGTGTGAACCTTGATGGAGGGAGGAAAGTGAGCACACAGTAACTGATGGGTCAAAAGGTTTGCTTTTGTCCAGTTTTTTGTTTTTGTTTTTAAAGTTAAAATAGAATAATATTCCTGGAAATTGATTCTACATGTTTAAGAGTTGTCTGCTAAGGGCACAGTTCACCAAGCACTGCTGCTGAGCAGCCTCCATGTTAGTTCAAAAGAGTCATTCTCCCATATTACTTGGTGAATTGCGTCTCAGGGGCTCCGGAGAGATTGACTGCAGGGAAGTTCAGAGTTCAGCAGCAGCAGATCTAAAAACAGCTTGTCAGGGTGGTACTTCAACACTGCACTTTCTGCACCAGAAGTAAACTGATACCATTTCAATGAAACAGCAATGCTGCACAAAAGGAGGTCAGACATTGTGCATTGCTTGCAACAAGCTGGCATCAGAACAAGAGGGAGGTTTTGCCCACTCATTCTTCAAAGACTAAAGACCTTACCTGGCAGTTATCATTGGTTTCTTTAAAAAAACAAAACAAAACAAAAAAAATCATGTTCACTAGCCAACACTGTACAACACAGAGAACAGTGCAAAACATTGTAAATATAGGAATCGGATTTCACGTTTTAAAAAACAACAACACATAATAGCAGCACACCTGTGATAACTTACCCAAAACAAAGTAAAATAAGCCACAATGCAAAAGAGTCCTCTGTCGTTGCATTGTGCAATGAATAGCTTAAGTCGGAGGATTTTGTTTTATGCTTTTTTTTTGTCTTTTTTTTTTAAAAGGAATTTCTTTTTTAAAAATCAGAACTATAAATAACTTTCTGGCAATATATACAGAATTAAATAATTTAAATATCTTACATCTACTCTTGCATAAAACTCTTCAAAGAAAAGTGCACCATAGGTTTCCCCTCCTCCGCCTCTCGGGTCTCTCGCCTCCTCCCCACTTCCCTGAGGTGAAGTCTGAAGGGACAAGCGCTCAGATCCTAGGAAGAAAATGTGTCACTGTCATGGTGGGAGAGACTTTGTTGCCTTTCTTTGTTCGTCCATTTTTGCTCAGGGCTATGTACATCCCGGGGTAGATCTGGGATTCGTAGGCGTTGTAGTTGTTGGGCAGCAAAATCTCTTTGAATTTGCACTCATCATTGAAATGATTCTGAAATGAGAATTTGGGGGGAGAGGGAGGGAGGGAGGGAGAGAGGGAGAGAGAACGATGGAAGTTTTCTGTTAGGGATCAGAAGTCAGAGATTTCTGCTGAAAAACAAAGCGGTCTACAAAATTAAATAAATATGCTATTATATTTCTCTTAGCACATCTGTATACCACTTTTCAAGAATAATATATTTCTCAAAGTATTCGACGGGAGAATTTAGAGGTTGCCAACTTTTTTTGGGGGGGGGAGGACTCTTGTGCCTTCTCATAGCTGCACAGCAGACAGAAAGTTAACTTCACACAAGTGGTATTTGATGCTCCATTTTGCGTTCATTAATATTTCCTGTGAGCCACAGAGACCACAAGCTTTTTTTTACAGAACAGGGACTTAGATGTAGAAAAGATTTGTTTGTTTTGTAGAACAGGTGCAGGGACGATACACCTCAGCAGCTGACTTTTCTCTAGTTTTCCTTTCAAGTGTATCATACTGTACAACTGAGGCTTCAAATTGCCCTTTTGAGACAGAGACCATGATTTATTTATTTTTAAAAAAACCACAGGCTTTGAATCACGCTTGGAGGGCTGCTCAAAAATTTCACCCCATCACCATTTTTAAACATTACATGATAGGGGCACTGTGGTTTCTGCATTTTTCTGAAGTTTGAAATACAATTCTTGGGTCAAAAAAAAAAAAAACCCCAAGTACCAATATGCAAATGAAATGTGTATTTTAGGTTGTAATACAGAAAATATGTATTTTTCAAATGAAATATGTACAAAAAATTGTAGATACTGAGGGGGAAATACTTTTAACAATGCAGTTTTTTAAAGGAGTTTTAAAAACATATGCAGATTGGCAAGGAAATTGGACAGAACAGATTTATGAATGAACACAAATAATCCATGCCTAGATTAGGAGCACTTCCACATGGAGATTTTATTGACGTGTCTTGGACACATTCAATCAGGCTCAGTCCTCTGAGATCCACAAGCCACTCATGAGCAGCCTGCCCTAATAGTATATTCACCCACATGATAGATAAGAGAAAACGGGATAAGAGTGGGTACCTAAATCCATGCAAAGGGATGGCAAATGCTCTAGGTCTGCTGTGGATTCCCTTCTGAACGCTGCCTGCCAGTGGTGGGTGTGGTCATAGGCAAAAGTGGATGGAGCAACATTAGGCTACATTGCAACCACACAAAAACCAGAGGATTTCGCATGCATGCATACACGCCCCCTCTCCATCACATTATCACAGTTTAAGGGACCATTCCAGCCAGAAAAAGTACTAAGGGAGAACACAGAGCAGGGGAAGTGAGGGGTGTGGCCTGGGAGAGACGCACAGTCCACAATCCATGCCTGTCAAATCTGTATTTCTGAGATCTTTTGTGCCGATTAAAAAGAATGCAGACGTGAAGCTGTATGGCTTCCCATTCTTTGTAACTCTGTAGCCCCAGCACCCATCCTTCTGAAATGTTATATCTTACTTTCCTGGTGGCACTGCTATGATAAATGCCATTTTCATACTAATCTTATGGCCTACAAAACCACAGGGAGGGAAACAGGCTTGCTCCTCTCTCTCCCCCTTAAAAAACCAACAATTTTTACATGCACCTAGCACATGCACCCCAGACCTGCTTGCCTGTAATTTGGCAGGTTTCTTATATGAGAGCACTGAATAACATACATTACTTTTACGCAAATTGCATAGGTAAAATAAAAGGGGATCCACCCCCCCAGTTCTCCTACCCCACTGTAAGGTGCAACCAGGCAGAGGGCCTTCTTGGTAGTGGCTCCCACCCTATGGAATGCCCTCCCATCAGATGTCAAGGAAATAAACAACTATCCAACTTTTAGAAGACATCTGAAGGCAGCCTTGTTTAGGGAGGTTTTTCATGTTTGAAGTTTTATTCTGTTTTTAAGGTTCTGTTGGAAGCCGCCCAGAGTGGCTGGGGGTAGAAATAATAAATTATTATAAAATTATTATAACCTTGCCTGCAGATTTTACCCAATTCTGCCAACAAATATAGAGAAGATATATGGACAGTTCCATTAAAAACAAAAAGTAAAGGTGTCCAGAACAACAACAACAAAACAATCCTCTAGACCTATTTTTCTGCAAGGCCTTATTCATATAAAAGATACACGGTGCATGAAACTTTCACCCAATTTTGTCAAAAGGTAAAGGCTACAGCCATTTTTTTAAATCCCCTTAATGGGAGAGGCCTGACACTTCATTTTTTCTCTCAATAGGAATTCAAATTCAGACCCAAGTCAAATGGAGCAGCCTTCAAAGCTTTTGAGATCAAATTGGGCAATTTTCCAATATGCCAAACTGTAGGTTGTACTGAATCTTTTGTTTGGTGCACAGCCCAGCGTCTCACTTCACACTGGTTTTTTGAAATGGTTAGAAGCAGCAAAATAAAAATCTACATTGTCTCCAAACTTTTCAATTTCTTATCGGTGGCACTCCAGGCCTAGGAGATCCATTTCTGGACTCTTGGCCTTAACAAAGCACTAGTATAGGTAATACAGTGTTGGCAGAAGCTGGCCACCCCGATGCCTACTGCAATGTATACCTTCTCCCTCCCCCTGGAAATGCTTCTTACATATCTGCTCACACAAACCACCACCACTGGGACTCAGCACCTGGATATCTTCAGGTGCCTGCATTCCTACCTGTATGCTTCACACGGGTTTACAAAATGAATCATCTGTGCTTGGTGAACAAACACAGCATCAAGTCCGCCTGCAGTTAAGGATACTGGCATGGTCTTTCAGCTGCTAGTACATAATGCTTTCCAGTAGCATGTCTCCATCCAGCAACACAGTACAAACTGCAAATAGCCTCTGCTATCTTCTGACCCACATTGGGGGTAGATCTCAGTATCCACCTCAGAAATCCACTGCAATAATGATTCCAGGGATATCTACCCCAACAGTGATTCCACCACGGAATCTGCTCTCTGACTGTTTGGCCAGTCAGACCTCCAGCCTCATCTCAGCAATCTATGGGTCAAAGTCAACTAAGATTTACTCTGAGTGATGTATTGAAATTATGAAACATGATTAAGTTAGGTCTACTAATTTAAATGGGTCTACTCTGAGTAGTGCATAGCTGAATGCTACACACAAACACACACACACTAAACTAAATGAATTGGCTGTTTGAAGCATGTGGGTGCATGCACTCAACTGCAGGGAAAAGTCTCCTCTTACACTTGCAACTGTAAACCCTCTAGGATCTGTACATGCATGGAAAATCCTCAGGCAGCTGCCTTAAAAATGAAGTGGGAGGGAGACATCTTTCCATTACATTAAGGATGTTTCGAAGAAGGGAGATTGGACTCGAAGGGAGATTTTTATCAGGGGAGCTATGCACTCTAGTACTAGAGAGGGGGAATTCTCAGCCCCGGAGGAGTAAGCTAAAAGGGTTGTATAAAGAGGCAAGGGTGGGAGAGGGGCAGGGAGACTTTTGCTTATGTTCCCAGCATTCTTCCTAAATAAAGCTGCTTTGTGGCTTGCTGAAATAGGGCGTTTCAAAGTTACAAAATGGCATAGGGATAGAGTTGTGGGGCTCATCTCCATACAAATCGCAGGCAAAATCTGATAGGTGCCCCAATGATACCTGCACAACCACATTCCACAGTGCAATCTTTATTGTATCGATGCACTATCTCGGGTAGGGAGTGAAAGAGAATGGTGTTTTCCCAGGTTAAAAAACATATATGGAATAGCCAGCGCTGGGGGGGAGGGGGGAGGGGGAAAACACCCATGTATCTCCATCATAGAATGCTGATCACCATCCAAGGGTCAAAGTCAGAACTGTTGGTTTATTAGAAACAGATTTTCTGAAACTGATGGGAATCCGCCAAGCAAATTGCAAAGAGTTGTTGAAGTTCAGAACAGCACACTGATGAGGAAAATGGCTAAATCTAATGGGAAGATATAGTAAAACGGGAAGCTAGACAGAGTTACTGACAGGTACACAATTCTAAGCCTTGTCCATTGTTTGGTTTTGTCCCATCTCCTGGGAAATCAAAATCCCTGGTCACTGGAACACAGACCTTCTGAGCCTTCAACTTAAGTTCACTACTTCTCCCTTCTACTTTGCTAATCTTGAGCTGATCTTGACTTTTGCAAATGTTGCAAATAGCAACATCACAGCTAGAGGATACATTACAAGCCCAAGGCTTTGGCTTTTTCTCAGAGACACTGCAAGAAAAGATCTTGCACTATTCCTGCATCTTCTCTGCATGTAGACTTTTATACTACAACCCAAAGACTACATATGCCATCGCTCAATACGCTACGTAAATGTAAGTGTGGCATCTCAAGGCCCTTGTGGACCCCAGTAATCCGCAAACTACTTTCTCCAACTGGAACTAAGGTGTTGTGGACTGTGGTTTGGACATTTTATACTCAAATGTTCTTATATGGCATGTAGTAGCACAAGGACGTGGTGATCATGGCCACTAGTTTAGACTGCTTTTGAAGGAGAATGAGACATTCATGAAAGACCAGGCTATCAATAGTCACAAGCCATGATGGCTAGGAGGAATTTCTGGAATCAGTAACCCACTGAATCCCAGCTGCTGGGGAGCAACAGTGGAAAGGGGTTCCTGCCTTTGAGCCCTGGTAGAAGGAATAGAAAGGCCTTTGAGCTGCCGCTGCTGCAGAGCTGCTCTAAGGGCTTTTTCTGAGATGTAGAGCAAAGAATGCAGCTTTTGCTCAAACACACAAAATGTTATAATACTGCAGAAGGGAAAAGATAATTGGTGACAAATCTCTATAGACGCAGAAAACAAAAGGAAGCGTCACACTCAATTATATCTCCCAAAGTGAGAAGAAGTCCAAGGTTAAAGACTTTTGCAATGAAAGCCTTGAGCCTTTTGCATCCATAGCTCTTTAGGACAAGTCAATGCAAAAGTGATCCCGTTGCGGAATCATTGGACTGAAAGCCCTGCTCACACGAGCTTAGACAAACAGCGAGGCCACAAGAGAAGGACAGCTGGAAATGACCATAAACAAGACTTGCATTATTTTTAGTAACCAAGTGGGCCTCAAGAAATGAAATGCCTTTGGCTATTTGTTCTCAAGATTGTGTATGGTTTGTTTGTGTGTTTTTTATAGAACTTTTTTTTTTTGTAAAAATGCAGATACAAACAACTAAATCCTTCTCCAGAAGATCAGATGAATATTTGTGTATCTTAAGTCTGAATATCATTTACTGATTTGCTTTGTCCCTTTTTCAAACAATGGCCAATAAACAAATGGTGCAATTGCTCATCAGATTGTGGCACAATGTGTTTTCCCCACTTTAGATAACTCCAATACATGTTCTTTTTAAATTAAAATTGGAAACCAAACTTCACCTTACAAGGGACTGAATCTGTGCTGGAAATAGGTCTGAATTTATATTTTCAAAATATAGGAAGCAGCACTTCTTGCTTCTTAGTTTCAGCAGCTCCTTGTGCAAGATGAAAGCTCTTTTGAACTTTGCCGGGACTTAGCTAATTAATGGTGCTTGGTGCTTCCAGACTGGGATTGCTTCCAGACTACAACTAGATCATTCAGATCCAATTGGTCTCTGTGTGTGTTTGGTTAGCTTCAACACATTTCCATTTTTCCACTCATAGATCTTCATTGCTATTCCACTGCTTGCCATCCAAATTAGTGAGTTTATGCATTATTGCATTATTGCATAATGTCCATAGCAATATATCCATAGCCATCTTCAATACTGGGCATGCACACAGGTATTTCTGTACCTGTGAATATGCACCAAAAATTGCCACTTAGTGCACAAGAGCAAATGTTGCCTGACTTAGTTATCATGTGTCATGATAGACAAATTGAAGGCTTGTGCTGTCAAGGGATGGTGGTAGAATATCCGTTTCCCATTGTTTGTTTGCTTACTTGCTTGAATAATGTTGACTGCTCAAGCATTCCGAAGAATTATTATTAATATCATTACAATCAATATGATTATCATTATAGCATGATGTATGTGCTACGTTACCAGCTGCAAGGTAATGTCTTGGATGGAGATCTTGAGAGAGCAGCTCTTCCTAACTAGAATGTTCAAATGTGAAATCAGCATCCAGCAATTGCTGGCATGGTCCTATCCTTTGGGCCACTGAAAACAAAATGGCTTCCTCAATGAGGAAGAAATGGAAGTAAGAACGTAGCATTAGAGGCCACAGACATGTGACAATGTACCTGTCAGAGGGGAAATGCACGCATAAACTTCCATACCACCAGTAACCACACACACACACACACACACACACACAGAGAGAGAGAGAGAGAGAGAGAGAGAGAGAGTTGTTTTTCCATGTTGGATTTTCTGAAGTAAGGAGGATTGCAGATTAAAATGCCAGCAATTTGAAGATGACAATGTTCAGCAGACCCTGCAAATACCGGTGTGGGTGAGCAGCGCCAATTCCACAACCAACTTCGACCTGGGAGCTCCTTGAGACTATCTAAAGCAGGATGGGGAGCCTGTGGCCCTCCTGATGTTGTTGAATTCCAACTCCCATCAGCTTTGACCATTTGCCATGCTGACTGGGGCTGATGGGAGTTCAGAGTCCAACCCAGAGTCCAAGTTCCCCATCCCAAAATCTTCTGGCACTCCATCTTAAGACTAGTAAAAGTGGCAGGCTTTGGGACTCCAACATCATATCCAGCTCTTTCTCCCATGTTTCCTTCCCTGAGCCTATTTTACCTAACACCCAGGTTGAAGAAAAACTCCGGAGAACTCAAAAGCTTGCTCACTATTTTGTGATGTTTTGGATGCTTTAAATCAAGTAGCTTTGGGGAGCTTGTGGCTCTCCACGGAACTGGTGTCCAATGACATGTTGCTGCCCTACACAGGCTTTCTCAGAGGGCAGGTAATTCTACTGGACCTCTGCATCAGAATGACTGGTGCAGTCACACTCAATGCAGTCTCCAGCAGAGGCTAATTGAAAAGGGGGAAGGCCAGAGCATCAGATGGTGTCGAGACACAGCAAGCACAGCTCCCTCTCTTTACCGCTACTTTGTCCCTGTGGCAGACCCTGCACTGCTCCGAGGTAAGCGTACTCTATATCGGGTTGCATCCTTATTTTATTTTATTTAAATATATTTGTGCAATAGCACCACACAAATGTGTCCCTGGAACACAGTTTGGAATTTATTTTTTATCGCCTCGTTAAAACAAATATGTGTAAATCCTTATATTATCAGATGGAAGCTTTTTGTATTGCCCTTTAATTTGCCAAACAAGATAACCAGGTGCTGTATTTTTTTTATTTTTTGCACATTAAGCTTGCACATTAAGATTCCAGTGGCAAGGGAGGTACCCAATCACTTATAGTTCTCTACCATAGACCACACTGAAGATAACTGAACAACTGCCACTGGGACTTGCTCAGTAACCTAACCTGACTATTAAAATATGCATTGGTTCAAATATTTCTATGCTGATTTTCCTGCAGTTTAAAGTGTTATTCATCAAATAAAAGGGTGTGTGTGGAATTATTGTTTGATATTCGATGTTTGTATTGCTTAGAGCAGAACCACTAAAATCAATAGACTACTCTGCTCTGAGCATTATTTAGTTGGGTATCTCTCACTGGTTTCCATGTTAATATATTTTGAGAGGGTCAAGGCTCAGGAGCACTCCATTTTACATCAAAACAACACATCAACACTTTAAAAGGGGGGTTAAAGACACATAGTTGAGCACGTTCAAGACTACTTACAGCTCCATAGAGTTTGCCTTTACTGTTCATGGCTACAAAGAGTCCACTTTTAACACCAAAGAGGCTCACCACTCCTCTTTCCACAGGAGAGATTTCAAGCAAACCTGTAAGAAGGGGAAAAATGCATAGGGAGCCAGCTAAGAGATATATCTGAGTGTAAGCCATTGCTGTTCTCTTAAATCACAAATACCAGCAACTGAGAATAACATTTCATATATCTGATGAAATAGACCATAGTCCATGAAAGCTTATGCCATCATAAATATATTAGTCTTTAGGATGCCACCAGTCTCTGTTGTTTTTGCGCCAAAAGACTAACATAGATGTCCCTCTGGAAAAGGATAAGAGGATGCTATACTGATTTAGCAGCAATGATACAATTCTGAATCCATTTTCTGATGTCATCAATGGGGCTACTCAGAAGTAAGTGTTTGGGAATAGTCCACTTCTAAGCACATCCTATGTATTGTGAACAGATGACTTTGTTCAGCAATCTCCAAGGTGCTCAGCTTCAGAGCAATTCCTTCGATCTCTTTGGGATACTCTAGAATTAACGAGTTGTGATCCAAAGGCTTGGTTTCTTTAAAGCAATCTAATGCGTAGATATAGGCTTGCTCTATATGTTACTGCCACTTTGTTGAAAATACTTTCAGTCGCCCCACTTGGTGGTGACTCTCATGTGCTAAGCTGTATAGAGCAAGGTTGATGCAATTTTCTCCTATGGTTGTGTGTGTGGTGGAACATGCGAATGTACAACTTGGTGTCTGTCAGTGTGTGATAATGGAGGTTGGAGGGATATCCTACTGTTAATAATTCTATGTCTACTGTATATACCCTTCTAAAATATGTTGTGGAAGGGGGGATTATTGTGTTGTTTTTGTTTTTGTTTTTATTATGTATTTTCTGTTTTTTTATATTGTGGTTTCATGTTGTGAACGCCCTAAGATCTACAGATATAGGACTGTATAAAGGTAAAGGGACCCCTGACCATTAGGTCCATTCGTGACCGACTCTGGGGTTGCAGTGCTCATCTCGCTTTATTGGCCAAGGGAGCTGCTGTACAGCTTCTGGGTCATGTGGCCAGCATGACTAAGCCGCTTCTGGCGAACCAGAGCAGTGCACGGAAACGCCGTTTACTTTCCCACTGGAGTGGTACCTATTTATCTACTTGCACTTTGACGTACTTTCAAACTGCTAGGTTGGCAGGAGCAGGGACCGAGCAATGGGAGCTCACCCCTTCACAGGGATTCAAACCGCTGACCTTCTGATCGGCAAGTCCTAAGCTCTGTGGTTTAACCCACAACGCCTCCTGTGTCCCATCTAAGACTGTCTACAAATTTAATAAATAATAATAAATAATAATAATATATCCAGTGCTTTTTCTAGAAAAATGGTGCTGGCATTCACCATGAAGTTGTTACAGTAAGTACCAAACTTTTAATATATCCATTAAAAAAGTGCTGGTACTACAAACTGTTGAGTACCCCTCAGAAAAAAGCACTGCCTATATCTAATCTATCTATCTATTTACTGATCAATCTTCTAATAAGAAGAAGAAATTGCTTTTCTCACTGAGCGAGCCAAAGTAACTTACATTAAAATTACTGGAAAAGTTGTGGTGATGCAAGCAAAGGACCGTTACATGATAGAGGCTCAGCTCCTAGAAGCTGGCAGCATCTAGCAAGGATGCAGGCTAATGACACAATAATACTGGACAATAGAAATCACGCTCTGGGTGCCAAGCTTCATTTTGCAGCCTTGAACACACACACGCTTATCAAGGCACTATGCTTCAGCAGAGTAGGGTGAATCTCTACTCAGGGGCACAATTTAGTCTTCCTCTCCCCATATACATCTACTCCTGCATGCACCATGCATTATTATTTCCCCCATGATTGATCGCCCAGATATCTGAAAAGGAACGAACTGTGTTGACATGGTCAAACTACCCCTTCTGGTTGGCCACACTGAATGACTTTCCATGTGCTAAACATTGCACATGGACTGGTTTGAAGTGGTTCTCTGTGGCAGTTGTCATGTGTGTAGATTGACCCTGATGAGGTTTGCTGCCTAATAATCAGTCTACATTGGCAACTCTATGCATGCAGGCTCAGAAGTCAGTCCCATTGAGATGAATGGATTTTCTCCCAGGTAAGTGTGTATAGGAGTCCTGCGCAATTCCATTCCTTAAGTGAACAGAACTCCTTTAAACTCCTTCCATTCATTAAGTGACAGGAGAGCACCACAAAAGCACCCGGATACGGTTAAAGAGTTTGTGTGTATGTGTGTGTGCATGTTTTAATGGTTGGCAGTGATCCCCCACATCGTCCAGGTTAAAATAAGTAACAATATGTTTCAGGACATGTGAAGCATTTGTCATGCTGCTGTCTCTAACCCTTCCTCCCCAGTCCTATTGTTTCAGTTGGACCGTAGTTAGAATTAGAGCCACAGGGCCATGAGGTTAAGTCACTAACAGATGCTTTTCCTAGTGGACTGCCCTAACTTCTTGGCAGAGCTTCTGTGGGATCTGGAATCCCAAATTAACTATTTGCAACCCTCCTGCAAAAGGAGGGGGGTGCTATTTGAGCAGTGTCTCACTGCAAACCAGGAGGCTTCCCGCTGGGACAGTGAAAAACACCTGATTCCTTTTGATCAGCAGTAGTATTTCTAGGAGCCCATGCAACAATTGCTTCGAGACAGTTTATTCTGTTCACAGTGGGAGTGACGCAACTTTTTATTTCTGTGTAACCAGTTCCTGAACTCAGAGCTGGGGACGAGCAAAGTGGTTTATTTTCTGGGACCGAACTCCATTTGAAATACCTAATGCAACCAAGCTTACAAACCCAGAATTTAAGAATGCTGGTTGTTGTTTTTTTACATTTTAGATTGCCGTCCTCCCGTATCCCACTCTAGAGCAAGAGTAACTCAGCCAGCCACAGAATATATAGCTGCCTAAATGATAGAGAAGTCATCCCCAACCTGTTGCCCCCCCCCCCGCCCTCAAACTCTGTGCTGGCTGGGGCTGATGGCAGTTGTAACCCAAAACATCTGAATGGCATCGGGCTGTTATACAGAAGATAAAATGAATAGTTCCCAAGCTGGCACTTTGCATTAGGTATTTTAAACACTTTCCCTATGCATTCATGAGGACTAATGGCTTTAAAAATGGAATAATTTGATCATACTCTTCTGCCATATATGACTATTTCCCCCCCCCCTTCAAAATTGAGTATGGAGGTAGAAATGACTAACAGATCCCATTAAGAGACTCTTCACACACTGCAATTTCCCTTGGACCAAACACACAAAATGCCCAAGGAATAAACTTATTTATAAGGGAAACAGCATGAAAATGGCAAATCAACAGGGGCGATCATCTTCACATGCATGCGTTTTGCTGCATATGCGCAATGCGATGAAGCAACACACAGTAAAATCGCCACACCTGACATATTTCTCCCCCGTCTGCAGAAGTGTTTTCTAACCATAGAAACCTGACAAAACGCCCTTTAGTTCCACCAGTTTAACGGAGGCATCTCCGAAGTTGCTGGCTTCCGAATCTGTTTGCTTTTGCTTTTGGGGAGGCTGAGTCAATACTATTGGTCTAAGGGACTTGATCACCTGGGTAGCATCGAAAGCAGCGCAGGCCCGCTTTGCTGAGACCCTGCGCTCTTTCTCTTCCTTTTCCTTGCATTGCTTGACTAAGCACCTTTGCTCGGGCGATTCTAGGTAGAATTACAGAACTGTCGAGCTGGTGGAGAAGACCCCAAGGGTTCTCTAGTCTAGTCCACCTCCCTGCATGCAAGAAAATGCGCTCCAGACCAGACCGGAACATAAGGGACTGATGACATCAGATGATCATTATTCCCACACCCTCCAGCGGGTCCCAGGAGAAAACTGCCGGGTGAGCTCCGAAGTGGTAAGATTTAACCCTGTCGTTAAAGGAACGTCAAAACTCCCCAGAAGGCAATTGTGGAATGGGCTGGCGGGGCTTTGCAAAGCGACCAGATCCCACGCCCGTGGAGAGTGCCACAGTCCCTGGCCAGGTGGGCACAGGTGGCGACTTACTGTGCCGGTTTTCGTTGTGGATCCCGTTGATCCTGCCGTCTGGCAGCACCTGGATGTGGAAACCAATGCCGACGTTGCAATAGAGACGCCTGAGCCTCTTGATGCCCAGCAGATAGTCGCCGTCGCGGTTGGGCTCCCTCCTTTCCCCGGGGATCCTGGCCATGGAGCGCGAGAAGAGCGTCTCCCAGCGCCACTCCAGGGTGTCGTTGTGCTGGGGCTGCTGGTGGGGCTGGGCGAAAGCGGGCATGCAGCGCCCGGCCAGCCAAGGCGACAGCAGTCCCAGGAGCAAGACTGGCAAGCAGGCCGAAGAGGGGCCAGTCATTCCGAGCAACATGGGCAGCACACGTGGTGCCGAGCAGGGAGGCGATCGCTCTAAAAATATACCCTCTCCGCGCGCCGAGAGAGAGAGAGAGAGAGAGAGAGAGAGAGAGAGAGAGAGAGAGAGGAGAGCTTCCCACTTCGGACTGGAGAGATCACAGGAGGAAAGCGGGGGGGGGGGAGAGAGAGAGAGAGAGAGAGGGTGCCAAAGAGAGAGCCCAGGCAGCTCAGTCCCCCAAGGAACTGGAGACACTCTGGTCAGGTTGCACGGGAGAGCAAGCCACGTTGGGAAGGGGCTGGGCGAAGACCCGGGGAGGGGGCGCCCGGCAGAAGCGTCGTGGTGGAGAGAGAGAGAGGTGGGGGCGTTGGGGAGATCGACTCAGCCCCAGCTCCTTCTGAACTTGATCTCCGTCCCAGAGGGCTCCTGTCGAGTGGGGATCTTCTGGTCCGGCTGCTCAGCCATCAGCCCCTTGACCCCCCTCAAGCCACGGCATTTATAGATCCATGTGCCTCGCTTGCACCTATTACATCACCACCGAGTGCTGGAGGCAGCAGCTGAGTTGAGCGGAACGCGAAGTGATCACCCCGAGATGATCATCACCCGCCACTTCCAAGCGGAGCTGGGCAGAGGAAGAAGGGCAGAGAGTATTTAAAAAAAAAGAAAAAGTCCACTTTTAATAAAAAGAGTGGATTCCACACACACCCCTTGAAAGAAGAGTTAACAGGGCACTTTCCGCCGCGGTTCCCTTTTCTGGTTGCCAAGCGCGCGCCAAGCGCGCCCGAGTCCCCAAAGGCGCAGAAGAATGCCCAAGACGCCTGCCTCCGTCTCCCTTCCAACAATGTCATACTTTGTGGAAGTCTGTGGAATTTAAGCTTCGGCTGTTTCCAAGTAACATTGCTTTAGAGTGTGCAAAAAAACACACAACAACCACCAAGAAAACAAAACAAAACTCTCCATGAAAGGCCAAAACAGTTGTTGCAAGAAAGGAGAGGTTGGAAGCACTGAGAAAACCGAACTTGAGAAAAGTTAGTAAGGGAAACTCTGCGCACAAAAGAGAAGGTATTAAAGGGCTCAGTGGAGACAAAACGAGAATCTGAACGGGACCTTTTAAACTGGGGGAAACCGAGAGCGGGGAACGGGGCGGGAGGAAGGCCAGACTTTGGGTTAAACTTGCACTCTAAGGACCCAAAAATGCGCTCTAGCAGCTTGGAAGAGCAAGGAGGCAAATTCTCGAGCGATCACCCGGATACATTGGAATGGTATCTTAAAGATACTTTTGGTATCTGGTCGTTTTAGGTTACACAGACGCTTCTTCAAGTGTCAGGCTGACAGCCCAATGGAGGAGCTGTTCTCTGGTTACATATATGCTCCTTGGAGTCATTTTTCTGCCTATATGTATATATAGAATATAGATATATATGCTATTCTGGCAGCACCAGCCCAAAGACGTTTTCCTTGGAAGGGGGTCCCTGTTAATTTCAGAGGGTTTTTACTTCCAAGGAAGGACGCTCAAGACGCTGAGAAGAAGAGGAACGTATATTTGGAGAAACTATTCTTTTAGTACTATATTTCCATTTACGCGCTTCTAAATTCTAAGATCTGCCAAAACCGGAGCTCGAGCATATTCGAAAAATGACGCAATAACACCATCAGCATCATTGCCGGAGGAAGCTCCTTTGGTTTCTGGTGGGCAAGCCGGACTGTTTTAATTCTGGAGTGACTTGTTAATAAATATATATATATTGTGTAACCTTGATCGTGGCGTTATTGGAGGCCGGATTTTGTATACTCCCGTGCGATCATACATTGAGTAGTGATTAAGAGTTTGGACTAGACTGCATTTCCTGTGTTGTGGTCCTATTATATTATGATTTTAATAAATGAACAAATACACGAGCCTTCCCCCTCTGTAGAAGTTACCGCCCTGGACTTTCTGAAGCAAGACAAGGGTTGGAGAGGTAAATGATTCAGTAGATGTACAGCTAAGAGAGTGAGCTGTGGACCGCACCAGTGCGCATCCCAGCCTCAGCCTTGAACAGGTGAGGTGGCTTGGATGCGAGCCGCGTGGACGTCAGAATGCCGGCCTACCTTACAGGGCTGTTGTAAGTGCCAAGTGCGCGAACATTCTAACCTCCACAAATTATTTCGCGCGTCGTCTACACGGTCAATGGGATTTCATTCTAAAGGGCATTAACGTCCCACTGGAAACAAGAGGCGTATGAGCTCTTTCTTTCATGTTCACCTGGAGGGAGGAGGTGTTTAGGTTTCAAGGGATGGCTTCAACGCAGCTTACCTAGAGCAATTCTAGGCGTGTATACGTCCCCCCCCCCCCAATGCCCTCAATGAGGCTCAGGCTGCAATCCTGAGGCCACCTTTACCTGGCCTGCGAGTAAGCCCAGCTGAACTCAGAGGAGCCTCCTTGGTCGTGCATTTTCGTGAGTACAGTACATAAAACGAGCACAGTGTCCATGGGCATAGCCAGGACTGGGGGGCAGAACTGACGTGATTGGTCAGTTAGTTGAATATTTCTATTGTTTTACTTGATGGCGGAGAGCAGCTGCCCCCCTGCCCCCCCCTTGGCTACGCCCGTGCCAGTGGCCCATCTAGCCCCCCAGATGCCCGTGGGAAGCCCGTAAGCAGGAGCTGGGTTCAAGAAGTGTCTCCCCTCTGGTGATTCCCCCGCAACTGGCATTCAGAGGCGTGCCACCTTCGACGAGCAAATTCAGAGGAATTCAATTTTTTATTTGTCTGCCTCAACACCATTCAAGCAAACTGTTGCAATGCAATAATAATAATAATCGATCGTTTTATACTAATTATTAAGCAATGGGTATTTTTGCTCCCAGGGTGGTTCGGGAGGGAGCCCAGACTCGTCCTTCAGAAGCAACAGGTGGGAGAGTCAGAAGTGTTCTCTGCAATTCTGAATGAATGAACGAACGAATGAATGGACAGCAGACGACAGGCCGCTGCGCTGCGTGGTGTGAGTGAGTGAGTCAGGCCTTTCTCGCTTCCCGCAGGCTTTCCTCCCTTTCACGCCAGCGAGGTTCCCCGCTGGTCCAGCACAGATGCGAGAGGAGAAAGCGAATTGCCCAGAGCCAGATGACAGCTCACCTAGGTGCGAAAATCGCCGACCTTCGCTAAATCCCAGCACAAAGCGACCCGCCTCCCACCCCTAGCTCAGCCTGACCGCTATGAGGCTCAGCCTCAGATTTACGTTGTTTTTCTTCATCATTCAGGACCGGTGATTACGTAATACTCTCCAAAATATGCCCATACCCAAAATTACTGGAGTTAAAAAATTTAACTCCCAATATAAAAAATAATCTCCCAATGCAGATTATTTCTGTTTCTGCTATGAATTTTGTTGGTATTCTTTATATAGGTTTTTTAAAAGCCGTTTTGTGTACACCGCTTAGACATTCCAAATATTACGCAGTCTATAAATACCTGAAATGAATATACAAATAATGTCCATGCACAAAATGGTGCACATATATTTAAAATATATCAATATATTTCTGTTGCTGTGATGAATTTTATTTGTTCTTATTCTTTGTATGGTTTTTTAAAAAAGAAAAAAAATATGTCTGCTGTTTTGAAATTCTAAATATTAAGAGGTAAACATGGTTTGGTTCTCCTTCATTCCCCTTTAACTCCCCGTTTAAAGTGGTGCCCATGTAACCAGCTGTGTTAAGTGGGGATCCATTAGCATAAGAATGGACCATGGCCACTAACATGGACTGCTGTTTCTAAAGAGCCAGTGTGGTCTAGTGGTTAGAGCATCAGACTAGGACCTGGGTAGACCAGGGTTCCAATCCCCACTTGACCATGAAGTTGACTGGGTCATCTTGGGCCAGTTGCTGCCTCTCAGCCTAACCTGTTGTGGGGGTTAAATAAAGAAGCAGAGAGCCATGTGTGCCACTTTGAGCTCCTTGGAGAAAAAGGTGGGATACAAATGCAGTGTGTGTGTGTGTGAGAGAGAGAGAGAGAGAGAGAGAATACACACAGAGATATATATATGAATATGACAACAGGTCTGTCAGTGGTTTTATTGGCCCTGAGGTTAATGCCATCTCCATATGTGGAGAGGCACCCAGTCCTTGGGATGAGCAAAAGGAGATGGCTGTGGTTATTGTTTCCTGCCCTTGTGACTTTCAAGGGCAGACTGGCTTTGGTCAAAGCCTTTGAGTGAGCCCTGGTTGAAAATAAGTCTTGGTCAGAGCTAAAGGGCTAGGGTTTGGGTGGATGTGGGGTTTGGGTCCATGTGGAGTTGAGCATGCATTTTTATGATGTGCAGAACCCTGATCAAATCCTTCATAATGTGAATTCATAATATGAATTAGCTTTGGGAAAGGCAAATTTAAAAGGGGCTTCAGCACGTTACAGAATTTTGTGAGTACATATTTGTATACTGCTAGTACTGATAGTGTCCTTGTAAAACAGGGAAACTATAAAATTGCAGCTCCCCATTATATGAACATACTATCCTGTGTGTTACACCTTTGTGGTGTAACAGAGTGTTTGACTATGACCTGGGAGACCACTCAGCCATAAAGCTCACTGGGTGACATTGGACTAGTCACTATCTCTCAATCTAATCTACATCATCATCATCATCATCATCATTTTATAATTTGGGGGGCTCACAGCATACTGTATATCAGAACATAATAAAACATCAAACATTTAAAACTTCCCGATACAGGACTGCCTTCAGATGTCTTGTAAAGTCAGATAGTTGCTTATTTCCTTGACATCTGAAGGGAGGGCATTCCACAGGGTGGGTGCCACCACCGAGAAAGCCCTCTGCCTGGTTCCCTGTAACATCTCTTTTGCAGTGAGGGAACCAGAAAAAGAGCCTTGGAGGAGGACCTCAGTGTCTGGGTTGAACGATGGGGGTGGAGACGCTCCTTCAGGTATACTGGGCCGAGGCCATTTAGGGCTTTAAAGGTCAGCACCAACACTTTGAATTGTGTTTGGAAATGCACTGGGAGCCAATGTAGGTCTTTCAAGACCGGTGTTATATGGTCCCGGCGGCCACTCCTGGTCACCAGTCTAGCTGCCGTGTTCTGGATTAGTTGTAGTTTCCGGGTCACCTTCAAATGTAGCCTCACAGGGTTGTTGTGAGGATAAATTGAGGAGGGGAAAGCCCTGCTTGAGCTCCTTTGAGGGGGGGTGTCAGATATAAAATGTAATAAACACACACATTCACTCACACACATCATGCATAACCCCCATAATTCCCCAAGGGTGTGGGAAGAGGCCAAGTATGGTCAACCCGTGATGTTCTCTGGACTCCAACTCCCATAATCTGACTGGCTATGTTGGACTAGATAACCTCTGTGGTCCCTTCCAACTCTACCATCCTATGATTCTATGAAACCCTGGAGAAGTGTTGCCAGTCAGCACAGACCACTATTCTTCAACTTTGGGGCCTTAGATGTTGTTGGACTACATCTCCCAGCATCTCGTCCTGGCTGGGGATGATGGAAGTTGTAGTCCAGTAACATTTGAGGAGCATGTACTGGCAATATATTGGAATGACTCAGCATAAGGCAGCTTCCTATATCCCTAGAAGTGCCGAATGTTGATCAGGCAAACACAGTAGACCAGGCTTCTAGTAAAGACCAGGCCTGAGGTTTTATATTGTTTGCCTGATGTAAGTGCCATGTTGAATATCAAACTGGGAGACTTGAATACACACAGAGCTTCAGGAAGCTCATTAATTAATAGCACTTCTTTCCTTTGAAAAGTACAAGGTGGCTAACAACCAGGACAGTATAAAATACAATAAGCAAAAGCAGAAACTGACAGCAGCCCACTATACAAAGTTAACCACTGGAGATATGACAGGGCAGTCAGGGAGTCAAGTATGAAAGTCAGGTGGCTCCATCCAGTTTCTAAGGACCAGAAAACCTTCCTGAAGAGAAAGGTCTTTGCACTACTTCGACAGAGGCCATGGAGGAAATGGCAAGGCAAGTTTACCTGAGCAGGGAATTTCAGAGGCTCAGTCACAGACATGACACTCTCAGTGGCCCTTCCTAAGCTGAAAGAGGTGGGACATGGAAACTGAGAAGTCTCTTTGGTTGCATTCAATCTTCCTGGATCCTCTGCGCAAACTGTCAAACGTTTGTGTTATTCTCTCTTTGGCTGTCTTGGGGCTCTGGAGAATCCCTGTCCTGCCAATATCTGGTGCTGCCCCTGCTATGGCATCACCTGCAAGAAGGAGCCGAGCACAGAAGTCCTTCTCTCCCTTCACAAAGCAGTGAGGTGTTTGAGGGATTCCATTGTTGAAGTAGCCAAGCCAGCTCCTTGGCGATGGCCTTAAATGTAGGTCAGGTAGTGAGAAGGACAAAACCAAAGAGGAATGTATGTGTGAGAAAGCTGGGCTTAGAAGCAGGCTGCTGTCAGATGCCAGAGAGTGAGAGCCATGGCTGATTTCTGCTTAAATCCAAGGTTGTGGCTATGAGGGAAGCAAGACCTTCTTGGGGTGTTAATGCTGTGAGCCCTTCCATTGTACACTCAGATTGAATATATGTATAAAGAAACCATATATCATAAAGACATCATAGTCTCTGCGGTCCCTCATTCCAAGGAAATTGAACCCTGGGTAAATGCCTGGAACCTCTGGAATCTCAATTTCTCAGAGATTGATGTGCAACAATATTTTGGCATCTCCATCAAAATGTGTGGAAAAGGACTTGGGAGCTTGATGAGCAGAATGAGTATAGTTCATAAAAGCCATAAATTATTCTAGAGCTTTGAGCTTACAGGTCTAATCTATGCTCCATCTAACTATTCATCACATGCAGACATACAGTGTATCGACTGGGTATACCGTCCGTCTTCGCACAAACAGGCATTTATCTTCAGTGACAATATTTTGAGTTAACTTATATTGATGATTCACTCCGCTGAATGGATGCTAAATTGGCACAATTTGTAAACTCCGAGACTGAAGGAGCGCATTGTCCCACCACCCTTTGATCTGCCTCATTGGGGCGAGCGGGATAAATAGATCAACCTTTCGTTAAGTATATTGTTGGATGGATTCCCCTCCGCCCCGTATTTGTATGTAACTAGGTCAGTGAAAACAAATGGGCCCGTTCCTCGGCTTGCGCCTTCTCGCAGGCCCCTCATCGCACACGCCTCTTTTGATGATTATCATATCAGAAGCCAACAAGCAGCAGCAATCAGTGGAAGAGACTCGACTGCCCAAGCTTTCTCACGTTCACGTCTGGCTGATTCTCTATGTCGGAGGGGTGTGTGTGTGGCTGGGAGAGAGGAGAACCAGCTGGAATGCAGACCAGTATTGGGGGGCCCAGTGGCCAGCGAGTGTCTCTGGGAGACTCCTCACCAGCTAGGCCTCAGGAGGCCGCGCCACCTACGAAATGCGCAGGCACATTGAGGCGCAGGCTGACAATCCGAGTCGATGGACACACAAACTCTCTTTCTTCCTCCCTTTCATGCTACTGTCCTATTTGATCTCTGTGCTTCTTTGTTGCCTGCCGTTGTTCACGCCTTGCCCTGATCAAAACGTACTCCTTCAGATGAGAGTGCGCTGGAATATGTCGGCCAGGGGCAATGAAGTATGGCAAGAGCCAGCCACAATGGGGCATTGAGCAAACAGGCAGCAGTAAGGTGGACAAAATGTGTTCAAAGATACACAAAGCCTTAATGGGACTTTCTCTCCCGCCTCCCCCCACCACTTTTTTTATTTTTTAAATTGTAATGCATATAGACAATCTCAGCAGCTATTACCTCATTCTCTGCATTGGTGAAACTGAAGATGTGCTTCTGGAAATGACATCAGTTATCAACGCTGTGGAAGACTGGTCTGCCTCAATGGATTTCAAAGCCTTGCCCAATAGTCTAGTGGCTTTTGAAAACATTTTCAGTCTTATTAGTAGAGGATGCTACTCTAATGTTCTTCTGCCTATGTGAGGTGCAAAGGACTGTGGGAGGTGACTTTCAAGCAATCTTAAATACAGTGGTACCTCGGTTTTCAAACGTAATCCGTTCCAGAAGACCGTTTGAGTTCTGAAACATTCGAAAACCGAAAACTCGAAAGCTGACAGCTAGGCCTCAGGACCTTGCAATCAGCGGAAGCCGCATTTCCTGTTCGACTTCCGAGGTGTGTTTGAAAACAGAAGCATTTACTTCCAGGTTTATGGCATTCAAAAACCGAAATGTTTGTCCACAGAGACGTTCGAAAACTGAGGTACCACTATATTATTGATGATGCCAAAGCTTTTGAAAATATTTACAAGTCTTATTAGGGAGGATGCTACTCTAATATTCTTCTGCCTATGTGAGGTGCAAAGGATTGTGGGAGGTGACTTTCAAGCAATCTTAAATATTATTAATGATGCCTAAGCAAGTTAAAGTAAATATTCTTAATGAGGCCAAAGTAAGGCACAGCCAAACAACACAGGTTTGAAGTACAGGACCATGGTGGAGCCTAATCCTAAGTGTGCACATTCAAAAATAAGTCCTGTTGACTTAGAAAGATTACATAGGGTCACTTGAAACCATACAGTTTGATTGAAGTGACTCTCACTGAGTTCAATGGGGCTTACTCCCAGGTAAGTCCACAAGGTTGAATCTGAAGTCAGGAAAGTCAGCTGACATGACCATCCTGCGGTTCTCTGTCCATGCAGTCTCTAGATCTCTCATCTATGTTCACACTTTCAGTGTCAACTATGTTCAAGATAGTGTTTTAAATAAATTGTTGGTGTGGGCACTGGCCGAAGTACATGAGGAGGGGAAGGTAGAAATTAAGGATTTCCATCCGAGACCAGGGAGAAGAGTCGGCGGAAGAAGATTGGAAGAAATTCAAAGACTATTTACAGAAATATTGTAAAATTAATGAATGCTAGAACGATGTCGGATAGAAATTAAGCGGTTTCCAGCTGTAATGTTTCAAGAGATGGGAAAAAAAGGTTTTAGAACCAGGTTAAAATTTATTGATAAGGATTTGCTGAACTAACAATCTGAACTGGAATACAAGGAAGGGAGGTATGAGGAGGTCTGGGAAATAAGTTAATGGAAAATAAGTTATGAAAATTTTGTGTGTTTTTAATTATTTTTATTTTTGTATTTTTGGCTATTTTTTTTCTTTTTGATTTTTATTGTATTAATATTGAAAACCTTAATAAATATCTTATAAAAAAATTAGAAATTAAGGATTTCCACAGTGAGCTTTTCATTAGATCAGTTTGAACATATTTACTCAATTGCTATCAGTCAATCTACTCCAAAGAGGGAGGTTGTGAAAAGATACAGAACTGTTTAGGCAAGGAATAGCATGACAGAGCAACATGGAGAGGCCAGCTAACCTGCAAACATTCTCTGTGTTAAGTGGTTTGTGTTTGTCCTTGTTTTGTGGCTACTTTTGTGTATTCTATATTGTTATTGTCAAAACACCTTCCAGCCTACATTTCTGTTGTAAGAAGAAGTTAAGAAAACTAAAAGCCTTTTAATTAAAAATGTGTTTATGTTTTTGGATTCTGTTGTATGTGCACACACACACCACCAATTTATGGCTTATTGTATAGTAAAAACAAAAATGGTGAATTCCCAACAAAAGGCAACAGATCTCAATCAACTCTTGTTCTTCAAACAGGAAGTACAGTGGTTCCTACTTTTCTTGACCTTGAAAGAAGGGTCAGATTTCTCCTATTCTGGGATCTCTAAAGATGCAGTAAGGAGGCTCCTACTATTCTTGTTTTTGAAAAAGTAAGCAAAGTGATGGGTTCTATTGGTGCACAACATTCGTTTATGTGAATGTACTCTTCTACTATTCCTAAAGCACTTCAGGAAAATGTTGCTGGGCAATATGAGCTAAGGCTTTTGAATTATTTGTTGGTTGGTTTTGGTCTGAAAAAGTGACCTGTGATGTTTTACAGTTTGTTCCTCTTCATTATGGGCACTATCCTCTGGGATGTTCCATTCAAACGGATGCTCTTGGTTTTCCTTGCACAATTTCTAGACAATTCCAGTGCTTCAACAGGCAAACTTTCCCAGTGGATTGTTCTCTCAGTCAGTTTGGTTCTCTGAAAACAAAATGCTCTTCAGATCGCCTTTGTTATTGTTTTGTTGAAATGGGGTGGGTCGGGATTGGTCTTCCAGACTTGCATTTTATGACATATATGCACTGTCAGAGATGTTGTTAGGGCGAAGGAGCACAAAACCCACATCTTTTTGTAACTGAGGAGCAGGATCTGGGTTACTGAGTAGGATAGTAATTTGGAAAAATAAACTGAGGTGACTACAAATTACTTGGGGATTAATAAATGGAAGTAATCAAAGGGGAAGTGAATTGATTTGGAGCAGGATCTATTGGGAAATTAATGAGGTTAAGCCATTCATTCATTCAATTTCTTACCCACTCTTCACCATAAAGTCCCAGGGTGGGTTAACAGCAATTTAATAACACAATATTAAAAACAAATTAAAGCAAATTACAGGTGAAAGATTAGTGCAAGTCTTAAAATATCTATATCTCAGGTGTCAAAAGCCAGGGTAAAGAGACATGACTTCAGCATAGAATGGTAACTACATAATGAAGGTGCTAGAATTTGTGGGGATGGAATTCCACAATTTAGGGGCCACCACAGAGAATGCCCTCTCCTGGGCGTTTTGAAATATTGGGGGTGATAAAATTACCATGAGGGTGCTCTTTGCTGATTTTAACACCCAAGAGGGTCTGATGAGAAGGAGGCATTCTTTCAGATATTCAGGGCTAAAGTCATTTAGGCCTTTAAACCTAAAGCACCTTGAATTGGGTCCAAAAACAAACTGTCAATCATTGCAACAGCTTTAAAACAGGGATTATATGAGTTCTAAGCAACTCCAGCCAAGAATCTGGTTTCTGCATTTTAGTCCTTTGGAAGTTTCCAAGTCATCTTAGAGTGCACTGCAATAGTTCAGTATGGAAGTTGCCAATACTGTGGCTAATGAATTAAAGAGGAACTTATTTAGGATAAGGTACAAAGTAAGTGAATAATTTATCTTGTGTGATTTGGATGGGAAATTAATTGGTTCTACTTTCTTTGGCATTTAAGTTATAAATGTGTGTTTGTGCACATTTGGGTCTATGGGTCTACACCCCAAATCTTTTATGCATCTAGCAATGCACCATGTCTATGAATAAGGAAATGTTTCATAAAATGCTAGTCTGGTGGACAGATTTTGCCCCTCCCTTGGTTTTTGTGGTGTGTTCTGTTCAACAACTCTTTACAATAGCTCATTACCATATTCCATTAAAAACATGCTAGCTCCTTTTATCATAGTCACTGATCCTTTTTTAATTTCTCATGCTTATACTGTTTGTGTTTCGTTCTTTTTGAAATTAATGAATGAAAATATGCATTCTGCTTTCTTGCCAGCCTATAAAATGTATTTCCTTGCTGATCTTTTACAAGAAAGAAAAATAATGTTGCTGTTATTGTTGTTGTGGGAAACAGTAATAAAAGTTAGCTCCCTGAGTTTTCTTTTTATTATTACTTTTAATATTTCATGAATTGACCTTACAGTACAGCATCAGTTCCTTATAGAAGTGGCATTCTCCACATGGGGTGACCTCTGTTTTATGATTCATCTTCATATACTTACGCAGCAACCTCATTGTTGTAAGCAAATGACGTGTCTTGCTGAGTTTTAAAAAACCTTCACCATATAGTTTAACGTAAAATCTGTCTCTACACATACAGAGATAATCATGGAAATCATAACCATCTTGAACAGCAGCAATATCCAAAAATAGATATAGATATAGATTTTCCAGCTGACATTTCTTGCCACAGCTATGAATGAAATGAAACTATATTTCATTTCAATTTATCCATCCACCCACCCACCCACCCATCCATCCATCCACCAATCCATTTTCTAGTGGTCTCAGAGGAATAGCCATCAATATAGAATCATAGATTCATAGAATCATAGAATTGTAGAGTTCGAAGGGACCCTGAGGATCATCTAGTCCAACCCCCTGCAATGCAGGAATATGCAGCTGTCCCACATGGGGATTGAACCTGCAGCCTTGATATGAGTTCTCAGCACCACGCTCTAACCAGCTGAGCTATCCAGGAATATGATGTAGGACTGAAACAAAAAGCCACAATGTAATACAGAGATGGCCAACTGCTGGGTTCTCAGGGGCTCTATTTTCCAGATAGTGATCCCAGAAGTCTATTCATTCATTCATTCATTCATTCATTTTTGCATTTCGCAAAATGTTTATACAGCTTAAGCAATATCTCTGTCACGGCCTCTATCTCTAGCTACAATATACCTATAGCTATATATCTGTGCTGTTTACATAAGATGGTATAATACATTCATTGAAGTCAGCAATAAAAAGTGGGCATAATACAATTATCAACATAAACCTAAAATCGATATTTTATTAAAACACCACCACCACCAAATGTGCATAATAACATTTCATGCATGGATAGGGTTGCCTAAAGAAAAAAGTTTTTAGGAGATGTTTAAAACAGTACAAGGAGAGTGCCAGCCTATTATTAAAAGGCAGGGACTTCCTGCAACACAAGCTGACCCTACATAATTCAGTGCTGGATCTTGCCCATCAGGCAATAGCCCAAAGGGTTGACAGATCCAAGGCCACTCGCACTGCAGTAAAACCTGGGAACCGTGGCTGCTGTGTGTGGAGCAAAGGCAGGAGAACGCTGATCAAGTCTTCATGTTGATCATGACTGGCTCCCCAGGGCTCTGCCCATTCTCAGAGCATCTGATACAATTTTAATACACAGGTCTTGGAGCAGCAGATGATCTGAAGACATCCCCATATAGGGAAGGTGTTATGTACTGAGCTTGGATCCTAAAACAATAGGCAAGTAAGATCCTAGAAGGCAACAACCTGATTGGCCTACAGCAGCAGTCCAATCTGGCTCCAGGAGGAAATGAATAAGCAACCTGATTGACCTGCAGCAGCAGCCCAATCAGGCTCCAGGAGGGGAGTTGAATCAGCCAATCATGCGGGAGCCATTGTGTAAATAACGTATATATAGCCAGAGGTTTTGGGGAAGACTCACTCCCTGTTTGCCATGAGCTGAAATAAAGAGCATGAAATTGACACTCGACTCCGAGTATATTTCAGAAGTTTTTAAATGTTTTGTTGTGTTTTTAATATTCTGTTGGGAGCCGCCCAGAGTGGCTGGGACAACCCAGTCAGATGTGTGGCATATAAATAATAAAATTCTTACTGTTGTTGTTTGCATAATCTTAGCCTTTATGGTGCTGTTCCTCCTCTGATGCAAATCCTGAGGGAGCTGCCAGGGCCTTATTACATGTGGCTGCAGTGTACTGTAATGTGCAATTTGCCCCTGAGACAGTGAGTGTTACATGTGAACCTGTGAACATGTGAGCATTAGTCTGGGCAAATCTCTGCGCACAATTCTTTATGGAAGGATAGGAACAAAATCACTGTCTAATGCCGCAAATTATGCTTTAATGAGGCAAAACTTCCCTGCCTAGGGAATTCAGACAGTGACTGCGCAGTCACTGCTGTGCTATTTCCCGAATGCTATATACAGGCACAAAATATTCCACTCAAAGACATGGCCAGAAAAAGCACATCAAGGCCCAAAGTCTCATCAGAGTCTTAAATAACTTAAATGTACCACTCCCTCTACCTCCCAGAAAACAAACAAAGTGGTAACCCGGTTTGTTGAAAAAGAACAGATTACATGGGATTTATTTAGCTATACAGTGGTACCTCGGGTTAAGAACTTAATTCATTCTGGAGGTCTGTTCGTAACCTGAAACTGTTCTTAACCTGAGGTGCCACTTTAGCTAATGGGGCCTCCCGCTGCCGCTGTGCTGCCGTCGCGCAATTTTTGTTCTCATCCTGAAGCAAAGTTTTCAACCTGAGGTACCATTTCTGGGTTAGCAGAGTCTGTAACCTGAAGCGTCTGTAGCCCGAGGTACCACTGTATCAAGATTGAAGCAAAGAACAGAGTTTTGTTTTGGAAGGTGGTGGACATTCGGAGGAGGGGGATATTGTGCTGAGTGGCTGTCTAACCACATGCAACCAAGCATGGAACTTCAGGCAATATAAGGTTGGACGACTTAAGACCTTGATGATAATACAGACTGTTATATAAAAGGTGGCTTCCAAATTGCAACCCTTACTGTTTAGGAGAGGAGTGGGGAAGCTTTTTTCACCTCAATGACCACAAATGGGGTACAGGGTCAGAGGCAAACCCATCAGGATATTTTCTTTATCTAATACTAAGGATGGGGAGTTCCCAGTTTTCAGTATCTGTGCCATTGGGAGCTTTCTTTCTAAAGCTATCTGCCTCTTTTTTGGGGGGGGGGTCATGGCCAGTGCCAGATTTAGGGCAGTGTAGGTGGCTCCCCCACAAAGGGCGCTGAGCCGAGGGGGCACAAAATTGAGAAAACCCATAATTCAAAAGATCCATTCTGGGCACCAGGTTGTGGGTTCGAGCCGCATGTTGGGCAAAAGATTCCTGTACTGCAGGGAATTGGACTAGACGACCCTTGTGGTCCCTTCCAACTCTAAAATTCTATGAAATAAATACCAGTTAAAAAATTTTTTTGGCCTTGCTCAGTGTGCTCTATTACCAAAGATAAAGTCCTCCTCTGTCATGGCTAGGGAAGAATGGTCAAACCTCCCCTTCACACAAGTGGAAGTCAATGGAAATCACCCCCCTGCAACAAGCCTTATTATTAAAAAAACAACACCCAAAAATAGTCATTGACTATACAGTATCAATTAAAGTGCCATCTAGTTTACCCTCAGTTCCAGCCCAGAATCATACAGTCAGGTAAGCCTTCCAGAATCATTTAATTTGGTTTCACAGCTACCCCATACAGCAGATCTTTATTGTAAAAAGATACAATCTATCCTGAACTTGCTATCTGCATCTTATTCCAAGCTCCATTGATTCAGGTTTGTTAAAGAAATGCATTTCCTCTCAAGAAAGATGAGCTGCGTAGAGCACATTAAGAATGTGATTTGATTCAATGCATCTACACAGGGGGATGCACTTAGAAAAGGGCAAAATTATTATTACAACATTTGGGCATTTCTACAGTTTCCATGACCTTTGGGCTGGGGAGGGGTTGAGCAAGCCTTATGAAAACAACAGCTTTGTTCTTATTTCAATGACCACATTTCCCCACAAATTGTTGATAATAATTCTGAAAAGAACAGTCCATTCTTGAAGGTGCAGATCTTTCCAAAAGTTCAAGTAATGTTGGTGCCATCTATAGGAGAAAAGGAAACACTGGGTGAGCTGCTCCCTAATGTCATGGGATAAGCGGGCAGGCCTTCTTATTCTGGGGTTGGGTGGAGAAGGAAGGAAACCATTTCAGCTTCCTAGAAATCACAGGGTGCATTTCAACAGCAAAATAAACCTGGATAAGTTTGAAAGTAGGTGTATCAACAACTGCAGTAGGCTACCTACTTTTCCTTTGCCATTCAGGGGGGAAAAATGGTGCAGACACAATTACGATCATTTCAAGGGATTGTAGCAGTAGTGCACTTGGGACAGGGCCTCACTAAGCAGGACAGTCCCCAAACTCAGCAGGACAAGCTTATCACATTATGAAGTGAGTGAAGTAATGCACACAACTGCCTAAATAACAGGCTCCCATTGAGACTCTTTAGTCCAGAATCAAAAATTACCTAAGTGCACTGTGGGATTGTAAGGAAGGTATGGGCACTGATGGGCAGCAGCCAAGGATGAACAAGGTGCAGATTCTTGTATACCGTCCCTTTTAAGACTTGGAGTAGAGCATGCTATTGCTGAGAAAACACGGAGTTGAAACCATGAACAATTGGAATCAAAGTCAGCATTTTTTCATCTCCGCCAAGCTAAGCAGTTGGCTCCTTATCTCTCTCGCCCTGACCTAGCCACAGTGATCCATGCGACGGTCACCTCCAGACTGGATTATTGTAACTCGCTCTAAAGGGGCTGCCCTTGAGACTGACCCAGAAACTCCAGCGGGTGCAGAATGCTGCAGCGAGACTCCTTACGGGGTCTTCGCTGCGAGACCACATTCACCCGGTGCTATACCAGCTGCACTGGCTCCCGGTGGAGTACAGGATCAGGTTTAAGGTGCTGGTTTTAACCTTTAAAGCCCTATACGGCCTAGAACCCTCGTACCTACAGGACCGCCTCTCCTGGTATGCCCCACAGAGAAACTTACGGTCTTCAAATAAAAACATCTTGAAGGTCCCAGGCCACAGAGAAGTTAGGCTGGCCTCAACTAGAGCCAGGGCTTTTTCGGCTGTGGCTCCGATCTGGTGGAACGCTCTGTCACTAGAGACTAGGGCCCTGCGGGACTTGACATCTTTCCGCAGGGCCTGCAAGACAGAGCTGTTCCACCAGGCCTTTTATAATGAATGATTTTAGAGTGTTGTTTGTGCTGTACTTTTGTACTATTTTATTGTTGTTAGCCGCCCTGAGCCCGGCTTCGGCTGGGGAGGGCGGGATATAAATAAAATTTATTATTATTATTTATTAAAGTTTCATAAACTCGATCAGTTCTGTGTCTAGGGCAGCTGTCTACCAGCTTCACCTGGTACACCGGCTGAGACCCTACCTGCCCACGTATTGTCTCGCCAGAGTGGAGCATACTCTGGTTATCTCCCGCTTGGACTACTGCAACGCGCTCTACGAGGGGCTACCTTTGAAGGTGACCCGGAAACTACAATTAATCCAGAATGCGACAGCTAGAGTGGTGACTGGGAGCGGCCGCCGAGACCACGTAACATTTGAGATCTACATTTGCTCCCAGTACGTTTCCGAGCACAATTCAAAGTGTTGGTGCTGACCTTTAAAGTCCTAAATGGCCTCGGCCCAGTATACCTGAAGGAGCGTCTCCACCTCCATCATTCAGCCTGGACACGGAAGTCCAGCACCAATTTTGTCATCCAGAGGAGCCCTGGCTGCCTATAGTCCCACACACCTTTACCTGGGAGTAAGGCCCACTGACCTTAGTATGGCTTTCTTCTGAGTAAACAGTCATTTACTAGATGCAAGACAGCAGCACAGCACCAGGTGACCCTACATCCCTTGGCAACATCCGAAGGCCCTGATCTGCTAGGCGCTGGGGTGGATTTCACCCTGCACATGGCAGAGTCAGGCCCAGGCTGCTACCAGGCCCAGCACTGGCAGCAGCAACAAGCAGCTCTGGCTTCCCAGTTGGGAAACAATGCATTACACTACACATATTCCAGCACTGACAACAAGGCCTCTCAATCCTGATTTTTCATTACCTAACTGTCAGGGAAGTGCCATCAGTGCTGGAGGGAGAGAGCAAAAGCCAGAGGGATTCCAGAGAGCATCCAGGGATCGGGAGAAGCAGCCCATCTTCTGGGGAAGAGAATCAGCGTAGCACCAGTGTAGAAGGGGGGCAGATTGGGGAAGCGGTGAGGCGGTCCCATGACTCCTTGCCTGGGACCAGCGGGGAGAGTAGGGGTCCTCCGCTGCCCACGCCCTCCTTGCGCAGAAGGCTTTCACGCAGAGAGAGTAGGAGGAGACTAGGCGTCAAAGAGCTTCCTTGCTGGAAGAAGTTTAAGAAACGCCCACTGACGGATTCTGCCAGTGATTGAGTCAGCCACGGATGAGTGGCTGTCCGGACAGAAAAGGTTCACTTAGGCAACCCAGCCAGGTGTTTGCACCCAGCCGGGGAGATAAGCACTGGCTTACGCACGAGCAACCCCTAGAACCATTACAGCAATCCGTGAGTCCCTGACGTTGCTTGTGCGCAGCCCCGGAGAGGCAGCACGATGAGCCAAACAGGGCCGGCTGGAGAGACAGAGCAAGAAGCCATGGTGTGAGGTCTGGTCGAGAGGAACCGAGACCAGGAGGCACATGTTGCTACCCTGTCAGCACGGCTGGAGGAGAGGCGGGCTCAGGATGCACAGGTCAGAGCCACAACGATAGGGAGGAAGGTCCCGGGGCTGGTAAACAAGTTTGGTGGAAAGCCCCAAGACTACAATGCTTTCCGGACGGAAATTCAATACGCTTTGGAATTGCAGAAAAATGACTTTGCTGATTACGGGGAGAGGGTGGCTTACATTGTTGGACATCTGCAGGATGGGGCGCGGGAATGGATCAGGCCCTTAATGGCAACGGGGAATGATGCATTGAAAGATCTTAAGAAATTCTACCAGGCAATGGACACGATGTTCTCCAGCGAGGTTAAGCAAAGCGTGACACGGAGGGAGCTGATGGGGTGCAAGCAGGGGAGCCTGTCCGTCAGAAACTACTGGTCGCGTTTTGCGATGTTAGTCCACAAGTTCGGGTGGGATCTGGACTCTGAACCAGTACAAATGCTGTTTGAAGCGGAAGTGAAAGATGAGCTGTCCAGAGCGCCCCGCCCGCGGTCGATGGATGAACTCACAAAGACTGTGCTTGCGATCGGTGTACGCCAGGAAGCGCGGGCTCAGGAGAAGCGGGAGATAAGGGCGGAATGTTTCCATGGCAACCGCATTCCTGAGATGCCGAGGGAGCCTCCCCAGGTGGCGGAGCCGATGGAAATTGATGGAGCGCGCACACGAAGTTTCAAACGCTAGTGAAGGCCGGAAAAGGGAGGGGAAGGAGTGGAAAACTACCAAGAAGTGTTTCCTCTGTCAGCGGCCAGGACATTTTGCAAAGGTCTGTCCTCAACAAAAAGCCTGGCAAGGCATGATGGGGGCTGCAGGCCACAACGAGAAGGGGGAGGAAGGGCCGATGCAGGGAAACAACAAAGCCTGGCTGCCAACCAACAGGGGTAGCAGCCAGACCAGCAACCAATAGACGTGCCCCAGCCTGACCCTCCCAAGGCAGCTACAGCCATAGAAGTGGTGCTAAAACTCCCAAATGGGCACCCAGTCAAAGCGGAGGGGCTGCTGGATTCTGGCAGCTCATGTAATTTCTTCAGCAGAGACTTCACTCTGGAGCACCAGCTCCACCTGTTGCCCCTAGATTTTCCCTTGCAGGTGACCACCATCGATGGCAGGGAACTACTGGGAGGGGAAGTGACACACCAGACACCGTCAATGCGGATGAGTGTTTCCAGGCACACGGAAACCATTGCCTTTCACGTGGCCACGCTGGCAGGACACCCAATAATACTGGGAATGAGCTGGCTGGCAACAATGTCCCAGTGGTGTTGTGGCATCAGTGTTCGCTCACCTTTGGATCAGCTTACTGCTTAGAACACTGTCTGGGAGGGAAGGAACCAAGAATGACTGTGGCCAGGGTGGCTGGGGTGGCCCTGGAGGAAAAAGGGCAGGTGCCACCACAATATGCTGATTTGAAGGAGGTCTTCAGTGAGAGGGAGGCAGACAGACTGCCACCCCCCACAGGCCATTTGACTGCCAAATCAACCTGCTTCCAGGGGCTCAGTTACCGGTGGGTAAACTGTATGCCATGTCCGACCGGGAGATGCAGGAGTTGCGGCAGTTTATTGACAAGAACCTGAAGAGAGGTTTCATAAGGGAATCAAAGGTGGTGGGGGGCAGTCCAGTGTTCTTTGTGGACAAAAAAGAGACTATCAGCCCAGATTAGTCATGGATTACAGGGCCGTAAACCTGGTGACAGAACCCGTGACTTTCCCAATGCCCAGGATTGATGATATTTTGACATGTGTGAGGCAGGGGAAGATTTTTACCAAGCTGGACCTCAGGGGGGCATACAATCTGATTAGGATAAGGGAGGGGGACGAATGGAAAACGACCATGTTCACCCCCCTGGGGGCTTTTGAGTACTTAGTCATGCCATTTGGATTACAATCGGGGTCTGCCTGCTTTCAAGCCTTCATACACCATGTGTTGGGGCCTCTGCTGTACAAGAATTGCGTAGCCTTTTTGGATGACGTCTTAATCTATTCGGACAATGACCCCAGCACGTCAGAGACGTCAGGGAGGTGCTACAGAGATTGAAGAAGCATCAGTTGTGGGTCAAGCTGGAAAAATGCCAATTCCACGCCAGGGAGGTCGGGTTCCTAGGGTACAGGTTGTCAGACAAAGGACTGGCCATGGATCCGGGCAAGGTGAAGGCAGTGCTGGAATGGAAGCCCCCCCCCAAAAAAAAACCAGAAAGGATGTGCAGAGGTTCCTAGGCTTCAGCAACTTCTACAGGAAGTTCATAAAGAACTTTGCTCACTTGACAGCGCCCATAACGGATTGTCTTAGTAGCAAAAAGAAGTTCGCATGGACAGAGGATGCGCAGCAATCCTTTGAAAAACTGAAGAAGGCGTTTGCCTCAGAAGAGCAGCTCCTGCATGTGCATCCAGAGAAGCCCATGAGACTGGAGACGGACACGTCCGACCACGCGATTGGAGCCGTACTTTTGCAACCTGGGTCCAAGGAGAACTGGAGACCGTGTGCCTTTTTCTCTAGGAAGCTGAGCAAGTCGGAGCAAAACTACACGGTGTATGACTGAGAACTGCTTGCGATCTATGCGGCATTTCGGCAATGGAGACATCTCTTGATAGGGGCACGGCATAAGATCCAGGTCCGAACTGACCACAAGAACTTGGAATACCGGCGGACCGCGCAAGTGCTCAACCAGAGACAGATCAGATGGTCCCAGGAGTTCGCCAAGTTTTTCTTCGAGATACGATACGTGCCGGGAGGCGAAAACGTAAGGGCAGATGCACTTTCCAGGAAACCGGAGTACATGGAAGGAGAGGAGCCACCAGAGACCAGGCACGTGGTCCCCGAGGACTGGTGGGTGGGTGTGGGAGCGTTGGTTGGGAAACGAGAACTGGCAGGGCTCACCAGAGACGATGAGTTTGCTCAGACAAAAATCAGGGAGCTCAGGGACGGAAAGGAAGACAATGGAGGGTTTGAGGAAAAGGAAGGGCTACTGTACTATAAGGGGGCGCTGTATGTACCAGGGGAGACTTTGAGGGGGGAGGTACTTAGACAGCTCCATGACAACCCAACCGCTGGGCACTTTGGACAGCACAAGACCATGCTACTTGTCACCAGGCAGTTCTGGTGGCCAAAGGTGAGGGAAGACATGCGAGAATATGTACGAGGGTGCGACCAATGCCAGAGGGCAAAGGGGGAAAGGACTGCCCCCGCAGGGCTACTGGAACCCTTACCTACACTGGAAAGGCCCTGGGAGGTGGTGTCCATTGATTTTATGACAGATCTGCCCAAGTCAAGGGGAAAGACAGCAGTCATGGTAGTGGTCGATCTACTGACTAAAATGTGCCATTTCGTAGCTTGCTCTCATGCAGCAACGGCAGAGGAGACAGCCAGGCTGTTTGTGGACCACATATTTAGACTGCATGGAGCCCCATTGAGGGTAATCTCGGATTGCAGGAAACAATTTACCTCCCGGTTCTGGCGGAGACTCATGAGCTTGCTACAGGTCGAGGTGAGCTTCTTGACGGCGAGGCACCCAGAAACCAATGGACAAGCTGAAAGAGTGAACGGTATACTCCAGCAGTACCTACGCTGCTATGTCAGAGAGAGGCAGAACGATTGGGTAGAGAAATTAGCTTTGGCTGAATTCGAGTACAATAACGCTGAACACGTGTCCACGGGAATGAGCCCTTTCATGGCCAATTACGGGTGTCACCCCAGGGCCTTCCCAGGGCGGGGGGAGGAAGGATGGAGTGTATCTGTGGCTGAGCAATTTGTGGAGGAAATGGAGGCCTTACACCAGCAACTCAGGCTGAACTTGGAGCAGGCCAAGGAAGTTTACAAGAGGCAGACAGACAGGCACCATCGGGAGGGGGAGGCCATATGTTTGGGAGACCGGGTGTGGTTGTCATCCCAAGGGTTGCCCCTAAAGGGAGGGTGCAAGAAGTTGCAGCCTAGGCGGCTGGGGCCTTTTGAGGTAATACAGCAGGTCAACCCAGTGGCATTTAAACTCAAGTTGCTTGACAGCATGAAGATACATCCGGTGTTCCATAGGTCCCTACTTTCACCTTACAGGGAGGGGTGGGAATTCCCAGGACGGGAGGGAGGGGTTACCACCCACCCGCGGGTAGAGGAGAGGGAACACTGTAACGAAGCTACGGAAATACTTGATTCGAAGTGATGAGGTCGCCAGGTAGAGTACTTGGTAGCCTGGGAGGGGGAATCTAGGTCTGAAAATACTTGGGCCCCTGCAGAATCAATCACTGACGGGTATCTGGAGGAAGAGTTTCATGGTTTGTTCCTGGGTAAGCCCAAACCATTAGCTAGATTCTGGGAGGAGGAATTTGGACCCACAGACAACGAAGGGGACTTTGTGGGTTTTCCTGCCTCCGAAGAGGAGGGAGGGGAGGTGTCCGAGGGAGGCTGGTTTTGAATCCTCAGAAGATGATGATGACAGTTCTTTCAGGGGATTCCCCGCATCGTCGGTCGAGGAGAGAGAGGAGGATGTATCGGAAGATTGCGCCAGGGGTGGGGTGGGGGTCCTGAGGAGGAAGAGGATGTCAGGGAACTGCCATCAGTGCCGGAGGGAGAGAGCAAAAGCCAGAGGGATTCCAGAGAGCGTCCAGGGATTGGGAGAAGCAGCCCATCTTCTGGGGAAGAGAATCAGTGTAGCACCAGTGGAGAAGGGGGGCAGATGGGGGAAGCAGCGAGGAAGGCGGTCCCATAACTCCTTGCCTGGGACCAGCGGGGAGAGTAGGGGTCCTCCGCTGCCCACGCCCTCCTTGCGCAGAAGGCTTTCGCGCAGAGAGAGTAGGAGAAGACTAGGCGTCAAAGAGCTTCTTTGCTGGAAGAAGTTTAAGAAACGCCCACTGATGGATTCGGCCAGCGATTGAGTCAGCCACGGGTGAGTGGCTGTCCGGACAGAAAAGGTTCACTTAGGCAACCCAGCCAGGTGTTTGCACCCAGCCGGGGAGATAAGCTTAAGCATGAGCAACCCCTAGAACCCTTACACTAACGTTTCTTAATGAACTGAAGTCAAGATTTACTGCTGTGTTTGCTTTTTAAATAATAATAATGAATAAATAAATAATCACTGGTGCTATAAATTATGAAGCTAGGAACCAGAATCCAAAGACCTAAATACTGTAAAAAGAAAGAGGGAGAAACCTTCTTTGGAAAGTTTCCCCTTTTTAATCTAAATTTAAAGAGATGCATAAATGCTGAATACATCCCAGTAAATGTTTCCAAGCACAATTCAAAGTCTTGGTGCTAATCTTTAAAGCCCTAAATGGCCTCGGCTCAGTATACCTGAAGGAGAGTCTTCTCCCCCATCGCTCAGCCTAGACACTGAGATCCTTCTCCAAGGGTCTTCTGCTGGTTCCCTCACTGCGAGAAGTGAATTTATAGGGAACCAGAAAGAGGGCCTTCTCGGTAGTGGCGCCCGCCCTGTGGAACGCCCTCCCTTCAGATGTCAAGGAGATAAAAGAATTACACAACTTTTAGAAGATATCTGAAGGCAGTCCTGTATCTGGGGACTTTTAATGCTTGGTGTTTTTATGTGGTTTTGATGTTTTTATTATGTTTTTAGATATGCTGTAAGCCGCCCAGAGTGGCTGGAGAAACCCAGCCAGATGAGCGTGGTATAAATATTATTATTATTATTACAGCCATGATGCAATCAGCCTCTAAAGGATATTGGTTTGGGAGGGGTTTTCTCTTTTTTGCAAGTCTAAATCCTCACAAAATAACAGAATTAGGTGAAGCGGAGAATTGTACCCGACGTCAACAATGACATCACAAGCACTATCAAATTGGTGCCTGTGACATCAGAGCTACCTAATCAGTGCACATGACACTTTTTCTGAGGGTACTCATAACCGTACCAGCACATTTTATTATTTTTTTGCAAATGTTAACAGTGTTCACTTACTGTAACAACTACTGGTACATGGTGAGAACCAACACCCTTTTTTTCTATTTTAAAAAAGGACTGGTTATTTTTATTTTTATTGCTATTAAATTTCTTACCACCCCTTTACCATAAGGTCCCAAGGCAGGTTTTTTTTTTAAAAAAAATCAAAAATCAATTCAAATATGTTTCAGATTGATTTCATTTTTTTGGATACACTGCACAAGAAAGGTAAGCCTGTTGGATAATTATTTGTGAAAAATAACATGTTATACAAAGCTCCATGCTTATGGATCTGTTTTGTTCAGACTTTCATGCGTTACCCCATGGTTGAGGACCCATTCTCCCTGACATCTGTTCACTACCAAAATCCAACTTTTCCCTTCACCACCTCTTGGCTCCTCTTCTTCCAAATTGCCCACAGAACCCCAGATCGTTGTCTCACAATCATGACATGTAACATGGCCGCTGAGGTGCCTAGATCTGGGCACAATCCTAACTGTTACAATACAGAGAAAATGAATACTATGCAAATTTCCCAAGGCCAGAAGTACTGGATATTTACAAGATTAAGGATGAAACTCTGCCTCCACTGAAGTTAGCAGTAAAGTTTGTCTTGAATGTATAGGCCAAGAGTTCATCTTAAAACCGCAGTTCTGCCTGTCAGCTCAATCCATCCACCCATTCCTGCAACAGGGTGGCACAGGTGTAACTTGCGGGCAGAATTCAGCTTCATAAATCACCCTGGAATGAGGCTGAAGGCTGCTTGACCTAGTGTTGCTGAGAAACTTCCTGTGTGAAATAGCAACTGGGATGGTGCTTTTTGTCTCTCTTGTGCAACCTCCCGAACCTCAGCAATGCTCCTGCCCTCTGTTCTGCCCGGTTACTTTTGATGTTGCTCATTAAACAACACAGGCCTATTCCAATGTGGAGATCAATCTTCATTCTCCTCATTCCTGGGAACTTTCGGAGTTGGGCTTGCGAGCTATTGAAATATCATCTCCCTCTCCCCTATCTGTTGCTATTTGCAAAAGAAGGGCTCTTTTTATTTTTGTGACCCATGGAATCTGAAAAACAAAACAAGGAAAGCAATTCATAAACCGAGTGAGTCTGAAACGGCTGAACCAAACATCCGTCAGCAGTGGACAGACTGTGACTGACTTCTACTCCATCAAGAGAGATCTAGGTGCTCAAACGTTAATGCACACAGGTAGTGGGCTGCTTTGTATTAATGTTGTTGTCATTGTACCATCAACTCATTCCCGTAGGAGGTAGACATGATCATTGCCTACAATCATTGGTCCATTTAGTTCAGCACTGTCTGCATGCACTGGCAACAGCTCTCTAGGGTTTCATGCAGGGGGAGTCTCTCAGCCTTACCTGGAGATGTCAAGGATTGAATGGGGGACTTTTTGCACGTAGAACATGGATGTACTCTCCCACTGAGCTATGGCCCTTGCACTTGAGAACAGCACCACACCACAAACTTCAGCTATTTATTATTTACTGGGGAAAGCACTAAAGCAGTAAGGTCTGGAAAAGACCCTTGTCCCAAACCCTGCTAAACTGTCCTGATTTCCTGGCCCATCTGGACCCAGAGCTGTTCAACTCTGGCGGGTGTCTACTGGAAAAGTGAACTGAGCTGTCCACAACAGAATCTGATGGACCCCCAGGGATGGACCCCCAGGGATGGGGATCCTACAGCCCTTCAGTTGTTGCTTGAGCCCAGCTCCTATCAGCCTCAGGCAAGAAGCACAACCAGTGCCCAGGAATGATGGAAGTTGGAGACCAACAACATCTAATGAAGGTTCCCCATCCCTGGCGTATGTATTGTTGCCCGCCTCCCCAATCTCTGATTGGTGCAGGTTTCCAGGGTTCTATGTGCATACCCATGTTTCCTTTTGGAATGAGGCCCAGTGGAGACTGTGGTGTCCTTATGATATATGGTTTATTTACACATGTATACAACCTGAGCCTAAGATGGAGGGGTTCACAGCATTAACACCCCAAGAAGGTCCTGCTTCTCCCATAGCTGCAAACCTGAGATTCCAGCATAAATCAGGCCTGGTTCTCTCTCTGCCTTTCTAGCCTGCAGCTTTTGCATCCAGCTTCTAGCTCACATGACTCAACTCTCAACTCTGGCCGTTTGTCTTTCTAACTAACCAGGGAGGGAGGCCCACCCATTTTTCCTCTGGCACAGAGACACACTCTTTGTTCCCTTAATGATTCATACTGGGGGGGGGGCATTACCAGGCTGGTAGTAGATTATTCCTCTCATCCTCTTGTGTGCTTTGTTGTCCATTATTTGTAATACTAATGGAAATAAATTTCTCTACTGGTTATTGACTGAAATAAATATACAGAATAAAGAAAAAGGCTTATTTCATTTCAGTGTTTTACCCACAAGTTGAAATGCATTGATAATTAGAATGTGCACTAGTTTAGTAATCTTTCTAGGACCTCTGCTACATTCTCCTTGCCTGCTCGTCTACATAAGTGATAGGGATGCGGGTGGTGCTGTGGTCTAAACCACTGAGCCTCTTGGGCTTGCTGATCAGAAGGTTGGTGGTTTGAATCCCCATGATGGGGTGGTTTCTGTGTGCTCTGCTTTCCATCATGGTGTTCCATTGCGCCAGAAGCGGTTTAGTCATCCTGCCCACATGACCCAGAAAGCTGTCTGTGGACAAACGCCAGCTCCCTCGGCCTGAAAGCAAGATGAGCACTGCAACCCCATAGTCGCCTTTGACTGGACTTAACCATCCAGGGGTCCTTTACCTCCCCCCACCCATAAGTGATATATTTACCAAAGTTCCACTTAACATGTTCAGATGTCTCCAGTGCTCTCAGAGAGTTTTATTCTTTCTTTAAGGATGAATGTATGATCAGTATAATAGGTGCCAACTTTATGGGGGCCTGGTCCCTTTGCCCCCCAATAAAATACCCCCCCTATTTTATGCAAGTTGATGTCTTCCTCCCTCTCTCCCTTGGGCAGCCATCTCCCCTGGCATTGCTCTCTTTACTCAGCTTGCCTCCTGGCTTTCAGGGCAAAGTGTGTCCGAGCTGGAGCAACTAGGGAGAGGAAGGTGGACAGGCCGGTCAGCTGGCCGGTAGGAGAGGCAAGGCGTGAGCAGTCAGGCAGAAACTTCTTGCACATGGGTGGGGGACGAGAGGTGAGCAGGAGCAGGGTGTAGGGGAGGCCTGAGTCCAGTTGCATGCAATTGAGGAAGGTGTGCCTTCAGAGAGAAGAGGTGCCACCCCTAATATTTTGTTCATGTTGGTGCCTATGAAGTATGTCCAAACCCTCTACTGAGGTGACATTAGCTTTCCTACTGTCAGTCACCCAGGTGTCCCTGAGTGCCTGTTTAGGAGCAAGAATTTCCTCAAACATCTCTGAGAAGCTTTGTTCCTCTTTTACACTCAGCCTTGCCATCCCTCCCTTGTCCTGTGGCTAAGGGAAATGTCACTGTCCCTTTTTCTTTCTGACCATATTTGCACAAGGTTTTTACAACACCGTGAGGCAGCTTCAAGGCAACCTCTTTAGTGAGCATTTGTCCTGTTTGTTGGCACAAAGTTTGTCGGGAGGCTATGAGAGGTCGGCTGTCTATTGGGCCTTCGTTCTGATTTGTTTTTACAAAGAGGTTATATGACATCTCAAGCAATTGTAATCCTATATTTTCTTGTGCATTTTCTCATCACTTTATTTATTCCAGGGCTGTTTTTGTTTTTTGTGTGCAGGTGGGGACTCTTGTTGGGTATGAGTAAAGTTGAATGCCTCCAGTCAGCAGAGCTGAAACTAACAGATAGTCAGGGGGAAATACATTTTGTTGTTTCCCACTAATACTGAAGCTCTGCTCTTTCCTCTTGTGTTCTCTCTCTCTCTCTCTCTCTCTCTCTCTCTCTCTCTCTCTCTCTCTCTCTCTCTCTCTCTCTCTCTCTCTCCTTGCACAAGATTACTATGATACTTCCTCCAGTGATGTAAACTTTGAATTCAAAGCCATCCTTGTGAATATGAAGTAACTGTAAATAATGAACTCTTTTCCCTTCACCATTGGAATTTCTGCATGCTTTATCTTTCCCCATTAATCAGTCTTAGGTAAAGAGTAAAGGGACCCCTGACCGTTAGGTCCAGTCATGGCCGACTCTGGGGTTGCGGTGCTCATCTTGCTTTATTGGCTGTGGGAGCCGACGTACAGCTTCCGGGTCATGTGGCCAGCAGGACTAAGCTGCTTCTGGCAAACCAGAGCAGTGCACGGAAACACCGTTTACCTTCCTGCCGAAGTGGTACCTATTTATCTACTTGCACTTTGACGTGCTTTCGAACTGCTAGGTTGGCAGGAGCAGGGACCGAGCAACAGGAGCTCACCCCGTCGCGGGGATTCGAATCACCGACCTTCTGATCGACAAGTCCTAGGCTTTGTGATTTAACCCAGAGCACCACCTGCGTCCCTTAAGCAGTGTTAGTGATGTATGAATGGGTCAGAATGGGCAGTGGTAGTACTAAGTAACTCCAGGCAGCTCTAGTTTCTAGGTTTTACAACTCTGCAACACACACACACACACAAACACACAAATTAACTAACACACACACACATTATAAGCCCACTAATTCTATTTTTAAAACCTATCGAGGGTTTATTGTGAAAGTGCTCCAAATCCACTTTAAATGTACAATCATAATTTGCTGCTATGGGATTGCATCTCACCTACAAAATTGTATTTCATTATTTACTGTGTTCAGTACCAGCAACTTTGGCTTGTTTCATGCACCTCCCCCAGACAATGCCAAAATGCAGAGGGAAAATAATATTCTGTATGTGGCAGGGAGGAATACAATTTCATGGAATAGTACGGCATTCCAACTCTTGTCAAATCCATGGAAGCTGAAGGTCTCTTCATACAGTACAATAATTTTGAATTCTGTACCTGGGAACATAATCAGTGTTAGGACATCTGCCTTGGATGCAGAAGGTTCCAAGTTCTATGCCTGGCATCTCCAGGTAGGACTGGGAGAGCACCTTGAATGGGACCCTGGAGAGCCGCTGCCAGTCAGTGTAAACAATAGTGAGTTAGATGGCCCAGTGGTGTGATACTGTATAAAGGAGCTCCTCCTGTTCCTATGAAAGGAACAATCCAGTGTCTGCAAAAAAAAGGGGGTGGGGGGGAGGTTTTGCTATACATCTACATTGAGAATATGCTCAGTGGCAAACCCTGTGAAATGTTTAAAGAAGCCCAGCCTGGGAGCCAATGCCTGGTCACTGATGCCCTGCCCATTCACTTTCCTTCTCCCTTTGTGCCAAATTTGCACAACTGCTCAGAGGGAGAGTGCAAGACAGGCAAAGGAAGAGGCTCGGTCCCATGATCTGCTTGCATGCTCAGAGAGGGAAGGTGAACAAATAGTGACAGCAAGGAGCTGCTGCAGAGGTGCAAACCTTTGCAGCTGCCCTACCTTTGATACCTCTCAGCCTCGTTTTTTGAAAAGTGTTTTCAGAAGCAGAAAACAAAGGTATATTGCACACTGACACAATTCAGGCAACAAACTAGCTGAATAAAGAGGGGATACGCTAAGGCTCCTTTTGCTACCTGCCTTGCATTTTCCCCTGTTTCAGAATACTGTGGCATATTGTGTTAACTTTTCATCTATACCCTTCAAATGGATAGACATAAATGCCACCTTACACATTATTTCTTTATTGTCCTGCAAAAGTTACATCACTATCCTTTACTAGAATGTATGTGTATGCTCCATGTTGCTCCCAAAACGATTGTTTTGAAATAGGGTCAGCATTTTGTGCAATGTCCAACACACGCATCCCTTAAAGACTGTCTCTTCCACTTGCCAGTTGTGACTTAGTCCTCAGGCGTTACTGCCTGTGTCATCTTTGCAGCAGGTTTGGATGGTGGGGTCTCCTGCCAGAAGGTGAGGAAAGGGACCTCTCTGATGGCCTTTTGGAAGGAGCTCCTCCATCGGGCTTTCAGCTGACAATATTGTTCTTGATATTGTTTTCTGCCGCTGTTTTGATGCTGCTGTTGATGTTATGCTAAATGTTGTAGTGCATTTTTGTTTTTAAAATTGTGTTTTTATTATGTTGTCTCCTGCTCTGAACAATTTGGGAAAGTAGGATTCCAATTTTTTAATGATTATTATTTATAGCATCTATATTCCACCTTTTCCTCGGCAGTTTGAGTCCATGCGATGGTGGTGAGCTCCCATTACTCTGTCCCAGCTCCTGCCAACCTAGCAGTTTGAAAAGGTATGGACTACGTCAGGCATGTCCAACAGGTAGATCGTGATTTACCGGTAGATGACTGGACGTCTGTGGTAGATCACTGGTAGATCATTGGCTCTCTGCAAAGAAGCTGAACAACTGTGGCTCCCCTAAAAAAAGCTCAATATTTTACCTCCTCCCTGAAAAACTCAACAATTTTGACCCGAACCCCCCAAAAAGGAGTAGATGACTGCCAGTTTTTAACTCTGTGAGTAGATTGCAGTCTCTTGGGAGTTGGCCACCCCTGGAATATATGTGATGCACTGTGTGGATGTGCTTGTATGAATTACTGGTAATAAACAATTACCTAGAAGAAATACACATTTTGTATATTAACTGAGGAATGATCATCACATGAATTGATTGAACATATCTAGTCATTACTGTTCATATATGAGGAGAACTTGACCACTCTTGTGCAGATGTGACTTCAAAAGTGGACTGCAATGAACTCTACATGGGACTTCTCTTGCACTTGGTCTGGAAACTGCAGTTAGTGCAGAATGTTGTTCACTGTACTGCCTTCTAAAAACTTCTTCATACAGTGGTACCTCGGGTTACATATGCTTCAGGTTACAAACGCTTCAGGTTACAGACTCCGCTTACCTCGGGTTAAGAACTTTGCTTCAGGATGAGAACAGAAATCGTGCAGTGGCGGCGCAGCAGGAGGCCCCATTAGCTAAAGTGGTGCTTCAGGTTAAGAACAGTTTCAGGTTAAGAACGGACCTCTGGAACGAATTAAGTTCTTAACCCAAGGTACCACTGTATATGAGCCTGGTTTAAGTTTACCGGGGCATAGAGGCCATGTCACTGCAGCCGATCATACACATAATTAATTCCAACAATGACAACAGTCTGTATGGAGGAGCTTGACAAATGGAAAATGCCCAACTGTATTTCTTTTACAGTAGTGCAAATATGATACCTCTGCTGCATATCAGTATTTGTTCTGTTACAGAGAATGACATAAACAGCTTCTTTCTATTTTAAGGGGAAATGATTTGTTTAGCATGGTTTCTGACCACGATGCATTTAAACCGGGGATGGGCAACCCAGATCCCGTTTGACTCACATCATTACCTGTCCATTGACCAGGCTGGCCAAGTTTAATGTTGGAGTCCACAATGTATGGAGGCCCAATAAAACAAGAAACAAGATAACGGGCCAAAGCTCTGGAGGACTCGGTGGCATACATTCAAGATTTGCCTGTATGGGAATTTCACTTTAGCGTCACCTGAGTGGATTAACTACACAGTCCCACTGCAGCTGCCTAAGGCTGCAATCTTATACTCACTTACCTGGGAGTGAAGTCACTGGAGCTTATTTCATAATAGGCACGTCTGGGATTGCTCTGTAAAAGCAGCTAAGCTTAGGCTAACCACTCTTTTCACTGCTGCCTGGCAATATGAGGGAATGGAGAGACAACTCTGCTGGGTTGGAGACTAAATATGGCTGAATTCCCATGAGGACATCCCACATACTTTGATCCATTGAATGTATGAAGGGGGAAAAATATACCTGCTCCCTTTCCACACAGCTCCAAATGTGCCAATGCCCTCGTTGTGGTCCTAAATCTAATTTAAACAGGAAGATCTTAGCATTCATGAGCTCATATAAATGAAGGAATGTAACCATGATGCAATTCCTTTGTGTCCATGTCCTTTACGTTGTTAAACTATCTTTGAAATGGTAAGAAAACTTCATAACTTGTCATCTGGTGGAGCTAGGGATATCCTGTTGGGAAGCATTGCTGCAGAAGCCCAGGGAGATATCATTACCAGGAAGGAATCCCTTGGGATTCAGTTACCATGCAGGAATTCTGTAAGACAGTATTATTAAGCAGGAATCTGTCGTGTCCAGTATACCACAAGGCAGTAATATAAGATTTTTAGAATGAAATCCTAGGGTATCTTGTTTTATAAGACCTGGCACAGAAGGAACAAAGAAAAAAAAAAGCAATGGAAGAAGGCAGATGCTCACTTAAATTATGGAGATGGAAGGAATTCCAAATACTTAACATCCATTTCTGGCACAAAAGGAGGGGGAAAATATTTATTCAAGATCCTTATGTGCTGTTTTGTTGAAAGTGAGGTGATGAAAGATAACTAATCTGTGGTCATAATATTTTCCTGGAGTTGTTGTTTCTTTTCTGGGGGGGACGGACTAGTGAGACATAAAATTGATCTGTAATAATTTTAAAATTTTAAAACAATAGGCAGAATCCCATTGCTCACCAGACCCTCCTCACTCCACACCCATGCATGTTGTTCCATGGGAAGGGAATTCTTTTTTTTTTTTAAATAATTTTTTATTTGTTTTCCAAACACATAATTAAAACAAACAATAAACAAAACAGAGACATACAAACATATAAACATGTATAATTTCATAATCTTATTTCCATACACCTTACTTCCTCGACTTCCCCATACCTCCCTTTTGCTGCATCCTTGTTTTACATTTCTTTAGCAACTCCTCCAATTAACTAATTATTTAATTCACTTTCATTAGATTCTTTTTTCTTTAACTTATTAATTACAGCTGCAATTCTCTATTTCTTATTCCTTGACATCTTAACACTCCTCAATTTTACAACAATTTTTAAGGTATATCTTAAATTTCTTCCAATCTTCTTCCACTGTCTCTTTCCCCTGGTCACGGATTCTGCCGGTCATCTCTGCCAGTCCCATGTAGTCAATCACCTTCATCTGCCATTCTTCCAGAGTAGGTAGTTCTTGTGTCTTCCAATACTTTGCGAGAAGGATTCTTGCTGCTGTGGTGGCATACATAAAAAACGTCCTGTCCTTCCTTGGCACCAATTGGCCAACCATACCCAGGAGAAAAGCCTCTGGTTTCTTAGGAAAAGTCCACTTAAGGACTTTCTTAATTTCATTATAGATCATTTCCCAAAAGGCTTTAATCTTTGGGCAGGTCCACCAAAGGTGGTAGAAAGTACCTTCAGTCTCATTACATTTCCAACATTTGTTATTGGGCAAGTGGTAGATTTTTGCTAGCTTGACTGGGGTCATGTACCACCTATAAATAATTTTCATTATGTTTTCTCTTAAGGCATTACATGCCGTAAATTTAACACCGGTGGTCCATAACTGTTCCCAGTCAGCAAACATAATGTCATGACCGATGTCTTGTGCCCATTTAATCATGGCTGATTTCACCGTTTCATCCTGTGTATTCCATTTCAACAGCAAATTATACATTCTTGACAAATTCTTAGTATTGGGTTCTAGCAATTCTGTTTCTATTTTTGACCTCTCCTTCTGGAAGCCTATTTTCCTGTCCTGTTTAAATGCCTCATTTATCTGATGGTAATGCAACCAGTCTCGTACTTTGGACTTTAATTTCTCATAACTCTGTAGTTTAACTTTTTCACCATCTTGTTCTAAAATTTCACAGTATTTTGGCCATTTAGACTCCATATTAAGTTTTTTCACCTCTTTAGCTTCCATTGGTGACAACCACCTGGGAGTTTTACTTTCCAATAAGTCTTTATACCGCATGGGAAGGGAATTCTTGGTGCTGAAACCATCCCCATAGCATCAGCCCACAGCCCTCCTTCAATTAGAGAGCAGCAGTTGCTGGCTAGCTGTGCCAGGTGTACATAAAGGACCAACTGGATCAGCCCCAAAGGATTTTATATTGACATCATCTTAATGGGGCAAAAATATGCTGAAATTGGCTCTTGTACAGAAAGAAAAAAGAAAAGAAAGCATAACAAAAATAGAGTAGAATAAATATATTTATGCACAGACGTCTCCAACTATAAATGATTTGTCATACGTATAACCTCCAAGTACTAAAATAGGAAGAACTACAGTAAAAATTGAATGTAAAAATGCTTTTAGAAATGGATGTTGTCATATAAGGAATGCAATTCATACAACATATAAGGATAATTTATTTTTATATATTTATACTGAAAACTCAGTAGCAGGTTGGTCATGTCACCTATTTGTATATTTATTTAATTGAATTTGTCTGCTGCTTAATCATAAAAACCTCTACGTTTTACACAAAATAAAATATATTTTAAAATTATCAGTTAAAGTCAGTTAAGAACAAGATAACTTTAAAGTCAACCATTTGAAATTAGATGTTAGAAAATTACCATACATGTTAAAATACATGCCAACTTTTTGTATCTGGATAGGTTTGCCTATACAGTGGTACTTCAGGTTAAGAACTTAGTTTGTTCTGGAGGTCCGTTCTTAACCTGAAACTGTTCTTAACCTGAGACACCACTTTAGCTAATGGGACTTCCCGCTGCCGCTGCCTCCCGATTTCTGTTCTCATCCTGAAGCAAACTTCTTAACCCGAGGTACTATTTCTGAGTTAGCGGAGTCTGTAACCTGAAGCATCTGTAACCTAAGGTACCACTTTATTGCAGGCATGGGACTCCTAATTTGGTCCACAAGGCCATTTCATGCCCACCTGTCACTCACCTGAAGTCATATGATGTCAGGTGTGGGAGAGGTGAAGCTGCAGCTACAAAGGAACCATCAGCAGCTTTCAAGGGCAATCCTAGTTGTTAATAATAATAATAATAATAATAATAATAATATCTTTATTGTCATTGCCCCCTCTCAGGGACAACGAAATTACTTGGCTGCTCCATCCACCCAGATAGGGCACTCCACTCAAAATCAGAACAACTATAAAAACACTAATTAAAACAATATAATATAATACAGCAAGGAAGATTAGATGACTTTCAAAGTCCAGGTTTCCCATTCAGGGCCGAGATCGCTCTGGAGAAGAAGCTGTTCCCTAGCAAGTGGGGCTTCCATTGAATACCATAGAAATTTGACCCCAAATGCAAGCCCAGGAGTTGTATCCACCTGATGCCTTGTGATGTCAGGTGATTGACTGGTGGGCAGCACCTTCCCTCCTTTCAGATGTGGCCCCAGTTCTCTGTGACCTGCTGTCCAAATGGGATTCCACACTCCTGAGCTAAATGGCTAAGAGCCCAGTCCTGCACTTGAGTTCTGCCAGCTGAGAGGCTATAGTTTAGAAACCCCACTAAGCTTGTGAAACCCGAGAGATGCCACCAGGGTGAAAGACACACTGGCATACCTGTCTGGATAAGCAGGGAGCACACTTGCACTCTATCCAGTACTGCCTCTAACCACATCCACATCCCATCAATGATGCAACTTTACACCACCCCCAGACCTGACGCAATGCATTTCCTTCTAGGCAACTAACGGTGGAAATAATCCCTAACAACAACACCAAAAACCCTTGACAATCAACCACAGAGTTACAGATTTTTTAAAATTGCAATAGCTATTCATTTCTCTGCATATATTTTTTTTGCCTGTGATTTCCCTTAAGTATGTTTTTGGGGGTTGCAATCCATTTCCTCCCCACTGGCTTCAATGAGAAGAGCAGGGGGAGGGGGCACAGAATTGACAATTGCCCCACCCACCTTGCCATGACAGAGTATTGGATGGGGTGTCATAACATCCAATCACAGCACTCCACTATTAGTATAAGAGCCATACACAGGAAGGTTTTGGTTGTTTCCTCAGAGGAGACCCATTGAAATCAATGCACCTAAGTTAGGCATGTCCATTCGTTTCAGTGGGTGTACTCTGAATATGACAAACACTGGATGCTTTAGCTGAGATTCCTGCATTGCAAGGGCTTTGCCACATGACCCTCGGGGTCCCTTCCACCCCCACAGCTCTATGATTCTAACCCTATAACTCATATTATAAATAGTTGGGGGTTGTTAACTGAGAGAAGTTACTCTATGCTGAGCAGCAGTTGCAGTGAGAGCAAAGGAATGGACCTTTTGGATCCTCAGGGTACAAAGTAGGAGGGGAAAATAAGTAAGAAAAAAAGTATATTAAATATTAAGTATATTAAATAAGTGGGAGGGAATTAAGAATGTCACTCCATGCTTCCCTTGCTCACAGCTTTCAAAATGTTTTTGATGCACATCCTCAAGACTGAAGATGTTGTGCACAAAGAAAGAAAAACCGAGGAGGGGGAAAACTGCACACCCTCGAAGAAGTGTGAGAAAAGGAGAGAGAGAGAGAGAGAGAGAGAGAGAGAGAGAGAGAGAGAGAGAGAGAGAGAGAGAGAGAGAGAGAGAGAGAGAGAGAGAGAGAGAGAGATATCTTAAATGTGTGCAAGTTTCAGGCTTACAGCTGTGGTCAAAAGAGAGTGTTGCTTACACCAAGACTTCCGAGAGCCCCTTAAGGAGCCCTCATAACTGTCTTGTGAGTCACCACCCCAAAATACTGGGAATACTATTGGCTCCGTGAGGTTAGCAATGCAGGATTGGAAACAATCTAGAGAACTTCAGGTCAGAGGGGAGTAATGGCAGATTGCTGGGCGGGAGGGGGGTGGGAAGGGTGTCATCCTCCGGCTCGAAGACACTCTGTGGTTGCTGGCTGGTACTGCAGGAGCAAAAGGGTTTGTTTGCAAGCCGAAAATGCTGGCGTGCCAACAGTTTCTTCACAGGTATGCATTGACAGGGAGGGCAAGGAAAGAATGGATGCCTCATGGCCACTGTGCTGCAGAGATTTGTTTAAGCAGCTAAGGCTGGTAGTGTGAGACTGCAGAGCACCCATGCAGGAGCCTGAGAGTCCGTTCCTGGCATCTCCAGTTAAAAGGCTCAAGTAGCATGTGATGTGAAATGCCTGTGGCCCTGGGGAATGGCTGCCAATCAGCAGAGGCCATGCTGAGCAAGGTGGACCAATGGCCCAATCGAGTACATGGGAGCTTCTTAGTTGTGCTTAGTAAACACTGAAACGGCAAAGCATGGATGCAGCAGGATGCTAGCTTGAATAAAATAAAATCAATCACATGACACTGTGTGCACACCCCATTTGAATGCAAATGCACATCACCTTTGCGGGGGGCAGCCCCCTCAGATATTTTATTGTGGGGGGCCAAAGCCCCCACGGTCCCTAGAATCTGGCTCCTATGGCAAGAGAGTAAAGCATTTATGTAAGGGGCAGCTCATATAGCTAGTCCCCTTGTGACCAAGGACTTTTACCCGCCATCCCAGAATGAGTTGAGCATGTGGTGAATGGGTGAACTGAATCATTGGTCATGGGCAGGCTGATATTCAGATGATCCATTTATGGTGTGCTCTGAACTTGTTTGGACTTGGGGGGGGAGCAAATTCTTAGACTACACCACATGATCCGAAATGACATTGGTTTGATTTCAGAATATCACCTGCCTTTGTGTGAAAACCAAGCAAAATAAATAAATCCAAAAGTGCAAGAGGACAAAATGTAAATATTAAAAGCAGCAAGTCAGTAACTATTAAATAACTGCAGTTAAAATGTTAGCAAAGGGAAAAAATGCAATGGGTAGCATGCAAGGTGTAAAACAGCAGACTATATGGAAAAAGCCAATTAGATTTTTTGTTTTAAGTATTTGCCAGTCATAGAGAGAGGCAAAGAGGAGCCCAGTGGAGATCATCTAGGAGGGAATTCTACAAAGTCGGTGCCTCCACTTAAGTTGCTATAGGATTATAGGATGCTGTATCCAGAAAGCTATAGACAAAAATTGTGCTGATCCCACCCCTTCTCCTCCTGACTGCAGAGTTTTATACCACCAGTGTTCTTTTTTCTGCCTTTGAACCCTACAGAAGTATCTGTGCATTTAATGTTCCAAATACCCTAAAGTGAACAGAGGATGTGAATTCATGATTCTGAGCAATTATTAGGGAATCCACAGGAACCATCCACCTTTATGGATGGACACAGAATTTGCAGATTTTCATCTAAATGGGAAAATTGCCTTGCATGTCAACTCTGAGTGTGATGACGGTGATAATTTTATTAATTATATGCTGCCCATCTGACTGGGTTGCCCCTGCTACTCTGGGCAGCTTCCATCAAAATATAAAAACACAGTAACAGATCAAACCTTAAAAACTTTCCCATAGAGGGCTGCCTTCAGATGTCTTCTAAAAGTCAGATAGTTGTATATTTCCTTGACATCTGACACGAGGGTGTTCCATAGGGTAGGCACCACTACCCAGAAGGCCCTCTGCCTGGTTCCCTGTAATCTCACTTCTTGCAATGAGTGAACCACCATAAGGCCTTTGGAGCTGGACCTCAGTGTCCGGGCTGAACGACGGGGGTGGGTGGAGATGCTCCTGTTACAAGAGTTAGCCATAGCATTGGTCCTTACCCTATCGATAGCTACCAAAGCCCCACAGACAACTCTCGTGTACCATAAAGCTGTTCCAACATACTCCCCTACTGGTCTTCCTTGTTTCACTTACCACACAGGCTTGCCAGCTTATGAAGGAACAATCAGCCTACTTAACAAACCCAACCCCCAGCTAAATCAATTACCTGCTCACACCCACACCCCCAGTTCTCAGGTGCAGAGTAGATGGGGAGTAAAAAAATAGGAGACCAATGTAAGCATGCCAGCTAATCCTGTACTGATATCTTAGCAAGGGAGGACTGGGTGTCACTAGAGGAGAAAGCAGGGAGCCAACATAAATACCCTGGCTGAGCTCCACCCCCATGCTGTCATGCAGCACTTCTCTGCCCTCAGTTCTGTCCCTGCCCACAAAGAGATATCCTCCTGTACCTCTCCAAGGTTGGGCAAAGGATGGATAATGTGACAACTGCAGTAGCAAGTTTGGATCTTAGAACTTTAGGGATGTTTCTTCAGACCGTACTGAATGTTCTTAGATGCCTGGAGCCTATCCACTGTAAAAATAGGGAGAATCCATAAAAACAGCCTCATGCTACAGATATAACAATTCTCCTCTTACAAGTCAGACAACTAGTTAATTTCCTTAATTAGAAGTCTGCATGTAGTAATAGTGACACAGAACATGGACTCCTGATCAAATACCAGGGCCATAAATCAATAGGGAGCCTTTGCTTACTGCTCATGAAATGCTCCAGTTGTGCACTCCTAAGGATTATGGTGTCAACGAAACTCTTGATTTGGATCACAGCCTCGCCTTCACTCAGGGGCCATATATTAGTCTTGAAGAGCAGGCAGTGTTTCATTGCTCAAAGCCAAGAAAACCGCTGAGCTGAAAATAAAGTTGTGATGTCAACGGAGGGGGAGGGAAGCGTTGAGAAATACATCACAAATGTCAACAAGGTACAGCATGAGGTCGAATGTACTCTAGAGATATGAAAACAGACCTGGGAGCTAATGTGAATGGAGTATGGATAGAAAATAAAGCACTAAAGAAATTAATGTAATTACTCTTGGTGATATCATGATACATTGGGTAGAGAAAGTTGGTGGAAGGGTAAAAGTGGCCAGCAGAGATACTTACACATTTATAGCGCACTATATTTGGATCTGGCTTGTAGATCTATAAATTTCAGCCTTCAGTCATATAAGTTACTTCCTTTGTCAAGCAGTCTCAAGGAGATGATCTTATAGCAAAGACATGAATCGCAGTACAGCTCAGTTATGTGCACTTACGTATTATCAATTTCACTGAGACTGAAGTGGACATAACTATTTTGGCCTTAATCAGCCAAGCAAATGGTCTGGCAGGGCCATCATTAATGACACAATCACACTGATAACAACACAGCAACTTCCTGCTTCTTGGGAACTCTATGCAGAAAGAAGATTGGCAGTTACTACTGTACTGCCGATCAAATGGCAGATCACGTAAAGTGAAACATCAGATGCAAGATCTCAGATCTGGGTGTCAGAGGTGAAGATACTTATAAATAGGCTTGATTTCAGTACAGGTTTTGCTTGGGTATTGATCTTGGGAAATAAAGTTTGAGACATAAATGGTGCATTGGATGTGGTACAAATATTCCAATAATAGACTATGTGCAAAACAATACATTTCTACCAATGTTAATAGACACCAACCTTATACATGGCAATAGTGCATCTATTTAGTCTATTCTAAACCAGTCCTTGAATTATGAGGAAAATGGAGGAGCCTCTTAATGAAATCCATGAGCACAACCACCAACTTCCTCCAATTTTATGGCAGTCACTGCCCTCCCACCCACCCCCCCATAGCTAGAATAGTAACTAAGGGGGGAGCATGAAGGGGGCAGAACCAGGTCCACATCAGGTCACGTCAATAGGGACATGAATGCATTTACTAATAGTTGAAACGACTGGTAGGTTTATGGGTATGCACAGAATTGGGGCCCCATGTATCTGAGGGCCCCCCAAGATACTAGTATTCTTCAGGGGCAGGCTTTGGTAATCTTTGGTAGAATGGCACCCTGAGCAAGCCCAAAATTTAGCACCCCCATTGGATCTACTCAATTATGGATCTTCTTGATTTTCCCTGTGTGGGGGAACCACCTGCACTGCCCTCAATCTTATGCTGTATACGTTGTTAACTGAGAATATACCTTTGTAACGTGACTACAGTGAATTACTGTTGTTGAATTCTGGTATGTTAGTTTGTCACACTGTTTCCACTCTTCATTTTTCCTACTCCCTGATTAAAACAAGTGAAGGCTGGTTTATTGGGGCAACCAGGGCTTAGCCCTATCAAGCGAAAAATAAAATAGAATACCCCAAATCTCAAAGCCACACACTTTCCTGTTTTACAAATCCTTCCCCAATCCATTAGAATTTAGAGAGGCTCAGTGCAATATTTCTGTCAATCTCCCATTCTCTGGATAATCAGCACTCTGCACCACTCAGCCAATCTCATTCTAAAAGCATTGCTATAACCAGGAGCTCCCACCAATCTGTCTCCAGGCACAAAAGCAATGTGATCGTAATTTGGATCTATTCTGGGTAGGATTAGCATTGGCTGCAACCCAATGAGTTTATATTTCATACTGAAGTGTCAGGGAACTGCCATCAGTGCTGGAGGGAGGGAGCAAAAGCCAGAGGGATTCCAGAGAGTGTCCAGGGATCGGGAGAAGGGGGGCAGTGGAGAAGGGGGGCAGATGGGGGAAGCGGCGAGGTGGTCCCATGACTGCTTGCCTGGGACCAGCGGGGAGAGTAGGGGTCCTCCGCTGCCCACGCCCTCCTTGCGCAGAAGGCTTTCGTGCAGAGAGAGTAGGAGGAGACTAGGCGTCAAAGAGCTTCTTTGCTGGAAGAAGTTTAAGAAACGCCCACTGACGGATTCTGCCAGCGATTGAGTCAGCCACGGGTGAGTGGCTGTCTAGACAGAAAAGGTTCACTTAGGCAACCCAGCCAGGTGTTTGCACCCAGCCGGGGAGATAAGCACCGGCTTACGCACGAGCAACCCCTAGAACCATTACATGAAGTTACTGCTGTGGGATCATCAGGACATCACCAGCACTCCATGCATCAGCACTGGTGACCACACACTTGAGGTGGAAGACTATTTTGCCTACCTGGGTTCCACCATAACTGACAACCTTTCCATTGATGCCATTGGTAAAGTGAGTTACAGCAATGACTCACCTCTCCAAAAGGGTATGAAAGAATGTGATGATAATGACCAATATCAAGATGAAGGTCTACCAGGCTTGTGTGTTGAGCACGCTGCTTTATGGAGGTGAGTCGTGGGCAAGTTACAACCGTCAGGTATGACGCCTCAATGCCTTTCATATGTGCTGCATCAGCAAGATTTGGGGCATCACAAGATTTTGGGACAGAGCCTCAAACAAAAGATGTGCTCTCCCAAGTTCACATTCCCAGCATGCTTGCACTCCAGTCTCAGCGACGTCTACACTGGATTGGCCATTCCAGATGCAGCTACTACCCTTCCAACTGCATGTAAGCAACACACCTGTCAGGCCATTGTAATAGCAGACCCATGTCCAATGATGGCAAGTGTGCTCCTGCAAACAATGCAGAGCACTAATAAATTCCTTGCTGTTAAGGGATTTGGAACATCCATGGCAATCACCTGTTCATTGAAACAGAAATGGGGAACCTCCCCTGCTAGTTTACAATTCCCATCCTGGGACATTGGCCACAGTAGATGGGGCTGAGGCTGATGGAAGTTGTGGAGTCCAACAGGGGCCCTAGGTTTTCTTGCATCAAATCATTCTTCTGTCCATTGCCTGATTTACAGCTGATCTGCGCAAACACCAGAATCATGTAATACAGTTTCAGCAAACTACTCAGACTCTTGTGAAAGCTGCATGTTTGACTACTCCACTTACAAAAAAAATTAGAAATTCATAGAGACGGTTTTTAGCATGATATATTTTTTCGACGGAAACAGAATCCAAATAGGTGATTATTTTCATGGAAAAAGAATCCAAATAGGTTATTCAAACATGAAGATGATTTCTGCAATAGGAATGCTGAATAGCCGCTTAACAGAAATCACTTATACCATGTTCATAGCTGTTGTTGCTTTTACAGCTGGAATGCAACTGAATTTTGACAGGGGGACCATGGAAGAGGGTCGCTGTTTAAACTGCGTCCATTCCATGCACAATGCTGACTTATTTGTAAGATCAGCTTCTAGGGTGGAGAGGCTAATCGCTGTTGAATACAAAACATTGATGCAAGCTTGGCCTGGACCCTGGTTGGTCACGGCCTGTTTTTCCAAGAAAACTCATCCATAAGGGCCTTTACAATCAGAGCATACAATCCCACTACCACCATGCCTTGAGGGAGGTCTGTTCCAGTTTGTATGCCCTATAGATGTGCCCAGAGTTTCTTTTGAAAAGCAAGGCAACTCATTATTCTCTCACATGGCCCCTCCTTTGAAACAGTCTCAGCGTTTCTTTGAATTTATCCCACAGTGCATAATTACACATTCTGTGTTGCATAGTACAAGAGATTTAGCTGAGTTGTGAGCCTGAGTATTCTGTTCTTGTAATGGCATTAAATCTTTATTTGATTTGATTTTTACTTATTTAATTTAAAATAACATGATGTCACGTTTAAAGGAAAATGCTCTCCAAAGCAACAACAAAAGCTCTTTTAATGACATTTATGGATGTTCATGTTCTAATGTTTCTTGGATTATTATCTGTAAGACCCTTTTTTTAGAAATAAAAGAAAATCATTCTGATGCATGTGTATGCTTATATACACATGGAGTTAACTTCTGAGTAGAAATGTACAGGATTGTGCTGTTATTTTTTTATAGTAGCATTTATTACCTACCTTTCTAAAACATTTTATGCAAGGATGGTGGAGATAAACACAGAGGCAAGGAAGAAGACATAAACATATCTGTGCACAAACTGCCCACATCAAAACATTTCAATCAATGGCATGCACCCCCCCCATATCTCCTTCATCTTTCTCACCAGTCAAGTCTCCCAACCAATTTTTTTAAATTACAGTGCAATCCTAACCACACCTACTCATAAGTATGTCTGATATAATTCTGTGTGGCTTACTCCCAGACAGTGACATAGCATGGGTTGCCAGTGCCGGCAACCTCCCCAAGTGGCAGATTTAGCACTCTGTGAGTGTAGAGCACGGCGGAGGGTGGGATGGAGGATTGGTGAGGAGTAGGTATCTTTCTTAATTCCTGCAGAGGGCGCCCTCGCAACCGGCCATCATCCAAATGTGCTTCACCGGGAGATTTTCTGTGTGAGGGGAAGGGCACGCTATTTATATTATTATTATTACTACTACTTTCTGTGTATGCCCTCAGCTTTTCAGAAGGCCTTTCTTTCTGCTCTGCCATTGAGGCATCTGAACTATTGCAAGCCTAAAACGGGATGAAGTTTTCTTTTGCAGTCTATATTTGGAGGTGGCTTGAGAATGCTAACCAGGAGGGGATGGTTACCATCAACTGTTCTTTAATTATAGCTTTGCTTGTTCACCTTCCCAAATCCTTCAGATCTTCCAAAAGGAAACAGGAGACATTTGAACTTGAGCTTTGCTGAAATCTTCAAAGGCCTATTTAAAATAGCTTTTCTTTCTTTCAAAGAGGGGAGGATGTCTTAAGCATCCAATACTTATTTCTATATAGAAAGGGTTTTACTAGTGGGAAATGAAAAGAAAAAAAGAAGAAAGGAAGAGGAAATGGATAGGTAGAATGGAAAGCATAAAATTGCATCCTTCTTAAAGCCAATTCAGTTCGTTATGGTCATATTTCTCTGGAACGACACATTACAGAGCTGCTTGTTTCTCAAGCCCAGCAGTCAAGAGAGTTCAGGTAGCTATGAGATCCTTAAATTTATCTCTGAAAATCAGTATAGCTTTGAGGCCCTGTGATTTCTCCATTTTCTGATATGATTGCGAAATGATCGGTTTGGCCTGCAAGACCTGTCTATTTTGTCAACCACCACGACAGCTCTGACCTTAGCCTTTGCATCCAACAAAATGCAACGTTCCCTCATGTGGCATCAGGGTAAGGCTGAGGCTGTGGGTTGCCATACATTAATCCAGACATAGGGAGAAAGATCCCTAAACTCAGTTGCTGAAGCCAGGGTTTTCCAACAAAATCAGCGTCTGGAGTGCAGCCTACAGTACAGTATGCAGAAGAGAAGTTACAGCTGCTGAAATTCTACGCCACTAAGGTGCAGAATCCCCTGTCCCCTTGTACATGCACACTTACACATGAGCACATTTAAAGCACATGACTTCCCCCAAAGAATCCTGGGAACTGTAGTTTTACCCATTGCAAAGCTACTATTCCCAGCCCTTAACAACTACAGTTCCCAGGATTCTTTGAGTGAAGTCATGTGCTTTGAATGTACGTATGATGTATATGCAGCCTTCATCCTTGACCCTGACAGATAGGAAACTTCTCCTTTCACCTTAAAGTTGAATCCTATCCACATAGCTTCAGGGAGCAGGACTGATGAGCGGAGAAGTCAACCCTGCTCAGTGCTGCTTGGTCAGCATGTTCTCTGCAGGGAATGTGCTGCAGAGTGGACCCCCTGCCCTGTGAGTCAACTTTGAGAGGTGAGTGGGACTGCCTATCAGTCATCATGATGTCAGGTGTTTGACATGTGGGCAGCCCTGCTCACCTGTCAAAGTTGGCCTGCAGGGTGGGAGGAGATAAAGATCTGGCCCACTGAGCTAAAGTGGTTCTCTATCCTTGCATCAGATCAGATGATCCAGATCTCCAACCAAGCGCTGTGTTCCCTACAAACCTTTCCCCTCTACTCTGGCTTAACACAACATGTGATCCAGGCTAGAGAGAGAGAGGAACAGAAAGAACCAGCTTAGCCTTGCTGATAATCAAAAGAAGTTTAAAAAATATTATTTATATATGCTTCATACATCAAATGAAACAAGCTCTTGCCCGGGAAAAGGCATACCACAATAATTGAGTATCTAAGGTACCAAAACTCTTTTGACCTCCTTGCTGATATGAACCTAAATAAAATTACACACAAGACTCTGAAATTAGTTTGGGTTTATAAAGAAAAGAAAAATCCTGTAGCGGCCACTGGCCAGTATTGCATTTGATCTCATCCCACATTCTATCTCGCATTGAATATGTTAACAAGTGGCACAAACACCATTTCAGAAAGGCTCCAATGTACTTTTTAATGTAGTGTGAGATGATATTTGAACTTTGCTATTCTCTTTCAATGAAGTGATTTAACATAGTTCCACGTCAAAGCAGAGAAGCTGTTATAGCATTTAGCAACCTGTTTTGAATATTCTCCTGAAGCCTGATTTTAAATAATGTATATTACACTTCAGCAAGCTTTATAGATGCACAGGAAGTTATTTTAAAATATCCTCAAGTTTTGAACAAACAAAACATACTTTTTAAAAAGAGAACAATAGTCTTAGCAGCATGCATCTTTCCTGAAATGCACTCTGCTTAGCATTTCACATTAATAAAGAGTAATGACTAATATCTGGTAGTTACTGTTGATTAAAATGAAAGGCAAATTAATTTAAAGAAGATTTTACAAAATAAATCATTCTTAAATTGCAGTTCTTAATATTGGTTCTAAATTGGAGCAGGGGAATATTATGTTTGCACAATGATAAGTACCTGAAAGCCAGGGCTGCAACCTTTTGCCTATACCCACATATCTGAGAGTAAACTCCATTTAATTCAATGGGACTTACTTCTGAGTATGCGCATACAGAATTGCACTGTATGATATTTTTTAATAAACTCAAAAGGTATCCCAAATTAACTGGGCAATACCTCTTTTTTCAAAGCTATTTTAAAAAATATATATAACAGCACGTTTATGCCTCCTCTAAGGTGGTACTTACCATGACACGTACATACACTGTCTAAAAATACTGGGCTGGGTTCAGATGTAAAGATGTAATATTAGTTGACCCAAAGTCTCATTGAAATCAATGGGACAGGTCTGTCATCCCATAATTTCAGTGGGAACTAGGTTCAAGTGATGGGAGGGAGGGAGGGAGGGAGGGAGGGAGGGAGGGAGGGAGGGAGGGAGGAAGGAAGGAAGGAAGGAAGGAAGGAAGGAAGGAAGGAAGGAAGGAAGGAAGGAAGGAAGGAAGGAAGGGTTTCTTCAACTATTGTTTTGTCATAAGCAAATGTACACAAATGTAATTGGTTAAAACTAATTTGATTTCCATCAGAGTAAGTTTTCTCTGAACAGATGACAACCCTACGGAGGAATGGAGATGACTGTGTTTAAATATTCTTAATTTAACAAAATGGCAATACTTAATGAAAAAGCAACTGAGAAAGAATAGTCAAGGACAAACAATGAGAATTGTTGCATCCATCTAATTTACACGTGGACATGCTGTGATTTATTATATCATATGCCCTTAACAATGGATTATAAGTCTAAAACACCTATTAGCAAGTATGTTTGGTGAGACAACTGGTAAAATATATACATACAGCGTAACATTACTTTCTGAGTCCACATTGATCACGCATTTAGTAGCACTATGAACACTGACTTGTCTTCTTGCTTCTCCATCCTTTGCCCTCCCCACAGAGCATCCCTCAGTCTCCTCTGCGTCTCCTCTGGTTCTTGCTCAGAGGCTTTAGCAGGGTCTCTCTGTACTTAGCATTTGTATGGAATAGTCGGACCATATCATGGTCTTTGTTATCCAACACCCGCGGCAAAAAGAGAGAAGATTTCTGGGTCCGACGGGTTTTGAAGCTTCTTCTGGGTCGTCCTTTCCCATTGATGGAGACATACCAGAGTCTCTCAGCGCTAGCTTTGCGCCTACCGCTGGCTCCATTGGGCACAGTCCGGTATATGCGGGATGCATACGTATTATAGCCTAGCTCGTGAATCCTTTCCACAAACTCACACTCAGCATTGTAGGTTTCCTGTAATGTAATGAGGAGAACCATAAGTTCCAGAAATCCTAAAGAAGAACTAATGGCTATTTCATATCAAATGTAGCTGTCTTCATGCAAACTAACAGTGGCACATAAAAGAGGGTACTCGGGGCCTCCAAAGATCAAAAACTCTGCATGCATGCAGAATCCATTTGAAAACTATTCACATAATTTAAGCAAAACTAAGGGCTCTGGCATGTGACCCAAAAGGTTGCCCATGAAGTACTGTGGACCTGAGGCTGAAAATTAGCTTCTCTACCTCTGCTCTGGGGAATATTAGACATGCTTAAATTCCAGCAAAATCAGCACTTGTAGAGATGTCCAGTTCAATAGTCCACTGACTAACTGTCTGTAGGGTATGCCCAGTTTCCTTCATCTGTTTTGTAGCTCTCCACATATTTTACTTCTGATGCTCGCTGATTCTCCTGGAACTGGGAGCACGGCCACTGGCTACTCTCCTAGCATGATGTGATTGAAAAGGCTACAAGAAGGGAATTATCGGTTAGCCCAGCAGAGGGAGTCAATAGGTCCATTCTTCAATTGTACTACATCAGGGACCCCCAGGTAGACCCCAGCTGTGAATCCAAGGGTGCAAAACTCACAAGGATAATGCATAAGAAAAACACTAATAAAGAGAAGTTTAATGAAGCAATTGCAATTATTTTATATAATGGTTTTCTATAGGCAAACAAGGTGCCTTCTTGTTGTTGTTGTTGTCATCTGTTCTTCAAGCTAAGGTCCCAGGATGGGTTACAACATTAAAACACAACATAACAAGGAAGGCAACAGTGTCAGAAGACAAAATGAAGCCTGAGTGGCTGCATTCAGACTTAATGCTAAACCATACTTTGCCATTATGGCAACAAGGCTGGGTAAGGCCTGGGCTCACACACTGCTCCATGCCTTCTCCCCTGTTGGCATGGACATGGGAAGATCAGACATTTTGCTTCTGTTTTCAGCTAACCATAGTTATAGTTATTAGGGAAAGCTGCCTAACAGGATAGAGGTCTATGGAGATATGGCAGAGTTGTGGACAACTCCTCATATATAAAAGAACTGTAGATCCTCCCCTAAATATGGCATATTTATATATCTCTTTATGAAAAGTGGGTTGTGTTTGGCTTGGTGGCCAATTTTTGTGGCCCTCCAAGTTGAAGGATAAGTGCTGAAAAATGCCTATTGCTGATAGAAAGTTGCAGGTGGAAACTGCAGATGAAAAATTAACAAAAATAGGTAGAATTTTAATTGCGACTGTTGACCTAAATAATTCTTTAGTCAATGTTTCATGAATCAATGACTTGTATAAATCTATAATCACTGAATTGCATTGATTTATATTGTGTGTATGCATTTGGAGATATTTAAAGATGCCTAAGTTACCAAAACCAAAAGAACAAAAGTCTGCCATTTGCTCTTACAAGGAAAGTTATCTTCTCTCAGCCTGACTAATTAAAATTTGTCCTCAATGATGCAGTTTGGCCTCCAGCAATTAATGCTGCTCTAGCTAGTTCACCCACTGATTCTAACATCTCATCTAGAGCATTGGTTCCAGAACATTTCTTCCCATGGACCATTTGAGAATTCCTGAGGGACCACTCAATGATTTGTTGGTCTTTTGTAGCAATTTTAATGCGCTGTGCTAGATGCTGTATGGTTTTTTAAAAAAAGTATTTTTACAGACACTGAAACAAAACTGATGGACCACTAGGGGTCCAAAGGGTAGTTTAGGAGCCCCTTGATCTAGAGCACAAGAATCCCTAATGCTTGGGAAAATACTTGGGAAACTCATATGCTCCATTCTGAGGTTGTTGTTTTTTTGGGGGGGGGTTGGTTAACCCTGGAATCCAGTAATTAATTAACTAATGCAGCCAACTGACATCCATGCCATACTTTTAAAGCACTCTTTAAAAGTGGTATAGTATTTTAACTGTCATGGCTTTCCCCAAAGAATCCTGGGAATGATATTTTTTAAGGGTGGCAGCTCTGTGAGGAGTCACCTAACATCTCTCAGTCACATGTTGCACCTGGGTTATTGAGAGGGAAGATGGGGTCGTTTCCTCATCTTAACACTACAGATTAATGCTTTTCTCTTACTTTTCTCCCAGTTCTCTCTCTCACCCCCCCCCCAACACTGCACTGGGTTCCATTAAATAATATGCACAGTAAATGTGTATTAAAACCCTTCTTCAGCCTTCCTTATCTGGCAGTGCAGTATCTCTCAAATCCTCATTGTAAAGTATCCTATCATATACATACCAGGAAGTCGGATTAAAGTACAGAAGGGTAATTGGAAAGTGTTGGAGGAAAACTTCATTTCATTTGCACATTCTTCCCGTCTGTTAGCAGCTTTGGTGCTGCACCTCTCTGCTGTGTTAGATCCCAACTTAAATTACTTTACGCACACTGGGAGCCCATTCATAGCATTGTGCAAATGGGACTCCCATTGACATCCCCAGGAGATTTTTCTTTTGAGAAACTTTCCTAATCACAATGTGAATTGTAGACTTCCTTACCACTTTACACTTATTCACCTGAGTGAGTTACTTACAGTCCCTAAAAGGATATCTTGACATGTAAATTTATGTAGTTATAAATCCTTCTCTGGCTAGTTCTTTCTCTTTTTCTCTCTCTCCCTCCCTCCCTCCTTCCTTGGCTGATCAGCAGCACACATGAAAGGAAAATGAGCATGCCTGGTGCTTACCATAATAGTTTATCTAGAGGCCTCCAAGCATTGGCTACTTAATCCCCACATTAAAACCAAAGGACATATTTCTGTTCTCTATAAACGTTTGTACATAGACACCAGTATTTGCGTCCTTTGGACTACAATGGTATTTAAATCCCCATTGAAAATGACTGGCACTCCAGTGTAGGATGTTTCAGTTTCCTTGCCATAGTTAAGATGCTTCTGTTGTAAATAGCACTCACGGAAGCATAAAGTCTGCCTCTTTTGTTCATGGCCAGGTATCTGCCAGAGAAACAGCCTTTGATGGCAACAATTCCAACGTCCACTGCAGTAATCTCGAGGATGCCTAAAACAGAAAAGGAAGGCTTTAGCTTAATGATATACAATGATGTACAATGAATTATTATTATTATTATTATTATTATTATTATTATTATTATTATTACTATTATTATTATTATCAACAAATTTTATAGCACTTTTACATCATGAACCTCCCATGTTTACCTGCAGGTAAAACCACTTGTTGTCACTGGGACTACATACTTGTCTCAGATCTGTGCTGCCAGGCACTCATACCCAGAAGCTCTGGGGATCACCGGATTGCAAATATGAAACCCAACACTGTGATGGATGAGGCACCCCGGAGATCTCTGCATCTCCCACTTAATTGTGTTCATAATTGACATGGTGCTCTGCAAAGTGATTTGTTTCATTTCATTTATTTATTTCATTTGTATCCCATTTTTCCTTCAAGGAGCTCAAGGCGGCATACACAACCCCCCCCCCCCATTTTATCCTCACAACAACCTTGTGAAGTAAGTTAGGCTGAGAGCAGATGGCTGGCCCATGGCCACCCAGTGAGCTTCACAGGTGAGAGAGGATTTGAACCCTGGTCTGCCAGGTCCCAGTCCAACACTCTAACCACTACATCATACTGGTTGTCAGGAGCTCTGGTTCCATTCATCCTCCCAATAAGTTGATGAAGTTGATTATTACAATTCCCACAGAAAAAAATGATGCACTTGTCCAAGGCTATGGACTGAATCTAGAACTGAGCAAGAATTGTGAAGCTGGGTCTCCCAGGGAATGGGCTGTGTCTTCAGCTGTTAATATTAAATTGCCCAAATGCTACTTCCATCTGGGAAACATCCCGTTTAAGAACACCATCTCACAAGATACCTGCATTCACGACTTAGTTCATAAGCAAACCCTTTTGTATTGAAAAGAAAAGGGGAAGGGGAAGAAAAATAAGAGCATGGGAATTGTTTGAAGCAAACTCTTGCTAGTAAATCCCCAGCTGTTTGATTGAGACTGAACTGCCTCAGAAAAAGAAAGATCTGACATTGAACTAGAGGGCCACCTAATCCTATATGTCTATAAAAAGTTTAAATCCCCTTTAATGCCTTTCTTAGGGGACACAAGGGTGCTTGACTTACTGAAGCAAACCACAAAGCTGCCCATTTCGGGACAATGCTTCGGCTGAGATCTCCAGAGGGCAAAATGGAGTTCAGACGAGAGGCTGAAGCATCTTAGAAGCCACGTATGGAACCATGAATGGAGTCTGTCATTTAGAAAGTCAGCGCAGCCCTTGCAGGGAAGGACAATGTGGCAGTCTAAGCCACATTCAAAGAGTGGAACTATTTCAGACCATCAAAGGAAAGGGTCTCATCGCCCAGACAAGTGACACAACAAGAAAGCCAAAGGTATGCATGTATCCCGGACTGCTTCACACATTAAAGAGCAACCAACTCGTGTTTCCCACTATGTTAACATCCAAAAGAGAGTGTGCAAGCAAGCCTGGCTCTCTGAGCAGAGTAGCCATGTGACACGTATTTGCCTGCTTGCTTCCGTGTGTGTTTTAAATGCATTCTGCCTTTAAAGCCCAAGACTCACAAAGCATTGTACAATAAACAGTAGAAAACACGACATGTAAAAACAAATAACTAGACATACGCTTTCAAACACTTGTCCATCACATTCATGCAAGTCACATGATGGTTTTAGACATTCCACAGAGTGGGGTGGGAAACTGATTTTATATGTACGCTGAAAAAATGTTATATGTGCGGAGACCCAACAGATAGGAAAGCACTAGGGAGATGCTGTCAGAATAATCAACACTATTCACGCACAGATTTATTGTTTTCATTTCAGATTATGACACCAGTAGTTTAAAAGCTTGTTGCTTTCATTACTGAATTTGGTATTTCATTTGCTAAGAAATTATTCCTGCTTAAACTCAGTTAAGGTCTTTTAATAGTTTTTGAAAAATACTGCCTTCTCCTTCACAGGAAGGATAGTGGAGCTATTTTGTACTCTCTTTTGCATTGAAACTGTCTTATGGCCAGTTCACCTGCATGTATGTACATCACTCAGAGCATCATCCTATACTGGCAGAGAAGCCTCAAGACTTGGTGTAAGTCCTCTGCACTGGCAGATCATAGAAAAACATCATTGATGTAACTTCGGGGATGGACTGGCAAAGCAGAGATATGCTGGCAAGTCCCCAGCAACTCTGCTAGTGGAAGGACTGGAGAGTGGTAGCAATGGGGGCATGTCAGGGCAGGAATAGCCTCAGTCCACACCTTCTCCCAGTCCACCTGCAATGTCATTACATAGAACAGGATTCTGGCTATAGCCCCATTCCTATACAGTGGTACCTTGGTTTATGATCTTAATCTGTTCCAGAAGTCCGTTCTTAAACCAAAACCGTTCTTAAACCGAGGCGGGCTTTCCCTAATGAGGCCTCCCGCCACAGGTGCCCTTCCACCATTTGGCTTCCATTTGTAAAAGGTAAAGGTAAAGGTACCCCTGCCCGTACAGGCCAGTCTTGACAGACTCTGGGGTTGTGCGCCCATCTCACTCAAGAGGCCAGGGGCCAGCGTTGTCCGGAGACACTTCCGGGTCACGTGGCCAGCGTGACATCGCTGCTCTGGCGAGCCAGAGCCGCACACGGAAACGCCGTTTACCTTCCCGCTGGTAAGCGGTCCCTATTTATCTACTTGCACCCGGAGGTGCTTTCGAACTGCTAGGTTGGCAGGCGCTGGGACCGAGCAGCGGGAGCGCACCCCGCCGCAGGGATTCGAACCGCCAACCTTTCGATCAGCAAGTCCTAGGCGCTGAGGCTTTAACCCACAGCACCACCTGCGTCCAGACCGAGGTAAATTTTGCTAACTGGAAAACTACTTCTGGTTTTGCGGAGTTCGTATACCGAATAGTTCGTAAACAGGGCTGTTCTTAAACTGAGGTACCACTGTACTAATAATGTGAAGAGGGACCATGCCTAGACAAGACAGGGAGAATGGACCACTCTCCATGCTGCCAATATCATGCAGCTTCCCCATGCTCCATGCTGACATGTCCATGTTACAAGTGGATTTCTGAACCAGCGTAGCCCTCTCTCATGTAGGCTTTCAGCTTCTAGGTAGGCTTTCATCCTGTATGGATATTTTTAATGTAATTTTTTTCTTGCTCTTTATGAATGTATGGGTTTCTTGTTTTTGTTTTGTTAGCTTTTTGTCAAGTTGCTTTGAGCTGCCTGCGGCAAGAAAATGATACTAATAAATTTAAACAAGAATATGAATATTAATAGGAGTCCAGACTCAACGTGTGGATATCATGGGGTGACTGCAGAAATGAGAAACCTGCCTATGGGCTTGATTTGGCCTGCCAGGCTGTTCTGGCCAGGCCAGTCACCTGCCCTGTAATAAAGTCACGGCTGGACCAAACAGGGATTTACAGCTGATCATTGTACAGTTGCAAGGCACTTTCAAGCCATGCTTTCTGTTGAAACCCATTCAAGAGATTGTTGGGGCTTCAAAGCACAGCATGGATGCCAACAATAAGCTGGTGGTCGGTGCTTGAATAGAGCCCTGCAAAACTAAAGCCCTGACAATCAGCTGGAATCAGCTGCACTATGGTTTTCCCCTTCAGGGACCCTTTAAAAATGTTCCATTTTAGGAGCATTTCCTCCACTACTGAGACTTCAAAGGGGCTCCCAGTAACTGATGACCAGCTGATCAATGGTTACAGGGATCCTCTTTGAAGGTGCACTTCCAGCACCAAACACGTGATTGGCACTAAAGACGCACCTGCTGTTACCAGGTGACCAACAAAGTTGCTCATTGGGGTGTGTTATATGGTTCTGGCCCACCCGCTCCCTCCAGCTCCCCACCTCTGAATTACTATAATGAGCTCTACATCTTTAAGGTTAGTTCAGAAGCAGCAGGTAACACAAAATACCGCAGTTAGGCTGTTGTGTGGGGCTATCTGCTGTGAGCATATTACACCAGTTTTAAAAGAATTCCAATGGCTACCTATATACGCTGCTGAGCTAAGTTCAAGATATAGATAGATGATAGATAGATGATAGATAGATAGATGATAGATAGATAGATAGATAGATAGATAGATAGATAGATAGATATAGATAGATAGATAGATATAGATAGATAATCTTTTTACAGCTCAGGACACAAATGCCTAATGGAGAGACAGGGCCTTCATGGTACTGACACCCCATTTACAGAATTCCTTCCTTTCTCAGTTATGGCTAGAGGAAACTCTTTTTAGTTCCAGATAAAGACCTATTTATTTGTCCAGGCTTTTCTGTGAGGACTCCTGAATCATTTGTCATTATATTGATAAATAAATAGATGATAGATATAGATAGATAGATGATAGAGATAGATGATAGATAGATAGATAGATAGATAGATAGATAGATAGATAGATAGATAGATGATAGATAGATAGATAGATAGAGATAGATAGATAGATAGATAGATAGATAGATAGATAGATAGATAGATAGATAGAGATAGATAGATAGATAGATAGATAGATAGATAGATAGATGATAGATGATAGATGATAGATGATAGTAGATAGATAGATAGATAGATAGATAGATAGATAGATAGATGATAGATAGATAGATAGATAGATAGATAGATAGATAGATAGATAGATGATAGATAGATAGATAGATGATAGATAGATAGATAGATAGATAGATAGATAGATAGATAGATAGATGATAGATAGATAGATAGATATAGATAGATATAGATAGATGATAGATAGATAGATAGATGATAGATAATGATAGATAGATAAATAGATAGATAGATAAATGATAGATAGATGATAGATAGATAGATAGATAGATAGATAGATAGATATAGATAGATAGATAGATAGATAGATAGATAGATAGATAGATAGATAGATGATAGATAGATAGATGATAGATGATAGATAGATAGATGATAGATAGATATAGATAGATAGATAGATAGATAGATAGATAGATAGATAGATATAGATAGATAGATAGATATGATAGATAGATGATAGATAGATAGATAGATAGATAGATAGATAGATAGATGATAGATGATAGATAGATGATAGATAGATAGATAGATGAGAGAGAGAGAGAGATGATAGATGATAGATGATAGATGATAGATGATAGATGATAGATGATAGATGATAGATAGATAGATAGATAGATAGATAGAGATAGATAGAGATATAGATAGATAGATAAATAGATAGATAGATGATAGATAGATAGATAGATAGATAGATAGATGATAGATAGATAGATAGATAGATAGATAGATTAGATAGATATAGATAGATAGATAGATAGATAGATAGATGATAGATAGATAGATAGATAGATAGATAGATAGATAGATAGATAGATGATAGATAGATAGATAGATAGATAGATAGATAGATAGATAGATAGATATAGATATAGATATAGATAGATAGATAGATGATATAGACGGATGAACCAATTTTCTTCCTGCCCGGTTTGTTTTAATATACATCTTGCATTTTATTTGAATGTAACCTGCTTTGGGATTTCTATGGCAATGAAGAAGTAAGCCATATTTTAAATACTGCTCCTTCTGTGCATATATCCTTTTCACCCAAGTCACATGTGATGGTGGGTAATGTACTGACAATATGTGGGCATAAACTGGCTGCCAGCATGGCAGGACTATAGAATTGCTTGGCACTGGGATGTGACTAGATGCTAGGAGAGGGTATATTTAGTAGCTATCATCCTTCCTCACGTTTGTGAGTTCAGCAGAGTGCTACCCCTTTGCAGCTTAAAAGGGAAGCTAGATAGGCTAGTTTTAGCCTTTTAGTTTAAGAAATCCAGGATGATTTAAGGCAAACTGGATTCTCCTTGTATTTCCCTCTTTTCTCCCCCTTAAAGCAATAACAATCTTTTAACAGGCAGAAATAACATTTACTCACTCAGAATACTTGTTGAAGAGTAACAGATAACCACAGCTTTGTTCAGGCTTAAAATGGTACTGTAATTCAGTTACAAAGACATACTTAAGTCCATCTTAAGATGAAGTCCAAGCACTGGAGCTCAGACCCAGCAGATCTTCTCATGTTGCTGGCAGAGCATAAAGAAATGGAAAGAGAGAAAGAGGGTGTGCCCAGGCAGGTAGGAGAATATATAGCTATGCCCTCCTTCTGTCAGGGCACAGTGGGAATGTCTCTCACAGGGTTCATTCTAGCAAGTTTACAGGAAAACTCGGTGAGCTTCAGCTCCTGTGCCTATCTAGCAAAACTGTTGGCTCGACTGCATTTTAAATATCCCACAATTGGCACATTCACCATTGTGCTATGGCATCACTTGATGGTTTTAAGTTACATGTGTGAACTGCCACCACTGAAAAGTATTGTGCTATTAAATCTCCGTCTGAAGTGTTTGATCAGTGAGGGCTGTTTCACACATTCAAGCTGTCACTTGAATGAGTGCCACTGAGTGGGTAGATGTGTAAATTTACCCATAAGTAGATTTTCTCTTCTTCTCTGTGCAGGTGAACAGCAAGCATTCAAGAAATGATATTGCTTTCCTTTGAGATCAAAGGACAAAAGGTTGGGTAGGCATGTGTCAAGAGGGAAGCTGCTTTAAACCAAATTAAACCATTGGCTCATCTAGTTCAGTACTGCCTGCATTGGTCGAAAGTAGCATTCCAGGATTTCAGGTGGGAGCCTCTCCCAGCCCTACCTGAAGATGCCTGAGATTAAACCTCTTGAAGCAAGAGATTAGGACTGATTCACTTTCTACAGTACAATTCTATGATGTTGTGGTACAATGGAGGGGTTATGCTGTACACAATTGACCAAGATTTGAACATCTCAATGAGTTTAATTCTTATCTGCTTAATCTGTTTCATTTAATCTGCTTCACTTATATCTGCCCACTATACATTAATTGAAATATATTTTCTCTTTCCACAGAGTCTTGAGGAAACTTCGTGAAAGTTTTATACAATGAATATAAGCTGGTCATAGCAGAGGATAGGAGATATGATGGCCATCTTCAAATATCTGAAGGGCTCTCACATGGAAGAGGGAACAAGCTTGTTTTCTCCAGCTTCAGAGGGTGGGACCCGAACCAATGGCTTCAAGTCAGGAGATTCCGACTAAAGATCAGGAAGGACTTTCTGATGGGAAGGGCAGCTCAACAGTGGAACAGACTCTCTCGGAAAGTGGTGGACTCTCTTTCCTCGGAGGTTTTTAAGCAGAGGTTGGATGGCCATCTGTCAAGGATGCTTTAGTTGAGATTCCTGCATTGCAGGGGTTTCGAGGAGTTGACCATTGAGCTCCCTTCCAATTCTACATTTCTATGATTCCACGATCCAGGTATGTGAGGCACATAGTCAGGTGTGGCAAAACTGAGCCAAAGCTAAGCTCTTTTAAGTCCCTTTGATGTGCAGAAGTTGCTAGAGTGCTTTGCTTTGGCCTGAACTGCTTCCACTGAAAATTACTGTGCTGCCTGAAAGCACTGCTTGAGATGACAGTTATTATGCCACCCCTGCACCCTTGCCACCGAGTGATGGGTCTCCATGTCTGAGTGCGCCCTGACTTCTGACTGCAATGTTCCTCCTTTTGCACAGGATAGTCTTTAACACAGGCAGCCTGCCTTTGATAAGCAAATGTGCCCATCCTACCATGTCCGCAGCCCATTCAGAAAATGTGCCCTAACTCTCCAAAGACAAATCAAACAAGGTGAATAGGAGGGGAAGGGAAACCAAACAAACAGGCTGAGATGAACAGACGGAAGTGTGAAAGTCATCTTGACACATTATTTACAAACCAGCCGCCTCCCTCTCCAGGATTAGTGCTGCAATCTGACCTGGTGTCATAAAAGGGAAGAGGGATTTGAAAGCTGGTCCTGGGAACTCACACCTTAGGAGACGATAAACTAAGGGGCAGTCCCCAGTGGATCCCCAACTTTTGTCAATCCCAGAGAGCTTCTTTGCTTCTTCTAGCACTGATTCTCCTCCCCACAGGGATGTATATTTGGAGGGATGAGGAGGAGTGAGAGGGAGAGAAACAAGTTAAGTCCAGGAAAGATTTCCAGGAAGAGGAGGAACAAAAGGGAAAGGAGAGGAAAGTCCTTTGAGCTCCCGCCCGCTCCTCTCCTTTTTGGGAGAGACAAACCTGAAAAGACCTTTGCTGGGGATTCTTGGCAGCCCCTTCCTTTGTGCCCTTTGCTTTCTGTCTGGAGCGGCAGAGGAACAGCCTAGTGTGGGGGTAATTTTAGAAGCTGCTTTCAATATATATATATTCCCCACTCGCATCATCCAGAGGCGAAAAAAGAAAAGGATCTCAGCCTCACTAGTCCTAGTCATGATGGAACTAGCCTTTCTCTATCCACACCATCCATTAAAGCCCTTAAAATAGCCATGGCCCCCACCCAAAGAATCCTGGGAACTGTAGGCTATTAAGGGTGCGAGAGCTGTTAGGAGACCCATTGCAGAGCTAAAGTTCCCAGGACCCTTCCTACAGTTCCCAGGAGTCTTTGAGGGAAGCCATGATGGTTAAAGTTAAGGTGTCATAAGAGTGTTTTAACTGGATAGTGTGGATGTGAACACACACACACACACACACAGAGAGAGAGAGAGAGAGAAAGAGAGAGAGAGAGAGAGAGAGAGAGAGAGAGAGAGAGAATGAGAGAGAGAGAGAGAGAGAGAGAGAGAGAGAGAGAGAGAGAGAGAGAGAGAGAGATTTGTTTCCCATTGTGTCTTATGTTTGGTTGCAGAGAGTATTTGATATGCAAAGTGCAAAGCAGAAAACAAAGAAAAACATTAGAAATTAAATACGTGGAAGCAAAACAGCCACAATTCTTAGACTAAGACTTGCCACAGAAACAGATTTACAGTAATTTCCAGAGCGGTAGTGTTGGTAGTCTCTCTCTCTCTCTCTCTCTCTCTCTCTCTCTCTCTCTCTCTCTCTCTCTCTCTCTCTCTCTCCTTTCTTTCTTTCTTTCTTTCTTTCTTTCTTTCTTTCTTTCTTTCTTTCTTTCTTTCTTTGCAGCAAAACCAACAAATGTGTCTCATGGCACCTCAAAGACTAATACATTTATTAGTCCACTGCATCAGTGGTAGCCACTGGAAGATGACTGACAAGCACAAGAACATAACTTAAGAAGAGCCCTGCCAGATCAAGCCTGGCATCCTGTTCTCACTGGCAAACCTAGTGCCTGTGGGGCCTCCCATGGCTTCTAGCAGCTGAACTTCAGAAACATTCTGCCTGCACCCATGGAGGCAGAGTATAACCACTGACAGCCTTTATATTCCATGAAACTGATGTTTAACCTACTTGTTGTGTTCCTTTGAGGGTTATATTTATAATGTTTTCTAGGCTGGTTGCTTGAGGGTGGGTGGGTAGAATAACCTTTCTAAAATTTATCCCTAAAAAGACAAGCACTGCCAACCATCTATCATGCACATTTTTTCAGCCACTGCCTTATATGGAAGCTGGTGGTGATTATCCAATGGCCAGCAGAAAATACTTTGCACATGGCCAGAAGCATGGTCTTGTTGTCCTATCCTTATGGTTCTCACTTGCCCTGGGCAGACCCTTTATCCCAAGCATCTCTCTGTACAGGTTGCTAATCATTGCTTAAAATTTTCCAGGCTGGACTGGCAAAGCCAGAAAATGCCTGCTTTTCCCCCATTGTGTACAATAGGGACTGTTATTCCTCTACGTTTCGCTCAAGCTGAATTGGCAAAAGTCAACACATGCTACGGTATGTTTCCGGAGCTAGGTGCGAATGTTTATTTATTCTTTTTCAGCGTGCCTCCCCCACCCAAAAAACATAATGTGCTTGAAGCCTCAAGCAGGGTCTTGAGCTCAAATTTTAGTTCCTGGGTCAAATAAAGCGAAGGTATTGTTACAAAATATCAAGATTGCACAAAGGACGGGACGGGCACGGGGATTTCGGCAAATGTGGAGTTGGAAGGGACCCTGAAAGTCATCTAATTCAACCCCTTGCAGCGCAGGAATAGCCGCAAAAGAATCCCTAACAGATGGCCGTCCAACCTCTGCTTTAAAACCGCCCGCTTTGATCTAATTTTTATTTTTAAAAAATCTCACCTTGGGTGAGAAATTTCCCGTGGGTAACCTCTCAGCGCACACGCCTGATCCCTCTTGCATGCCTCTAAGCGGCAGCCTTTAATTCTCTACGGCTCATGGGGTTCATCGGGCGGGTTTCTCCAGGTGTCCCGTCACCCGGTCCCGAAAAGCGGTGGCCGAAGAGGAGCCGTCGAATCGCCGAGAGGCGGCGGCGAGGCCCGGTCGTCGGGGCTGAACGCGCCTCGACTTGGGAGCCAGATTTGGGGGGGGGGCTGGCTTCCACGTCGGGTCTCGGGGAGCTCGGCTAGCGGGTGTGGGTCGGGCAGGGGGCCAAGCGGTACTCACTGAAGACGCTGTTCTTCTCCAAGGTGCCGTTGATCCTGCCGTTGGCGTGGATCTGGAGGTGGTACTTGGTGGCGCAGTACAGCTTCCTGCGCCGCGGCGCTCCGCCGAGATGCTCGTAGACGCCGCCGCGCCCGCCCGCGTCTCTGCGCCAGCGCGGGTCGCACGACGGCCCTCCCCGGGCGCACGGGGGCCCCACGGGGGCCCCGTCGGTCGCCGCCGGCCCGGGGGAGCCCCGCGCCGCCTGCAAGGCGCTCAGCAGGACGAGCCAGGCGGTCACCATTGTGGCATGGCGGGGGCCGCAGCGGCGCTCAGCTCCGGGCACAGCACAACCCCGACGGGCCCATCAGGGAAGAGCGCCGGGCTGCAGCGGCCGAGGCAGCTCTCCTAGGTGGCCACCGGCACGCCGGGTCCAATCGGGACGCATGGACTAGGCGGCCGCTAGGTTGTGGTTCTCGTCGGGCGGGAGGGGGGCTCCTTGGCTGGCTCGCTCGCTCGCTTGTTTGCTTGCTTGTTTGTTTGTTTCAATCCAGGTCGGTTTCCTCGTCTTCCTCCCTCCCTCTTCCTCCTCTCCCCCTTCTTAATTGGTTTTAGATCTCTTTAAGTAAATAGACGTCGTCGAGGAAAGCAAACTGGAGAGGCCCAGCTGTTTGGATTAAGTGGCGGTGCTGCGATCAGGGCAGTCTTCAGGGCTCCAGAATGACAGAGAGAGAGAGAGAGAGAGAGAGAGAGAGAGAGAGAGAGAGAGAGAGAGAGAGAGGGAGGGAGGGAGGCGGGGGAGGAAAGGAGGGGAGGGGAGAGGAGGTAGGAAGGGAAACGGGGGTCCCGAAATGCCAGGAGAGAGGCTAGGGGGACATCGCCTTAATCGACGGCTCGTACGTAGGAAAGGCGCTCCCGGCCACAGGAGACTGATCTGATAATAGCGCAAGCGAGGAAAAGAGACAAGTCCCGGGTGAGCTTCCAGACCGCATCCAGAATTAGAGCGCACAGGCTCGCAGCACCGCGTCCAGCCGCGAGGGCGCGCGCATCTACACGCGCACGCACGCTCCCGGGTGGCCTTTTGCAGAGCACCACATCGCCCCCTCACACCCACCCAGCCACCCACACGAGGGATGGGGCGGATGGTTTCCTATCTCCCCCCCCCAAAAAAAAACCCTCAACTCCTAACTGAAAAAGTGATTTTGCATCTGAAAATGTCTACCTTGAGAGAAACATGCTCCTGGGGTCGGGCACCGGCTTTTCTTGATCCCCACAGACTCACAATGCGGGACAAGGACGGACGACTTGGCGTCCAAATACACGTTTAAAACGTTTAAAACGAAAAGGAAGCATGAGAAAAGAGGTTTGGACAGCAGCTCAAGAATGGGGGGGGAGAGAGAGAGAGAGAGAGAGAGAGAGAGAGAGAGAGAGAGAGAGAGAGAGAGAGAGAGAGAGAGAGAGAGAAACCACCAACCACCAACAGCATTCAAAGATTTCACAGACAGCCTTTGGTGATTTAAACGATTTCCTTTTGTCTGGAATGATGAAAGGAAACACTTTTTGGTGGATCAATCAATTAGCCAAATTTCGGCCAGCTTCCTGGTTTCCACTAGGGATGGGAACATCGCATGGCTGTCATACAATTGACCGGATTAAATTTATTTATGGATGCATAAATAAATAAATAAATAAATAAATAAATAAATAAATAAATAAATAAAAACACAGATGTGCTTGTCTCTATGTGATGAATTACGTATGTTGCGTCTGTCCGCCCTTACAGAACTGTTCGTAAAGAGAGGTTCCTTTTGCATTCGTTTGTTTTAGATCGCTTTGTAAAAGCTTCTATAAATAAAGAAAATAAAACCCCAATGGCTGTAGTGTAACCTTCTAAATACAGTCGCCTGCTTGTTCAATGGCGAGTGGTAAAAACGATGGTGAGGACAGAAGTAGCCCGGTGAAATGTCCTGATCTGCTCAAAGTACCTATAACTGGAGCGGTGTCCAAAATGTGGGTAAGGCAGCAGTCCTACGTACTGCAGTTACTCCCGAGTAAACATGCGTAACATCGGGCTACTGTGATATTACCCAATATGATCGAACCCAGTGCAGTTTATAATACAAAAAAAATTAAATGCTACAGATTGTATAGATTTCAAGAGATGACGCACTGGGGGTAAGCGGAAAATCCTACTTCCCTGAAGGACTGGTCGTAGGTGAGTAAACTAATCTAGTCAGTTTCACCTGGGTAACCTGAGCCCACTCAGGAATGTGCTTAGGATGCAGCCTGGTGAACTGCCCCTCTAAAAGCCTAAAAGACACCCAATCATTTCTCCGTTAACAATGTGAAATAAAATACAATATTAAAGATTCTCAGCCACACATTTTTCAACCGTCTCTCCTTTTCCCACGATTTCTACCTCACAAGTAGAAATCGATCAGACAGGGGATTGTTGTTGTTGTTGTTGTTGTTGTTATTCCAATTTTAAGTCTGACTTCAGTCCAGCGATTCCATTGGGTCTACTCTGCGTATGAATGTTGGATATCACCCATGACGCGTGCTCATTTTTAACATCATAGTACTGAAACTTTAGTTCACCTTTTTAGGGGGGATACCACTGTTAAGGCATTTAAAACAAACAAACAACCAAACAACAAACCAATTCCCCCATGGATTTAAAACGGGGCGTAAAGTCAAGCGCACTGAAATCAACGGTGCTTAACTATAGTGTTGGGTTGTGTGTCCGGAATTATAAGTGCCGGTGAGTGCCGGGATTGTGGGTGAAATCTCCCCCCTTCCAAATGGGACACGTGTGTGTGTGTGTGTGTGTGTGTATAGTGTATATGTAACGGGTGAAGCGGAATACCTGCTTAGTAGAGCGGGAGGGGCGGGGCGATGGCTTGGAAAGGCAGGAGAAAGGCGCTGGGCACGAATTCTCCCTCGCCAAGCACATTTCAGGGCTGGTTTTGGGGATTGTGGAGGGTTGTGGAAGAAGCTGTCTGGAATGGACGCCAGGACCGTGTGTGTGTGCAGCCCCACCCCCACCCCTGACCACCTTCTCCTCATCCTGATGCGCCCTTGCCTGCCTTAAAAGCAGAAAAGGAAAGAAAAAGGGCGGCGTGGGCGCCGAGCAGCAAGCTCCTGCCTTCCATCTCGCTCGTATTACCGCGGCCGCTTTCATGCCGAGCACCTCAGACGTTCTCCGCCCCCTTTCGGCCCCGGGCGCCGAGCAGCGGCAGGCTCCCCCTCCGCAGCAGTCAGCCAGCGCTCTTTCGTGGGCGGGGGGGGGGACCTTCCTTTTTAGGGCAAGGGATGCAGACGGGCTGGACCGGCCCTTCTTCCTCCCAAACAACGAATGTGGCCCCCAGTGAAATTTCCACAGCCTGGGCTGCCTCCCTCCCTCTCCCTGCAGAGCCCTTGCCCGAAGCCAGGCAGCCCGTCTGAGCCACAGCGCGCCGTCCCACTCGGGGACGTGGTCGCTTTGTCCGGTTGACATTTTGGGGCGGGGGCACCACTTTGATGTGGTCGGATTCGAAGCGAGGGCTGAGAGTCGGATGTGGTCAGCGATTCTTTCTGGAAATCTGTATTATTATTTTTTTAAAAAAAGAAGAAGAATGCTCCCAAATCGCTGCAGCCCCAAAGCGCCTTAACCAAGAAAACCATGTTGAGCCTGTCCTTCTTGAAGATGAGGAGCAACGCTCCTTTATTTATTGCGTTTCTTTCCCCATCTTTTCTCCAAGGTGCAAGGTGCTGTACAGGGTTCTTCGCCCGCCTCTCTCCGTTTTCTTCTCACGACAACCCGGAGAGCTAGGCTAGGCCGACAGACCGGTTTAAACCCTGACTTCCCAGATCCTAGTTCGACCCACTTATTTCTGAGCATAGGAGTCAACTCCTAGGGGCCGAGGGGCCTTGCCCGCCCTCCAATAAAATATTTGAGGGGACCCCCCACACACACTTGAGGGGCATTGCCATGTAATCGATTATGCGGGGCAGGGCTTACTTGGACCCCCACAATATTTTATTCAAGTTGCTTCTGAGTCAGCGTCCTTAGGATCAGGCTGCGCACTTTCCGTCGAAACCACGGAGCACTAGCGCCTAGCCTAAAGTCTTCATTGAGGCCCGTTATTTCAAGGGATCCGGCATCATTCCGTTTCAGATCTAGGTGTCCTGAACCGGATACCAGCTTTGAAAGAAATGCGATCTGCATAGTCGAAAACGCATGGGAGGGGTGAGGTATTGGTTCGTAAACTGGGAAGAAAAGAGACAAGCGCACCCCACCTTTGGAGCTCATGGGTGGCGTGGAAGGTTGTGGGTTTTTGGTTTTTTACGCTCTTCTCTCCATATTTGCCTCCTGGCTGGACTGAGGACCTCGTTCATCTCTCCATCCTCTCTCCAGGGCTGCCGCGAAGCAGAGACTGGCAAGCCACTTATCTCCCCTCCCGTCCTCTTTCAGAGAGAAAACCAGAAAATAATCTCAGTGGTGGAAGCGAGGGGTTACATCAGTCTGCATGGCTAAGGGTCCATCTGCCAGTTTTATTTGGGAAAGGTCCAAAGGCCCTTTATTAGGACCAACCTGTCGTCAAATAGTGAGCAAGCGTTCGACTCCACCAGTGTTCTTAATCAGGCTGGATGTGAAACAAAAGGGAGTTGGGGGTGCGAGAGGGAGATAAACTGGCTGTCTAGGCATTGCCCAAAAATTCTTAGGAAGGGGGGGTGGCCACGGAGGTTGTCCTGAAGAGCGCCAGCACTTCAGAATTTGCCCCCGAACCTATCCGGCAGCCTGCGCCTGAATCCGACGCTCCTCTGCGCCTGCTGAGCGGTCCGCGCGCGCCTCAGCTGCTGCGCTTCTCCTCTGGAGCGCCTCGACGTGAGTGATTTACAAGCGGCGCTGTGAAGTCGAAGGCGAGGAGGAAGTAACAATTTGTAGGGCAATAAATGCCGAGGCGAAGAGGCGGGCCCTTCCTCAAGGAGAGGGCAATTGCTCTCCCTCCCCCAATTAAACACCCATTACTAACTCAAACACGGACCGTGGGAAGGGAGGAAGGGGCGCCGAGGCAGGTCCGAGGTGCGCTCTTGGGGAGACGGGGCAGCCCAGCAAGTTACATTTCCCTGCCTGGAAATATTCCCCCTCCCGCCCCCGTGAGGCTGCACCTGGCTTGGGAAGGGGAGGGCGGGATTGGAAGGGAGGGCGGGGACCCAGCCGCTTTCAGCTTCCTTTGTCGCTTCCCCAGTGGGGCAGTTCTGCACCCTGCGAACAATCTAATCTGGTTGAAATGACTTCCCGAGACCACACAGCCTCGCTTTGCCCTGCTTTTGATGCATACCTAGAGTTAACAAGGCTGCTTAGAAGGAGAGTCCTTTTTCTGAGTACAGAAGCTGAACAGAATAAAACGCCCAGCGCTCTGTATAATACACACCAAGTCACAGATTATTATCACCATTCCCAAACACATATGTTGGGGCAATTTACACTAGTAACTAAAGTATAAGCATCTAAAAATGCAAATATCATATAGCATGAATCAAAATGTAGTTTAATGTTTTTGTTATCCTTTGCTATCACTGCTCAAGTCTGCTCAAATAATACTAAACCACTGACTGACACATCTTTCATAGCAAAATAATGAATCTACATTATATCTGGTGCAAAATCTCCCATTCCAAAATGTTGTAAAGTGATACCATTAATTTAAATAGTCCCAGTCAGTTTCATTCTTTCCCCTTCACAACCTCTTGCGTTTGAGAGATTTGCTTTCCCCAATACCTTCCAATAACCCTACCACCTGTAATTAGGTGGGGAGGGAATCAATCTCTATATCTTTAATTGGAATGACATCCTTTCCATATCCAGATAATGTCATAATATCGCCCACTGTGTGATCTTGAAAATATATTGCTCAACCTTAAAGGGGGAAACCCCAGATATCCACAGCCCCATCATAAATCAGACCAGTGTAAATATTATATAGGTCCAATCCACTTGCTTCAAGGTCAGATTCTGATTTTTAAACTTACCCCCCTTTTTAAAACGGGGACAAAATAAAGGAATCTTTGAAATGCTTCCCATCATACCTGCTGCAATCACTGAACTCTTTTTATTTAGTTCTGTAAGGAAAAAAGGACTTTGAAGGACTAAGTACAAAATAATGTTAGCTAATTGGTTTCAGACTCCCTTACCTGACAGTGCAGACAGGAACCTTGAACCTCTGCTGACTTGATCATTAAAACACATTAACGGTATTTATAAAAAGCTTAAAGAAAAGCTTGGTTCCTTGCCTGGAAGGAAGAAAGATGCCTCTTTACATGTCGTCTGATCTGAAGGATGCCTTGATAGGTCAATGTTTCAAGAAGCCCTCTCTGGATTCGTCAAATGAATACTAATATAATTTTCTGCTTCTTTGGGGAGGCAATATGACCTGGAAATCCAGGCTCTTCTGGATAACACACATTGCAATCAGTTTTGAGTCAGGATTTGGTCGCAATACTGCTTTAGCTGTCCTGGTCAACATCTAGAGAAGAACTGGGGTGGAGGGCTGCATGGATATGACCCTTCTTAAGCTTTCAGTGGCTTTTGCTACTATTGAAAATCAAATCCTTCTGGACCATCTGGAGAATATAGCAGTAGTGTAATGCTCTGCTCTCATTTATCTGGTCACTTTATTAACTTGTTTGCTATTTAAGGTATTTATGCCTTGCCCTCCCGAAAACTTCAAGGTAGGTAAGTTTAAAAAGCAAGATAGAAAGATAGAGAATACAATAAATAATAATATACTACAGATACAGCAAAACATTAAAACATCATTTCTTAAAAGAAGAAACAGAGGCAGCGTACTTTCCATACATTTAAAGCACATTTCACCTACAAAGCATTTTGGAAACTGTAGTTTCTTAAGGGTGCTGAGATTTGTAGCTCTTTGAGGGGGTTCTTGGTTTTTTGGGGGTGGCTTTCAATGTGCTTTAAATGTATGATGTACACTCACCCAATGGGTGGCATCAAGCTAAGTTACTACATGCATGGAACACCTTCCATGAACTCAAAGGAACCTATTGTCCTCTCCTCCCCCAGGTCTGTTCTGGGGTTTTCTCCAACCCTCCAGGGCAGGTGTGGAGCAGTGGAGTGTGCAGAGAGTGGTGATAGAGCAGAAACACCATTGCATTTGTGCTGATAATAAAAGAAGACCTTAATACTCAAGCAGGAATGATCTTCGGATAAGGATGATGTGCGCTGTCCATTATTTTGTAGTATTTCAGCTAACCAGGAGTTCAGCGGGAATTTTAACCCTGGTCAACTTCAGCTTTGAGAGCTAGTGGTCAAAAATAAATCTTCATGTGAACTGGACCTGTTCTGAATCATCTAGGCCTCTTGTTTTAATGATACATCAACATGCTTTGCATGTTTTAACATCACCATTAGAATACTACATTTACCATTGTATAAGATAATCCAGGATGTTCTTGCACTATTCTCATTTCAAGGATACTGTGAAGCAGGGTGACTAACTTTCCCATCACCATCAGTCTTTCCAGATATTTTGACGTGCCCTCACTGAAGCTTGCAGAAAAGGACTGAAGCCTGGGACTTTTCTGCTCCAGTCTTCACAGTGCTGCTTGCTTCCTGCATTGGTAGGCTCAAGAAAATGAAGTTGGCAGGGAGGTGTTTCTGGAGAGCCCTGTGGGAAAATCCTGCAAACTGAAATGGACCCAATGGACTGGACTTTATGAGTTCCATCCAACATGATTCCACGATGGAGGATTGGTAGAAGCTCTTGTTCCAGGAATCTGGTGTCAGAACCCTGCCTGTTTCAAATGCTACTTCATCACATTTTTTGAAAGGAAGCATTCAAACAAGCTTTTGTCTGTTCACAGTTCCATCATGAATAGGACTCTTCTTATAACCTTTGTCTTTTAAAGATCTCTGCTATAAGACTTCAAAAACTCCCTTCATGCTAGCAAAGTCAGCCATTTGAATCCATCCAGAGATATTTTACCAAAGATAACACAGTAACAGAAAGATGAATCGGAGTTCCTCTTGGTTATGGTGAGATACTTGTACCATCTTAAACGTTTCTAGGCCAGACGTAAGAATTTCGTCATTCTCTTATCTCTGCCGCGAAACACAATCTTGTCCTTTAGCGGACGCAGGGGGTGGAATCGGAGAATACTTTCAGGGATTGTGTTTGTTAAGAGTTTGCAAAGATTCAGTCCTGGAATTCTTTTGAGAGAGAAAGGGCAAATTCTTGCATTGGATATTCCTCAGATTCTTGCCAAGAACAGGGCCACATAGAACAACTTCTGCAAGAATTTCCCCTTTCTTACCAAACTGATATAGGGATAAGGGAATAAGAAGCAGTCTTCCCCAGTGTGGTTGTGGATTGGTGACAGGTATGGAGAGGTCTGGCACCCACAGTGACACATTGCAAGTCAACAATGAAAGTATAGGGGCTGCTAGGTGAGGAGGTACCTAGTGACGACCGCTACATCTCCTAGCTGTGATGGCTATGCTCTACCAGCACTGTATGAGACAACACGCCTCTGAATGTCAGTTGCTGTGAATCACAGGTCCTGCTTTTGAGCATCTCATAAACATCTGGTTGGCCACTGTGAGAACAGGATGTTGGACTAGATGGGACATTGGCCTGATCCAGCAAGGCTCTTCTTATGTTTTTATCACTACAGTGCTAACTGGCCAGAGCCATCTAGTATAGGTTACCAGCATCATGTCTCATGTCCCTGTTGGGCATGGCTACCCTGTCCACCTGCATGGCTGCCCAGTGCAGACACTGAATCATAGAGTAAGAGGGAACCTTATCCCCCTGCTTGATACTAGAAATCCAGAGCTACAGCAACCCCAATGGATGAGTGTACAGCCTCTGTTTGGAGACATTCAGCAAGGGTGAGCCAACCACTTTTGGGGGCAATTGGTAACCCGAAGAATGACAAACCAGAGTAGAAAAGCTGGGCTAAATGAACAAGCTTGTGTAGGCACATAGTCTTCCTTGCCAACAGCAGATCTCTCCCACCGATGGAGACCGGGGGTATCTGGAAGAGCAGACTAGATATGGTGTTTGTTGTGTGAATGCAATTAATATCCAGATTTTTTTAGGTATGCAAATAGCAGTTGCAACTTGGAGACTGTGGTGATTGACAAAGCAGGGTTGAACACTTTCTGTCCCTGCCACAGTCCTACCAAACTGTCCTCTCTGAAGCTGCTATTTGCATTTTGTGGGAAGTCTCCATCAGCACCTGACAAAATTCAGCCTGATCACCCAAATTCCTCTAAGAATATGTTTCCTCCATGGTTTTATTATATTCAATTCAAATCTGGCATGCTTTGTCATCTCCAAAACAAGGCATTGCAGATGAGTTGAGAAAGACCTGCAACTTTTTCATAAACCACAGCAAACCAATAGTGGTAATGGATTTTCCATTAAACACACCCACACACAGAAGCAAGGCTGGTGTCCAAGTCAACAAACCCTTTGTCCTGAAATTTAACCCTAACTTGCATAAGCAATCCCACTGGAGAGTCGGCTATACTTGTGGTTAAGAATTACTTATAAGGGAGTAGAGACTTAGAGAAGCAGACCTTGGCTTGAACAACAGCATTTTAATTACAGACAATCTCAGACTGTTCAGTGTGTACAAAAGAGGGGTCCCCCACCACCCGGACAATAACAACGGTTATTAGCCTGTTCTTTCCACCCACCCGCCCCCTGCCCCCCCAACTTGGTCTGTGGTTTAAAAGGAGGCACCAACAATCTAAACCAAATAAAACTGACCTTTGAACCTTTTCTGCTGTACTTTTTCTCATGCCATGATTTCTTTAGTGTGTTAGTGATCTGAAGGCTCGTTCTGGGCTACAGCCACTTTCCCAGACAAGACTGCCTTTCGTCCCCTGACAAATCACTGCTGAGCCCCTTTTGTCCTGTGCCACTTTGATCTCACCTGCCTGTCAGGAGAAAAAAGAACTCCCGTACAGTCAGAATGCATTACAAACAAATTGGCAACCATTTCATTCCCATACACACCATTTCAACAAAGATCAAGATAGAGATAGAGAATTTTTAACCCTTTCGTTGACCCAGAGTGCCAGGAAGCAGTGCAGGAGTTTGATATATGAATAGCATCTTATGGTGGCAAATAGGAAGAAAGTGGAGCAGTGAGGAAGTGGAAATAGAAGATGACTGGCAACAACAACAACAACAACAACATATTAAAATATTATGGTTCTCAATGTGTCTGCAAGTTTGTGGAAAATAAATTCCTTCTAATTAGGTGGCTGCTTGGGCATAAACCATGGAAACATAATAGGTATTCTCCAATGTGAATGAAATTAATCCCATTGTAAATAATCATTGGTGTATTTAGTGTCCCAACTGAATCTTTTCCAAGACCCAACCTTAGTCATTGACATATTGCTTTCCCAGTTTCTCTGTCTTTTGGAGCAGGGTGGGCAACAAAAGAAAATCTCAGGATGCTATTTACCGTTTCAGGAAAAACAATGTTAGACTGCAATTTCTTTTCCCATGGAAGTTAATTTGCAAAGAACAGGGTGTATCCTGTTCTAAGCTGTGATTCACAGCATGTGTACATGGAAGTAAGGTTCACTGAACTTTGTAACTGTGTTTAGGATCAGGGCATTAATCCTTTAATAGATCTATTTTTTACACAAGTAGTGAAACCAATCCTACTTCTGCTGCCCGCAAAGTTTCACTAAGTGCTGAAATCAAATGTAAAGTCATCAGTACTGTTGATTTCTGCCGCCACCCCAACAATGAAGTCCAGTCCCTCAAAATAGTTGAGCTCCATGTCCTCCAGTTCTATAACACAACATACAGAGGGCCACTGTGGTGCAATGGCACTAGAATGTTGGGTTTACACAGAGTCAAAAGCCTGCTTAGCCATGAAGTTCAGCAGCTGGATATTCTGTGCTGTTAGATTAAGCTGCTTCTTATGGTTACCACAAAATAAAATGAACATCAAATACATTAGAAAATCTTGATGCATATATGTCAAGTGGAATAACGGTCTTTATATTGAGTCTTTCTGTAACTGAGAGGGAATTTGAAGCTGTTGTTAAGTTGTGGTGAGATCTGTGTGGAACTGGGTTGCATCAAGCAATGAGACCAGCCCATCCATGAGGCAGCTACCTCAGGCAGTAGAAGCCCCCAAAGTGGAACCCCCGTGGGCACCCTGCCTGTCCTGCTGTCTCCACCACCGGCTTTGGTGTCAATTTCCACTGAGATCTCATAGAATCATAGAGTTGGAAGAGACCACAAGGGCCATCGAGTCCAACCCCCTGCCAAGCAGGAAACCAAAGTCTCGTGAGAACTCACAAAATCTCACTGGAATCTGCTGCTGCTGCTTTGTGCCACCACTACACAACCTAGGTAAGGGATGCTGAGGAGCTGGCAATGTGGCACTGGCTACACACCATAGTGGGGCAGCCCTTGCCATTTCACTTCAAGTAGCGAAACAAGACACTCCACACCTGCCAAATACGGTTCTCCAGAAGTTGTTTGACTACAACTCCTAGCACCCCTCACCATCTGCTCTGGTGGTTGGAATTAAGAATCTAACATCTGGAGAGCCACAGTGCTCCCTTCCCTCACCAGAACAAAAACATTAAAATGTTTTCTTTAATCCCCTCCCCCCCCCTCATTTCTTCCAAAAGTGTGTTCTGGTGGAAGGGACACATTTTAATGACCACTGAAGATTCATTTTATACATATACATAGGAAAAGATATTGTACCACGTGGTTAATTTGCAAATGGAAGTCCTTGTTGAACACATGGCACAGATCACTTTGTGGGAATGTTCAGGGAGGCAGGAGAGGATATATTGTTTAATAATATCCTTCTCAACTTGGGTTAGCAAGTTCTATAATTTAGCAGAGTAACATTCCCTTTTTTAAACTTACACAGCAGATAAGTTGTTTCCAGGCTTGCTTAAGCCTCTAAAATAAGTTTCCTGATAATTCCCCTTTATTCCCTCCTAAAAAGAATAGATACAACACAGTCTTGTATAAAAGGTATAAAATAGTTTACTTACACATACTGTTCACAGATGGATCCCAGAAGGCAGACTTAAGTTACAAAATATATACACGTGGAATCTATCCCATAAGGAGATAGTTCCTTTGTCCTCTCTTGGCTGCCAAGAGAGATGGAAGCCAAAAGAGCATCTCAGGCTAAGGAGATGTTGCTTCTTCGAGGAATGGAGTCAGAGAGAGAGATGGCTGCCTGCTCTGTGCTATTTTGTTACCTGCACAGGTAAGGTCACACCCACCTCTGGTCACATGTAGAGGAAGTTTGTCCCAGCCCAGGAGGAAACAGGAAACAGGAAACAGGACAAACATCCCTCTCTAGGAATGTTGTATTTGACTGCTCTGTGTTTCATCTCCCACACACATCACCCGTGCTATAATTTTGGCAGGTCAGCCCACACTTTTACAAGGGCTATAGTGTATCTGCTATTGGTGCTGTCTACTTGCCATGGTATTCAGCTCGAGGGCCACATTCTTTTCAGGCAACTTTCCAGGGGCCTGGAAAGAAGTGGGCAGGGTCTGAGGCAAAAGTAGACAGAACAATCAATGTGACCATTACCTTTGGTACATTCCAGTCAGGCAAAAGCACTCAGGTATGGTGGGGTGTGGCTGGAAGGGTATGTGGCCTGGCAAGAGTCCTGAGGGCCTGATAGAGAGGTGTGGCGCACCACATTTGAACCCTGGACCTGATGTTCCACATCCCTGCTCTAGGAAAAGCCAAACCAAGCATATTGCATTAGCACTTGCTATGTTAAATTTGTTTTGTCAATATAACACTGCAGTGGATCACATATGCAGTTCAATGGCCCATTACTCTGCTCTCTCTTTGTTTCTTAATGGCACCTCTATCAGTTGATTTCCTGAACAGGAAATCACTATAGCTCCTGGCATCTTCCCTTAATACTGCAAATATTAGCTAAATTATAACATTTATTAAATTTAAGGATTTAGGGGGGATATTCCCCCCAATTCATAACATCACGAAGAAAACAATTCCTTGGTCAACTGTGCTCACTAAATACAGCTGATGAAATTGCAGTCCAGCCAACCCAGATTGACAGGAAAATGTTTGAGCTGCTGGTTTGTTTTTAGCTCAAACAGAAACTGAAATAAACAGTGCAGCCCTAGACATGTCTGCTCAGTGGTGTCCCATTGACTTCAGTGGTGCTTCCTCCTAGGTAAAAGGGTATAGGATTGCAGCATAAATTTCTGGATCTGGGAAGCTTGCATTATTTGCACAGCAATTTTGAACTGCTAATTATTATTTTTTAAAATAAAGTTCTCTTCTGCTTTCACTTATCTTTTTCACAATTTTCACATAGATTTGTGGTATGCTGTTGCTGTGCTGGCTTTGAATGCAGGTTTTAATCTGTTTATATGCTGGTTTCTTATTTTATTTTTGCATTTTCATTTTTGCACTATCTTGATTTTGATGTTTGATATGAGCTATTTAATTTGTGATGCATTTTGTACTTGTTTTATGAATGAAATGTTATTAATTTATGCTGTGCACCACCACGATTATATATTTTTTCTTAAGGTTCACAGTACATAATTTTCTGCAAGTAAATAAATACATGCTCATGATGCAATTTAGTTATGTTTTTATACACTTTTGTAATCTACCCAGATGATAGAAAAAGCCCTCCTCCATGTAATCATGGACCAAGAGAAGGTGCTTCCCTGAAGATCTTAGCACCCAGGCAGGTTCATATAGGGAGGTATGATCTTTCTGGAAAACGTGGCACAACCCTTATGTGAAGGGTTCCTTCAAATGATCAATCAAAGGTACTCTGGAAATGCAAGTCATTAATGGCATCATACCTGGTGACTGTGGATGTTTGAAAAATGTTTCTGCTGCTCAATATTTTCATCCATAACTTCTGCACACAAGGTGGTTTATGTTGCTACCATGTTCATGGGATTCTTTTAGGAATATTAGCAGATGTCCTTTTCAAAAGGGCAGGCATGCTCAACATAGTTTTCATTGCAGCCTGTTTTCCTCCCTGCTAGTTCCTGGCTCCACACATCCATGGAAATCCCATTAGTACTCCTGCATATATATGCATATATATACTCCTGCATATATATGCATCCTCTTCCCTGCTAGTGATTCATGCTCCAGAGCGTGGTGTGTATGTGGGAAGTAAAAACTTAGCACAAATCTCTTGTTGAAAGCAATCACCAGTGCACTTTGGTGAGCGCAGGACCAAGGTCCATCTGGGAAGGGGAGACTGGAAAGAAGGATCCATGGCATCCCTTTCTGATCGCATCCTGCATACCCAGGACATGTGTATACAAAGAATTTTGGCACTTGACTTGTTGTGGACGGGGTTTGTTGTTGTTTGTTGTTTAGCCATTTAGTCATGTCCGACTCTTCGTGACCCCATGGACCAGAGCACACCAGGCACTCCTGTCTTCCACTGCCTCCCGCAGTTTGGTCAAACTCATGCTGGTAGCTTCGAGAAGGCTATCCAACCATCTCCTCCTCTGTCGTCCCCTTGTGCCCTCAATCTTTCCCAACATCAGGGTCTTTTCCAGGGAGTCTTCTCTTCTCATGAGGTGGCCAAAGTATGGGAGTCTCAGCTTCAGGATCTGTCCTTCCAGTGAGCACTCAGGGCTGATTTCCTTAAGAATGGATAGGTTTGATCTTCTTGCAGTCCATGGGACTCTCAAGAGTCTCCTCCAGCACCATAATTCAAAAGCATCAATTCTTCGGCGATCAGCCTTCTTTATGGTCCAGCTCTCACTTCCATACATCACTACTAGGAAAACCATAGCTTTATCTATACGGACCTTTGTTGGCAAGGTGATGTCTCTGCTTTTTAAGATGCTGTCTAGGTTTGTCATTGCTTTCCTCCCAAGAAGCAGGCGTCTCTTAATTTCGCGGCTGCTGTCACCATCTGCAGTGATCATGGAGCCCAAGAAAGTAAAATCTCTCACTGCCTCCATTCTTCCCCTTCTGTTTGCCAGGAGGGGGTGGGACCAGTGGCCACTCCCATTGAAGGAGCCGTTTCATAGCCTGGGGATGCTCCTTGGTGCAAAAATGGCACTTAACACACAGGTGGTTCGGTATGCTTAGGGATGGCGGGTTGTCCAGCTATGACCGTTCCTTGGAGTGAGATAGTCTGACTTCCGTGACCTATGCTCTCATGGCCTCCAGTACAGATTACTGCATGAAACTGCCCTTTAAAATGGTCTGGAAGTTGCAGCTGACGCAGAGTCTGGCAACTTGGCTGTTGAGAGTAGCTACCAGAGAAGAGCACATCGCTCCCATTTCAAAAGCCCTTCACTGGCTGCTACCAGGCACTGGCAGAGGAAGAGAGGGGCAGGGGGGAGCGCATGCCCCTGGCACCACGATTCTGGTGGGGTGCCATCGCGGCTGCCCCCCGAGCTGGGCGCCACACCCCCGCAGGCGGCACGTCATGCCCCCAGGACATGCACCAGGCCCCTGCGGCGGCAAGCCACAGCCCTGGGATGCGTGTCCTGCCCCTGGGATGCGCGCCAGCCATGCCCCCGCCTGCGCTCTGCCCCTGGTGGCAGAGCATGAATCTCCGCCACTGCTACCAGGTCCAGTTGAAGGTGGTGGTACTAGTGTTCAAAGTCAAATGACCCAAGTAGATGAAGGAGCACCTTTCTCCATGCTTCTCATCCTCTATCCTGGGACGAGGAGGCCCTTCCTGCAATAGTGCTATGGCTGAGGATGACCAGGAGTGTGGGAATGTGCAATAGGGCTTTCTAAAAACATAAAATCTGGCCTGTTGGATCAAACCAAAGGCCTGCCTAGTGAGGTACTTTGTTCTCACACTGGCCAATCTGATTCCCACAGGGAGCCCACACGCAGGATCCTAGTGCAACAGCTTGAGATTCCCAGCAGAAGTACAGTGGTACCTCTTGTTACATACTTAATTCGTTCTGGAGGTCCGTTCTTAACCTGAAACTGTTCTTAACCTGAAGCACCACTTTAGCTAATGGGGCCTCCTGCTGCCGCTGTGCCACCGCCGCACAATTTTTGTTCTCATTCTGAAGCAAAGTTCTTAACCCGAGGTACTATTTCTGAGTTAGTGGAGTCTGTAACCCGAAGCGTCTGTAACCTGAAGTGTATGTAACCCGAGGTACCACTGTATACTACTTCCAACAGTGAAGGTAGAACATTGCCATTGTGCCCAGTAGCCATTGATAGTCTTATCTTCCATATCTCCTTATCCTTCTTTCTCCCTAGCAGCACCTTGTCTCTGAAACTTCATTTCAGGGGAAAATCAAGCTGCCCCGTCACTTTCCCTGGCCACCTTTAGCAGGAATCTGAAGATGTCTTCCTTTGTGCAAACCCTTGTAAAAGGCTTGTTAGGCATGGGAGTTTTATGACTGTCGTTTTAATTAATGCATGTTGGATAGTTTTGGATTTGATTTTATGTTGCCCTGGGTACCCCCCCCCCTCAGGAAGAAATGGCAGGGTATAAATTTAACTAATAAAATAAATAACAAATAAAATCTACTGAGTGTGGAAGAAGTCAGCTGTGATCAAACTGTTGGCTGCAAATGCAGAAATAAAAGGAACACTGTAATTAGAAAAGGGAAATAGTAAGATCCTTTTTAAAATACTCTTGAGAGTTTGCTTGTTTTTACAAATTTGTGATGATATGAAGCATCATTCAAAAAAGAATACACGTGAATTCACTTAAACTTTAAAAAGTTCAATTTTATTCAAATACGGTATATGCTTTCTTAGCAGGTAAACCGAATTATTAATGAGTTAAATAAGGCAGAAATTCTCACAAGAAGCAGAAATAAAAATGTGGATTTTGGTACTCCATATCAAAGAGTTAATTTGGGCTATTTCACCCAGTAAGTTATTTTCACAATAAGATGTTTCAGTCGGGTGGTCCTTAAAGTGCCTGCTGAAGGCTCTAATTAGTGATCATTTAAAGTACTTAACTAATGTTAACTCCAGCACGCAAAGGATGCTCTTGAGACTGGCCCCTGTTCATTCCTTTTCATTTTGGAGCTTTGAAGATAATTGATTTTTGAAGGCTGCAGCATTCTCTCACAAACCAGAGACTAATATGGCAGAGAACTAATCATGATTCAGCCGTTTATGCAACTAATGGAGAAAAACTAACTTTGTTAGTCCATACTTTAATGGAGTTTGAAGTTGATGAATAACCCAAACATAAGATGGGTTTTAAAGTCTACTTGTACCACCACGTTAAGCAAAATTAGGATTAAAGGAGGGTGGGGGAGGATTAAAGACAAGTATATAAACAATATTTTTTAAAACAAAAAAAATTCCTTCCAGTAGCACCTTAAAGACCAACTAAGTTAGTTCTTGGTATGAGCTTTCGTGTGCATGCACACTTCTTCAGATATCTGAAGAAGTGTGCATGCACACAAAAGCTCATACCAAGAACTAACTTAGTTGGTCTTTAAGGTGCTACTGGAAGGAATTATTTTTGTTTTGACTATGGCAGACCAACACGGCTACCTATCTGTAGCTGGAAATATTTTTTAAATCATCTAGACCAATATAGTTATAGCCTCTATTTAAATTTCAGATTTCTCATTTGATTCCATGCCAAAATTGTGTTTGCATTTATAACATGGCAATTACGACAGGTCTTCCCATACTCTTCCTCCCATACTAGGACATTTTCTACATCCTCACAAAACATTATTTGGGATCCCTGCATTCTTCCTAGGAATGTGCTGCTATGTTTTGATAATCTGCATCCAAGTGTTCTCTAGGTTCCCAAACTGTGGCCTATGGTGGACCACCAGTGTTCCATGAGCTTCATTCAGGTGTCCATGGCTTGTCTGCATTAAAATTCATATTGGTACAGCACTTCTGTGTATGTAACACTGGTGTCAGGATCCCACCTGAAACCCGTCACAACATTGATTTTATTTTCATTGCTTCTTTTATTTTTTGTATTACAGTAAAATACAACATATGAAATAAAAGTAGCAATAAGAATACAATTAAAAATCATACTGCATTTGGAATAGCACCTTACCGTTGCTACAACAGACAGAAAAAGTCATGAAGTGGCCTGCCGTTTTCAGAAATTTTCAAGTGGTCCATGGCAGAAAAAAGTTTGGGAACCTAGATCCCCTGAATTCAGGAATAGCTACAAACATATTTTGAATGTTCTGAAGTCAGAAGGAAATGGCCTTAGCCCTGTTTTGCTGGTAAAATGTCCCATTTTCAATCCCTGGTGTCTTCAAGGTACAGCTGGGAAAGACTCTTGGCTAAGACTCTAGACTAGAAGAGAATCCCTGCCAGGCAATGTTGACAATACTGAGGTAGCCCAATGGTCTGACTTGGTGTAAGGCAGCTTTCTGTGTTCCTGCCACTGGTGAAATGCTCTTGGGACATTTTGGTGGTTTGTGGAATTGAGATAAGCCCAGAGGATATACTTTGAATTCCATAGAGGAAAAGTAGGATGAATAAAAATGATAATGAGAATTATCAACTGGGGCCTTGGGGTTGAGGTAGATGCCATGGAAATCTCCTGATCCCAGAGGAGAGGAGCCACATGATATACAGTGGCTTCTTGAAGCCACCCTACATGCCACTCCTATGCAAAAGCAAACTGGACATTCCTAAGGCACATTTGGGAGCTGCGTGGAGTCTGGAAGAGACACATCTAAAACAGTGGTAGCCAACATGGCACCCTCCAGTTGTTGTGAACTCCAGCTCCCAATGCCCCTGCCAGCATGGCCAATGGTTAGGGATGATGGAAGTTACAATCCACAACATCTGGAGACACCTTGTTGTGTGCTGAGTAACAGATAAAGTAGCTAATTTAGGAGACTTTGTCAAATCCTGCTCACTGGATGGCCTTGCTAGGTTACCAGTTTTTAGACTAACCGACCTCAGCGTCAGTGCTGCTGACAGGATAAAACAACAACCTGTATGTACAACACTCAGAATTCTTTGGTATATGGATGTCCACAACAACAATAAAGCTATGGTTTCTCAAAATGATGAATCTCTGAGAGGATTTTCCAATAACTCCAAAACTAAATGCTATAGAACTGGGGGGAAAGGAAATGCCCCCCCCCCGACGTGGCATTGTATGATAATTAATTGAGCTATATATAATATGTTTAACTAAATGTGAACTTTGTGTTGCGATAGGATATCAGACCCTGGGGATGTAGCTGACAAATTCAGAGATGAATGATGACATGATTGTTTGTCAGTCATAGGCTAGACAGGTGTTTTGGAGATAGTCTTAAGCTTGTGTCTCACATTGCTCAGATCCTTATACGGCTGACGTCTCTTGTTACAACTGGAAATGGTCTATTATGCAGAATTCTACAAGATTGAAACAAAAGTTAGCTGAACAAACTTGGTATTATGTATAAAAAGAGGTTTGTGTGATTAATAAGAGTCCATGTAGAAACACACACACAAACACACATTGGGTTTTGCTCACTGTAGATAATGTTAGGATTCCAAGAGAGTTTCAAAGGATCTCTTCTGACATTTTGCAATCCATCAATCAAGCTCCAGTGTTTCTGCTCTTCACGCATTCTGTAGCTGGTGTCATCTGCACTGCAGAGATTGCAAAGCCAAAAAGTGACAAGCATTTGTGCGGATGAATTGAGATGCCGCATTGCAATCCCAGCAGAGCAGTTTCTGCCACAACTTAGGGCTGGTTCCACACATACAAGCAGAGACCCTCAGCTCTTGATGGTTTAGCAGACAATGTCAGGCGGCTCAATGTGTGAACTGAACCACTGCAAAGCATTGTCTTTGGGGTGATGTGAGCCAATATGCCAATCCTTGGTGCTGCATACATCAAATGATGACATGCTCAATGTGAAACCATCTCCACCGGCTTCACCACCCCAGTCACTTCACCCACTCATTCAAATCCTCCCCCTTTAGAGTATTTTGCTGGGTAGCAGCTGCTGCCTGCCCCAAACTATTTGGCAGAGGCAGGAAAAGCTCTTTAGAAGTGTAGATGTGATTTACCAGACCCTCCCTCCCTCCCATCCACTCCCATTCCTTACAAGGAAAGAGACAATGTTCCAGTACAAAATCATTCAGGGCAATGGACAGCAGGAAGGGCAGCAAAGAAACATTGCTGTCCTATCCCAGAAGGAAGGAAGGAAGGAAGGAAGGAAGGAAGGAAGGAAGGAAGGAAGGAAGGAAGGAAGGAAGGAAGGAAGGAAGGAAGGATATAAATATGAGGGGCTTCTAGACACGGGCTTAATGTTGAAAATACATTGTTCAGCTATTGCAAATGGGTCATTGGTAACAGTTTTGTTTTCCTAAAAAAAGCATCGGCTTCTCCCCACAAATGGTAAATCTGGATTACGTGGGTGAAAATTATGAGCAAGCACTTTGATGCCATCAATCTTGTGTAGGTGCTGCGATAAACAGGCATGCATGAGGAGCACTGATCCTGTAATAAACACCCATCTGGAAACACTCAAAGTCTCAGATATTGCCAAGCCAACTCCCCTCTAGATGTCCTTTGGACTGTGCATTCATAAGAATTTGTGCTCATGGTAGTATTTGGGCAGTTAGACACAATCCCACTTTCAATATTGTTGGGTCCTGCAACATCTACTCCATTTTGAGTTCAGCTTCCTGCTGAAATCCTGTATCATACCTTAAAGGTTCCTGAGATTTTTATTTGTCCTGCTTTTCTTGCAGTAATGTTGGGGAAGTGCCGCAGAACAACTCATAATGTCATGGCATCAGTGGCATGCTGCATCATACACCTGCGTGGACACACCACCAGTTGGGAGGGTCCAAAGTCCATGTCAGAATGATATATGAAGTAGCTGCTTGGGACATTCTAGGTTTCGTATTGCAATCAGCAATTTCAAAGAGAATTGTTACAATCAAGGAACAAATGTTGAGCATTACAATACGTCATTCTCCCTCATCTTGGATTCAACTTGTCACGATCATACAGGAGAGAGGCAGTGGCAGAGAACAGGATATTTTGTGTTTTTATTTTGTATTTTTATGCTGTGACCCACCCTGAGATCTTTACAAAGTTAATAAATAATAATAGAAGTAGGACTTATTTTTATTTTAAAAAAATCTTTTTGGAATGCTTCAGTGACACATATGAATAGAGTCTCTAAAAACAAACAAGCCCAGCCTCAAATTGCAGTTATAGATGAAGTTTTTCTCAATGAAACAAAGGAACTTCAGCAAGAAGAAAAGAATGGAGCTCAAGCAGGAGAAGACGCAGCAGGCGAAATTCACCAGGGAAACCCTTGCAATGAAATTAAATAGCACTCCTGGGAAGGGGCTCTCCTTTCAGCAGGTCTTCCTGAGCCATTAACAGTCCGCATCTACTGCATTACCTGTCCGGGCATTTGTGGTTCCTTTTTTGTGTGCGATGCCTACTTAAAATATCAAAGCTGTGAGAGTCTCAATGAGATATTGAAAGCTGAGTAACGCAGGTTTTATGTGACAATTCCCAAATCCCTCCCTTGGCCTTTGTCAGAGTCCTCCGCCAGTGTCACTAGATGAAAAAGAAATCAAAAGTCTATGGGTGGGACGTCAATGACTGACAAGGTATGGCCAGATCAAAAAGAGGCCTGTGTTATTAAATCAAAGAGTCCCAACAAAAGGGCAGAACAGAAAAAGTATTTTGAATCATGTAACCTAGACGTAACCTGTCACAACTTGGCATTATTTAAAGCTCCCAGAATAATTTCTCATCTGTGGCATTGCTAGCAGTGCACAGCTAGTTTCGATCTCTTGTTTATGGCTGCAGTCCTAAACTCTCTTAGAAGGGAATAAGCTCCACTGAAGACAATGTGACTTCCTTCCATGTAACAATGCATATTATTGCACTGTGTGCACACTGGGATTTCCTATCGCTCTGTGGCTATTAGAAAGAATAGTAAGTTTAAAAAACAAATCTTAAAGGGAAGGGTGGAATAAGCGTTTTGCAACTACAAGTGAAGTTGCAAACTGAGCAGAGGCCCTGTGAACTTCTAAACAAGATTTCATTGTATTCTTTCTGTGCTGTCTAAAGTTGCCAGGTCACAACTCAGAGATCAGGCTATAAAAATTTCCATGCAGCATGAGACAAGGTCCTTGTAGCTTCTCCCACCCATTCCATCATCCAATCATGATAGAAAAAAGGGTTGCTATGATAGGCAGGGATGTAATGCGTGACCAGGTGGCGACAGCCCCAGCCCCCAGGGATCATAAGGAAGGAATAAAGACTCTGACGTTATATGAAATTAAAATTAGGCCACAACTTTATTAAACTTCCAAATGTAGGAAGACTTTGACTTAGGCCTTGGGTGTGTATCCCTCCCAGCCCCCCAGCTGGGGTGAACTGGGGCTCATCAGGGTAAATGGGATATGGGAGTGCTCTGCAAGACGTAAGTGTAGCAGGCAGCCAAGCACATATCCACAGGGTAGCTCACTGACGACCTTTCAGTGTATGGCCAGTGACACCCATATATATAACCCCTTTAAGAGGGGGACCCTGGAATCGCTGCCGCAGGGGGGTGAGTCACCACTTCACGCCCCCTCCCCCATATAGGGAAGAAAAGATCCAAGGCCATAACTGCCAAAGTTGTGACACATTGCTATGGGGAAGACAAAACCAGCCAAGGCAGGAAAAATTTCTTCCTGGTTCTTCAACAGCAACCAGTCAAAGACTGTAGCAGCACCTGCTAAACAAGAAGAAAAAGTTAACCTGCAAACAAGAAACATTAAACAAAAGGAGGGTAGGGAGGGTGAATCTCCAGAGCTGACTGCCTAGCTATTGTCAGCTCCACAACCTATTTATAAATGGGGCTGGCCCCACCTCCCAGCAAGAAACTTGGTTACTGAGGCTGGGCGTGAACCTCCAAAAACTAACACTGAGAGGCAAGCCAGTCCCTGTTTGCCAGTAAGCTCCCTGGGAACTGTAGCACCACGTGCGATCCCACAAAGGGCACCCACAATGTAAAGTGTGAGTGTTCATTCTCAGGGAAGAGGCGCTTCTGTCATCAGGCACCCCCACCCTTTACAATCTATCCAGCCTTGAAGCTGGAGACACTTCAGAGCTACAGGGTTTCCTGAGAGTAATATTTTAAGAAGGCTTCTGGTGTGGCAAGATAAGGGACCAATAGGCACCTTTTTCTTTACCTCTCCTTAAAATTGTCCAGCATGGAAAAGTGGTTTAGGAAAACGAGTAAGTGAAATGATCCTATGGCTAGAGAGAACTCCAGGCTTCTGATTTAAACTACATTTATTAAAGTTGCCAGGTAATGGAGAGACTTTGCAGAAAAGCATGATCCAAACTATCTATTTTTACCTTGAATTACAGAAACAATGTCAGACCATGGATGAAGGAGAGCAAGCAACCAATCAGCTGGGGCCTTGGGCTTCCTCAGGTTTCACATAGGTGCAATATGACCGTATTTAACACATTGTTAGCAGAAGGAAATAACTTTTGAGAGGTGTAAAGGGGAAACCTCTCTTCCTAGACCATTGTGTCAGACAGGATGGAAACCAGGATGCAAATCTTTTTGTGTATTAGCCGAAGTGTGCGCGCACTTTGCTCACAGAAAATAGCTTTTTGAAGAGAGAAAAATAGTTCTTATAGCCGGAAAAACCTTCATTGACAGAACAAGCAGCGAAACTGCAGCTGACTGAATAGTGGGAAGGGGCCATATTACAGAGGCAGCTCCCATGTTTTGCTTGTGGGCTGAACCTGAGACCCTCCTCTGAAAGCAACAAATCCATTTAAAAATAAATAAATAAAGAGCTGTTTGTTGTTTGTAAAGTGACAGGGAAAAGCACTGAAAAGCAGGAGGACTGATTAACAGGAAGATGTGTAAACACCCCACAAGCACATCAGGATGAATTCTCATTGTCATATTATCGCCCCATAAATGAATCAGAATGATAAAGACCAGACATTGTCTAACCGCCACATAAGCTTTGTGCAAGCAAATCAGGATGAATGCTGTATAAACAGATTGCCTGGGGAAGCCCTTATACATTCTCTAATTTACCTGCATCAATCTGGAATTCAAGGTAAAATAATTTATTGTTCCCCTAATAATCTGGAGCCATGTGAGCATCCAATGAAAACCTTTAGGTTGTACCAGTATCACCCATGTTTTAGCTTTCTTGACATATGATAGCAAGTGACCTAGTCAAATGCCTGGGTTTTGTTTTGTTTTGTCAATTGCTTTTAGGAAAGCAGTCCAATGGTCTCTTTGATGTGGGCATATTTCTTGTTTACCAAAGGTTCTAAAAACCTTTGCATCAACAGAACTTTGTTGTGTGCAATCACTCATACTTTGAAACACGTCCACTGAAGAATTGCCATTGGTGAAGAATGCTGAATTTGGATTTGCAAGGGACTGAGCTAAAATAGCTGTACCATCACAGATTCACCTGGTGACACTAAAGGCACTATTGGTCTAATCATTAGACCATCAATGAAAAAAGATGGAAATAGGTGGGGAAAATCAGGAGGAAACACAATGACCTCCCTTTAGGAGCTGCTTTGAGAACAATGCAGATAAGGAGTGTAAAGCAGCTTACACATAAAGAATTCCATCCCAATAAACAAAAATATTCACACATCCTAATCCACTGTCTACATTAGGCAAATTAATTGATTTAAAGGGGATGCCCTCAGCTCACATCTGAGCAGAGCAATCCTACTCCTACAGCAGTGGTGGCCAAAATCGTCCCCACCAGCTGTTTTGGGACTACATTTCCCATCATCCCTGACCACTGGTCCTGTTAGCCAGGGATGATGGGAGTTGTAGTCCCAAAACAGCTGGAGGGCCAAGTTTGGCCACCACTGACTTACCGTGTAGGCAACAGATCCGTTGGTGGTGCTACCACTGCACCCATAGCCCTGCCAGCTCACTTCCTGTGGGGCAGGAGGTTGGAAGGGCAGATTCTTCCTCATCTATCCCACTGCAGCCAATGGAAGGCAATTACCTACATGAGTCGCACAGGCAGTCGTGGTCTCACTTATTTTTGTGGGTATGTCAGGGAAGCAATGAAGCTTTAAGTGGAGTGTTCATAGCTGACCCCAAGATGCCTTGAGAAGTCCTACGTCCCCTCATAGCCCTGTAGATAGAACACCACTGGGGAAGCATATCTGCCAGTATTATTTCTGTCTGTGTACTGGTTGTTATCTAGGGGCTAAGTGTTCTTCCTGCAGGTAGAACTCCCTCTTCACTCGTGGAATCTCCCATATGTTGCATCCTTTCAGCCTGCCTCTAGGTAAGTATAGTATTGCTGTCTTAATTCTGTATGTATTTATTTATGATAAATTTCCTGTTAACAGTGGAGCTCAAAATGGATGAGATAAAGCCTGCTATAGCCACCATTTCTGGTCTTACAGAGTGAGAATATGATACACATTGGTCATCTATGGAATAGCAAACGAGAAGAAGTCATTCCCAGTAGCAAATAAAACTAAGAACAGACTCCCATTGAATCATTTATATTGCAAAAGATTCTGGGTTGGATCCAGATTTCCCCTGAGTGTACATTCTGATCATAGACTCAGAGGAAGAAGGAGAAAGTGATCTTTGCTAATTATTCCTTCCCCCTAAAGCTAATTACTCCCCCCCCCTGCGTCCTATGAAAAGCTGCTCAGGGGGTTGGTTTATCAAGGTAAATCAATGCCTGTGTTCTACCATCACAGTTGGCACCTTCTCTTTTAGGAAGTGTTATCCTTAGCTGGCAAATTTATACATAGATGTAGAAGAAGGAAAATGTGAACTGTGGGATTCAGATGACAATGAAGGATCTAATCTGCCCTGGTACTTCATGGTGAAGGGTGGGGAAGAAATCTAATCAACAACAATAATAATTATGCGGACAATTGTCTGCAAAAGGATATGCCATAATAAATATTTTAGCATTTATGGGACACAAACCCCTTGGTTTTTTTCTTAAAAAGTAAATGCTATTCTATAGAATGTGACTATAATAAAATAAATCCAATTTACAATGCCATAAATTACATTAAAGGTAAAGGGTAAAGGGATCCCTGACCATTAGGTCCAGTCATGACTGACTCTGGGGTTGCAGCGCTCATCTCGCTTTATTGGCCAAGGGAGCCGGCATACAGCTTTCAGGCTATGTGGCCAGCATGACTAAGCTGCTTCTGGCGAACCAGAGCAGCGCACAGAAATGCCATTTACTTTCCCACTGGAGCGGTACCTATTTATCTACTTTCACTTTAACATGCTTTTGAACTGCTAGGTTGGCAGGAGCAGGGACCGAGCAATGGGAGCTCACCCTGTTGCGGAGATTCGAACAGCCAACCTTCTGATCGGCAAGCCCTAGGCTCTGTGGTTTAACTCACAGTGCCACCCATGTCCCTAAATTACATTAGCTGTTCTTAAATTCACCATTTTAGTGGCAAACCAATCCAACCACCCATTTTCATTACTTGAAGCTTTGGGTATAAAACATAGATTCTAGGTGAACACAGCTTAAGTGCAATTTCTTACTATTACTATTTATTTTATTGAAATCATTTATGAACCACTTCCCATTCAAAGATCCTGAAGCAGTTTACATGATAAAATCCCAACCCAAATTCAATCAAATAAGTATCTACAATATATTTTGGAAGGTGACTTGCCTATGTGTCTGTCTGTTCTGTATAGGTTCAACCATCTCTTGATATATCATCACCAAACCCAACATGCGGGTTCCCAAGGTGGAATTCTTTGTCACTGTTTGGAGATCAGAAGACATTTTGAATCGAGATGGTGGACTGAAATATGACGCTGTTGTAACTTCAGTTCACCCTTTTTTGGCATAGGTTTGACTGTCACTCAAGATATCATCGTCAAACTCAGCATGAGTGTTCCCAAGGTGGGAGCCTTTGTTGATGTTTCGACACCAGGCCCCATTTTGAATCAAGATGGTGGAACAAAATGTGATTTGGGCATGGCTTCACCTGATTTTTGGTATGATGGGTCCAAACTCACAAATTACACTATGCATTTTTTAAAAATGTGATACCTTTTGGTTTCTAAAAAAATCTCTGGTCATGCTGGTTACTCCCTCCTAGTGTGTGTGTGTGTGTGTGTGTGTGTGTGTGTGTGTGTGTAACCAACAGCAAACAATAAACAACATTCGAGACATACACAATATCTAAAATGGGCTAGTAAACTAGTTGGGGAAAGCCTGAGGAAACACACTGCTATGGGTGTGTGGTGAATAGCAGGGGAGAGAGCATTATGGAGAATGGGCACCATTACCAAGATATAAACAAAAGATATAATAAGCAAGTATAATAACTTTGTAGTAACCTACAAAGTGTCTCTCAGTACACCCCTTCATAGACTCTGAGGGTAAAGGGGAGGCAGTGGAAGTAACTCAAGGATGATATAATCTAAAACATGCATTTTCAGAACTACTCACTCACCCTGAGCCTATCATTATGAATAATTAGAAATGTTGCATAAATATGCTATTGTATACTTAGCGATCAGACTGTAATCTCTCAGGGAGTCTGTGCGTTAAATCCATGTTAATGCAATGAAATAAATCTAAACTATTTACATAATTTCCAATGACATTACATAATTTCCATAACATATGAACCAGTGTTAAGGTATTCTGTGTACATACAAAATAGTATATTTTGGACAATGCTGATTTATATGCTGAATTGAGATATCAGAAGCCTCTGTGATCTTTAATTACACTTTAATACTTTCTATTCTCTTAATATAATAGTTAGGCCTATGCCCTTGAAAACGGCCATCTTCCCATCAATTAAGGTACCTTTATCATAGCTGCAGCAATGGACTCCAAACCTTTTAATCTCCCATCATGTCCTTCCCCCCCGGGCTATTAGATACTCAAGAGCACCCTGATTCTATTGTAACCACCTTCCAACTCCAAACGGTTCCTCTGATTTACATAGAAAGCAGACCTATATGGAGTCTGACCATCATCTATCTGGTTCATGTTGTCTTCATTGACTGACAACATCTCTCCAGACTTTCAGAGAGGGCATTGCTGTTCTACCTGGAGATGCTGGGGACTGAAGAGTAGATGCTCTACCACTGAGCTAGGGACCTTCCTTTTTTCATGTCCATCTTCATTTCCCAGCAAGGCAATTTTAAATCAGGGATGATCAAACATGATGTTAGGAACTACAGCTTCCATCATCCCTGGCTGTTGACTATGCTGGCTGTGGTCTACAAGATATGGAGGAAAGCATTTGGTTACCCCTGGTTTATGTAAACCACCAAGAGATCTTAGTTGGCTGAGTGGTATGTAGAAATGAATAAACTGGTCCTGAGATTCTGTCTCCCCTAAGTCCCAAGTCACTTTCATTTTAGATCTGGTTGTGTGACTTTGTCCATGGGTCAATCCATATGGTCAAAAATTTCTGCTGCCTATGCAGTTACATAGTTCCATTTGTGGCAAAAATTGTCTGGTTCATCACCTGATCAGACTGAATGTGGTTTGAATGTGGATACTCAGTGAAGTGTCCATGCAATTCCTTCAATGCATACCTAAGTCTTACTTCACTGCAGACTGACATTTAAACATATCACCAGAAATATGTGGTCCAGAAATGGCCTAGTAAAAAGTAAAACTACATTGTGAAGCTGATACTGTATATGAGTGGACAACGAGGAGGTCGGTAACCACTATACTGCATATCCAAGCTCAGCCCGACTTCAATCAACTTGAAATAATCCTACAGGTTACTGTAGATATGAGGAATCAGACAATTTACTGGGAGAAGTTCTCTTGCCACAGGAGCACCATCTGGTGGCCACATACAACCTGTCAACATATTTCTAAGATTCCTTTTCTTGCAACAGTGAAGGTTGAAGCTTACTATTGTGAAAAGCAAAACATGACCCATGATTCTAACAAATGTCCTCAACTGAAAAACTGAATCACAGAGGGCTTGAATTTTCAGGCAAGACATGTTGGCAGCACCAGTCTAGAATTGAGCATCATCATCATCATCATCATCATACAAATGTATAGGAAGGGAAGGAAAAGTCACCATCATCTTTGTCATAGCTAGTCCATTCTACAACATGCACATACACTGTTGAGGCTATAATTTTATGGAGCTGCAGAAGTTTTGTGGGTTGCAGTTGCAGCTGTATTGATTACAAACACAGGAAGCTGCTCAGACTATTTGCCCTTCTCTCCCCACTAGTGACGAGATCTGTGACCCTCCAGATGTTGAGGGACTCCAAAACCCACCAGCCCCAGTCAGCACAACCAGCAGTCCAGAGCACATGCCTTGCTTTCTAGAAATGTCTCAGTGTCAATACCACTGAGAAGCCCTAGCGGATGGCATTGGGGGACTGTGCCACTCACCTGACTTCCCTCCAGTTGTGTCACTGCTGAATATTGGGTTGGAGTGGGAGAGGTGGCAGCAACATCGCCACGGTCTTGCTGCCACCTCCCCTCTTCGCAGCAGCAACAGAACAACATCTAGAGGGTTCAGGGTTCTCAGTTTCTGATCTACAGTGCCCCAGGCAGTGATCTTTCATATCACCATGCAAACTCATCCATTTTAACTGGTTATGCCAGAAATTGAACCTGGTAATCTTGTGGTCTGTCACCTGTAGCCCTTGCTTGTAACTTAACTCTACTCCAGTTGCCTTGGGACATATCTGAGTGGGGTTTGGCACTGACCCAGATAAATTCCTAGGCAGTCAGTCCAGGCACCATAAAGCAACTGCTCCAACCTTGCTAAGAGATTAGCAGGCCTATGATTGCACTGCCCATGGACCGCAGGATCTGTGCTAATGATTTTCTAGATGTGTGGAAGGCTGGGTTGCTGCCAGATGCCAATTCCCTTCCCAAAATCTGCTGCCAAGGACACAGCTATCAAAGCAGTGGTCATCAGCTGGGCAGGGAATCCTTGTGGTTCTCAAAGGGTGTGGATGGTAAATGCGGCAAGAAGATTCAAGAACAATCCAAGATACATTTAAACATTTCACTGTAGTATAGTATAGCATAGTATAATATAGTATAGTATTATTTTAAAAATATTGGCACAATATGGACTGATATCTTTTCAAAATGAGACCAAGGGCATCAAGTGATCCAGAGGACAATCCTAGCTGTGATCCAGAATCGCTGTTTGAACACGGTATGGGAGAAGACTCATTTATAATTACGTATATTTTGGGAATATAGAGCTCCATTGTTTTTTACTTTCTGGATGTCCCATGATCATAAAATAAAGTAGCTGTGCTTGATGTTATATATCAAGCCCTGCTAGGAGTTGTTTATTTTTTGTTTTCCAAGGTATGTCTTAACAATTAAAAAACATGGTGTGAGCAAATTCTTATTCTGAATGTGTGGCCCAGAGAAAAATGTTTGAGAGCTACTGCATTGGGGGAGTGATTGCTGGGCTTAAATGTGGATGCTGATGAATGGAATCTGATAAGGAATAACAATTCAAGTTTTTAACTACCTAATCTAGCAGCGTTAGAGAAGCTGCATTGCTTCCCATATAAAGCCTCTCTGGAGATACATAAGGCCTCTGACCCATTTGATTGCATTATGAAATAAATCATTTGTGCACCTCAAATTAAATTTGCGCCACGGTTTAAAGGCATCGCCGCAGCGCACGGTGTTGTCATTCCTTGTTAGTTGTTAGTTCCTTGTTATTAATTCTAATTCTTATTGCCTCTCAACTGTCCAAGTCGGCGAGAGAAGTGCAGGGCCCTTGTGTATTTTGTTGCTATGTAATGTGATATAAAACAACTTTGGAACCTCTCCCTGGGTGCATGCCACCAGAAGGAGAGTCAAAATCCTTCCAGCTGCAGCTGCTGTCCATTAAATCATAAACCTGCTTCAGAAACCTCCTGCCCTACTGTGTCAGAGCTCAGAAGAATGGATTCATGTGACAACTAGAAAGAAATTGCCCCAGTGAATGTGATTGCAACATAACCGACTTCCGCTTTTCTTCATCTTCTAGGGCATTAACTGAAAAAATGAGGAGGAAAGAAAGGAAAACCAAAACGATTCCCCCGTGCAGTTACAGCGTTGCAATTTTTGCAGACAGGGAGAGCTTACAACCGCAAGAAAATGCATAAAACCAGAAGAGAATGTGTAACTGTGTTCTTCAACAGTTGAATAATTGATTCTAATAAATGAGAAATATATGTATCATAATTAAATAAAGGTTGACCAGATGCAAAAAAGGATAGGGCTTCTGCATCTTTAACAGTAATGGAGAAGAGGGAATTTCTATTAAAGGTGCAAGAGCCCTATCCTCCTTTTTATCTTTCCACCCTATGCAAACACCTACCTTGGTTGTTTGGGGCCTATATTGACTTCACCATTCCAGCCAATGAAAAGTGACTGAATACTGTGCTTATGGAACAAGATCTGACACCATTTTTCACAGGAGAGCATTATGAACATTTCATTCTCGATGTCTTTTGCCCCTAACATCATCTTTCAGGATATAAGCTTTGCACCCAGCATTCAAGGAAACATCTGCACCGTAGCCCCTGTCCATCACCGTTCTAGCCCCTTTCAGGATACAAACAAAATGTTATCAGCAAGGCCTGTTTTCATGTAGATGAAAGGCACCGAACAAAGGCTGTACTTCCCTTGTCCCCCCAAAAAGAGCTCACGGGAGAAGATGCATCTTCTATTTCCCTAACAGATCAGCAGATTCCTTCCTTTTGTAATGATCAACCCAAGTCGCTGCTCAGTCAGCCTCTGCCTTGTCATCAGTCTTGTCTAACAAGATGCTTGACTCATTCAAACTCCATGGGAGAATAACAGTGCTACTCTGGCATAGCCAACAAACAAAAGAAAAAGAAAAAGAAGACCCTTTTCCAATGCTGGGGGGGCACTCAGTCCTTTGGAGAAGGGGCATCAATTATGAAGTGGCAGATTCCTCATGTCTCTGTGTTTGTAACAATTGGGGATATAAGATTCAACTTGCTATTTTGTCCGTTTTTTGTTTCCTGCACTCTGTGTGCTGCATCGCTTTTTTTCTTTCTTAGTGGCTGTTTCACATTTTATATTCCCCACCACACACATATATTTAAAGCCTGCTTCTGTCCCCTAGGAATGGAAGGATATGTCAATTTCAGTTCTCTAATTTCTCCAGTTTTAAATACAGTTCACCATATTTCTTCAATGATGTTTTAAATACATAATTCTCATGAAGATTCTTCAGAATATATGTGCAAATGTCTCCTAATATATATGGGTGTGTCTGTGCACATTTTCCTTTACTATTTGAAAACACTGGTTGAAGAACTGCATCATGGAATTTGGATAAGTTGAGATAAGTGCTTTGGTTCACATAGCACGAATTTGATAAATTCAGTTTTAAAACATGTAATCATAGAATTGTAGAGTTAGAAGGTTCCCCAATAATTCAATAGTCCATCCATCCATGGCAGATGGCCATCCAACCTCTGCTTGCAAACCTCCAAGGAAGGAGAGTCCACCACCTCTTGTGGGAGTCTGTTCCACTGTTGAACAGCTCTTACTGTCAGAAAGTTCCTCCTGACTAGTTGGAATTTCCTTTCTTGTAACTTGAATCCTAGCCTCCAGAACAGGAGAGAACAAGTGTTTTTCATTTTTTTCCATCTTCCACGACAGAATTATCCTCTCTCTTCCTGGGCCATGACCTTCAACAGTGATGGGGGGGGGACACCTGTACCCTAGTGCCCTTCAACTAACTACCCCGAGTCTCATAGTCCCTTGCTAAACATTGATGGCTGTTTCTGGCAGTATCATTTGTACCTACATGAATCAGAAGGAAAGAGTTGTGGTCAGTGAGCTTGGAAGACAGCACATCTCCCAGGACATCCTGTAACCTCCACACACTGCTGCTTCTGTCCCACTCAGCAGGGAGTCACCTACCACCACCACACATCTCTTCCTCCTGTAGGGAGTGGCAGGAATTGTTCTGTACACTGTACCTTCCACAGTGTGTTCTGAGGCCTGCAATTGCTGCTTGGCCAATGTGAGAACAGGATGCTGGACTAGACGGGCCATTGGTCTTGTCCAGCAGGCTCTTCTTAATGCAGGACAATTTGCCTGGATTTTAGGCCTTAAGCCTACATGGAGTATGTTTGGTTGGTTGGTTGGTTGCTTGCAATATTTTATACAGTGCATCTTATCTAAGTCCAAGGCAATGTATAACATAAAGCTAATATGCCAATTTGTCAAGGGAACCAGTGACTTGGGAGAGGAGGTAGGTTCTCCCTGACTGAATGCCTTTGAGTTGAGGTTGCCCAGTCTGTCATCTGCTAAGGATGCTCAAGCTCTGGATTCCCTGCAGCCAGCAAGCAAGGGATCGGGCTAGGCAGCCTACAAGATCTCTCCAACGCTATGATGCTATAATTTTGTGCAGCAATAAAGAAGTCCAAGGATGGGAAATCTTTTTCAGCTCACGTGCCATATTTCCTCATGGGCAGCCTCTAGGCTCTTCATGCCAGTGGTGAGTGAGCTCAGAGACAAAAGTGAGTGAAGCAACAGGTGTGATTCTTAAATTTGTACGGTAAGCTGCATTTGTACAGCAAGTCAGGTCCCACATGCTTCCCAGGCATGGCCAATCAGAGCTGCCAGGTCAAAAATGAATAACAGAGAAGGTGTGAGACTCTTTGTGGAGTTTGTTTTATGGAGCAGTGGCATTTGACACACATCTCTATCCTACTCTGTGGAGCAGCTATCACCTTGTTCACTAAGAACTGGCTGTTAAAAACCCTTTAAAATGACATCTGCCAATATTAGCTGAGTATAATCTCTTGTTTTTAGATAGCACCTGTCATCCTGTTGGGCTTTACAACCTTTAAATACATGGATTCAGCCACAGAAAAACAGCCACCTTTGTAAACAGTGCTTTGTGCCGTACTCAAGCTGGAGGAGGGGAACAAAAAAACAACCCTCAAAGCCCTGTTCTCAATGGCTTTTGCAGAAACTGTACTTTTCTTTCAGCCCTTGTCAATGGCATCTTGTCAAAGAGAACATTTTGTCATGCATATCAGAGTTTCTTTTTAAGGCAACCTGGATTTAGCCAAGAGGTGACAATCTGACCGTCATAATGTTTGACAGAAATTTTAAGACACTGGTGCCATCCATCAAACTGATAATGAGGTGGCAAATTGGCATCTTACAGGAAAGCTACAAAGGCAATTACTTCAGTGCTTGTCAGTGAAACCTTCCTCCCCTGCTGGCATATGGAGATGGGTTGGGTTTGTGGAAGGTTGGGTGGTTTTTTTGGGGGGGGCAACCTTTTGTGAAACCATGAATTCAGACTCCTTTATTGATCACCCAAGAAGTTGCACAGACATGTCATTACCCTAAGCCATCTGACCACCTATTTCCCTATTCATGGTAAGCTCAGATTTTATAGGAATTCCTTGATAAAATAAATGATATTGAAATCAACATCATCTTCAGCCTTTAACTGCCTGCTGTCATTGATTCGCATGCAGGGGAAATTTGAGACCCATCAGCTACCCTTGCCATTCCTAAGGTGGGACCGATGATGCATGCTGACATCTTCTAGGAGCCACAGGTGAGAGCTGAGTGCAGGGTGGGGACCAAACTGCCCCAGAAGGAGTACGGCGTGTCCCCCTCCCCTAACACCCCATAAACCTGTGGGGGAGATGCAATAAATAAACAAGTAAGCAAGCAAGCAAACCAAAGAAGCATCTACTTCCAGTGAAAGGCAATAGCAAAATCCCATTGATTTCAATGGTCCTGGGCTACACACCAGCTAACATACACAGGCAGACCAACCAAGGGTCAAGCAAGGAGAAAAGAAAGCCCTGCCTCAAGTCCCTTTTGCACTCTTATACACGAATTGATAGGGCTGCAGTGCATTCCTTACTTACTGTCCTCCTTTCAGTGATATTTTAGGCAAAATCCATTAGAAACTATCTTCTAGGATGGGAACAGGGAACCTAAGGTCCTCTCAATGTTGTTGCACTCTGGCTCCCAACAGTCCAGGCCAGCAGGACCAGTAGTCAGAGATGATGGGAGCTGGAGTCCATAACCATGTGGAGGGACACAGGTTCTCCCTCCCTCTTATAGGATGAGAAGATCATGCAAAGGAAAACAGGGTTCCAGTCCATTACTTTGTTAAATAAAAGAAGTCGTCTTGGCACTTTGTGCTTTTCTCACCTCTGCCTGACCAGAAGAGCCTGCCAAAATGCTCTTTCCTACAGTCCTACTAAAACAACCTTTGGCTGCTCCCGCTCCCATCAGTCCCAGGCAGCATGGCCAATTATTAGGGGTGATGCGAGCTGCAGGCCAGCAAGCTCTGGAGGGTCCCTGGTTACGCATCCCTATAATGAAGGATTCAAGAGCTACATCCTCCACAGGCCCCACGAAAGAAAATCCATTCAAAAATAATTTGCTACAAAAGATGTTCCAGCCGATCAGTTTGTCAGTTTCTTGGCAATGAACAAAAATGAAAATAACTTGGGGGCAGTAAGGTGATTAAGATCAGGATGTAACAGTCCTAAATTCTGTTCAGTATTTCAGGAAACACTCCATATTTGCGGCTACCCCTATTTCATCTAAAGGCTGTGTTGGTCATTTGCTTTAAAAAAATCCAGATGTGCCTGTATGATTAGTCACTGCACGATCATGGTACGATTTCCTGTGCTTTTGTGAATAATCTCCTATTTTTGGAACAGACTGCTATTTAATCTCCCGCCTCCCTCAGCCCGTTCCTCATTGTTTCTCTTTCTTTCTCATCTTCCTCTCTTTCTAGGCGGATGTTTATTGTGGGATCGGTACTCATGCATGGAAGGGTGTTGTCGTCTCACACACACACGCACACACCCCGATAGTCCGTGTAACATTATTGTCATCAAAATACCAGCCTGGATTTTTTCCTTCTTTAATGTAGATATACCATTTCTAGGAAAAATCCAAATGGTTAAAAAATAATGATGATGCTAACAGTTGTAATATTAAGTCCCCATCGGAAGGCACACACAAACTCTTTCACACACACACGCCATCCACAAAGAATTCGCACTACAGCTGAATATATATTAAAAAACATTTCTATGAGTATTCAGACATGGCAGCAAAATTGCCACCCCTATGTTCAAGATCCTTTTCTCTCTGCATTCCAGAGCATTCTAGCCAATACCCTTGGCAACAGGAAGATTTACAAATGTATTTACATGTATTTGAAAATATTTACAAATGTAAATATTCCTGTTGGCATGGAAAATGAATTCCAAATGGCGAATGAGAGAAACAGTACACATAATGAGAGTTACATACACATCATGAATGGCAAAGGGGGTGGACGTTCAAAATTGATTTTGCTAAATGTTCAAGAAATCATTATTGAAATTACAATAATTACCACACTTAAAATGTGATATCCACCTTCAAGCGCATTTGAGCCTGGCTTTCTGTACCAGTTGTCCTGAAGTGCCACTTAAGGTGTACTGAAGCAATGTTAGGAAAGGGATCCCTGTGAAATAGTTTTCATGCTTAATGGAGAATATTTTCTAATGCTGCTGCTTTGACCCACTCAAACACCCCAGCCTGTAAAACAACCACTTCTACAAGTGCCACACAATATTCATCCAACACCTGTAAGGAATCCATTTTTCAGTGTTGCAGCAGTTTCCCTCTAGAACTCCCTGCCACTTGACATTTGGCAGGGCCTCCACCGTATTGTTTTTGGTGCCTGCTAAAATATTTTTGTTTAGACAAGCTTACCCAGGTGTGTAAAACAGGTGTGTGTGTGTTAAAATATGTGATTTTATTTTAAATAATGCATATTTTAAACTGCTGGTTTTATTTATATTTTGAATTTTGGGGGTCAAGATGTTTTGGTTACTATTGATAGTCTTGGTGTATGTTTTATCTTTTATATGAACTGCTTAGAGGTTTCTGCAATTGAGAAGTATACAAATTATGTTAAATAAACAAAAATAAAAGCAACCATTTTCCTGCTCAAGAGAGAATATTCTCTAATGCTGCCGCTTTGATGCTTCACACAACAATGCAGGAAATAGCCACATGAGGACAAAACTTCCACTTGCTAGAAAGTGCAGTGGCCTCTAATAGCTATTCAACAGGGAGTGATGGGAGGATCATGTGATCAGGCCTTTCCAAGGATAATAACCAGGAGGTAGCTTAAATATTAGATTCTTCACATGGGGGGGGGGGCGGATCAGGAGCGATGGCTCCAAAAATGACAATCAGTTAAGACTTGGAATACAAAAGGAATACCTGCCTGTTGTGTATTCTCAGAGAACAATATTCTTCCCCCAAGCGACATCAGATCTTCTCCCTCACACAAAAGGTAAAATATACATATCTTAAAATCATATGAGCAGGATTCTGCCTACACTACATGGGTCAACAGTGAGTTGTCAGAACAGAATAAAAAGGAAAAGGCCCCTGACAGTTAAGTCCAGTCGCAGACGACTCTGGGGCTGCGGCGCTCATCTCGCTCTACTGGCCGAGGGAGCCGACGTGTGTCTGCAGACAGTTTTTCCGGGTCATGTGGCCAGCATGACCAAGCCACTTCTGGCACAATGGAATACCGAAACCAGAGCAGCGCACAGAAATGCTGTTTACCTTGCCACCAGAGCAGTACCTATTTATCTACTTGCAATTTTTGGCGTGCTTTCAAACTCCTAGGTTGGCAGGAGCTGGGACCGAGCAACAGGAGCTCACTCCGTCGCGGGAAGAAAATAAAATGTAATCTTTATTTTTGTGACTGTCATTTGCTTTAAACTGTTTTAATATGGCATTTTTAAAGTGCTGTAACCCTATGGTGAAGAGTGGGCAAGAAATTAGTAGTTATGATTATGATGATGATGATAAAACAACAGCAAGAGAAAAGTCATTCGTTGATTGTCAGTATTTCAGTTTTAAAACTAACAAGCTATTTCTCCCTCATGACTTGGTCAGTTATATTCCATTGCTACTTTTCTTTTAAGGGTATTTGAAGTTGTTTTGAGATTGTGGATGCTGAAATATCACTGAATGCCTTGTTGCATTTTTATCAAGTGGATTGATCACCCTAAAGAACAGTATCAATGAATTCACAAACATGTGTCATTCAGCAAGACTGTTCTGCATACCAACTTTCAGCATGGTACTGATTCCCAAGACAGCGTTATTTATATTTCTGCCCTTGCTTTGATGTCAAAAGAAGAGCAATTTTCAACCCATAATTGCTAATGTTCCGCAATGCTAATTGTTTTAGTTTAAAGAGAACACACCATAAGATCACATATGGGGGGGGGGGTATATATTAAGAACCCACATTGGGGGATAGAATCAAAGAGAGTTGAAAGGAATATTAAAATCCATTAAATTCAACGGTTGTTTTACGCATGGATTTCGAGGAGTGGTGAATTGCACCTTTCGTTTTCTCATGGGAAAAGTCACACTTTGCTTGCTTAAAACATAATAAAGGACAACCAGCCCAAGTGATCTGATGTTTGCAGGTCTCACTTTGTTTTTGTTCAAGGCATAAACATAATTATTGAAAGAGACTGTCTTGTCTCCAAGAGCACAAAAGTCCCCTTGCTAATTGCCACATCAAATGACCAGAAAGGTCCCAGTGGAAACCTGCAAATGGCTGTGAAAAAATCCAGGTCATCAATAAATGCTGGGTAACTTTGGGGAGGGGGGGGGATTTCCCATCCCAGATTAGGTTACTTGGTGGGGGCTTATCACACAGGAAGGGTCTGGACGCAGATTAGTTCTGCATCATTGCAGTTTTGCAATGCCAGTTTCATCCTCGGGCCCCAACGACACCTTTATTGTATTTTTTTCCATGATAACCAAGAACACTGGACTGTCTAGGAGACAAAGGGGGGGGGGAGCAGAAAAGCTAGTGTGCTCCTAAAGTGTCACTTCTCCCCCTTTGGTCATGCACCAATGACATGAGTGCCAGGTCTCGGACTCTGAACTCGCACAGAGGCAGGAAAAAAAGCTGTCCATTTCGGCTTGTTCAAAGGCAGCCCCTTTGTGAGAGGAATGCTAAAGTGGCACGGTCTATATACCTACCAAAGCATGCCAGGAGTCAAAAAGTCTTAGTGACCTCCTTTGTAGTTATTACCATTCACATTTTCTTCCACACTTGCTGCCCAGTTGCTACTGGGGTGAATTTGTCTTTTGTCAGAAAGCCAGAAAGTTCTACCAGTGTGCATTCGATTTAGGTCAGGACCTGCTGCATTCAGACTCTTCAAATACAAGGGAAAAATCAGTGAATAATAATAATAATAATAATAATAATAATAATAATAATTTATTTATACCCCGCCCATCTGGCTGAGTTTCCCCAGCCACTCTGGGCGGCTCCCAATCGAGTGTTAAAAACAATAGAGCATTAAATATTAAAAACCTCCCTAAACAGGGCTTCCTTCAGATGTCTTTTAAAAATAGGATAGCTGCTTATTTCCTTGACATCTGATGGAAGGGCGTTCCACAGGGCGGGTGCCACTACCGAGAAGGCCCTCTGTCTGGTTCCCTGTAACCTCACTTTTGGTAATGTGAGAACTGCCAGAAGGCCCTCGGCACTGGATCTCAGTGTCTGGGCTGAACCATGGGGGTGGAGATGCTCCTTCAGGTATACAGGACCGAGGGCTTTAAAGGTCAGCACCAACACTTTGAATTGTGCTCAGAAACATACTGGGAGCCAATGCAGATCTCTCAGGACTGGTGTTATGTGGTCCCAGTGGCCACTCCCAGTCACCAGTCTAGCTGCCGCATTCTGAATTAATTGCAGTTTCTGGATCACCTTCAAAGGTAGCCCCACATAGAGTGCATTGCAGTAGTCCAAACAGGAGATAACTAGAGCATGCACCACTCTGGCGAGACAGTCTGCGGGCAGGTAGGTCTGCATACCAGATGGAACCTGCGTACCAGATGGAGCTGGTAGACAGTTGCCCTAGACACAGAATTGACCTGTGCCTCCAAAATGACTGCCAGGCTGCACACCTGGTCCTTCAGGGGCACAGTCACCCCATTCAGCACCAGGGAGTCCCCCACACCTGCCTGCCTCCTTTCCCCCCAAAACAGTACTTCTGTCTTGTCAGGATTCAACGGTTCTACCTTCCATTATAAATTAAGTAGGTAAGTAGACAGATCAGATGTACTTGGTAGGCATATCCTTCTTTTTTAGCAGTGACTCATGGGATTGAGTTCTTTTGTTCACAGGTAATTAAAAATATTGTGACCTACTACAGCCTTTAGGGCAACCATCCCTGCCTGCTGTTTTGGACTACAACTCCCATCATCCCTGACCTTTGGCCATGCCGGCTGGGGCTGATACAGATTGTAGTCCAAAACCGCTGTAATGCACCCACTTGGGAAAGACTGCTTCTGGGGAAGCCAAGCCTCAACTGCTGTGACATCATGTTTCACATCAGTGGGGTAGCTTTCGGAATCACTCTCTTGGCCACACATAAAATGTTGTGTCAGAAATGTGTCGTTTGCACGTCAAGATCGTCAACAATTCTGCAAGCTGGAGAATTGTTATACAGTGGTACCTCGGGTTAAGTACTTAATTTGTTCTGGAGGTCCGTTCTTAACCTGAAACTGTTCTTAACCTGAAGCACCACTTTAGCTAATGGGGCCTCCTGCTGCTGCTGCGCCGCAGGAGCACAATTTCTGTTCTCATCCTGAAGCAAAGTTCTTAACCCGAGGTAATATTTCTGGGTTAGCAGAGTCTGTAACCTGAAGCGTATGTAACCTGAAGCGTATGTAACCTGAGGTACTACTGTACTGTACAAAGGAAAAGGGTCACCTCTGAAAAAGTTAAGAGGGTTATGTTTAATTTCCCCCCTGTCCCCTTAATCCTATAAATAGTTGCCTAGCTGAAATTCAGGTAGTTGCTTGACTGTGTAGGGGAAAGACATATGTAATATATGAAGCAGTCCTAAACACATATATACATTTATCACTTGACTACATCATCACCAGGCTCACAACAAGGCAAATCCAGCCAAATCTAATAAATACTGACACATCCCAGCACCCTGGAGAGCTCACAGCAGCCCGGCTCCTGAGGGCTCGCCCAAGGAGAGCTCCTACCTCAGCAACACACTAAGCCAGGGGTCAGCAAACTTTTTCAGCAGGGGGCCTGTCCACTGTCCCTCAGACCTTGTTGGGGGCTGGACTATATTTTTTGGGGGAATGATGAACGAATTCCTATGCCCCGCAGATAACCCAGAAATGTATTTTAAAAGGACACATTCTACTCATGTAAAAACACGCTGATTCCCGGACCATCCGCAGGCCGGATTTAGAAGGCGATTGGGCCAGATCTGGCCCCCAGGCCTTAGGTTGCCTACCCATGCACTAAGCTCTTCTGAGGCTTTATGAAAGCTGACTGGTCTGAACTTCCTATTAGCTCCACCCCTGTGAGGGGCTGTCTGTTCTTTTAAAGGGGCATTGACCTATTCTGTGACTACTGGCTCCTGTAGTGTGGAGGTAGTGAGGGATGGATGGGAAGCAGTGGCCTCCAAGCTGGAAGCGTCTGGTAAGACCACAGCCTCTGGTCTGAGTGGTCCAAGTGCAGAGGGTGCCTCCCCTCTGAACCTTCCTCTGATCTGCATGGAATATTGTGGCCAGAAAACTACACCATCACTGAGCACTCTCACCCCCACCCCAATATTCAGTTCTTCACATTTCTGCAGCTGCTTTGGAACATTTTCTTTTAATATGTGCAGTTTGATGCACACTTTCCCTTAATACTTGCGATTCATTTTTTCCGGATGAGAGAACTGCACTTAAAATTTTAGAGAAGCTCAGCTGCCAAAGGATAGCTGTCTTTCAGTTGGCATACCATTTCAAGAAGTGTAACTTCAGCAGATTTGTTGTTGTTGTTTAGTCGTTTAGTCATGTCCGACTCTTCGTGACCCCATGGACCAGAGAACGCCAGGCACCTCTGTCCTCCACTGCCTCCCGCAGTTTGGTCAAACTCATGCTGGTAACCTCGAAAACACTATCCAACCATCTCGTCCTCTGTCGCCCCCTTCTCCTTGTGCCCTCCATCTTTCCCAACATCAGGGTCTTCTCCAGGGAGTCTTCTCTTCTCATGAGGTGGCCAAAGTACTGGAGCCTCAGCTTCACAATCTGTCCTTCCAGTGAGCACTCAGGGTTGATTTCCTTCAGTATGGAGAGGTTTGATCTTCTTGCAGTCCATGGGACTCTCAAGAGTCTCCTCCAGCACCATAATTCAAAAGCAATTCAGCAGATTTGCATTCACCAAATTTCTCCCCATCCCTTGTGGCAGGCAGGGTAGGCTGTTAGCCACCCAAGGGCCCAGACTGTTGGCAATGCCCGATAGGGCTGACCTATTATACTGGATAGCACCCTCTAAATATTGTGTTATGATCTGTTTTCTGTGAGGTAATAATGGCTAAGTAGTAGAACCCATATTTGCAAGCATGAGGTCTCTGGTTTAATTCTGAGCATCTTCAGCTAAGCAGATGTCAGAAGCAGCCAGTGCTGGGAAAGATTCTACCTTGAGATGCTGCTGGGGTGCCACCACTGGTCAGACTATGCAGACTGAGCTATACAAAGCTACTTCCTAGGTGGAGGGTAAAGTCCTTGAGAACAAGGACTAGTCCTATGGAATACCATGTGTTAATAGGAAGGAAGAGGAGAAAATATGGATACTGGAAGAGAGAGAGAGAAATGGAGAAAGCAATCTTGTCTCTATCACAGTCTGTGATGCCTTTGTATGGATTATGTGGGTGGTCCTACTCATTTCTGGGCTAACCACTTACCTAGCACAAATCCCCATTGAATTCATTGGGATGGACTTTTGAGTTTGTGCTCGTAGTATGGCATCCTGATATCCTTTTATTGAGAGGCCACGCAACTTCATAGCAGGATATGCTACCATAAGTCTTGGGATACAGAACAACTTTCTCTAGACCAGTGTTTCCCAACCTTGTGCCTCCAGATGTTTTTGGCCTACAACTCCCATCATCCCTAGCTAGCAAGACCAGTGGTCAGGGATGATGGGAATTGTAGTTCAAAAACAGCTGGAGGCACAAGGTTGGGAAACACTGCTCTAGACAACTGCAGAGATACCATCTAGGCTGCGTACACACTCCCTGTGACTCTACATCCAGTGAGCTCCTGCCACTGGTTCAGAAAGCAATGCACACAAGACATTGGCCACAGTCGATATGTATCCTGTATCTGTCCCGTTGTTTCTTATGGAACGATGCATTTGCCACCAAATCAGCTTTGGCCTGAATTGAGAAAAAGATTGACCTTGCTGCATTATTTAAACTGGCGGTTGTGTGCACAGCCCTAATGAGCCCTAGATTTGTATTTGAATAAATACATGAAGGAAATGCTTTGTTCCTATAGAATTAATTTTGCACTTATTAAGAATCTAAATGAAATCTGACCCCATCATTCACAACAAATTATATTAAAGCAATGCTGGGAATAACCAAATCAGACTTTGAGCTAACTGTGGAAACTTCATTGCAAGATGCCACTTAACCTCACAAGCTGTTCTTAGTTATTTTGGATAACTGTGGGTAATTTATATGACCACTACAAACACTTCCTATCAGAATATCCCTCTTGTGCAAGTTATAATGTGCTTTAATTCTTCAAAGTGCTTAAATGCTAGCTAAGTAATAGAGGAAATAAGATGACTTATTTTAGGAAAATAAGGAACAACCTAGTACTTAGAGTGGGTCCTTTACTAATCAAAATTCTTTATTTAGCCATTTATTAACTTGGCTTAGCCAGAATTAATGGCTGGGTAGCAACCCCAGTCTATGAACACATGCAATCTGGTGGCAACAACAGCAATTTTGGCATGATTAAAGGCAGAGAGTCAACTTCCCACTTAAATATATGTGTGTTTATATAACAAGAAGGATGGTATTTGTTTTTAAGATCTGAAATGGAGGGTGTGATCCTATGCCTGTTTCCCAGCCAGCCAACCTCATAATGGGCTGAAAGATTAGTCTGACTGTAACTTCAATATGCCTAAAAAATCTGACATGGAAATGTAAAAGCAAGATGATGTATACAGGTCAAAGTGTTCAAACATCGAACCCAGCATTGTGTATTTTGATATAGGTCAGACTTTTCAGGTATCTAATGCAGTGTTATGAATTCTGACTGGCAACAGCTCTCGGGAATCTCAAGCTGAGACCCTTTGAACAAGAGATGGTTCTTTTTGAACCTGGAGTCTTCTGCAAATGCTCTACTAGTGAAACAGGGACGCGGGTGGCGCTGTGGTCTAAACCCCTCTTGGGCTTCCTGATCTTCATCAATGCGAGCAATGGCATTTTTGACACTCTTTTAAGGAACTTGAATGGTGACGGGAGGGGAGAATAATTTGCTGTTATAAAATGTTATGCTCTTTATTTTGTTTAGGCTCATCATGATTTTTATTAGTCTGAAATGTAGATGTTTTATTGATGATGCTGGGATACTGTGTTCTGTAAATCACTTTAAGGACTTTGCACTTTATGATAAGGCAGGTTATAACTCAAATAGTAACAGAACAATAACCACCATACACATGCTGAATCATGGCCACAGAAATGAGTTATATAATCTTGGACAAAGTACCTCACCAACTGGGGTGTGCTCCCCACAGCGGTTTATTGTGGATTCAATATTGCCCATGAGTGTGAAATCTGCACAGCTACAACTTTTAACCCATATATAAGAATCCTGCTGGATCACAGGCAAAGCCTTTGTAACCACTGGCTGGTTTAAAGGAACAAGAAGCAGAATTAAGCATAGCTTCTGGCAAAATAATAGAGATGTGTACAGAGTGCACGAGACTTACACTAAATGCAAACCAAACACGTCATGTTTGCATATCGATAGGAACGAATATTGTCTGGTGCAAAAGGCAAATGACCTAGGCACAAGCTACAATTACAACCATCTATGGCAAATGGCCCTTATCTGTTAACAACAGCTGACAGCAGTAACTTAGCCTGACCCTTAGGGAGAGGGATACATTATAGCTCCCAAACCTTTATCCAAATAACTCTGAATTTGGGAGAAAGTTAACTCTGGAAACCACATGTACCATGCCAACCCAAAATCTCTAGGCTTACATTTCTTAAACTTTTTAGAAGGATATCCAATGGATTCTAAATTTGGTTGTTTTAATCCAAACATAATGTTAGTTTCTTGAATTCAGACTTTGGGAAAGTAGATCAGATTATTGTTATTCTATTGTAAAAAGACAAAAAAAGATACAAGCATAGCTTATGAACAAATAAAAAGGCATTTGTAACATAATACAATCAAAAGCAAAACTCATAATTGTCATAGAAGGTATTTCAAGTGGAATGAAATGGGTGCAGTGCCACCCCATTTCTTTTCAGGAGAACCTAAAAACATAACAAAGAATGGCTGAATTTGAGAAACAAATCACCCCACTTCCTTTTCGGTCTTCCTTTGAGCAAGGTATTTCCATACATAGGTCCTGCACCAACAACCAACCTTCATATTCACCTGCTGATTGTTCCACCAAAGATGACCTCCAACATATTTCAGTGAGTTCACAAAGAGTTATTCCCAGGCAATTGTCTGTAGCATTGCAAATTTAGGCTACCAACTTGACCAATTTAAATACTTATTACAACCTGAACCTCTCTCTTTTGGATGGCTATGGTTCAGCTGTTGTACGTTACCCTGATAGCCAGCAGCACACTGGGTTATCAGTTCGTACAAATTTCCTGGTAAACTTTATTAATTTTAAAAGGCACAGTTATTAGTAATCACATTAGCAGGCATATCCTCTAGTATGCAAGGAGATCTCATTAGTTTTGAACTGGAGTGAAAGCCATGTAAGACTTTGTGGAGAATAGTGTGTATGTCCTTCTTAACCGACGGCTGATATGCAAACGAGACAAGGATTTATCTAAACAAACAACCCCCAAGTGTCAGGTGAAGGAATTGCCTGAACATTTAGTAAGGGGATGTCAGGGTGGAGCAGCTGTACAGATTTCAACAACAGTGAATTGCTGTTCCTTTTCATCTTCCAATTTATATGACTCTCTGTGGAACCACTAGATAGGACATGTGGATACCTACCTGCTAACTAAAAGCAGGTAATGACAATGCAAATGGAGTGGTCTCACCTGCATGTGAACCAACCCACTGGTCGATGGGAACATGTAGCATCATAAAATGATTTAAGTTGCCTGAGCCAATTCTTAGCTAATTATTTTATAGTTCCTTGGCATTCACCAAATGTGGGAATTGGAAACCTTAGAACCAAACACTGCCACAACAGTGAGGTAAACAAGGAAGGCTTTGATCAAGCAAATGGTGCAACAGGGCAATTCTGCAGAAGCATCACAATGGCAAAGCATCATGGAGAGTAAAATACAACAAATTAGGCTTGCAAATGCTCCTTCAAGTCAGTGTGCATAGAGAATCACTTCTGTGTGAAAACACTGTGAGTTCTCTTCCCAGGCACTATCCTTGCCTTGCATTACTAATTGTCCCAATTAAGTGGGCATTGGTTGATGCCAAGTATGAATCAAGAGGTTATCCAGATGAGTATTGCTCTCCTCTGGTTGGATGTAACATATTCTGCAACCCCATGCCTTCACAGGTGAACTTTAAAAGCATCCAAAAGTGGGCTGGGATATGACATGGTAAAATAGGACCAGAGGAAGTTGCCTTATACTAGGAGAGATCATTGACCAGTCGGGGTTGGTATTGACCTACAATCTCAGGCAATGGTTTGGCAGGGTTTTTCCAAGCCCTACCTGGACTTACTAGAGATTTGGGTGTTTACTTGCACCCAAGTGCTCTGTCACCACCCTCCATAACTGTGACTGCTTCACTATGAAACCAAATAAGGTATATGGCAAAATAGTTGTACAAATTTGGTCTTTAAATATAGCTCAGTACAGTGGTACCTCGGGTTACATACGCTTCAGGTTACAGACGCTTCAGGTTACAGACTCCGCTAACCCAGAAATAGTACCTCGGGTTAAGAACTTTGCTTCAGGATGAGAACAGAAATCGGGCAGCAGCAGCACGGCAGCAGCAGGAGGCCCCATTAGCTAAAGTGGTGCTTCAGGTTAAGAACAGTTTCAGGTTAAGAACGGACTTCCGAAACGAATTAAGTATGTAACCAGAGGTACCACTGTATTAATTCTCAAATATGGATGAGAGCTCCATTAACCAACCCTGAATAGATGTCAGAATCATTAGACGCAGAAGGTCTTGAGGTGTTCTCAAAGCTGAAGTGGGACCTCTGTTGAAAAGCCACCCATCTTCTGGGCACCTTCATCAACACTCTCTGCTGTTCCATCCCACCCACACAGGGTGCTGCTTCCCCCGTTTCTATATATGCTCCTTCTTCTTTCCAGCAGATTTTGTGGCATATCTTGTCCCTGGTCTTGGCCGTTTCTTGCTCCCTAGCCTTCCTGGACCTCTCCTTGTTCTGCAGCACCAATGGTCTGTGATGGACTTCCTTTGTCTCACTCTGCCTGCTGAGACTGCTTTCTTGGAACTGAACTTTAATTAGTATCCCAACTACGCCTTTGTCTTATTCCTCAACCAAATTTCTCGGCCAGCTCCCCAACCTTGGGTGCATCAATTCATTATGCTGCCCTGCTGCCTGATCACCACAGGCCCACATTCTGAGGGGAGTCACTAGATGATGATAAGTGCTATGCTCAGACACACCGTCCCCTGCTCCTGACTGATATTCAGGGGTGGCCAGCACTGACAGAACCCTCACTGACAGAATCTTGCAGGAAATCACAGTGTACCTATGGGACAGCCTCTCCTGGTATGTCCCACAGAGGACCTTATGGTCTTCAAACAAAAACATCTTGAAGGTCCCAGGCCACAGGGAGGTTAGGCTGGCCTCAACCAGAGCCAGGGCTTTTTTGGATGTGGCCCCAATCTGGTGGAACGCTCTGTCACAAGAAACTAGGGCCCTGCGGAACTTGAAATCTTTCCACAGGGCCTTCAGGACAGAGCTGTTCCACAAGAGCCTTTGGTCAAGGCACAGTCTGACCCCCCTCCTTTGGTAATCCTCATAGAACTCTAGCCCAATGGTTGCCATTAATTTTGATTCTGAATTGATTTTAGAATGAATTGATTTTAGAATGTATTTCAATTAATTGATTGTGATTTTATGTAAACTGTGTTACTTTTATTGTTGTTAGCTGCTCTGAGCCCGGTTTTGGCTGGGGAGGGCGGGATATAAATAAATTTTACTATTATTATTATTATCATCAGCAGCATCATCATTATGAGCCCAGCAGATATGAATTGCTAAATCTCTCCTTGCTCCTCGAGCCCAATAGCTGTGTGACCTACTTCTCTTTAGTTGTGTACAGACCACACATTTAAAGCACATTTCCTCCCTCCCAAAGAATCCTGGAAATGGTAGTTTACCCTGCACGCAGCAGCAGTTCCCACTGCCCTTAACAGCTATAGTTCCCAGGATTCTTTGGGGGAAGTCATGTGCCTTTGTTGTTGTTTAGTCGTTTAGTCATGTCCGACTCTTTGTGACCCCATGGACCAGAGCATGCCAGGCACTCCTGTCTTCCACTGCCTCCCACAGTTTGGTCAGACTCATGTTTGTAGCTCTCGTCCTCTGTCGTCCCCTTCTCCTTGTGCCCTCAATCTTTCCCAACATCAGGGTCTTTTCCAGGGAGTCTTCTCTTCTCATGAGGTGGCCAAAGTATTGGAGCCTCAGCTTCACGATCTGTCCTTCCAGTGAGCACTCAGGGCTGATTTCCTTCAGAATGGATAGGTTTGATCTTGCAGTCCATGGGACTCTCAAGAGTCTCCTCCAGCACCATAATTCAAAGGCATCAATTCTTCGGCGATCAGCCTTCTTTATGGTCCAGCTCTCACTTCCATACATCACTACTGGCATGTGCCTTTAATTTGCTTCAAATATATGGTCTGTATGTCTATTCTCTACCTGCTCAGGCTGTTTTCTTGGAAGTGAACTCATGACCCCCCCAATTACAGCCTCATTCCTCAGCCTGGCTCCCTCTAGATCTCCACAATAGCACCTCAGCTGTACACATCCCCAGTGCCAGGCAATTGATTAATCTGAAGTATAAAACAGCCAGTTTGATGGGGTAAGCTTATTATTATTACTGTATTATTATTATTATTATTATTATTATTATTAATCAAACAGAATGGAAATATATGAATCTAAAAGAGAAGGGGGAGGGGGAAAGGAAGAGGCACTTTGGGGTATGTTACACAGATGAAGTAATTTTGCCCATAGCCTGGTCATTACACTTAAGTCAATCACATTTTTATCTTCCAGGCAACATGAGGAGTTCCCAGAGAGAAATGAATGGGCAGGAAAACAGCATATAGAGAAAGGGTAGCACACAATGGCATTTATTTGCCATGAATAACATATTTGCAAAGCCGTCAATAAGTATCTGTTTTTCTTATCAGTGCTTTCTCTTTCATTTAAACCCACCATTTAGATGCTTGATATGAAATCTAGTGTCTTCCAAAGTTTTCTTACAAACCTGCTGCATTTTATTCTTTCTTTCTGAAATGTTAAACATTCATTTGAAGGGGATATAAAATACTTTGTATTAATCATGCCCGCTATGTCATTGGTACTGCAGCACTTTGAATTTCTCTTAGAAGAAATCCTAAATGCTCTTATACCAGCAGAAGTTGATATTATTTAAACTCTCTACTTTTAAGTTGGAATAGAAAAGGGGATTGTCATAGCTGTTGTGGTGGAACAAAAGCAGAAATCTGTAAAGGAGTTACACAGTGCCACCTTGTGGCAATGAGTTTATTCCAATACTGTAAGAACTTTATTGAGTGTTAAATGCAGTATCTTTTTCCTTAGCAGCACTTTGACGCTCTATATTGTATAATAATAAAGTGACTTCTGGTCCACGAAAGTGTATGCCAGAAATATGTATTAGTCTTTAATGTAACAAAAGACTCCCCATTGTTTTTGTACTGCTACAGACTATTTCAGCATTTATTCTTCTGCACATCTACGGAACATGCATTTTATTAAGCCAGACCTAAACTGAATGTGTAACATCAGCTTGCCCTGAGTGTAATTTTCACCTTCTCTTCAATGTTCATGATATGAACTTGGCTCACTAGAATGTTATTTCTTTATAGGAAATTTACAACACAACAAAAACACAGTCATTCCAGGGAATGGCTTGAGGAACAAGCTTGCTAATCCTAGAATGTACATATTTCTATCATTATGGTACCTTATGATAGTTATATCATCTGTTTGTCAGGTTAGCTAGTAGTAATAACATAATAAAATGTTGATATATGCTCCTGAGAGCCATGGACCGTCTGGTACAGTATCTGACAAGGAGCAATAAATAATCTGAAAGTTACTCCATTAATTTGTTCCACTTAATCACTCCTGGATAAGAAAAACATTTTGAAGACGAGAACAGTCACGGCTTGCATGTGTTGTCTGATGTTGAAGCAGGAACAAATTGTGGCCCTGCAGACATAAAGGAATATTGTATCCATCTGCTATTCCGGTACCTTTTTGAAGTTAAGTGCTGAGGTATTATTTTTAATATTTTTATTCACAAGATTTTAGATTAATTCAGAGATTTGTGTCTTTAGGCCTCAGTTCAGTAGCAGAAGAAACATGAGTGTTTGGGTTGTGCTCTGTAGGAGTATTGGCCTTCTGGATCTGCAGAAGCCAATTGTAGAGGGAGAGGGATGCTGCACACAACATCTGGAACTGCATATCTGAGAACACCTGCTCTGTGGCACCATTCTGGTCCACCTAAGAGGGAGTCAGCACTATCAAAACCTTCATGCCAATGCTGGTCTGCTCCTGGGGGCAAAACAAAAGCCCTTTAAATATAATAGCTTCTGTGACACACACTTATGGCAGGAAGTTGCAGTCTCCATCTTCTTTACTACATGTGCATTTATGGGCACATCCAACATGTTCTTCAATGTGTATAAGCGCATATGCGCAGGCAGCACTCCAAGCCACTAGGAATCATGCTTTTTCTCAACTGAGTGAGGCTCCGCCTCTGCCCATAAACATGCATGCTTGCAGGCACACTGGCAGCGTGCCCACAAATGTTTGTCCTGAAGGACAAAGTTTGCTGCCTCCTACAATATGTGAATTCCTTTCGTGGGCTCTGGCTCATGTGCTGGGGGCAGGGGGCAGGGAGTGTTCACGATGAGGAAAGGGAGAGGAAGTTCCATTGTGGCCCTGGGAACACAGCGACTTTGTTGCATATGCAACTCAGAGCCATTCCAAATGATCCATAGGTTCTTGCCTTTCTCTTGCCTTTCTGTCCCAGGGCCGGAGAGTGGAAAGTGATTTAAAGTTATTTAAAGTAAAGGTAAAGGGACCCCTGACCATTAGATCCAGTCGCGGACAACTCTGGGGTTGTGGTGCTCATCTCGCTTTATTGGCCAAGGGAGCCAGCATACAGCTTTCGGGTCATGTGGCCAGAATGACTAAGCCGCTTTTGGTGAACCAGAGCAGCGTATGGAAATGCCGTTTACCTTCCTGTCGGAGCTGTACCTATTTATCTACTTGCACTTTGACCTGCTTTTGAACTGCTAGGTTGGCAGGAGCAGGGACCGAGCAATGGGAGCTCATCCCGTTACAGGGATTCGAACCACCGACCTTCTGATCGGCAAGCCCTTGGCTCAGTGGTTTAACCCACAGCGCCACCCACACCCCACTGTATAAGGAAGATGTACGGTAATTAATTGGATTGCGTATTGCTGAGAGTACTGGTTAGACAAAGCTTAATACCTCATGGTGAGTCAAAGCTCTGGTTTAGGCATTACCAGCAGGTTCCCTCATTTATGCCACACATGTCAGAGAACAGGTAAGCCAGAGTCTCCACACCAGCACCTGGTCATGTAGAGACCCTGTTCCTACAATTCCATTCTTGATCAATGAGGTGTATATGCCATGGTCTCACCCATACTTTGAAGTACATGGTGCCAGTAAGGAAGCTTGCCCAGCAATCTACCAATGAATGCTACCACATGGGTGACACTGTGGTCTAAGTCACAGAGCTCCTTAGGCTTGCTGATTGGAAGGTTGGTGGTTTGAATCCCTGTGATGGGGGGAGCTCCTGTTGCTCTGTCCCAGCTCCTGCCAACCTAGCAATTCAAAAGCACACCAGTGCAAGCAGATAAACAGGTACCGCTGTGGTGGGAAGGTAAACAGCATTTCTGTGTGCTCTGGTTTCCGTCATGGTGTCCCGTTGTACCAGAAGCAGTTTAGTCATGCTGGACACATCACCTGGAAACCTGTCTGTGGACAAACGTTGGCTCCCTCAGCCTCAAGCAAGATCAGCGCCACAACCACATAGCCGCCTTTGACTGGACCTAACTGTCCAGGGGTCCTTTACCTTTACCTTTTACCACTGGTAGTGTGTAAAACAAAGGAAAAATGGAACAAGTTCATGCCTGCATTTCAGTGGAATCACTACAAAGTGGCCTTTGGTTTAATTTAACCACCCAACATTCTGTACAAACCTTTCTTGGAACACAATAACTGTTGAACCCTGATATGTCAACCGGTATACACAGTCAGGGCACAACTCTACTTTCATCTTTGAATGTCAGCTCCCCCACACCTCCATTCAAAGGGAAGAGGATAAAGTAAAATGGAAAGGGTTGGATTCAGACTAAGCTAGTCACACTTTAAGTCCCATTGAAATAATTATGAAAAGTTAGCAACAACTTAGTTAAGTTCCACTGATTGTTCTGGATCCAGGCTGGTGCAATATTTTCCTTGAACACTGTTCTGCATTTTGACACCCCCCCCCAACAATTTTCATTGGAGGATATAAAGATGTAAACATTTTCCAAAGGATTAGGAGTGAGTGAAACCTCTCAAAGGCTGGCAATCACTAGCATGATATAAGGTATCAATCAAAACAAGTAGCAATCTTTCTGGTAAAGACATAAAGTGACTCATTAACTAACACTTTGCTTTATAGCATCCTTTGAAAGGCATCTTTATGTTTTAGAACTTCAAAGCTAGTAATGAGGGGGGAAATGGATTTCTAATGAGTAATAAATCACAGCTTTCCAATTCCTATAAAAGTTAATGAACAAATTATAGATGCGCAGAGGTTATGGAGGTAAATCCAGGTTATTTCAATGCAGGGTGAACAGAAAACCACACCAAAAATCAGAATACATGCTTGGAAGCGTACGCCAAATTCTGCCACAATATGCTATAAGCTAAAACCTGATGTTGTCCACTTAGACCTTTCCTACATATTAAGAACAATTATATCACATTATTTCAATCAATAAAAGAACAACTTAAAATGAATCTTTAAAAGATAATGGGAGTAGTGTCCCCAACACCCAAGCAAGGATGTTTCTACCCTAAGGCTTCTGCCCTACCATGGGTTTTTAGGGATACAACAATCCCTTTTCCCTGGAAAGGGGTGTGTGTGAAAATTCCCCAGCGCAGATCCCCAGGAAAGACAGAAGCTGTGTTGCCCTTAACAGCCTTTAGAGGGCGAGGGGTTTTAGATAGACATGTCTATTACTTTGGTTGTGAAACAATTAACATTTTTCATGTTCCCAGCCCACCTTTCCATGTTTTATGACTGCTTCTACATTCCTGTTATGCTTCTACATCCCAGATACTATTATTCATTATATGAAAGTAACAGCAGCTGAGTAGCATTGGCTGAGTAAAGTAACAGCCATCTAATGCTGGAAACTTGAGCAGGCATAACAAACATACTGTAATGCAGAAAGCAATTTACTTTGCCGCAAAACCCAGCACTTCTATATATGGTACCGTCTTCAAGCGTAATTCTATGGGCTGTTGGAAACCACACTCTGCATTTGAGCATTATCTATTAATAGTTTATCAATATAATGTGTAACATTAGCCACAAGCTGAATCACTTATTTTTATCTGTTCTCCCACAAGAAAATGAGAGCTGCACTTGAATCAGAAAAAGGTAGAGAGATCCTACAGTTCAATGAACACCAGGTGAGTTATATTTTAAAAGACCAAATTGTGATTCATTATTTCAGTATTCCTAACCTTTGCTCTTAAAAGATACCCAGGAGCTAAAATACAGGGAAACATTAGGTGCTAAATCTTCTCACCTTGTGATTCACTGATGTAATAAGGCTATTGAATTCATCACAACAACAAATAGCCATAGGCTGAACATTAGATTTCGGATGTAGCAGATACGTAAACGAATGTGTTCTACACAAGCCATTGCCCAGTAAAGTAATGACTAATAAACTAATCATTTCTTAGCTTTCTTCTTAGTTGGGGTCGTGGCATATACAGCTGGCTGGCAGGTGGTGTTCTGAGTCAGATGTGAAAACATACTAACAGTGGACTCCTCTGCATTCTTGTTCAGAAGCAAGTCCCACTTTGTTGAGAACTCAGTCTCATGAAAGTGTGCATAGGATTGAAGCCGTCAAGTGCAATTCTATACATGTCTACTCGGAAGTTCCATTGAATTCAGTGGGACTTCTTGTCGTGAATTCTTCGCTGCGCTTTAGCAGAAATGCTCAGAGTTCCAGGTTCTTCAGTGCAGTATATTTACAAATATCTACAAGCTATAATACACGAGGGGGCATGGGTGGCGCTGTGGGTTAAATCACAGGGCCTAGGACTTGCTGATCAGAAGGTCATGGTTCGAATCCCCGCAACGGGGTGAGCTCCCGTTGCTCGGTCCCTGCTCCTGCCAACCTAGCAGTTCGAAAGCACGTCAAAGTGCAAGTAGATAAATAGGTACCGCTCCAGTGGGAAGGTAAATGGCGTTTCCTTGAGCTGCTCTGGATAGCCAGAAGCGGCTTAGTCATGCTGGCCACATGACCTGGAAGCTGTATGCCGGCTCCCTTGGCCAATAAATCAAGATGAGCACCACAACCCCAGAGTTGTCCTTTACCTTTATAATACATGATAGGAAGACCTCTAACTCTCTCTCTCACTCTCTCTGACTACATTCCTCTACCACCTTTACTGCGGACAGGTTTCCCCTTTTAAACCAACGACAGCCAATCAACTGTCAGCACATTACTGCTGAGTCATTCTGACCCCATACCTCCATAGAAAGTATTGCAGGCTGACTGCATCAGCCAGTTGCATCCGCTAGCAAACTCAAGCCTGCAGACTTACTATCTCACACAGCATTCTGCGAATCCCGACACTTCTTGCAGGTAAGCAGCTATAGGACTGCACCGTAAGGATACTTAGTACAACTAAATAAGTCAAGTCAAGTGAAATCACTATGCAAAAATACTGATACATGAGAGTAAATACAAGAGCCAGGTGACAAAACGATATTCAATTTTGTGTGTGAAAATTGCCGAAATGGTAATAAGGTTGATTAATATGTATGGGCCAAATGTAGATTCTCCAGATACGTTTTATCAATTTTTTAGTCATCTAAGTCAAAGTACATATGATAAACTTATAATAGGTGATTTCAATGAAATAAATGATCCTAACCTGAATAGAAACACGCCTTCACACACAAAAAAAGATTCATTAATTAGAGAAACTCTCAAAAAGTGCATGTCATTCAAAATTGTCCCCAAGATCACACAAAGCCACAGACAGCAAAAATCCATGTGAACATCACCTAAACTATTGCACTAGATACTCCCTTGTTAATGAATTGGCATTCTTCCCCACCAAGACAATGAGCCAGAGACACTGTAACATATCAGATGTCCGGAGGAAGGAAATTAGTTCCAATAACCTGAAAAACAACAATAAAGACTGTTGAAATGAAAAAAGAGGTAAAGAACTGGGCACTGATGTTCAGCAGGTAGGTCTGTCCTATTTTACTTCACAAAGGTAACAAAGGAAGTAGTAGTATTTAAAAATGTAAATACATAATCTGGGTGATTGTATGGTGCATGTATTCACCCTTATCCATGGGTGCCCCATGTAGCAAGAAGGCATTGTGATAGGCCAGCTGTGGAACTTCTGGCCCTGCTATGTCACACATGTATAGAAAGGACCCCACCCCCTCCCCCTCCCCTGCTATTGCTTTCCTTGGAAGGAGCTCAGAGGTGAAATATTTATTGTTCTTTAATTATGATGGTTGAAGCACACATGATCCAGGCACAGAATTTGTTCAGCCTTTCCCACCTGAACTTTGACGACAGGTAGGAAAGTCACACCGCTTGCCTCCTACACCTTTAATGAGTATTTCAAGGGAGATAAGTTGGCAGCTACAGAAACAAAAACTGAACAGAAGCACAGGTGAGATATCAGTTCATCGGTTATAAACACCTAGCAATGGGCTTTATCTCTCATTTGCCTTTCACTGCCAGTTACAGTTTTAAAGCTTTATGAGAACAATCTTATTTATTGCTGATAATGGAAAGTGAGTAACAAGGGGTGTGCAGATTTACTAGGAGTCCCATAAAATTCCACTATATTGACGTGGCTATTTGTTGGGATTATTAGAGGTCAGTGAGCATCACCTGCCTAATGGGTGGAAAAGCCCTCTGAATAGAAGTCATGGAGATATTATAGGCTCAAGCCGGTCAACACATGCTGTAGAGGGAGGTGAGGGGCAGATGGGGCTTGTCAACCTGGGAAGGAAGCCCATCTAGGAGAAGGAAAATTCTGATCCTAAACCTTCACCAGTACCAGATTACCAATTACCAATTAGGCAGGGTAGGCCCCGGCCCATGGGCCCCATGCCTTTTAGGGGCCCTGCAACAATGGATCAATATAATATTGATTTGGTTTATTAAAAGTGTTGGTAGGAAAAATTAAAAAAATGTGTTAAGGAACAAATTGAGAGGGGGTTCTAAGATTTCCACAGGGTTTAATCTATCACTGACCTCCACTGCATTGCAGGATATCTTCGAGAGAAGAAAAGGCTAAGGAGTGAACCCTAGGCAAATCTGAAGTGAAGTTCCTAAGTCGGTTGGATGGCACCATGTATACCTCCTTCTGACAAGGACCTTCTCCGCAAAAAAGCTCGCAAATGCCTCACAGCTGTATGTCAAATTGTTATTTAAATTTGGCTGTCCTTCAAGGGACATTAAAGACCTAATTATACTAAATAAGTGCACCGGGCGAGAGCTAGCGGATGCAATGGAGGCCAAGAAGTAAGACTTCTTAGTGGCCTTCACTGCCATCTCATAGCTTTTCATAAAAACCCTGTAAGAAGTTCTTGAGGCTCTGTCACAGGCACTCCGCCATACTCGCTCTAGCCATCTGAGGCCCTGCTTCATTTTCCGAAGCTCCTCGGTAAAGCAGGGAGCCCGGTTTCTGCGGGGTCGCAGAGGGCGCTTAGGTGCGATCTCATCGATGGCTGCCAGGAGCAACAATGGATCAATATAATATTGATCCTGGATGGCTGCCAGGAGCCCTCAACAAGCTCAGTCAATGAGTCGCCAGGGGGAGCAAGGTCCCGCAAGGCCTGACGGAATCTATCAGGGTCCATCAGCCTCTGCGGGTGAGCCCAAATCGGCTCACCACTTAAGCAGGGTGGGGGTGGAAAGTCAATCCTGGCTTTCAGAGCGTAGTGATCAGACCATGGCACCTTCATCGAAGGAGACATGATCACATCTATACCGACGCCAAAGATCAAATCCAGCGTGTGGCCTGCTTGATGTGTGGGGCCCGAAACAAACTGGGAGAGCCCTAGTGTCGCCATGGAAGACACCAGGTCCAGAGCCTGTGAGGAGGGAGTGGCATCAGCATGGATGTTGAAGTCCCCCAATACCAATAGGTTAGGGAACTCCAAGGCCCAGCCAGCCACCGCCTCCAGCAGGCCTGACAGGGTGGCTGCTGGTGCGCTTGGTGGCTGGAACACCAGCCAGACAGCAAGCTCACCTCAGAGCCCCACACTAGGCCAACACATTCAATGCCGGGGATCGATGGTGATGGTAGAGCCCTGAAAGAACAATATTCCCGGATTAATAATGCCCCCCCTCCCCCCCGGCCCACAGTCCGTGACTGGTGGAGGACGGAGAAACCCGGTGGCACCATCTCTCGTAAGGTAACAGTTTCCCCTTCGTGCACCCAGGTCTCCGTCACACAAGCCAGGTCGACCCCCTGCAAGATGAAGAAATCTCGCAGGGTGGCGGTTTTGTTGCCTATAGACCTGGCATTGCACAACACCAGTGACGGAGGTGAGTAATCCTTTCTCACCCTACCCTCGTCCCTCGGGATGGGGCGCAGATTGGAAGGGTACGAGCATATCCGTATCTTGATCCCATTTGGCCTATAACATCTGCCCCCACCGACATACCTCCTTCGCCCCTCCATGGTAGCAATCCCAAGCCTCATACTAGCCTCCATTTACAAAAAAGAAAAACAAAACAAAAACAATTATACCAAAACAAAACCAATCCCCACCCCACTCAATATCCAACCCCAAACCAAAATAAAATGGAACAAAATAAAATACATAAATAAAAACCACTGTTCACCGTGGTACAACAAAGTAAAAAGTAAAAACACCTTTAAAACACTTTAAAATATATAAAAACATTTTTAACATTTGCTGCAGCAGCACCAGTGTCCTTAAAGTTGTGGCGGAGGTGAGTCTGGGCCCCGCCCCCTAGGCCTGGTGGAATTAGCCTGAGGAGGGAGTGGCCTTCCCCAACACTCACGGTACAGCAGCAGCTGCATATTGTGTTGTTTTTATGATGTTAGCCACTCTGAGCCCGGCCTTGGCCTGGGAGGCCGGGATACAAATAAAAAATTATTATTATTATTATTATTATTATTATTATTATTATTATTATTTATTATTATTATTATTATTATTATTATTATTATTATTATTATTGACATGGGAGGAAAACAAAATTCTGATATGTCACTGAGTCCTTGCAGCAGCCACCACAATGTGCAAAATGCTCTTTGGGAATGGGGAAGTGGTCTTGCTACGTTTGCTTCAGTCCTGTTGATTTTGGACTATCTTCTTTTGTATTTTTAAAAAAGAGAGTAACAGATTAGGCTGAATCAGTGAGCTACTAATATTGCCATGCTTTTGCAGTTCATTGACCATGGCTGATCTAAGTACCAGGCAAAGGTCACATAGCGTGGTGGGAATCCAGATTTTGAAACCCTGAAAAGGGGAGCAGATGTGCTTTAATCATAATCAGATTTGCTTCTAGTGCCGGATTTATTTATGCACTTATTTATTATTGAGCTTACTGTGCTAATAAAATCTCATCCCATTGACCTCACAAACCAAAACAACCCACAAGACGTTAAATGAGAAAACAAATCACGTGTGAACAATACTAGACACGTGAACAAAAGTCCCGGGATAAAAAGCCAGTGGATTCTCATGCTGGCTAAGCTTCTTCCCAGGAGCTTTTCTCCTGAAGCACCATCCCCACAGAGCAAGACAACTTGGAAACAAATGATTGTTTAATAAATTCTGGAGTTTGGGATCTCTCTACCCCCCACTCTGTGCCCCCACCTCTCAGAGGTCATGGATGAGAAGGGGCTCGGGGCAAAGCCTATCCCCTAACCTATTGGGATTCTGCACAGTCCATCGTATGTTGCTTACAAAGTGTAAGATTTACAGGAACAATAGGGAACCAATCCTGCCCACATGTATATGATGTAAGTTTGTGTGCTACCAAATGGCCTGTTTATTGAGCATTCATCCTGATTTGATTTCAGGAAAGGTAGATAATGTTGCATCAAAGCAACTGCTATACTAAACTTTCTGCTACACATTCCTGTCTCTGTTCTTATTGGGGGAGTGTGATTATTTGAGGAAGCACATTTATCATTCTTGTTATTGCATTTAAATCCCACGCATGAATTCTTTTTTTGTTACGTTATTCAACGTGTTTGCTCTAGGCGCTGTGTGCAATATGATAATTGTAACCCTCTTCCATATTTGCATTTTTGCTTGGAGTGTTGGGCTATTACCAAGGAGACCAGGGTTCAAATCTCCACTCAGCTATGACGCTCCCTAGGTGATCTTGAGTCAGGTGCAGAATCATGTATGCCAGCCTGAACTCTTGCAGGGAAAAACAGGATACAAATTTAATAACAAAACAAACAAACATTATCCATCAGTACAGTTGTACAAGTACCTTGGTTTTCAAACAGCCTAGTTCTCGAACATTTTGGCTCCCAAACGATCGAAACCTGGAAGTGACTGTTCCAATTTTCGAACGTTCTTTCGGAAGTTGAACGTCCAATGGGGCTTCCGCTTCTTCCAGTTGGCTGCAGGACCTTCCTGCAGCCGATCAGAAGGCGTGCTTTGGAAGTCAAACGCTTTGGAAGTCAAACAGACTTCCAGAACGGATTTCATTCGACTTCCAAGGTATGACTGTAATCTTATTCAGACAATGTGGAATATAAACATAATAGAAATATTTTTTTAAAAAAAATCACCCATCAACCATTCAGACTACTTTATCACTTCTGTTGTAAGCAAATTGCCCTGAAGAGGGGGGAAATCTACCATATTTTTCTGTGTATAAGACGATGTTTTTTGCTAAAAAAAAATTAGTCAAAAAATGGGGGTCATCTTATGCATGGATGGTGAATGCACAGGAGTTTGGGCTGGGGCTCTTGAAATATGACAACCCTAACTTTGGCAATCCTAACTATTTTAAAATATTGATTTCTTAAAGGTAAAGGTAAAGGTAAAGGTACCCCTGCCCGTACGGGCCAGTCTTGCCAGACTCTGGGGTTGTGCGCCCATCTCACTCAAGAGGCCAGGGGCCAGCGCTGTCCGAAGACACTTCCGGGTCACGTGGCCAGCGTGACGAAGCTGCTCTGGCGAGCCAGAGCTGCACACGGAAACGCCGTTTACCTTCCCGCTAGAAAGCGGTCCCTATTTATCTACTTGCACCCGGGGGTGCTTTCGAACTGCTAGGTTGGCAGGCGCTGGGACCGAACAACGGGAGCGCACCCCGCCGCGGGGATTCGAACCGCCGACCTTTTGATCGGCAAGCCCTAGGCGCTGAGGCTTTAACCCACAGCGCCACCCGCATTGATTTCTTAGTTTGGGGTTAAAAAAAATAGGGGTCATCTTATACATGGGGATGGAAAAATACGATATCTGACTCTGTAATTTTTGACAAAGCTGTTATTATTTGAAATTATTTACGTTCTTCTGGAAGGTATGACGTCACCACTGGACAAAGAATTCTGCCCCTTATAATCCCTTTTACAAAAGGTGGTTGAAGGCAACATCAATTGTAGCAGACAGCAGCAGTTGGGGGTCTTGCTTGCTGTTTGGCCACAGGGGGATTCGCTCTCCTATGCTCAGTCATTGCTCATCTAAGGAGCCTGAAGCAAGAGAAAAGGCTGCTTGCTCATAATCTGCTCTCTTTAGAAGGGGTGGCACGCACCTATCACTGTTGTGTGCAGCAGTATCAGAGATGAGCAGGCTGTGCTGACAACAGAGTGTCAGGTCAATTTGCACACTTGATCCCAGAGTCCAGCAGGAATACACAATGTGCAAATGCACAAACATATTTCTCTTGGCCAAGGCAGGGCTTCAGAAATACTATAAAGCTTTTGATAAGCTTGCGAAAGAAATACGACTCTTTAAAATACCAAATACCAAATTAATCTTTTGGACCATTTATCTGTTGACAGCAATAATTTGGGTTTTGTTCCATTCTTGCACAAAGGAATTGCACAAAGCATTATCTTACACCGGTTTATTTAAACGTTTTAACAATACTTTCTATCAGTTTCCCTAGAACATTCTTTAAAATAGTTGGCCCATAATTTCCAGGAAAAACTCTTGGATTCCTTTTTAAAAAATAAAGTTACAGTGATCACTTTCCAGTCCTCAGTGATGGAGGCAGACCTTAGGGACAAGCTACTTATTTAATTAGAAGATCAGCAATTTCACATTTGAGTTCTTTAAGAATATTCGGATGGATTTCATCTGGTCCTGGCACTTGATGGTTTTTATTTTGTCAATTAGACCTAGAACTTCATCTCTAGTCGCCATTATTTGCCTCAGTTCCTCAAACTCCCTTCCTGCGAAAGTTAGTTCAGGCACAGAGATTTGTACAGTATCTGAATACTTTTGTTTAAGGAAGACATTGCCTAATAATACATATCTACAAGTACAAACCTGCCAACCTAGCAGTTCGAAAGCACGAAGTGCAAGTAGATAAATAGGTACTGCTCCAGCAGGAAGGTAAACAGCATTTCCATGTGCTGCTCTGGTTCGCCAGAAGCAGCTTAGTCATGCTGGCCACATGACCCGGAAGCTGTACGCCGGCCCCCTCAGCCAATAAAGTGAGATGAGCGCCGGAACCCCAGAGTCGTCCACGACTGGACCTATTGGTCAAGGGTCCCTTTACTTTACAAGTACAAAGCAGAATTGTCCCTGGAACTTTTGTAAAGGTTAAACTCACAATATATGCAATATATTCTGCCTAGCACAATCTCAGCTTTTGTTGTTGGAAAGTAAGCTTCCAGCTTTCTCAGTTTTGGAAAAGTCTTTTTAATTTGCTACAAATGACAAAAAAAAACTAATCAATGACCAATTCAGTGTTGTTGTTAAAAAAATCATGATAAGCTGTCTTATGTGTTTAAAATATAACATCACACACGACAAGACTTCTAATGGCTAGTTGTGATTTTATTAAAATTAAATCATTTCAGTGATAGCTACAAAGTAACACCAAGGTTGTTGTTTTTATGAACGAACATCCAAAGATAATTTCTTATTTTCATTGAGGTGTGTAAAAGCTGCCACCTTGTGTCAGAACACAGAAAGCGTGAATTTTCATATTTTCTCTTTCTCGATTGTACTTTGATGTTCCCTTGCAAGAATTTGACCGCAGACATTTCAATGCCCATCATGTTCTCCTAAACAATTCTCTGATCTATTTTAGGAGGGGATATTCATTCAACAGTTTATCAGTAACCCTCAGATTATCTTCTCCATAGAATCCAGTTTCCAGCTGAAAACTAAAAGTTTATAAAATCCAAAATCCCTTTCATTTCCCAGTATTAGTTTCTTCCCACAGTGCACATGGATACAGATATTCCTCACTCCCTACATTTTGTTTAATTAACTTACTCTGAAGTATTAGGAGCCCAATCTCCAAAGGTTTACTCTAAAATTCATTGCAATTCCCCACTTACAATGTAAAAACACTGGGGCGCCAGTTCTTTCCCACTTGTCAGTCACGCCAATCATGCTTCACTCTCATTAGTCACACCACTGGACTGTTCTTAACCTGAAGCACCACTTTAGCTAATGGGGCCTTCTGCTGCTGCCGCGTGCTTTCTGTTCTCATCCTGAAGCAAAGTTCTTAACCTGAAGCACTATTTCTGGGTTAGCGGAGTCTGTAACCTGAAGTGTATGTAACCTGAAGCGTATGTAACCTGAGGTACCACTGTACTGTTAATTGGTGACTTCAATGTACCCCATCCCACTTATGATGTTTATTAATCTTTATACCATATTTGGGCCTGGTAACCCATCAAATCCCCTTCATGGATCACTGCCTTGTCGTGGTGAAGAGGCTTGAATAACTCAGAGGAGCTATGAGCTATGCCATGCAGGGCCACCCAAGATGGACAGGTCATAGCCGAGACTTTAGACTAAATGTGATCCACCTGAAGAAGGAACTGGCAATCCACTTCAGTATTTTGCCAAGAAAACTCTATGGACACAAAAAAGGAGAAGCTTTGAGAAAGTGAGAGTTTCCAAGGCATGCTCTGGTTAATGGGGTCACAGAGAGTTGAACATGACTAAGACGACTAAACAACAAACCCATCAAATAGAGGCCTCCTCTAAATGTCAAGCATTTGACAACGTTTCCACAAAACATGGCAATGGATTTGTAGGAAAATGCGCTATACAATAGTGCATATGGCTCCATGGCCAAATCTGTGTTGGTCCTTATTCATTAAAGCATATTTATGCAGCATATTGTTGCATGCTGTCCCATTCTCCAAGGGCTCAGGCATACAACCTCCCCTCCCCCCCCCCCAAAAAAAACCCCTCATAGCTGTATTTATACTGAGGCTAAGGACTCTGGTTGGAAATTCAAAGCTGCCAGAGCCAACCTGCTCCATATATCATCAAGCCCTAAAACCTGGAAAATAATAAACAAACCAAAGCCGCAAGCTATCAGTTATCAGAAGATTGATTAGTTATTATTTGTTTATATATTGCTGGTAGGGAAACTAGCTGAGGGAGTGTTATGTACTAAGCTTGGATCCTAGAACAATAGGCAGCTAGGATCCTAGAATGCAACAACCTGACTGGCCTGCGGGAGCCGCTCAATCAGACCCCAGGAGGAAGTTAATCAGCCTATTAGGCCGGTAGGATACTAGGATGCAACAACTGATTGGCCATTGATACCGTGCATCTAGGCTCTAGCTCCAGGACCCATGGGACCCAGAATGGCAACCGACAGCAGCTTCACTGGGAAGTGTACGCCACCCGGTTTCAGTTCCTCCTAGAGGCAAAAGACGTCACAGACGCCGCCAAGAAGAGGGCAACCTTCTTCAGAATCTGCGGAGAGGAGATGTTCAAAATCGCCTGGGCTCTCCTTGCCTGAGATAGTTTCTTTATTTTTTCATGTTCAGGGTGACAGGCTGCTGTTGTGGGTCTTGCTCTGCCCCTCAAGGTGGGAGACAGGAGAGAATTGGGTGCTGTAAGGTATTTTGCTTGTAGGATTCCCACCTCTGCCTCTGTTTGCTCCCACCCCCTTTCCCCTCCAGGTTTTGTTTATTATAATATGAGCACTGTGTCTGTTGACTGGTTGGCTTCAGTGGGAATGTGTCCTACCTCAGGGTCTGTTGGTGGAACCTGCCCCTTCTCATCCATGGTGAGAGATGGCAGGGAAAAGTGAGATAGGAGTTGCTTGAACTATGGTTTTTCTGCTTCTTGCCGTAGGATTAATTGGCATTCCTAATACATCTCCAGTGCAATTGTTTCATATTTTGTGATTTTAATATCTCAGGAGTCACCAGCCTTCTGCACCTGAACCGTAACCCCCAGATTCCAAACTTTCATTAAGGAAAAAAGAAGGAACCCACAAGTTTCTAGCATTTTTATGACCTGAGATATGAGGCAAAAAGCAGATACAAATTTTCCCAACAACTTGAGAGTTTCTTAGTGAGAAATGAGCCTTCGACATATGAAGAATCATGACGAATGCTGGATCATAAGGTACAGACACCATTCTTTTCATTTGTTTGTAGAATATATATATATATAGGATATATGAGGCTTCCTTTGATATATGAGGATTTGTGAAGAATGTTGAAAGACACACACAGAGAGAGAAATTCAATAGCATATGATACCTGTTTCCTTCTTTTTTCTTATTCAATGTTTACTGCACTGAAACAATAACACGAGCAAGAAGAAAAAGAAATGGTCACAGTCTAAGGAAGGGAGATGCAAACACGAGGAAACCAATGAGCACAGCGAGAGGTCTGCTTGATGCTTCTGCTACAGCAGTTCCTATTTTATTATTTATTCATTTCATTTATGAACCACGTTCCATGAAACATTCTGAAGTGATTGAGAAATATAAACAAAACAAAAACATTTCCAAACTATTTCAAACCCAGTTCCTGTGGCTGAAGAAACAAAGTCTTGCTCAGTTTAAAAAGTGGCTTAACCCTTCTGCAATGGAAACTTCCATGCTGAAGACCACAGGCAAAGATGACATTCTGTGGATCACAAACTACCCACCCTGATTCCGCCTCCTCCCTGCCCATCAGTCATATACAGCATGGTCAGATTTCTTGTTTGGGCTTTCCTTCCTCAGGACAGGAGCATGACCACACCCCTGGGTCCCCAGTCTACATATGGACGGGGCAGGGGGGGATGCAACAGTTTAGGCAGGGCCAGCAAGCAAGGTCCTTCTCTCTTCTCCAAGTAAATTACAGCTGCATGGAGGAAGTGCCTGAATACGTTTAGAGTCATAGCATGTAGCCACCAGATCACACATTTTGCTGTACACACGTAGAATGCACACTGGTGCTGTTGTTTGTACTGTGCAGTGAACGAAGACCCAGTATCTGTGTTCATAACTGAACAAATCATAGATGATGTGACAATATGGTGGGACCTCTTGATGTCTGCCCTTCTAGTCTGGTTCTCCAAGTAATTAGTCACTTTACATTCCATACATTTCCTATTAAACTGGCAGATATGAAAAGTGATGTTACTGAGGGTTCAGATGTTCCTGAAGCTCAAGAATTTATTGAAATCTGAGGCCATGCACAGTCTTAGAAAGCTTAAGAAGTAAATACAGACATATGCTTGAGAGGTTGTGTGAATGGGGATATCAGAGGGATGCTCAACAAATGCTGGGATTGGGCAAATGAGTTGTGTTGGCAAAGTCACTTAAATAATGCAAACAGAGTACAGAGAGAAAACTCCTGGTAACACTTTACTGAGCAAACTGGACAAAAACAGTGTGAAATCTGAGGAGAAATAAGCAGAGAGGTTTAGTTCAGGCCTTGTACATAGCAAGGCAACATTCAGCCAAACACATACAGGGAAGAAACTCCCTCAGAAGGGCACATGCAATCAGAATAAATGCTACCTCTGCAAAGATCATGCCACTCTCATTGGTTGCTAAGCAACACTCTCTCACACACCCTTGGGTAGTTGATTAACACTGAGAACAGAATTAACTCTTAACTTGCACACTGAATGATCCCTGCTGTTGCACTTCCAACAAGTTAAAGCAGAGATATAAAGATACAAAAATAAATAATGCTACCGCTAATTGAGGTCAATTTTTTGTGGGCTGCAGATTAGGTTCTGATTTGCCTCTAGGGCATCTGTTATACAAGCTTGCTCTACAAATTCCTTTCTGAAGAATCACAGAAAGCAAATAGTACTGGTATGGAATTATTTTATGTATTAAAGATTAATCACATCTCAGTGTATACCTAGTTTGCAAAATGAATGTGTTGGCAATGGATCTCTGGGGATGCCTACTCTCATATTCTTGCAAGCTGTGCATTATTAGACCACTTTCATTCAAAAAGTATTTGTTGCCTAGGGAAAAACACAGAAATGAAGAAGCTAAATGTACATAATATACCCTACAAAGCCATTTAAATGCCAGACCTAGTGGAGCAGGGAAGTAGCTTAATTATATATTTTTTCTGCATTTCTTAGCAGTTCTAGCTTTTGAATTAGAGCAGGATCTGTTTCTGATGGAGCAATTTGTATTTGTCAAATGCCTCTAATATTTTTTTTTTAAAAATGATATAATGTACAGACACATCTTATTTCAAGCTAATGCTCTTATTGTATAACAAAAATGGAGTGTGTATAACATAAGAAAAGTAGCAGAAGACCCCAAGAACGAATTGTTTCTTTGAGAGCTTCCTGAAGGCAATATACAGTTTAGTCAACTGCTGGTGCCTTGTATTATTTAATGATTCGTTGAACATTTGTATGTCATGACTAGGGTTCATTTCCTTTCCTTAGATAAATACTTGAGGTGCCAGAGTCCTCTGAGGAATGATGAATGACTTCCTAGACATCATCGTAAGGAAGTCATTCTTCACGACTGTTCCAAAATCTGTTACACATCAAATTTCCTATGCACTGCCGCCACTGTTGTCAACATTTTCCAAGGTGTGTTTCACTCATTTTCAGTATGTCCTAAAGCAACAAGACACTCTTCAATCAGTTGGATAAATCAGTGGTAGTCCTAAACCAGTTTTTCTGAGTTAGTGTATGGCCTCCCCATGCATATATAGAATACACATCATACTGAATATATTAAGTAAGGGCTTCCTTTTCCATTTTAATTAGAAATGTGTATTCTTACTGTCCTTGATGTAATAATGTTGTTGTTGTTAAGTCGTTTAGTCACGTCCGACTCTTCGTGACCCCATGGACCAGAGCACACCAGGCACTCCTGTCTTCCACTGCCTCCCACAGTTTGGTCAAACTCATGCTGGTAGCTTCGACAACACTGTCCAACCATCTCGTCCTCTGTCGTCCCCTTCTCCTTGTGCCCTCCATCTTTCCCAACATCAGGGTCTTTTCCAGGGAGTCTTCTCTTCTCATGAGATGACCAAAGTACTGGAGCCTCAGCTTCACGATCTGTCCTTCCAGTGAGCACTCAGGGCTGATTTCCTTCAGAATGGATAGGTTTGATCTTCTTGCAGTCCATGGGACACTCAAGAGCATCGGTAGGCAAGGTTTCCCGCTCCTGGGCCGGTTCACTCCAGTGAAGATCCCTCCGTGGCCCGGATTGCGCACATGCCCACAATTTCCTGCATCTGCGTCTGTGCAGATGTGATTTCTGGCACCATGGAAGTGTGCTGCACTAGTTTAGTGCAGCCTGCAGGGACTCACCAAGCGGGCAGCTCGGTTTGGGGGTGGCTTGTGGACCAGTTAAACCACCTCCATGGGCCGCTTGCGGCCCATGGGCCTTAGGTTGCCTACCCCTGTTCAAGAGTCTCCTCCAGCACCATAATTCAAAAGCATCAATTCTTCGGCGATCAGCCTTCTTTATGGTCCCACTCTCACTTCCATACATCACTACTGGGAAAACCATAGTTTTAACTATACGAACCTTTGTCGGCAAGGTGATGTCTCTGCTTTTTAAGATGCTGTCTAGGTTTGTCATCGCTTTTCTCCCAAGAAGCAGGCATTTTTTAAATTTCATTTGCCAGGCCCATAATAATTATGGCACAGTAAATTGCAAATGCATTTTTCTTTTAGGAATTTGACTCTTGATATTTCTATTAATGCTTTAGCCACATAGAATTTTTTAGTCATATGGATGTTCCTTTTATGTATGAAGAAGGGCAAGCAGCAGGACCAAGTGGAGGGGGCAAGGGGGGCACTTGACCTAGAGTCTCAAGCTCAAAGGGAGCCTCAACGTGAACTCAATGCTTGTTAATCTGTTGGCATAAATGAGACAGGAGCAAACCCAATGAAACTCTTTTCCTGGGACATCTGCAATATGTTCCCATCCATCCAAAAGAATATTGGTGTATCAAAAAGATGCTAAAAGCTTTAGAAGATCCCTTGCACTGCAGGGGGCTGGACTAGAACTAGATGATCCTTGGGCTCCCCTCCAACTCTACAATTCTGTGATTAAGGATCAGCAAGGATGTATGTCCTTTGCTAATTTCCAAATGAACTTCCAAATGAAGAACAGGACTAATATCTTATTTGATGGCTCGGCTTTTGGTGGTTCTTAACCGAATCATAGAATCATAGAAAGTTGGAAAGTACCCCAAGGGTCATCTAGTCCAACCCCCAGAAATGCAGGAATCTCAACTAAAGGATCCATGGCAGATGGCCTTCCAACCTCTGCTTAAGAACCTCCAAGGATGGAGAGTCCACAAGCTCCCAAGGGAGTTTGTTCCACTGTTGAACATCTCATACTGCCAGAAAGTTCTTCCTGATGTTTAGTCAAAATCTCCTTTATTACTTGAAGCCATTGGTTCAAGTCCTAGCCTCTGGAGCAGGAGAAAACAAGCTTGCTCCATCTTCCATGTGATAGCCCTTGAGTTATAGTGGTACCTCGGGTTACATATGCTTCAGGTTACATACACTTCAGGTTACAGACTTTGCTAACCCAGAAATGGTACCTTGGGTTAAGAACTTTGTTTCAGGATGAGAACAGAAATCATGCTCCGGTGGCGTGGTGGCAACAGGAGGCCCTATTAGCTAAAGTGGTGCTTCAGGTTAAGAACAGTTTCAGGTTAAGAACGGACCTCCAGAACGAATTAAGTACTTAACCTGAGGTACCATTGTATTTGAAAATGGCTATCATATCTCTTCTCAGTCTTCTCTTTTCCAGGCTAAACATACCCAGCTCTTTTGACCATTCCTTATAAGGAACATGTCTATTTTTAATAGACAACCATTTTAAATGAAATGTGTCCATTTTAAATAGATGTTTTAATTGACAGCAGGCCATATGAAAGTTCTCTTGCTGCTTATTACCTTGTGATTTCACTGCAACATGCAAGTCACTATTTGGTGCTGCAGTTGTATCAGACTAAAGTTTTTTAAGTTTTGAAAGAATGAAGAGGCAGGCCTGTGCAGCTGAAACCTCTTTGCCATTAATGCCAAATGCTGCTTATATTCCTTTCCCCAAAGAACATAAATTTCTTTTCAGATCCCATTAGGGAGAGAAAGGAGGCCTCCTCAACTGAATCCTCTTTGGCAGTGATGGTAAATTTGATTCTCTCTTATTTTCTTCCCCCAAGCAATATAACATAAGGTTTTCTTTAGGCATCCCACACTGGGGCAGTTAATAGCTATTAACTGTTGTTTTCACAGAACTTTGAGTGTGTAACATACATTTTGCAACCCTGGGAGGCAAGCTATTAATACCTTCATTTTATGTATGAAGAACTGAGCCTGAAAGCGACTTGCCCTATGGCAGGGGTCAGCAAACTACGGCCTGGGGGCCGAATACAGCCCACTGGGCTCATAAATCCGGTCTGCGGACCCTGCAGCCCAGTCAGTCAGTCCCAGCGCTAAACTGGCACGGTGGAAAGGCCTCGCTGCGCAGGGACTGACTTCTGCAATGCTGGCACGGCTTTGGATTGGCTGCAGGAAGCTCCTGCAGCCAATCCAAAGCCGTGGACGCATCTGAGCAGGCGGCAACGCTGGTGTGGCTTCCGATTGGCTGCAGTGGCTTGGGCTCTGTGCCCCGCGGACCTCTGGCCAAGGGAGAGGACAATGACACTGCCAAAGACAAGGTGGTGGTGGCAGCTGAGGCATGAGTGGGGGGTCCTTTTGGGAGAGGGGGGTCCGTCCCCACACAAGGTCTGAGGGACAGTGGACCGGCCCCCTCCTGAAAGAGTTTGCTAACCCCTGCCCTATGGCATTCAGTCGGTCCTCAGTAAAGCAGGGATGATGCACAGATGTAAGATCTACAAGCTGTCTGCTAATGTACAAACGTCTTGCTCTCAGCATTATATTCTGTGATTGTTCTGTGTGGTTGTGCAATAATGTCATTATGATATTGGCTTTAAACTGTAGTTTGGTTGAACTTTCAGTAAAACGAGTACAGGGATAATTTCTTGCATAGAATAAAAATGTAAGTGTGTCATCACGCAGCCCACATTGGAGGGTTTGTAGTGCTGCATCACTGTTCTGGATTTGCATGAAGTCAGGGTGGGGTAGAGGATGCAAGAGAGAAGACAGGTTGTACAGCAGCAATTGCCCATGGCATGGGAGCAAGAAGGGAGGGACACTGAGAGGAGAAAAGATGTGGTTCCAAACAAGGTTTGAGTGCAGTGAGAAGAGAGTTGGGAGAGGCTGTGTTGTGTTAGCTTTATGGTGGTAGCCTCTGTGTTGTACCCATTTGTGCTATTTCTCCTTGTAACCCGTCATGTCTTTCACTCCCAGTGCTACGGTGTTGTCGTCAACATGCACAAGCAACATTAACAAGCAAGCACACACACACCACTTTCCATCCACTGAACTAAACCTACCACTACACCCCACAGCAGCGGCACCTAATTGCTGCAAAGACCACATGTTTTGTGAGACTTTCCCAAAGTGCTCAGCACACAGCTGGAGACAGTGGAAGCCCAAGTAGCACGGCGGTGGCTGGCAAAGGAGTGCCCTTGTTCTGGGTGCCCAGTGGGAGTTGAGCAGGCAGAGCAGGGCAGGACTCCCATTCTGCTGCCTATTCCAATCTGCCACCTGAGACATGTGGCTCAACGAAACTCATGATACATCCAGCTATGCTTAGGGTTAATAATTGAGGTGGGGTGTGTGTATGAAAAGCACCAATACACCATTACTAGTATATAGACTCAGGCTGGAACCTGAACCCATTCAATTCCCTCTACAGTTTACGTGCTGCTGTCATTCACTGTGGATTACTAGGAAAGGCAAGCTGTATATTTTTGCAGAAAAAACTAAAGTGAAATTTTGCACATTTGAGCTTATTCCTATGTCTACCACTAGGGGGAGCATTTTAGTTTTCAAATATCTGTGTGTACAGTATTCTCCCGATGGCTTGGTTATCTGGTTCATTCCTTTTGTTCATGTCGCCTCAAACTTTGATCAGCAGCAACAGCAGAAGAAGTCATTTTAAGTAGTGGTGGTTAGGCAGAGAGGAGTAGCCCCCTCTCAAACGCAGGACAGAGTCTGACATCGCTAAACTGTGGCGGGCTGCTAGTTATTTAATTTATTACAATTTATTACATTTGTAGTGCCATTTATCCATTGGATCGAAAGATCTAGGGGTCCTTTGACACAGGCACATTGTACTGTGGCAAATGTGATATCAAATGAGCCTATGCTCATTTGTAGGTACACAATTTTTACTCAGACCACTGTTCTTGCAGGTAGGGGACGTTAAATGCGAATTCTCAAGTAAGCACACAAAATATTTTTGGAGCAATGTTTATTCCAAACTAATGGTGGTGTTGGGAAACTGGCAACTCCCATTTGCATGTAAGTATATCTAAGATCTATTTATAGTTAGCTGACATTTTCAACATTCCAGCAAAAATTTTGTATTGCGTGAAAACAATCACACTCGCCTGGTACCCTAGCCTGAAACTGCAAGACACTGATAACATTCTGTGACTTCCAAAGAAATCTGGGTGTTCTGTTTATTTCAGTCAAGAAATATGATACAGTATTTATGAATATAAACATTCTGACTCGACGGTTCATTGCTCTTCAAATAAAAAAGCTCTTTTTTCAAAGCAGCAGCAGACATGAGCACACACTAGAATATTCTGCAAAGTGGCCTAGGCCACCCACAAAGCTTTGTGAATTTCATTTTTAATTCCTGCTCCTCTTTCTCTACAATGAAAGGTAATACATGACTGTTTTCAAGTGAAACGACTGCCCTCTTCTCACTGGTCAACATAGATTCGGAAAACCTAACTAACTACCAGCCAGTTGCTAATCTCCCTTTCCTGACCAATGTTCTGGAACAAGTGCAGATCACATCCAGGCGCTTGGGGAAAAAACTGATTTTCTGGATCCATTTCAATCAGAGTTTAGGCCTGGTTTTGGCACAGAAACTGCTTTGGTCACCCTGTATGGTGACCTCTGTCAAGAGAGAGACAATGAAAACATATCCCTGTTAATTCTTCTTGACCTCTCAGTGGCTTTCGATACCTTCAGCCATGGTATCCTTCTGGAGCGACTGTCCAAACTAGGGTTAGGTGGCACCACTTTGCAGTAGTTTCAGTCCTACTTGGATGGTCATTCCTAGAGGGTGTTGCCTGGGAAATGCTTTGCAGCCCTGTGGAACCTTCAATATGGAGTTCTGCAGGGCTCAATCCTATACCTTACATTGTTTAACATCCACATGAAACCGCTGGGTGGGGTTAACCTCTGTTGTCAGCAGTATGCTGACTCTATTTCTCTTTTACATCTGTAGGTAAGGCAGTGGAAGTGCTAGACCGGTGTCTTGCCTCTGTAATGGACAGGATGAGAGCCAACAAACTGAAGCTCAATCCAGATAAGACTGAGGCACTGTTAGTGGGTGGTTCCCTAGACAAGAAGGGTGGGAGGTCGCCTGCTCTTGATGGGGTTACACTTCCTCTGAAGGAGCAGGTTCATAGCTTGGGGGTACTCCTAGATCCTTTGCTGTCGCTTGAGGCTCAGTGGACCTTATGTTTTTAGTAACTTGCATAGGATTGTCCCATTAGTGAGTGATAGTGCAAGAGCCCTATCTTCATATCAGAGTGAGCAATAAATCTTTACACAACTTCTTCCCTTTTTTTGAAATGGTCTTTAGTCTCTGGAGCTGCTAGCTACAGTTCATCACAATAGTGCAATAGCAGGGTGATTTGTAGAACTTGTATGATGTATCCAAATTTGTAGAACTTGTATGATGTATCCAAATCTGCAACCTCAATTTGCAATTGAGAATGGGTAAGAAATACTTTAAATAAGTAAAACAAAATAAAGATGGCAGTGGGGCATCAAGGCAAAGGAAGAATCAGAACTGCATAAACTGCTAGTGAATGTAACTTTCTGGTAAATGGGGAATGAAAGTCAAACTGCTTTTTAAAAAAGAAAAGAAAAAGCTAAGAGCTAGGGGGAGAGAAGTGTGCAACTTACATCACTGTTGATCACTCCAGCTCTCAGCTGAAGACTGAATTTCTTCTCAGTTGAGTATCCTAAAATGTTTTCCCTGTATCCCATGTCAATTGAAAAAGAACCCTCATAATTTGTTTTCCTTGGCTTTGTAGAATAGGTCACTCTCCGCCCCGAAACTAAAGGCTTGAGATTGTAAGAAGACGTGCTAAGACACCTTACTTGCTCAAAAGCCCAAACCAAAAATACTATCCTTCACTTGCCAGATATGATTAGTCATTATTTCCATGTCTATTTTAACATCCTTATCTGATGATTGGATAGATACTATGAGTCATGACTTTCCCTAGTCAACTGTTATGCTGTTGTTTTGTCTCCCAGAAGTGCATGTGGGCTCCTAATTAATTTAGGCACGCTATGCAAGGAGTGAAATATAGTATGTATGAGAAGTATTGGAAGAGGTTAGTTTCCTCCTGGGGTCTGCTGTTAGCAGACTGGGGTCAATGGTGGCTTTGCACTAGTAGAAAGTGATGTGGAGCACCCACCTTTCACACACTGTACCCCTACATATCTTCAAAAGCTGCCCCTGAGGATTGGGGAAACTCTACAGAATAAAAGGTAAAAAGGTAAATGGCCTCTGGATAGTAAATTCCAGTCAAAGGCAACTATGGGGTGCAGCACTCATCTCGCTTCAGACCGAGGGAGCTGGTGTTTGTCCGCAGACAACTTTCCAGGTCATGTGGCCAGCATGACAAAACCGCTTCTGGCACAGCAAAACACCGTGACAGAAGCCAAAGAGCACAAAAACACCATTTACCTTCCCACCTCAGTGGTACCTATTTATCTACTTGTACTGGCATGCTTTCAAACTGCTAGGTTGGCAGAAGCTGGGACAGAGCAACGGGAGCTCACAGTTGCGCATATTCTAACTGCCAACCTTCTGATAGGCAAGCCCAAGAGGCTCAGTAGTTTAGACCACAGCGCCACCCGCGTCTCTTGTCTCTATAGAATAGTATGGGATATGGCACAGAGGACTACAGGAGATATCATAGAACAAAGTCACCATTGGAGACAACCCAGGATGTTTAACAAGCTTAAAGAAATCCTCATATATAGCAAATAGGTTTTCCACATGCCCTGTGCTTGGATTATCCACCCAGTAATGTGTTTAATCAGAATTTCTTCTATATATTATACTGAGATGGATCTATTTTGCTGACATGTCCAGCATATAATTATATTTTAAGTCAAAAATAATAATCTCATTTCTGTATGATCAGTTGATATAGCCAAGTTATATTAGGATCTGAGTCTTACAGTCAAGAAATTTATGAGAGTTCATCTCCAGTGTGGTAAAAGGCAGGCTTCCAATTCTGAGCTGTGTAAGTCTTTGAGGGACATGGTTTTACTACAACAGAGGTCCATTTTCAGAGGTGGAAGCTTATAGGATACTTGCCCTTAATTTATGTTCTGACCAAGACATCTCACTGGGGAACCAGTGGGTGCTTCGAGACTGTCAGTATTTTTCAGGTGGGATTCAACCACAACCTGGCAAATTGAGGCTGTGTAATTAAAGTCGATCTGCAGTTCTTGCAAAACAAACCCGTTTCCCCAAAAGAGAAGATTATTATTATTTTTTTGCAATAAGCGGTGGAAAAACACACTGGAAAGTGTGGCATATTGCTTAACACAACATCATCCTATCTCCCTGTAAACAAATCAGGATGAATGCTAATTAAATTGCCATAGTTTTCTAATCTTGCTGCAAATTCTGCCGAATGCTCATTTAATAGGTCATCTGCAAATGACCCAAATCTCTTAAAGTATTGCTTTAATAAAAGAAGGGTGTGCTAACACCTGCTCAATTGCCCTTTACCTAGATCTTTATGGAAATTTCATGCACTTCTTAAGTACCTTAGCGCAAAGTCAAAAGCACAGGAAGAAATGTCTCCAAAAGACATTAAATCTCATTTGGTTATTCCTGCACAAACCATGCCACTAATGTTTACTAAAAAAGTTATTAGATCTGCAACGCTGGTCAAAATGGACTATTATGAATTATACTACTGTATTTTTCGTCCCATAGGACGCTCCATCCCATAGGACGCACCTAGTTTTTTGGGGGGGAAATAAAGGAAAATTTTTTTTCCTTTATTTTCCCCCCAAAAGCAGGTCGGGGAAACCAAACCAGGTCGAGGAAGGGCGCTGCACCTCCCTGAGCTTGTGGGGCTGGCCGATGTCTGCCTCAGGCGGCAGGCTGCTATCCGCAGCGTGGGGAGCCCTGCGGGGAACTCCTGCAGGGCGCCCCACGCTGCGGATGTCTGTCCGGCGCGCGGGACACTCTGCTTCAGGGTGCTCCGCCCGCCCGGCGGCAGGCTGCTATCCGCAGCGTGGGGAGCCCTGCGGGGAACCCCTGCAGGGCTCCCCACGCTGCGGATGTCTGCCCGGCGCACAGGGCGCTCTGCTTCAGGGTGCCCCGCCCGCCGGGTGGCAGGCTGCTATCCACAGCATGGGGAGCCCTGTGGAGAACTCCTGCAGGGCTCCCCACGCTGCAGATGTCTGCCCGGCGCACGGGGCGCTCTGCTTCAGGGTGCTCCACCCGCCCGGCGGCAGGCTGCTATCTGCAGCGTGGAGAGCCCTGCGGAGAACTCCCACAGGGCTGCCCAGGCTGCGGATGCGCTCCCGAAGCGCTGGGCGCTCTACTTTCAGGTCGCCCGATGCTCGGGAAGCAGGCTGCTATCCGCAGCCTAGACATCCCTGCCGGACCTCCTGCAGGGCTGCCCGGGCTGCGGATGTCTTCCTGAAGCCTGGAGAGCGAGAGGGGTCGGTGCGCACCCACCCCTCTCGCTCTCCAAGCTTCAGTGAAAGCCTGCATTCACCCCATAGGACGCACCCAGATTTCCCCTTCATTTTTGGAGGGGAAAAAGTGCGTCTTATGGGGCGAAAAATACGGTAACTACTGCTACTACTACTACATAGATTCATATAGCTGCCCAGTAAATTCCCAAAAATGATATACAATAAGAATGAAACAACAACAATAAGCTATAAATGACAGCAAAATACTTCATTGCATAAAGGCTGCACATTTACAGTCTGGGTTAAAAACAGTTTTAAAAGTCTGGGTAATTTTTTTAAATTCCCTAGCATTAAAAAAAAGGTGCATAAAAATGGAACTAGATGGAAAAGTTGCTCCAGTCAAGGGGCCACTGCTAAAAAGGCCTCAGCTGTGGCACCCAGAGCAGGGCCTCTAAAGAGGATCTTAAGCTTCAGGTAACTGATCCCAGATGCAAGTGGGAGGGTCTTACATGCAGGCAGGGGTGCCAACCTGAATAAAATATTGGGGAGGCAGGTAAGGCCCGCCCCACATAATCACATGATGCGGTGCACTTGAATGGCAATGCCCATCAACATTGGGGGACCCAGCACCTTCAAATATTTCATGGGGGGGGGGAGCTGAAGACCGCTCGGCCTCTAGGAGTTGGCTCCTATGTATGCAGGTACCAAACTCCACCATAATGTGGGGGAATCAGGATGCCATGTTGAAGAGGGAACCAGAGATGCTGTGACTTAGATAAGGCATGCATCTGAACTCATTGTTCACTTGGATATGGGAGTTGTTTGTAGGGTCAGGGTTTGCCAGCTCTCCATATCCAGGGAGCTGAGTTGCAAGCTTGAGGTTGAGCCTTTTCTCCAGGCTGTTCTTTATTTCTTTAATTACGCTAATGGCAAATTGGGAAGGGGCCTGCTCTTGCACTCAGGAGTCTCTGCCAAAGCATTTCCCCAATGCATCAATTAAATTTGCACTTAAGTGAATTTCAACAGGGCCCTGAGCAAGGTTTGTGGAATGGAGCCCTTGGTAATGCTCAATGCTAATGAGGTATTTACTTCAGAGTTACAAGCCATTATTACCCTGCTTGCCTGAGTGATCAGGAGGGCTTCAGTCATTTTGTAGGGTGACCTGTTCCAATATAAAGAAGAGGGTGGGATGTGCTACCAAATAAAATTTTAACTCATGGGTCACCAAGACCCATTCTTCAAAGTATCTTAGTTTGTGTCTGATGACAAATATAAGATGCCATCTGCAGGGTTTTGGCTTTTTCCTGTGCGGAGGAGATTTTTTTTAAAAAAAGCCTTGCTGATCAGCATATTCAGAGCCTGTGCTTGTGGTTGTGACCTAAGGATGTCTCTGGGCCTGGGATGTTATTGGCCGCGCTTCTGAGAGAACAGGGGAAGGAGGGAGGGTTCCTGAGGGACTTAGTCATACTCCTGAAAATAGGCACCACTGTGGTCTTCCCTTTGGATACTCTTGTGGTTTCTCGTATGTTTATTTTCCTGGGATTACCTCAACAGTGGCAATACTTCAGTATAAAAATAGGTTAAACTTTTTTCTTTCTTTTTTCATCTAGCTGAATCTAGCCAAATTCACTAGTATCAAAGATGCCCTACGATAGCACTTGCTTAAATTTGTGAATGCATGTCAGTCCTTCGTAGGGGCATATTTAATTTTGCAATGCGAGCTGATGCCTTCTTCAGTTTTACTACAAAAATAAAAATCCCTTTCAATCTAAAGCCTCATCTGCACTATACAATTAAAGTTGTGTCAGGCCACTTTAATAGCCGTGGCTCCCTCCAAAGAATCCTGGGAGCTGTAGTTCGTTAAGGGTGCTGCGAGTTGTTAGGAAACCGCTATACCCTTCACAGAGCTACACTTCTCAAAATAATCACACACACCGTCTTCCCAGGGAGTTCTGAGGGCCAGACAGCCACACACACCCCAGAAGGCCACATTCAGTCTTTGGGTCAGTGGTTCCCTGATTTACCACACTATTTGTTTTCTTATTCTATAAATAAGAATGAATATCAGGTCATTTTACTTTCAAGAGAGAAAGTCTAACAGATAGCGTCAACATGACATGCAAATACAGGAAAGAAGTTCACAGTGTTCTTTTTCAATGAAAAGCAGCCTGGGAGGCTGAAACAGAGGGTTCCTGTGGAGTATTTACAATGAGAAACATGCATCTGGAATAGCCTTCCCCAGCTTTGCGCTGGCTGGGGTTGATGGGAGTTGTGGTTCAAATTATCTGGAGGGCTCTAGACTGACTGATCTAGAACCTTGGAGTGGGAGCAAACTTGGGAGTGATTTTGAGCAGAAAAAAATAACTAGCAGAGGAAGTGTTTAAAAAGACTCTCACCTGCTACAGCCTCCCAAGGCTGCTTTTCATTGAAAAAGAACTTAATCTGGGCTTCATCACTTGCATATAATTACTCGTTCGACTCTCAACTTTCTTTCATGTTTATTATGAAGTTTTCCAAAAAAAAAAACCCCTCACAGATATTCTTAGCCTGAGGTCCAGACTTAATTTTAGAAAACAGAAGAATTGTTTCATCACCCTGAAAACAGTTTTAAAGTGCTGTAAAAGCACTGTGTAAAAACACTGTTGCTATAATATTTCAGTTAATAGAGGGAGTTGCTAGGATATTATCTTAGTCAGGAAGTAAAGCTTGTTGCCATGAAGGAAAACTGACAGCCATTATGATACTTATATGCAAATAACATCCTGATTTCTCAACAAATTCCATTGGAGCAATGCTCCTGCGGTCCTACCACTCACACTCCCTGTTTGACACACAAGCTTTCTTTTACAGAGTTGAAAATCCGGATGGAAAAGTTGTTGAGCTTTTTTAGGCACAGTTATAGAGCTTGTTGGGGGTGGCAAAATTGTATGTCAAATGCAACATTCCAGATGTGTCCGGGAAATTCTGGACATCTGGCAACCCTAGAAATTCCATTTCACACAATGCACTTAGGACATGTATTGCCATAAGTCAGGGAACTGGAGTCCCCAGAGATGACTCCAGTTCCCATCAGTCCGAGCCAGCATTCTCCATGAATAAGGATGATGGGAGCTGCATTCCACAACATCTAGCAGGCCACAGTTTTCCCATCCCTGCCATAACACATGTCAGTGACCAGAGTTGATTCCAAGTTTTGGATGGCTCTGGGGCAAGATACCCTCCATGAGTCATAATGGGGAAAGGATTATAGCTTGGTTTTAGAGAATCTGTCTTGGATGAAGAGGTTCCGCTTTTCAATCCCTGACATCTCCAGGTAGGACTGGGGGAGACTCTATGCTTCAAATCCTGGAGAGTTGATGCCAGTCAGTGTAAACAATGCTGAACTAGATGGACCAATGGTCTGACTTTGAAGAAGGAATCTTCCCACGATCCTATGGTCTCCCCTCTCTCAGGGAGTCTATGTGCAGCAGGACCAGGCTGCTCTTTAAAAAAAAAAAATTATCCATATGCCCCCTGCTGGGATGTGGGCCCTTGGCAGATACCCAAGCAACCCAACCCTTGATGCAGATCCCTGGCAAAAGCTGTTAGCATATGCACCACTTTTGAAAGATTGGAGCAATTGATGAAAGATAGGCCTATCAATGGCTGGTAGCCATGACCAAAACAAGGCTTCTATGTTTTGATTCCCACCTGCTGGGTCAGAGGTAGGGCTGGGTGATACATATATATATACTCTAAAACTAAAGTCCATATTGTGATATCGGTTTCATAGTTTTTGACTTGGCAATATATCGTGAATGGGTGCATGTGCATGGGTGGGTGGCCGCGTTATGCAAAAATCACGTGGGGAAAACCATGAAGCCAACCAATACCTCTATGGAGCTCCATCCTTATTTCATTCACTCTGATATATCAGTATATCATGATGTTTAACTGATGATATATCACAAAGTTGAAAATCAGATATCACCTGGCCCTACTGTTCGCCTCTATAGTTCCATCCTTATTTTAAACATATATTGGTTATATTGTGATATTTAGCTGGTCAGAGGCAGAGGCATTGAACTAGATGAAGCTTTGCTTTGGTCTAAGCCAGCACAGCAGTCTTTATGTTCTTAGTGCAAAAACCTCTCTTGTCAACATCTTTTTGCTGGAAATCTTCCCAAAAGCCATTTGTCCTACCTTTTCATGAGCAATTGCAAAGATGATTTCATCTATACTTAATAGAATTTATTGCCAGGGGAACCACGTGGCAAAGAGCCACCAAGGCAAAAACAATGCAATGATTTTTGCCAAACAGTCTCATCATGGAGATTCAAAACCATCCCCCTAAAGCACACCATTCTTGCTTCCTAGGATTTAATATGTTTGCACTGTAAGAAGCACTTTTGCATCCATAAATCATCTAATCTTGATGCTTTTTGCTTAAACTGCAGACAGTGAGGGAAGTGAGGCCTCTGCATTAGTTAGCCCCTCGACTGACTTCAGGTCCAGTGTTGGACCATTTCGATTGGATACTCCCTACTGATGTGGATAGATTCCTCCAAGTTGGTAGGCCCACCACCTGCCTCCTTGATCCGTGCCCATCTTGGCTGATTAGGGAGTGTCCAGATGTTGCGCGGACAACTCTGGTTGAAATTATCAATTTGTCCTTGACACGGGGACATTCCCAGGGGAACTGAAGGAAGCAGTGGTGTGTCCACTCTTAAAGAAAACTTCATTAGATCCCTTAGACCTATCCAATTATCACCCAGTTTCAAATATTGCATACCTGGGTAAGGTAATTGAGAGAGCGGTTGCTGAACAGCTTGGTAGGTTTCTGGAGGAAACATCGGCATTAGATCCATTTCAGTCCGGTTTCCATCCTGGTTTTGGGACGGAGACGGCTCTGGTTGCCCTAACAGATGATCTCTGTAGACAACTGGATCAAGGCGGGTCAGGACTGCTGATCCTTTTAGATTTGTCAGCAGCCTTTGACATGGTCGATCATGATCTTCTGGACCACCGCCTCGCAGACGTGGGGATACAGAGCATAGCCCGTAACTGGTTGTGCTCTTTTATCTCTGGTCGGGGACAGAGGGTGGCACTAGGGAGGGAAATGTCGTCGCGCCACTCCTTGGTGTGTGGAGTGCCGCAGGGCGCAATTCTCTCCCCGATGCTTTTTAACATCTTTATGCGCCCCCTTGCCCAGATTATCCAGAGCTTTGGGCTGGGCTGTCACCAATATGCTGATGATACTGAGCTCTATCTGCTGATGGATGGCCACACCGACTCGGCCCCGAACACACTGACCAGATGCTTGGAAACTGTGGCTGGATGGTTTCGTGGGAGCCGATTGAAACTAAATCCTTCTAAGACAGAGGTCCTATGGCTAGGTCGGGATGGCATGGGGATGAGGGACCAACTCCCTTCTCTTGCGGGGGCCCAATTAGTGCCATTGCCTTCCGTTAAGAGTTTGGGTGTAATCCTTGACGCCTCCCTTCCCATGGAGGTGCAAGTTACAGCAACAGCCAAGGCGACATTTTTCCACCTTCGCCGCATCAAGCAGTTGGTCCCTTACCTTTCCCGCCCCGACCTGGCCACAGTGATCCATGCGACGGTCATCTCCAGGCTTGACTACTGTAATTCGCTCTACGCGGTGCTGCCCTTGAAGCTGTCCCAGAAACTCCAGCGGGTACAGAATGCTGCAGCGAGGCTCCTCACGGGGTCTCTGCCATTGGAGCATATTCACCCAGTGCTTTTCAAGCTGCACTGGCTCCCGGTGGAGTACAGGGTCAGATTTAAGGTGCTGCTTTTGACCTTTAAAGCCCTTCACGGCCTAGGACCCTTGTACCTACGGGACCGCCTCTCCTGGTATGCCCCACGGAGAGCCTCAGGGTCCATAAATAACAACATGCTAGTGGTCCCAGGCCCTAAGGAAGTTAGATTGGCTTCAACCAGAGCCAGGGCCTTTTCAACTCTGGCTCCGGCCTGGTGGAACGCTCTGCCTCATGAGACCAGGGCCCAGCAGGATCTGATTTCTTTCCGCAGGGCCTGTAAGACAGAGTTGTTCTGCCTGGCCTTTGGCTTGGAGCCAATTTGATTCCCTCCCTCCCTCTCTTTCTTATTTTTGGAGCACATCCAGGTCAGAGGAGGCCTGTGCATATGAGCACAAGCTATTTCCACTGCTCCTCCGACCCGGAAATAGCATATGCGCATGCGTATGGGCATGCACTCCCCCACCCTCCGGCCTGCTGCGCGATCGGTGCTGGAAACACCGGCCCGAGGTGCAGTAAGTTTGCTGACCCCTGATCTACACATTCAATACAATCAGAGAACTAAAAATAATATAGGTAAAGTGCTTTGAACATTAGTACTATAGCATTATTTTACTCATCTTCAGTGGTCAATGGACTGTATTAATTGCTTCTGATAACCAACATAAGAGGGTGTTCATTTGTTTTTTGTACAGAAGACTCCTTCTTACCCCTGGTAAAGCAGAGTGGCTTATGTGGAACCAAGTGCACACCACATGAGGGAGGAGTATTACAACATGCCACTTCTGCTTATACAGCCACTTCAGACATAAATACCAAACTGAATAATCTCAAACCAGCCTAACTTGTTTCCCCTTCATTACCGCTGCCCTGGAGCTATAACCATTTTTAGCACCCTTTTCAATAACGGCTCAGTTTTGTTTTTCCAATGGATTTAGTTTCTGTGAATTTAATTTTAATATGTTATTGTCCTCGGGCAGAATGAACATTCATTCAGAATGATATCATGTGTTTGCCCGCACCACCCCTTTCAAATTCTAAGGTGAGCTTCTAAGGCTATGGGTAGACATGTACATTATGTGTCATTCTGTTACTCTTTGTGGGAGAAACCTCCTTTTTAGTACAATACAGTCACAAAAACTGCAATTTGAAGTAGAGTACTAGTGTAGGCATGGAAGTAAGGGCTTCACAATGTTTTCCCTTGTGCCATTTCTCTACTGAAACACCCTCCCAACCCACTATAATTGTGTGAGTACCAAATATCCCCCAAGTTGCTTTCATCCACTGTGAGTATATTTGTTGACTTGGGCTGAAGGGAATTGTAGCCCCAAAGAGCTGGAGGTCCAGGCTAGGGGAGGGTGGTATAAAATAACAAACTTCCTTTAATAGAAAATTGAAAATATTATAGCCAGTTTTCTTATTTCATTGAAAATATTAAATGAGACATTTAAAGACAAAAAAGAGGATTCAGTTATACAATATCTAGATTTCAAAGAAAAATTGTAGAGGGCAATACCAAACTATTGAAGAAAATGCATAGTTGGTTGTTAGAATGGGAAAGGATGAAGAGGTTAAATGTGTGATGATAAAGTGGGTGAGAGATTTGGGACAAAATATCCAAATGAGTGACTGGGGAAAACTTTGGAAGGTGGATTTGAAATTTACTGCATGTACAACACTGAAAGAGAACTATATGAAAATGATGTATCATTGGTACATAACACCGGTAAAACTTGCAAAAATGTATAGAACAAGTTCTAATAAGTGTTGGAAATGTAAAGAAAAAGAGGGTACTTTTTACCATACGTGGTGGGAGTGTAAAATGGTCAAAAATTACTGGGAAATAATGATATATAATGAACTGAAGAAAATGTTTAAAATGACCTTTTAAAAAAAAAACACCCCAGAAGCATTTTTATTAGGAATAATAAATAATATTAGGAATAATAACAGAAAATCAAATCCCAAAGCAAAAGAAAAAACTGTTTATGTACGCAATAACAACAATAAGCCTGTATCTTACTAGCCCAAAGGTGGAAGGAAGATAAGATAAGATACCAACAATAGAAGAATGGCAATTGAAAATGATGGACTATGCAGAAATGGCAAAATGCACCAATACTGCACTTTGTAGCATTTGCTTGGGCAGTTACCAGGTTTGGGGCACTTGGCAGCTGAGCTGAGCTTTAGGCAATGAAGAGCAATAAAATGCTTCCTTTTATAAAAGGGTGATAATGGTCTTCATTGTTCTGGTTTGGAGCTACTTGGCTCTGACTCCTGAACGTGATCTCATGACTCAAAACCTACGAGCACACCACACACACACACACACAAGTCTCTGACTCCTAGAGAGCCTGTGTAGCATTTCAACGCCTGGCCAGTTTTGAGATAGCATTTGCTACTTCTCAGTGGGCTGCTGGCAAGATGAGAGCTAAGGTGATGCATCTTTTTGGTCAGTCTGAGCCCCTATGTGCACATAGCTTCATTTTACCATCCACCCTCTATTTGAGGGCACTGAGTAATAACACTTGATGAGCTAGTATGAGATGCCTTCATTACACCCAACTCTTGCCATTCTAAGTGCTTTTCCATTATTGCCTGCTCTTGTTAGGGTCTATCAACAAGAATACTGAAGCCAAATCCAGACAAGGCTGGACTAATTAGTCAATGCACCTTGTAGCTTGGAACCTCAGCTCCTACACTCCTTATTGTGTTGTATCCAAACCTGCTCACCCACCTGTAGTTTGGGTAGGTCTTTATCTGACTTCTTATAGTAATGTGCCCATCTTAATGTATTCTGATCAACTGGTTCAGCTCATTTGTTCTAGTCGTCTGGCTATAGTAAGTGGCTCCTCATTGATCACAAAATGTTGCCCTTTGACCCATCAATCCCTGCGCTGATTCCCATCTGCACCTTGTGAAGGTGTTTTCTGGTGGTCTAGGATAGCTAGATATGCATCCAGCCCTGATTTTCCAGCTTTGGTCAAAATTCTCTTAGCCATTTTGACAACTGATTCAACTTTCCCATTGCTCTGGGGCTGAGCAAGTGAAGGTGTCTGCTGATCAAATTCCCACCGCTTTTGGAATGTTCTGAAATGTTCTGACACAAATTGTGGTCCATTATCAAAGAATACACTATCTGCCATTCAATAGCAGGCAAAGTATTTCTTTAATTTCTTTATTATTGTCTCAGATCTTGTATCGAGCAGTGGATCTATCTCCCAAATATTGGATTAATAGTTTGCTGTGTGAGATGATCTTTCTTTTCCCATGTGAAAAAACCTACTCCCAGTTTCTCCCAAGGTCAGCTTGGCACCTCATGTGGGTGTAAAGTCTCTTTTTGTTTCCATGCGAGTTACAAAAATCACTGATTGTTTCATGTTTGCTTTCAGCTGGGCATTCATGCCAGGGCAGTATACACATTCCCTTGCTCTTTGGAGACAGCTCTCAATTCCCATGTGTGAGGAATGTACTCATTACGTCTAAGTGTAATGCTGCAGGAATGAAAACTCGATTGCCCCTATTTTTAAAAATCCATCTTTTACACTGAGCTCCTTTGTCATTGAAAAATAGGCTGCAGCTTCCACTAGGAGTCCATGCTTTACCCTGGCCAGCCTTCAAGCATAAAACATTTAACTGCATGTAGACTCTTGTCCTGTATTGCCTGTAAGCAGGACTGAGAAACTGGTAAATACTGCCCATGTGCATATTTATTGGTTCCATGTCCTTTTCTACTGAGTCCTCTTCACTGAGCTTGGTGAGGTAAGCTCAGCATAAAGTGCCTGCAAGTACGGGATCTTCATCTGGGTGATAACGGATGTGCCTGTCATAGTTTTGTAACTGCATCAACATGTGATGAAGCCACATTGGCACTCAGCAATGGCTTCTACATAATGGTTTCCAGTGGCTTATGGTCCGATTGGACGTATAGAGTCTGGCCAAACGAAAGGTGATGGAAGTGTTCCATTCCAAACACTCCAGCCAACAGCTCTTTTTCAATCTGTGCATATCCTCTTTCAGTTTCTGATAGTGCTCTACTGGCAAAGGCAACTGGCTGCTGTTTCTGAAGCAAGGCATCTCCTAGCCCTGTCACAGATTCATCACATTGTAATACTAACTGCTCACCAAAATTATAATATACTGTACCATGATTATAATACTTTGGTACAGGACTCCTAGCTATAGTGTCCTCAGGTTCTGTTCAGTGGTGCAATTGGATGCTAAACAGAAGGTTGGTGGTTCAATCTCGCCCAAGGACGGCTGTGGGCAGGATTTTTGCATTCCAGGGGGTTGGACTAGATGACCCTTGAGGTCCCTTCCTACTCTCTGATTCTGTGATTCTAATCTTCTCAAATGCCTGCTGGTGACTTTCTGGCTCTTTGTATGTCAGCTGTCGGAGTGGCTCACACTGATCTGCTAGTCCATTGCAAAACTTTGCTAAGCTGTGTGCCATTCCCAAAAATATTTGGACCCCCTTAACATCCATAGGTCTTGGCATGATCCGGAGACTTAACTGAACTGAATCGAACAGAGCTGAAATCGAACAGAAGAAAAAAGTGGCTGTGTGACTCTGCTTTTTATAGAGTCACACTCATCTGCTGAGTCATTTACAAGAGGAACAGGAAGTTATATATCCCCCTGTCTCTGTCCACTCTAGGAAGTAAAGCATGTTGTAATTGACTGTAATGAGGTAACATACCCCACATTTCCCACTATGTGGACAATCTGGTATAGTGTCAGGATACTGTCAGCGGCACCTGGCTGGTTGCCCAGGAAATTATAAAGTCAAGAAAAAGTTTCTTACAGTCCTTTTTTGTTCCAATATTTACAGAGAGGTGTATAGAACTCACCCCCTTGGATAATGGTGTTGTCCTGAGTGAATCTCCACCCCCAGTCTCTCCCACTTCCTCACTCGTCATCATCATCTCCTCTATGGGTGCCACTAAGAGCTCCCTGTCTTCGAGCTCTTTGCTCTCCTACTTTTAAGGCCTGCTGGGTTCTGGGAGATGGTGGGTCTGGAATGCTTTCTAATGACAACGTGTCAGCCAGCTGCACTGGCTCTCCCATGATTTTCCAACTTCCCCCCTCATCTGCCTCTGAGCCATGACCTCCCTCAAACCCCTGTTGTAAATCTATACTAACTTCATCTTCCTCCTGCCTGGAAGGGTCAAGTTGGGGAGGCGGTCTCCACCATTCCTCCTCTGCCCAGTCCGTGACATATAATGACCCCAAAGTCAGAGTTAGGACATCCTCCCAGTGCTCAGACTATCACTGTCTTCCTGCACTGCTTTCACTGCCTTTGAGACTTGTGCTCAGGGAACAATTGGAAGAGTTTGACACTAATACCACCTTCCATATTTATGAATTTTGTATTGAATTGTATTTACTGATATGTTATTGTGACATTGTTTTTATTAGGTAACTTTGCCCATTGTTGGACTTGTTGTTTTTGGTTCTGTTGTATATATTTTGGCTTGCTATTGTTGCCCACTGGCGGAGGAAGAGGAGTGCGGGGGGAGCACACCGCCCCGACAACACGATACCCAGGGTGCCATTGTGGCTCCCCCCGCCTGTGCTGGGTGCCCCGCCCCCGCCGGCAGCAAGCCCTGCTCCCAGGATGCGCGCCAGCCCCACACCTCCTGCTCTCCACCCCCAGTGCTGGAGCATGAAGCTCCACCACTGTTATTGCCCACTTTCAATATCATAGTTATTTGGAAAGGAACAATCACTTTATCTTTGACTAATTCTTCACTCTAATTGCATACTTAAAAGCAACGTCCTGGTCAATTAGCTGATTGGTAGATTACAAATTTATTGTACGGAATTTAGTGTGAAGCAAATAGAAAAACCCTTCCCAACACAATCCTTTTTCAGATGATTAAGGAGGAGAAAGATATATTTGCATATGCTGTTGTGGGCCAAAACAGATCTAGGCAATCATAAAGAAATAAAATACCTAATAAAACTATATGAAACTATTAATTGTTCATCATTCTCACCCCTGAATCTCATCATCATAGAAAGACTTGTTGCAATGTTATAAAATATGGAGTCCATAAATAGCAAATATTAGTTAATCTTGAAAGTAAATAAAATGAAAGCTCTTTATAGCTCTAGGCTTTGTAATTTATCTATGGAAAAAATGGGAGAATGTTTAACTTTCCCCATTAAAGAACCTTCATTGCAAGCAGAATAGATACCCTCTTCTTTTTATTCCCTTATAATAGCAACCTCAGCTGCTTCTTTTCTTTTGTGTATGACATCATATCATCACCAGAAGCAAGAATGCAGCCCATAACAGGTCTTTTTTTAAAAGAAGAAGAAGAAGAAGGAATCCTATTAAGCACAATAAATAGATATTCTTTTGTCCCTTGGGAAATTAATTTAAACGGGATGTGAAGAGAGACTGTAAAAGTACAATCACAGCAGAAAAAGAACAATAAATAGTTACCTGCTTGGGTACATTGTGGTGTGCAGCATTTCTTGTGTCACATTCACAAAAGTAAACTGGAGTCATGACTCTAATTCTCATTTGAGGAGGAAACAATGCATAGCAGTACATATATATTTAAAGAACAGGGGAAACGACATTCACCCATTTATATGCGAATAGCAAGGACACATAGGTAATGAATGCATCTCATCTTGTTTGCCCTGCATCCTCTAGAATTAGCAGCCAAAGGAGAATATTAGGATATAAAATATGTTGATCCAGTTCATACATCACAGTAAACCACAGTTAATGTTTTACCATGAATATTCCTCAGAGGGCTCTTTTGCTCCTCCCCACTTGCATTAGGAGGATGTTCTCTGAGCATCTTTTAAAAACGTACGTTAGGTAAACTCGCCCCTGATGAATGCTGAATTGAACTGGAACCCTTCAAGCTAACACAATAATAAACACTAATCCATTCAAGCATCTTTCAGTTGCACTTCTCCTCTTTTTGTTCACATTGTTGAATATTTCCTCTTCTGCTGGTGTTTCCTGTTGGGAGAACATGGCTAAGTCAGGGATTGTGGTTGCTGGAATGAAACAAACCACAACCCCTAGTCCAGATGTAACATAAAGCTATGCAATCAAGGTTTATTTCAAGCAAAGAAAGAGCCCCCTTTGGCATGATCAGGGCAAACTTTGGTTTACTGTGATGTGTGAACAGAGCTATTTTCAGTTTATAACTGGTAACAGAACTACTAAACTCTCTCTCTCTCTCTCTCTCTCTCTCTCTCTCTCTCACACACACACACACACACCCAAACAAACACACAAAAATTGCTCCAAAATCTTCTGCCATGGCAGATAAATGGATATGTCAAGTGTCCCATGAAGTCAGAAACTTTGAAAAACACAAGGTTTATACACTACTGCATATCAGGCTACAAGTATTGTCAAATGCTAGTACCATTACATGATAATTATGATATATTGTCAGATATCAGATACTGAATGAGTGTCAAGACAGAAAAAAATACTGGGATATTTTTAAAAAAAATAATATTGCAACTTTTGATAGAATATTTGCAGAATACTTCATGGCAAAGAAGAATTTTGAGGGACATTTATTTATTTATTTCCAAAATAATTTTCTATAAAAGCTTAATCTTTGAACAACGCTAGAAAATTTGAAGAGCTGGGTACCAGAGTTACAAAAGAGTTACTACATTTGCAACTGCCGTGTATATTATGTAGTATTAAGTACCACAAGCATTGAATTGGGCAGGCAGGACTTCAACTTTGTACAAAAATAAAGTCAAGCCCTGAACCTCTTGTGAAATATTATATTCTAAATTAGCAATTGAGAAAATTCAAACACAGTGCCTTCTAGGCTATGGTCTAATGCAAGCAGAATATTGTATAATTTCCCATAAAGACATTAGAAAAACTGGAAGAAATGTTAAAAAGAATTAAGGAAATGAGGAAGGATCCCAAGAGACATCTAATTTACCCAACTGTGGGACAAACTAAATGGTCAGATTAATGCTATATGCATCAGATCACATGTGAGGGCCACATGATTTATCAAACATAAGCAAGGTCAGTTGGTGTGGAGGCAAGTCCTCAACAAATAAATTTGTCTCTCAGGGGCTTAGGCAATTTGCTTTCCTGGTTGTTACTGCAAAGTTCACCCAGAAGCCTCCAATCTTGCTTCAGAACAATTGTGTTTTAATCTCTGTTCTAAATTATCCCATTGGTGTCCCTTTTGCACAAGCAACAATATTACTTGATTTATATGCAGATTTAATCTGCAAAGAAAAATAATTCTCCCCAAGCCTCCCCCCCAAAAGAAAGAAAGAAAGAAAGAAAGAAAGAAAGAAAGAAAGAAAGAAAGAAAGAAAGAAAGAGAGAGATAGTGGTCATTACTGCTACAGGCATCATTTATGAGAGACAGAATAGCAGAAAAATTGTCTTTATTTCATTTCCAGAGTTACTGGTTTCTCATCAGATGTTTCCTGGCAACCAAAGAAATCAACTCCACAATGGCCTACTAGACTTTAAGAGGGGACTCCCTTGGAACGGAAATATAACTTTGAAAGAATCATTTCCTCCACAGTTTTGTATCTAACTCCGTGGGAAAATATAACCATGTGATGAGATCTTCTAAACCAGTTTGGAATTATGTTTACTCTTAAATGATGTTTATTCCTGGAAACTTCAGCCAGTGACTTTATGTGCCAGGAAGATGAACCTTCAGGGGATTCTCATAAACCACAGCCCTCGGTAGTGCTGTTTAGTTACGCTTATTCATGTCTCTTTGTTGCGTAACCTTCTTCTCACCCTACCTCCAGAAGGTTGACTTCATTATTCATTATAAGTATCCATCCAAAGACAATCGGTAATTGCTCTGAGTTTGCTGTGAGACTGCGGCAAATGAATGTTTGGACAGAAGAATGTCAACGGACCTGAATAACTGGTTTGTATCCCTTAATGGTCAATAGTCAGCCCATGTGAGTCACATATTTTGTTAGATTATGGGTGGGGAACTCATTGGACTCCAGCTCCCATCAGCCAGCCTGCACAGGCAATAGTCAAGAATGAAGGGATTTGTAGTTCAGCAACATCTGGAAGGCCACAGGTTCCCCAGCACTGTTGGGAATTGCATGTTAACGGTAGAAGATGGACATGGAAAACAAGGCCAGTGGTTTGCTTGAGCAGTCCCTTGACAGAGAGCTGCTGCCTGTGCCTACTCCTTTCTCATAAAACTACTACAGTCGTACCTTGGTTTTTGAACAGCTTAGTTCTTGAATGTTTTGGCTCCTGAACGTCGCAAACTCAGAAGTGACTGTTCTGGTTTGCGAACTATTTTTGGAAGTCGGAAGATCCAACGGGGCATCCATAGCTTCCAATTGGCTGCAGGCACTTTGGTTTCTGAACATTTTGGAAGTCGAACAGACTTCCGGAATGGATTTTGTTCGACTTCCAAGGTACGACTGCATTCGGGAGCAGGAGGGCCATCTCCTGCCCCCCCCAGCATTTCTTTGCCGCTAATACCCCCAATAGCTTCAGTCTCCTTCATGTCTATCGCTTTCAGTGGGTCTATGACTTAGTCAAAAACAAACCACACAGACCAACAGGAATACAGTTATCAACGTCAGTGGGAAATTACTCCAGAGTTTTGCAGTACAAATGCCCAAATTAAAATTACCCCCCCCTCAAAATTACCCCCCCTCTTTTTTGCTAACATGGCTTCCAGTGTGCTGTGTGGTGCATACAGCATGAATTTGAATCTGTGACACCTCCAAATAGGCTGGTTCGGGTCTACCATCTGTGAGTCACATGTTCATTCTGTGAGTCAGAATATTCATTACAGGAAGAAAAGGGAGATTAAAACCTAAGTTACATGACTACGTAATAGTTTTTTGTTTTGTTTTTTTAACGTGGCCTAGAAGAGATGAGAGGCATTTGCAATTGCGGTAAATGTAAGTGCATTCCAAACTGACGGATGCAAAAACTCCTTTAAGCCTCGTGTGAAAACACCTTCCGTAAATAAACTTTGTGTTTTGGTTTTGGCTTTAAAAAAATCACTTATAAAAGCTTGTCTATACCAGAAGGGAGAAAAAACCCAACCAGCAGGAACCAACTCAAAGTAGTTCTCTGCAAGTGCTTACAAAATGCCGCAACTCTACAGTCATGGGTATGAATACCTGACCGGCGAGTCATTAACTGGGTTGGGTCACATAAATGCCTTCCTTTATTTCATAAACATAGTTGTTAAAAGAGGACAAGGTTGTGCACCAGCTTCCATATAATCTTTGTCTTAGGCACTTAAGTGAGATAGACGTTATCCCTGCCGTCCCACACAAACACTGGGCAGGAGCTGGCATGCTTTCCTTAACACCAGCTATTCATTGTGTATAATGGAGCAGATTACAAAGCTGGCTGTTTCTGAGGGTTGATCCTTTAAATCTCAGTGCTGTCCCAACCGTTGAGCAGATGCGTAATTTATCACTGGAGTCAGCCCTGAAGGAGACGTACAGCAGCCAGGGTGTGTGAGGGAGCAGAAGAAAAAGAAAAGGGCAGAAAAGGGCAACCGGAATGACCACAGGGCTGGGGCAATTTCCCAATGAGGAAATGTTGCAACACCTGGGGGTTTTTAGCTTAGAAAAAAGGCAAAGACTCTCCTCCCTGGAAGAGAGGGGAGTGGTTGTGAGCGGGAGCCCGAGCTCCGCCCCTGGCCGGGGGCCTTAGCCCCCGCCCCTCCTCACCTGGCTGGCGCCCACACCCACCGGAGGCAGCTTAATGCTTAATGCTGCGGCTGCGGCTCCGCCTCCTCCTCAGTCATCGTCGTCCCGCAGCGAGTCACCCACCCTCCACTCCCATTTAGCTCAGGGTCTAGGTTTTTTGGCCTTGCTATGGACCTTAGGTTGGTCGCCCCGGTTGTCTGGGGGGCCTGGTAGGAATTTTTCCATTTGGCATTAGGCTTTTTGGTTTTTTCGCCTACCTCGTAGCAATCGTCACAACTTTTGTGGTATTGGTGGGTAGGTTAGGCATTGGATTCATGTGTGTCAAGGGCTAGGTGTGGCCATCGCCTATGCTATCTATCATGGGTTATTCCGTTAAAGGAATCTGGCGGTCGTGTATTCCGTCCGATGCCTGCTTGGCGGGAGGCCATGGCACGACCCTCGGTGACATCAGGGGTGAGCCTATAGTTGGATTAGCATCAACAGGCTCCACCTACTGTTGAATAAACCCACCTCCTATAGTCATCCAATGCCTAAGCCAATACCTTTTCACTGCTGTAATCAATAAACTTGTGGCCTTTTCTTGCCCATTAACCTTATATCACGTGTCCTTGTGTGTTTATTTCACATAGCAGGGGTCGGGCCCTCGATCCACAACTTGGGGAGCATGATAAGAGGTCTGTAGAAAAGATACTTGATGTGCTGAATAATAATAATAATAATAATAATAATAATAATAATAATAATAATAATAATAATAATAATAATAATTTTATTATTCATACCCCATCCATCTGGCTGCGTTGCTCCAGCCACTCTGGGCGGCTTCCAACACATATAAAAGCATAAATATAACAACAAACATTAAAAACTTCCCAATACAGGGCTGCCATCAGATGTTGTGCAGTGCTTTATCTCCTTGGCATCTCATGGGAGGATGTTTCACAGGGAGGGTGATGTTTCACAGGAACATCCAGGAAGTGGGTAAAGAGGAGTTTTTCTTCTCATCATACAGGAGGATGAGTGTCGTCCAACACAACAGTGGGAGATTAAGGAGAGACAAAATGAAGTACTTGTTCACACAGTGTATAGCTGAACTACGGAATTTGCTTCCACATGATTGCCGCTAATTTAAATGGCTTCAGCAGTAGGCAAGATAAATTCATGGAGGATAAAGGCTAACAATGGCTGCTAGTCATGCTGGTGATGTCTCTTCTACAGTATCAGAGGCAGAATGCCAGTGAATATCAGATGGGGAACAAGGACTAGTCGCTTCCAACTCTACAATTCTATGATTCAAAGAGCAAGAGAGGGCCACTGCCCTCATGTCCTGCTTGCCACCCTCGCTTGACAGCTGGTTAGCTGCCATGGGGAATAGATGTACTTTCAGCCTAATCCCACGGGGCTTATTTTATACAGTGGTACCTCGGGTTACATATGCTTCAGGTTACATACGCTTCAGGTTACAGACTCCGCTAACCCAGAAATAGTACCTCGGTCAAGAACTTTGCTTCATGATGAGAAAAGAAATTGTGCTCTGGCGGCACGGCGGCAGCAGGAGGCCCCATTAGCTAAAGTGATGCTTCAGGTTAAGAACAGGTTCAGGTTAAGTACAGACCTCCGGAACGAATTAAGTACTTAACCCAAGGTACCACTGTATTCTTAATATGGAAAAGTTGCAGTGGAGGCTGAGAATCAGTATGAAGCTGGCAATGGGATGAAGAAGTTGGCCAAAGCAATGAGCAGTAACCCAGAGAAGACTGATCATCAAAATCAACAGGTGGTCCACAGGTGATGACCCATTTGCTTAAGGCACAATGTTCAAATAGTCTTCTGCCTAAAAATCCTACCCATTTCACCAAGGGGTGAAAACAGTCTAATGAAAGGCCCCATCTGCGCATTACCCTTAAAGCAGTACAGTCGTACCTTGGAAGTCAAACGGAATCCATTCCGGAAGTCTGTTCGACTTCCAAAATGTTCGGAAACCAAAGCACGGCTTCTGATTGGCTGCACAAAGCTCCTGCAGCCAATCAGAAGCCGTGGAAGCCCCATTGGATGTTCGGCTTCCAAAAATAGTTTGCAAACCGAACAGTCACTTCCGGCTTTGTGGTGTTCGGGAGCCAAAACGTTCAAGAATCAAGCTGTTCAAAAACCAAGGTACGACTGTACTTTAAATAGTCATGGCTCCTCTGAAAGAATCCTGGGAACTGTGGTTTGTTAAAGGTGCTAGTGTTAGGAGACACCTATTCCTGACAGAGAGCTGCAATCCCCACAGTTTCCCGGTAAGAGAGATTGCTTGTTAAAACACTCCTGGAATTGTAACTCTGGCAGGCAAAAAGGGGTCTCCTTGCAGCTCTCACTTCCTAAATACAAACTAAAGTTCCCAGGATTTTTCAGGGGAAGCCGTGACTCTTTGAAGTGTTATGATTCTGCTTTGAATTTATTGTGCAGATGAGGCCAAAGTTTATACATTCATTATGTAAAAGTAAGATGGTTTCACTGCACATTTTGAATTGACTTTGGAGACATGCATCACATTTTAACATCCTTTTTATTAAACACAAGTTTTGCGCTGTAGGGAGTGCACAAACTCTGGCCTCCTTTTTAATCTTAGCAGAGGTTATGAACTTTATCTCTAAACTAATTCTTTCAATATTTGCTTTCAAACACCAGTATCATCAGTCTGGTGTGAAAACCAGCGTGAAAACTTCTTACAATATAATTAATAAATATCGCAAGAATAACAAAAGTAAGGCTGGCTAACCTCTGCCATTTAGCTCATAGTGAGGGTTCTTTTTACCATATAAGGTAATACAGCTTAACTCTGCTTATAATACAGGCATGAAATATGATGTTTCAAATGGTTAGAGAAAACACATTTCATCTTTTCTTGCCCATTTCCAAGGTTCTTCCCCTAACATTTAGAAATCTGGCTATGGTTCTTGGACAGATTTATAGAGATCCCCATTTTTTTTTTTAACTTAAAAAAGACTTTAATAGAACTCCAAGTGAAAGAACAAACTATCAACTCAACAAGAAATTATTCTAGCCAGTGACCAAAAAAGTGAAACTCATTTAGCATAAGGAAAAGAAATCTGTGCCTATCTTCCTTCATTTGCTTAATCATTTATCACACAGGGGCTCTTGCAACGGGAGAAGTTACTTCTTGTGTAGGGAGAGAGACACAAAACAGCCTTGCTGGGCCTCCTGTTATGATCCTTCAGGATTGTATCATCCAGAATCTCATCCCGTGGACAACTGGGGCGAACAGCATGGGCGTAGCCAGGATTTATGTTGGAGCAGAGGGTAGGGCAAGCTACCTGTGATGCAATTGGTCAGCTCGCCTATCACTCAATTGGGTTGCCAGTTGAGTCGTTAGAACCACATCATACAAGTGACCTCACCCAGCATTTCCATTTAAAATATGTTGATTATTTCTACTTTTAGTTAAGTATTTTTATTTATTTACTTGATTGGCTAACAGCAACCGATATTTATTTACTTGCCCATGGCTAACAGCAACCGATTTTGTTGCAGCAAGAACTGAGAATGGGGCCTATACAAATCAAAGTAAACTGAGGCTGATATAAATATGTGTAGGCTACTTTGCATGAACTTGGCTCCAACTGTTTCGAGGGCAATCTAGACATTTGGGGGCATTTGTAAGAAGGGCTCTCTGCCACCCATACCTGTTTAATTGCTATTGCAGCCATCCTCACGATCCCCACCCTTAAGTTCCAGCTTTTACAAAGAACAGGGACAATAATATAACTGTTTTTCCTTCTGCTCGTCCTGCCCCAGCACTAGTGGTCACGCGAGGGTCTTTGTGGTGCTGCCCAACCACGCTGCCCTCTGCTGATAAAACATGCCGAAGGAACACAGCAGAAGCTGCTATTGCAAATTAATTCTGCCGGAAGTTGGACTCTTTGTGTCCCACTTTCCCTTTGGATGATCCGCCTCTGGGCCTGCCAAGGGGCAAGAGCAGCCACCTCTTAATGATTAGGCTGTGAGTGCACCAGATGAGGTTCAGCCAGTAGCCTTGAAAAGGGGGCTTGTTTTGGGTTTACACACAGTATTTTGTTGCATCCCCGCTCCTGAAGTAACTGCTTTTAAAAAAGAACAGCATTGCAGCCTGTCTCACTGGGCAAGGTGCTTTCTTCTTGGCCCAGCACCTGTAAAGGATGTTGGTCCTGGTACCAGGGAAGTGTCATGGATGTAACGCTGTGACCTTAATGCATAGATTTGTCTATGGTCTGCCCAGCCAGTGCAATGGATCATGGGACAGAAATGCATTGGGGAAAATAAAAAGCAAAGCAGTTTGCTGGAATAAAGGAAAGCAAGCATATTAAGACAGAATTTAAACACTGTGTATCACAGAAGTGACATGCTAGGTCTACATTTATTACCTTGGATTTACCAAGTTCAACAACACGCCATTGAAATGATAAAAAGCAAGTTAGCCAGCTCATGGCCAGTGAACAAGCTGTTTTGGAGATATAGGGTCAAACTTGCATGATAGGAAAAATTCTTGGATTAGAGACTCGTTAAAAAGATGCTGGGCATTTCATGTGCTTGGCAGTCTCAGGGTACCACGTCAGACTTTCTGTCTATTTAATATAGTGCTATCTCTGTGCCTGGCATCTCCATCAAAGGTTGTATACTTACATCGCCTGATCCTTTTAACTGGAAATGCCAAGACTTGAACCTGGGACCTTCTGCAAGTGAAACGTGTTATACAGATTGAGCTCTACAGACTACATTCCAGCCATGCAAAAGAGCCTCTGGTTGATGTCTTTTGCATCACCTGTTACCTGAAATGTTTAACTGGAGATCTTAGGGATTGAACCTGAGACCTTATGCATGCAAATCATTTGCTCTCCTGCTAAGGTATGACCCCACCTCAGTTAGAGAGTTGAGTTAACTGCATGTTTTCAAACCCTCAATCAAACATAATTTTAAAGCGTGGTTGGGCAGCTTGTGCAAATCAGGTGAAACTTATTTACAAATGTCACTGAACATTAATTGAAAGTCGTTCAAAACTTACAAAGCCACTTTTTTAAAAAAAAACCAAAAACCTCTGAGCCACACCTTAATTACCTTCATGTTTTCTGATGCAATTCCATTTTTGTCTTTCATTTCTGGAACAGTCTACTATCAGAGAGGAGTACAAGGCAGAAAGCAAACTTGCCCTTTCTGAAAAATGTATTACACTCACTTGTTAACAGGTAAGACAACTGCTCCATTGTAATATCTTCAATGACTGCAAGTTTATGTATGTTTTTATTGAAGGGGGTGGGGAGGTTAAAGTCAGTTTCATAATTTTTGTGTACATTTTATCAATAGGAATGTCTTTTTATATTAACATCACCTGAAAATATTGATGGCTACGCACAGTTAACTTCCATATGTAAAATCACAATTCATTGACTGGTAAAATTATACTAACAACATGCTTTAGTACAAAATTGTTCTTTGGAGATGAAAGGTTCAGTTGACATCATTGGAAGTTCCAAGTGTCAGTTGAATGAAAGAAGTGCATTAGAGCAACATAATATAGATAAGAGCCTAACACCATGAACTGGAGAGCTCTGTCTGAAGAAAGAAGATACTGGATTTGAAACAGTTTTTGCAGGGTTTCTTAGGCAAATGATTATTTTGCTGTACTGTTTTATTTTAATCCAGATAGCAAAACGAGTTTGGTTGGAAAATGAAGGAAACTGAATGACAGATCATGGACGTGATAACTGTTTGGGCTAGTAGGAATGGCTTATTGTATATTTACGTTCTCTACAAAAGCACCTTTAAAACTAACATACTGTCGTCCTCTTTTAAAACTGGTATTATTAAGCACAAGGTTATTTAGTCGTATGGCTATTCAGATGACACCCAGATTATTTTAGTAGAACTAATCAGTGCTCTGTGAAAAATAGATATAATTAAATACCAAGGGCCTTTTTCTTTAAATGTAAGGAATTGCTAAAGTCCTCAGGTTACTGTTTTTCTTTTCTGAATCATGCTGCCACATGGCTATCTCCCTGGTAAAGATAGCAGGCTTACTCCTAAACTTGAATAACTGACCATATTTTGAAAAGAAAAACGAAGACAACATTTAGCAAAGCAGGATTTTTTTCCTCTGGCTACTATGAGAAGGAGCCTCTTTCTGGCAGATCCACCATACAGTTAAAGCACAACAAATGCACATTTAAAGCACATGACTTTGTGCTTTAAATTAAATTAAAAATACTCTGTGGGGAAAGTTACAATTCCCAGGATTCTTTAAATGGGCGTTAAATGTGTGGTGCATATTTTATGTCAGAACTTTTCAAGGGATGTCTGTGGTGATCCCAAACTATGGGGAACAATTGTGTTAGCTTTTTCTGGGCACGCACTCTTGCTATTAAATGGCAATCCCTGAGGTTGTGGGGTGGGGAGGAAATCTTGTCTTGAAGTGACTCTGCAGCTATGAAACCGACTTTATATATGCAAAGAACACTGCCTGAGTGGTCTATGAAATCCTGTGCAATACATATGTATAAACATTGTAATGTAAGTAACCCAAGATGCTCTAACAAAATATAGTCAGCAATATAAGCAAGGATTTAGAGAAACAGCAAGGAATAAAATCCCATTTTGCTTTGAAAAAGCTGAAGGTAGAAATAAAACATCTGGAATGGAAGAGAAATGGTTTGGAATGTGTTGAATCTTTTAAAAGCTAGAGTGACTTTCTACACCACCTCTGTATGTAATTCCTCTCGCTTTTGGCAGGTTTTCAGAATTCAAAATGTTGGTAGTTTAGGATTTCATGACTATTTCCACGGTGGCAAATTCAATCTCCCTTCTAGGTGTACTTAATAACCTATGGCATATAGAATTAGGAGTGGAATCTGTGATAAAATTGATTTAGCCATTCAATATGGAACACCTGAGATGTACCTGACAAATTTGGGGGTAGTTACAGTGCTTTGCACTCCACCGATAACCACAAATACACACAGAAGTATCTTGTTTCAAACCTACGTGGCAAAAGAGGTTTTGTGAAAAAAAGAACAGGTGTTTATCTAGGGCAGATAAACACCCTCCAGATGTTGCGGAACTAAAACTCCCTTCCATCCTAGCCAGCATGGCCAATGGTTAGGGTCAATGGGTGCACTTCAACTGCATTTAGAGAATCAAAGGTTTCCTGTGTCTGATCCAGGGGAGAGGTCTTATTCCATTTCTGTGTGCAAAGTCAGCCAGAGGGCTTGACAGACAGCTATCTTGAGAATTTTAATAAGGAATCCTGCATTTTAAAAAATGCCTAAGATAACAGGATATGGTTGAAGGGAAATATTACAAGTCCCATGTGATAAGTGCAAAACATGCAAACACCAAACAACAGTTTTAAAGCAGTTCACCGCCTGCAAAAAAAAAGATAGCCTTGTCATTTCATTTAAATACTGCACTTTTTCAGATAGCATATCTTGCATTAGAAATACAGTCATACCTTGGATCCCAAACACCTTGCAAATAGAACGTTTTGGCTCCCAAACCGTGTAACCCCGGAAGTGATTGTTCTGGTTTGCGAACATTCTTTGGAACCCAAACGTCCGATGTGGCTTCCACGGCTTCTGATTGGCTGCAGGAGCTTCCTGCAGCCAATCGGAAGCCACACCTTGGTTTCTGAACTTTTTGGAAATTGAACGGACTTCTGGAATGGATTCCATTCGACTTCCGAGGTACCACTGTACTGGAAATAAAAATTGATATTATGGACACTTCCATGTGTAACTTTACAAACTTTCACAGGATGAGAAAGAGAGATTGGGATGATGAGGGTAAAATCAAAGTACCACTGGGGCATGTGTAATGCAAAGGACTAAGGGCACCATCAGACTCTCACAGTTTTGCAGAAGGGATTCAAGTGCATCAGCAGAACATTTGGCATGCACAGTTTCAAGTGGAGTAAAGGGTGCTGTTGTCCTAGAGCAAGAAACCCACTTTTAAGAAAGATTTGACATTTTGTAGTTTGGAAAGTGGCAGAGAAATGCAACGGAAGTGTGTGGATGAATGAGCGGCCAACAAGAAGACGTATAAACGCTCTGCAAGCAAATCACGATGAATGCAGGGCAAATGCCTATTGTCATATAACCATCCCACAAACAAATCAGAACAAATGCTCAATAAAGACTGGCTATAATCTAGTAAACTTTGTGCAAGCAAATCAGGATGAATGAACAGGCCGTCTAGAGGGGCCCTATCGCTTCCAAACTGCTAGAAATAGCTATAAATGTGCTTGTGTCAGATTTTTAAATCGACTGATGACCATGCAGGAATCAGATTAAGGTTCTTCAATTATGTGTGTCTTCTGTGAAGGAAGCTCATTTTTTGCTCTCCGCCCAGCAGTTTTTCCAGACACATCCAGGAATGACTCCACCCACTCGTTCTGGGTGTGTGTGTGTGTGTGTGTGTCTATACATGTCAGTTTCACCACTGCTATTTCCATCTCCCCCTCCATTTCTGGTGAAACTGAAAAGGTCAGGGGAAATAATTGTCAGTTTCACTGGCGCTTATTTTCTTCCTTATTCCCACCCCCTTCCTCCACTCCCTGGGAACATTCCCTTATTAACTGAGTACAGTTGAAATCCCCGATCCACCTCTTTCCCTTACCTCAGTTGTTGCTGCTCCAAAGAGAAGAGGTCTCTTCTTCTTTTTTGAGGTTTCGAAAAAGAACATGTACGTGCTCCTGCCCCAACACTCATAGCACTCTATATGCCTATGGTGGTCAGAGTTTGGGGCAAGTGTGACACAAGTGAAGTCTAAAGAGTGCACACATAGATCTCTACCTGGTATCTTGGTGTGGCTTTGCCTCTTAAGCAGATGGCAGTGCTAGAGAGATAGTCGGGAGGGTTCACCAGACTGTGTGCAACAGCCAGTCCCCCCAGCCTTCCTCTTCCTCCTGCCCAGGAGCGCCAAACATTACTGCTGCATAGAATATGCAATATGTAGTAGGTACAATCCAGCTAAAGTCAATCATTACTAAGTCCGATTTAACAGGAATTAAGTTAGTCTGGTGACTCACTCCCATCCCTTCACTTTCAAAGGGAAGGAGCAATGACTAATTTTTGCTGGAGCGTGCCCAGGATGTGCAAAATTGCTTGGGGCAATTTATTCCACACAGAGGCATTAAATGTTAAGCTCTGTGGTGTTGCTGTTGTACTGTGAATGCAACGTCTTCAATCCAGTGTATAACTATGCACACATCGTCTCATGGCTTAAAGATAACTCTGGGCCGGGTTTTGGCTGGCAAGCAAATCTCCATGCTGACTTTGGGGGATACAAACTTTCTCTTTTACCAGGAAAACTGCTGGAGTGGAAATCCTCCCGCATAATAAAAATAATCAGTCCAAGACTTCAAGTTTGTTGCTCAGCCAATTGGCCATTACAAGAGAAACTGTTTCAATTAAATGTGCCACACAAGGTGGCTTTTCCAGCAGTTTATACCAAATTGGTGAAAAAGGTCCATGATATGCCACCACTTTTGATGTAACGCTCACACTCATTTTCGGAGATGTTTGAGGATCAGTGAAGCATTTTCAAATACTATTGAGAAGGATTAGCTTTTTAGTGCCCCCTTGTGTTTAAAATAATGCATCATATTTAGCTGTTGTTTAAGGCTCCATGAACTGGTAATAAGTAATACATCTGAGCATATATTTTGCTGAAAGAAGTTTATTTCATCTTGAAATGTTTGAGATAGATTATTCTCTGGAATATTATTTCATTTATTTATATTCTTATTAAGAAAGAAAATAATCAAGGTGAACAGAATGTTTTCAAAGTAAATGGCTACAGAAAATCTGACCTGAAGTCTGAATACTTTAGAGCCCATTTCTATGACCTCTGAGTGCATGACACCCAAGCCATTTGAAGTCACTGTGTGTTAACATACACATTTTAAATCTCCTCTTGGTACTGTTTTCCTGATATGCATCACCCCTGTGCAAACTGCCATTAGGTTTTGGGGAGATGGGATTCGGGTACCCCTATTTGTTCCTCTATGGAACTAACAAAAGCTGTAGGGGGATGGCGACATTAGACTGGGAACATATTATGGAGAGAAGGAATTAAATAACATCTCTGTGGCAGTGCCTTGATTAAATTGGCATCCTCAGTCCCTTGGCACCTTTAAAGTAAAATTGACAACATCAGGGAAATCTAGTATGGGTCTTTCACATAATGTGTGGTTTGGCACTTAATGAAACAAGGTGAAGTGAAAAGAATAAAATATTGGCAAGCAGACGGAGCTGTCAATCTCCAGTGGGTGGGTGGATAGGACTCAGAAGGCCTCATATTTACCAGTACCCTCTCTAAATCAGGGGTAATCAACCTAGTGCTTCTAGATATCATAGGAATACAACTCCCATCCGCCTCAGCTGAGGTGGCCAGTGGTCAGGGATGATGGGAGTTTTAGCCCGACAAATATCTGGAGGGTAGCACATTGGCTGTCCCTGCTCTAAGGGTAAAAGAGCAATATTTTTCCTCCATGATCCTGCTCATTCAGAAGCCTTGCTCTAATGGGTTATCTTTGCCCTTGAAGAGCACAATGGTGGTGACCATTCAGCCTCCTTCTTGGTAGTGTCCTGATCGTGGAATACTCTCTCCAAAAATATTCTCTTTTGAATATCTGTCCAAGGTTTTAATTTGTTCACAATTTTTATGAAAGGTGTTGATTTCTGATATTGCCACCCAGTTTATTTGAGACTGTGATTTTATAGAATGTAATTGTCAGGGCCACATTTTGGCACCTGGGGCGAACCACAAAATGGCATTTTCCCCCACCAGGGAAGAAGGGGTGAGTGAAAATCTACATCAGAAACATGGTGGGAATCAAGTCAACCTTACCTGATAACTGAAGTAGGTATCAAAGGTTGTTGCGGGGGAGAAAGGGCCTGCTCTGAACCAGGGGCATTGCAGAGGTGGCAGATATGGCTTCCAAGAAGAGCACCACAGCTATTGCTGTCACCCTAGTAGCAACAGATGCATTCTTTAGAGGTCAGATCTGCTGTCCCTGTGGATCTTGCCCCCTGAGGCAGTTGCCTCACCTTGTCCCATGGGTGGGTCAGCCTCAGTAATTGCAGACTGCTTAAAGTTGTTTTTTAATAATGGAAAGGTGGAGTATAAGTATTATAGTCAGGCAAATTGATAGATGGGGCAGCTATTGTAAAGGATAGTATTTAAAGTCAAAATCTTGAGAGCCAGACTGCATAACCATTCAAATAATTATGTTTGTCTGTGAAAGAATTCTCCAAGACTTTCAAAGGAAGTCCTTTTTTTTTTTTTTTTGCATACAATCAATATGGGGTGAGTTAAATTGGCACTATAGGGTCATAATTTATTTAATGAAATGATTGTGTTTCTGAATAAAGAAATATATATTTAACTTGATGACCAGAAGCTAGAATCAAGAGCTGAAAACCAGAAGGCTAAAATTCTAAAACTTTTTTTAAAAATCAAAGTTGAGCTATATTAATTCTGAAGCAATTTATATGACACTCTGCAGACCAGTTCTACCAAATGTTTGCCACAAATTTTATATACTCCTGAGGCATCAAAAATGGATACATCGGGAAATGCAAAGTTCAGTAAAGTAGGCAGGTGCATCATTTGTAAGATAATCATGTGAAAGCAGCTGGTGACTGAGTTGCAAGATTTCCATCCACTTCTGAAGAAGATGTCATGGTTCATTTTCTCAAAGCACCTGAGTGTTTATTAATAAACCACGTTGTGGCCTACACAGATCTGGTCCTACAGCTGGGGATATGTGGCACTCCAGTTACTACTGGTTCAGAGTTTCCATCATCCCTGATCATTAGCCATGCTCCAGCACCATCACTGCTTTGATGTTGGTCCTCTGATTGTGGCAGGGAATGAAAAGGGGTGTGTGACATGGGAAGAGCTTTGATCCACAGGATCTTGTTCCCCCAATGTTGAAAAAAATAAATCAATTCACTGAAACCAATGGGAAGGTAAATAAAACAGGACAACCAAGTACCAAAAAAAGGAAGGAGGAGAAGAAGTACCACAGATACAAACTTCCTGCCCTTGCCAACATGAGCCTGATGGGCTTAAAAAGTGGCAGCTTCTCTGCCATGGACTCTCCCTGCGACCATCTGACTTGCTCCGTATATGGCAGTCTTCTGGGACTGAATCACATTTATTAGCAGCATTTGCTTACAGAAGATTTTGCCTCCAGGGAGAGAGCAGTACTGTAACACGTAATAGTCAACTTTACATTTCTATTTAAAAAAAATCCAAATATTTGATACCTCGGGAACAGTTTTTGTAATACCTTGCTGCACTTTTTGTAATGTGTTTTTTATTGAGGTCCAGATTGAGACACATGCCCTCACTGAGTCCTGGTGCACAAATAGTCCCTTCTGAGCTCACTGGAACAATGTAAGGAGAGAAGAGAGAGAGAGAGAGAGAAAATGTGGACATAAAATATGTATTGTGCTAGCAAATCAATAAAACACTAATAGCTGTTCCAATAACCTTTCTTGACTGTATCAATTTACTGCCAAGTAGTGCATCTGCATGAACTGTTCCTTGTTGGGGGGGGAGGTATTAAATAAGCATCCGACTTCTGTGGTCCATGCTATATCATCCCACATTGCCCCTTCATCCAGTGCTGTGGATTCATGCCAAAATCGGCACATATTGTTAGCACATTGTGCCTTGTTTGGGGGGGAAATGGAGGCTCTTACTCTGGTTCTAGAAGATAATGCGGGTACACAGGAAGCCGCCTATGTACACATACCTCTTGTTACATGCACCTTCTGGCTAGCAATCACAGATTTCGAGGGATATGTAGGGTCAGGTTGTCCTAAGAAGGGTTTCAACAATCCAGAGAGCAGCCCTTCATTGGAGGTTTTTATGCAGAGGTTGGATGGCCATCTGTCATGGATGCTTTAGTTGAGATCCTGCATTGCAGGGAGTTGGACCAGATGACCCTCAACATCCTTTCCAAATCTACAGTTTTATGATTCTACTATCCATTTCTGTATAAACTGAAAGTAAGTATAAGTTTTGGGCAGGAGAGGGAGTGGCATTCTTTGAAAAAATACACCGTAAGAAGGACGTTTATCAAACATGTACTAGTTTGGGAATTATATCCCCCCTACCCTTCTTACATGCACACCTTCTGCTTTACCATATCAGCTATCTAACTTTTGGATATAGAAATGCAAGAACAAGGGCATGAACGTGGGTGGCAGCTGCAGGAAATAGGATAGTTTTCACCTAATGAGCCAGTGCAGCTTAGGGTGGGATAAAGATTCTTCCCTGGAATCAAGGAGGGATCTAAGAGACTATGACTCAGTAGTGTCTAGAGTCACTGTGCTTCCTGTGGTGGGTGGTTTTTATTATTATTATTTACCTTGGGCATGATTCTACTAAAAATCAGAAACCTTTTCTTTAGAATACTATCTAAACCACAGATTGCTGGGACTGATTACAACCTGCGAGTGTGACTCACAGAAAGGCTTTCTAAACCATCTTGCATCACAGTACTTACATTGAGGGCTTGCCCAATACATTTTGCCACCTGAGGATAAGGACAAGGTGCACTGCCTCCCCTCCCCGAGCAATTCCACATACACAAGCCAACTGGGCTGGGAACTGACACATCAATAAAGGCTGCCTCAACTGCATCTTGAGAGCAGACTACTTTTGGGTAGGCAAACATATATCACCTCACTGCAACCTCCCCCCTCTCAATCTGCCAGGCCTCATTGAAGACAGAAGGGTAATCAATGCTTTAAGGCTTTTGGGTCATCAGACTGAGAATATGCCTCTCTCTCTTTCTTTCTTTCTTTCTTTCTTTCTTTCTTTCTTTCTTTCTTTCTTTCTTTCTTTCTTTCTTTCTTTCTTGATGCTAGGAGTATTGGTGCAATGTCAAGGGATAGCGCTTTGTCATGTAGTATGCACCATCTCCAAACAGTCTCCAAAACCTTGTATGATGTCTGTAGCAGGGCTGAGGAACCTCAGGCCTGCTTTCCAAATGTGGCCCTCCAGGCCTCTCTAGCCAGCCCTTGGGGCTCTGTCCAGGCCACACACACAGATCACAATCCTTACTTATCCTGCTAAGTGCCCACCTCCTCTAATTTTACCTAGCTGGAATGAGTCCTTGAACTGGGATAATACTTATTGCTTGCCTTGGTGGAGGAGTATGGTGTGTGTCTGGCCTCATCTGCTTTTGCCATGCTCACCATTGATGTGTGGCTCCAGGAAGGTTGCCCATGAGAGAACATGGCCCTTGGATTCCAGAAAGTCTCCCATCCTAGGTCTGTGGCTTATATACTCAATCTATCAGTAATATATTGCTGTATGGCTGGCTCAAGATGCTGGCTCAAGTCAGACACCTTTAAACCATGGTTTAAAGGAAGCTAAACTATGGTTTAGTGTGAGGTCTGAATGAAAAAAAAATTGTTTGTGATCCATCAGCAGACCAGAATACAAAACCAGAAGATAGTTTGTCTGAATTAACAAACCATCACTTTGCCTAGATGGAAGGTAAAAGGAGGCAGGCTACTCTAAAACATGGTGCGTCTGTAGCTAAAATTATGGCTTAGGTTCTAAACTCCTAGAACAGAACCATTTTGTGGAACTAGCCTGATATATAATAAATAGGTGAAGCACTTTCCAGAATGAATGAGTTTGATTTTGTGTCATACAAAGTTCAGTGTCAATTAAGTGCCTTTTTCAGAAACAATTATAATAATACTTGCCCCTTCTTGTACCTGTAGTGTTGTTTTCCAGAACTCTTGTTGGAATGTTATCAGCATTTCACATTGTACCCATTAATCCAGAACACTGATGTTCTTTTTAGTGGTGTTGGGTTTATTACTCATTTTTGCCCATAAAACAAATCTTACACTGCAGATGAAATGTTTCAAAGGCAGTTTTAAAACAATGTAATTATCAAAAAGCCTGTGTCAGAAAAGCAGAAAGGGAGTGATTTGGAAGGACTAGATTTCTGATAAAGACACATGTTCTGGTGATTTACACAACTCTTTCTTTTGCAGTACTATAGATGCAGTGTTTCTACTTGGAAGATTCATTTTCTTCTAAAACATCCTACAGCTATTATATATTATGGAAATATATTATGGAAAATGAATTAAATTTGTTTATATATTTCTTAAGTCTATTGTGCATAGACCCTCCATGGTTTTTTAAAAAGAGTACTCCAGAAATATACCAAACCATGCTATGCTATACAATGTCATTTCATTTTCTAACCCTTTTAGGTGGTTATTTACGGTAAGCACCAGCCATCTATGCATAACATAATTCAGTACAATAACCAGTCTAGACCCTTAGAATGTTCAGAACAGTTTATATAGGACTTCCATCAGTCTGCTGTTAAGGCTGGTTCACAGTTCTCCAACTTTACCCGTGATGTAAGGATTGGGGACTCCTTTATGATACTCTGTGGTGCCCTGTGTGACTGGAAAGGACAATTCTGCTTCTTGCAAGTGAGCCTGATTTTTGCTAATTTGCCCTCTTTGTGGTAGTCCCCTGTGCTTTTTCTGGAAGATCTCCTAATCTTCTGAAGCAGATTTTCAGAAGTGCGCCATGGGAAGGGGTCAATCTTTTTCTGTGAGAAGAATACTGATCATGGAACTTAGGAACTGCACACAATTTCCCCATAGGACAGGGGCAGGCACCCTTTTTTTCTCTTATGGGCTGCATTCCCTAGGAGGTAATCCGACAGGGGGCACAAACTAGAGGTGGAGTCCAAGCCAAAAGTGGGCCATCGCCTTCTCTTTCTTTCCCCACCTCCTACCCACTTCTCTCTTTTAGTTACCTAATTTCCCCCCTCTGTCACCCATATGAAATTGGAAAAGGGCAACATGAAGGCCACAGGTTGCCACCAAGTCACAGAATGTAGGTACTGCAGTTAGTTTCTATGACGTTTTGCTTTGCCAGTGCAATTATTTTTTTGAAAGTTATTAAGATCTAAAAAAAAAATTATGAACTTTTTAACCATATCAAAATAATATGAAATATCCTTCCCAAAATATTTTTATCTACTGAACATCATATTGCACCTGCCGTGCCTCTTCATCAAGCATGAAGTTAGGACAAAGGTCATTCATTCTCTTTGGTACAGAGGTCATGATATTGCCTCCGCTCACATATGAAGGAGTAAAATGCAGCAATGCTAGGCTTCAATTTATCACAAATCTAGAACATCACATACTGTACTGTGGCTCTAATAAAGTAAATAATGTGCATTTTTCAAAGTTATCTAAATCCATATTTGCACAGTGAACCATAAAAGTTACAATGAACTGAATAATGGGTATTAAAAATAAACCCAAGCTCATTTTACTTTTTTGCTAAGTCTTTGAGGATTACATTTTGTTCGAAAAAGCCCATATTTTAAAATGACCATGATTTATATATTTATAGGAACAGTCTTTTATATGCAATCATGTCAACTATCAAATTCCTTTTGAAAAAGATTGTTTTAAATACCACTGTGAACATGAAAGCAAAGTGAATCAAACTTAAAAGTGAACGTAAGACCACTCAAGACCTTTCTTTCAAAATAGAATTAACAGTGCCAGCAGTGGCAATCGGAAATTTATGCCAAGTCTTTCTAATGCTAATTATGATAGCAGCTTCTAACGGCCCCTGCTTTGGCCCATTTCTCACAGTGGTGGTAAACCTGTGCCTCAGCTGAACCACCTATTTTTCCAAGGAGATTCAAGACAGCCAACAGAGAGTGATGAAAGCAGGGGGGGAAACCAAGCTGAATCACTAAAATGGATATTCAGTACATACTGAAATCAATAAATTAACAATATCCAATGCCAGCACCACAACAGTAACAGAGAACTAAGACCGTGAAAGATGACTTAATGAATGGAAGGACTTTCTTAAAAGATCCAGGCCTTCACCAACCACCTAAAGCAGTATGTTGATGAGGCCTGACATACTTCACTCAGCAAGGTTAGGTGCCATAGCAGAAAACGGCCCACCCAATTTGACACCATCCTCACTTCATCAAGGTGAGGGATTTGAAGCAGAGCCCCCCAATGATGATTGAGGTGGGGAGGGACAAATTGGACAGGGCGATTTCTGAGGTACCCAGTTCCCAAGCTTTAAAGGTTAAGACTAGTACCTCGAGTTGAACCCCCAACCTGATTGGTAGCCAGTGCAAGTTTCATAGAACCAGCACAATAAAATCAGAACACTCAGTTCCCACCAGCATTCTGGCTGTCACGTATGGGGAAGGAATGTGAAGGGGAAAGGTAAAGGAGAAGACTGAAACTATGCTAGTAGTAATACTATACATGGTATACTTTAAGATGTAGTAACAGCAGAACATCCTTGTTCTAAGGCTAAGACAAAGCAAGGGTTTCCCCTTACAGTTCAAATACGATCATGTTTTCATGATGTTTGGTAGCTTTTCTTAATTGTGTGATACGATTTGCTTTGAAATCTACACAGTTGTGGCATCTGTAGAAACTGGAGAGGGGAAAGGAACTAAAATATTGTTAGGTAGAAAGTTCTACTCTGTGGCAGCCCAAATAATTAAGAAATGCCCTGGAAATGTTAAGGCTTGTAGTTCATTGCGAAATTTTTAAAAATTGAGCAAGACCATTGGTCTTTTAGACCGCTGATATGTGGCTAAAAAAGAAAAATTTTCGGAGTGCAGTTAGACATACTAAACGCTCTATCACACCATAGTTGCCTTACTCCAGCTGTAGCCAATTGTCATCCATGGACAGGATGTTTATGGGGGTTGACATCAACCTGTGGTGTTTTCACTTTCTACCGTGGACATCTTTTTATGCCACTCTGCTTACCTGCAGACGATTACATCACATGCAGTTTCAAAATGCTAGTTCTGAATTACTCTAAGAGAAGGGCACCTTAAAACTTGCTTGTTTGGCTTCTGTACTGCTGGTAGAAACCACTTTAGATCTCTCCAAACGCTCTTTGAATGCCCTGATTTCCAAGCAGATGGATCCCTGGCAAGAGGACCACTGGAGGTTTATATCCTGGCCAGCTCTGCCGCGCTGCATCACATGACACTGTGTTAGCAAATCCTGTGTGTGAGAACGTTTCTAACATTCTGGCTAGATCTTGAGCTCAAGAACTGCTAATGTGTTTATAAATAATAAGACCTCCTGCAAAGTGGCTCAGCTATTTATGAAAACTGATACGGTTGAGAAAATAATCAAACTTAGGCTAGATAGAAGATTAAATAATCACAATGACATGGGCAGGGGGAGAGGGGGTGAAGACAGGAAGAATTTACATTTCATCGAAATGCACAGTCATAAAAAAAAATCAATATTGATAAATAAATGATCTATTTCTAAGTGGCATTTCACTTTGCATATACCAAGATGAACCCTCTTAACAAGACCTCTTAATTATCTTTCACCCAACGGTCCTTAGTGGCAGCATGCACACAGGATCTCTCAGTTCCCTTCACTTGGGCAGGATGTGGTCTCAAATCCCACCTCTTTCCCCTCCTGGGCTAGAAGCCTGTGGTCTCCAGTAGCTGCCTGTTCTCCTGCAGCCTGCTGGCAAAGTATGTTAGTGACCTTTAAAGAGGAATCCTCCCTGCACATGTCAGCTGCTGCTATCATTCAGGGGCACTGTTGCTCAAATGCCCAAGGTCAGTTCCCCCCCTGCAAACTGCTTTGTTTAAGGTAGACTTGGCTGAATTTATTATATTTATCTGTGGATGTCACTCGCCAAGTTTTATGGATACACAAGAAGGCGCCATCAACCTTCCTTTAATGTTCTTGCAGCCAAGCTCGAGTGGGGGAGTCTCTTCTTGGCATCCGCAGAAGAGCCTTTCATATTTCAGTTAGAAATTAGCAATTCCCTGCAGTGAGGGAAAAGAATGAAGAAAGCCAGGTCTGTGCTTAGGACACATATTTGAGATAGGTACAGACTGGGATGCCAGTGTGGAGCGGTAAAGAAACAGACATGGTCTGGGGTTCAACACAAACACACACAACAGCACCATAAGGTTCACCGGCTCATCTTGGGCAAGCCACTGTCTCTCAGTCTAATCTACCTCACAGATCTGTTGTGATGGCATAACAGTGTAGAAAAAGACAGCATCCTTTATTCCCAGTTGAAGCTGAGAGTCAGTTTCAGTCATTTTAAACTGGGTTTGGATGCAAGTCTACTCCCTTTATGAATCACACTATCCAAACAGTATTAAGATTCAGGTCCCTCATTTTGATTGTGAAAGCTGCACCCCAACAAAGCACTATGTAGAGACACAATACAGGTCTCTACACAGCCATTTGCTATTTTTTATATACAACTATTTGATTCTTTTTATTGCTCTGATAAAGTGAGGTAAAACCCATATATGCCACACTCAACTCCTTGGAGGAAGGACAAAATGCAAATGTGCAATGTAAGACTATTCAGTGGAATATTGCTCAGCTTGTGGCAAAAGCAATATGGATTTTGAATTAGTTGAATGCTTGTTTTGAAAGCTCTTGCAGCATTCCTGCTCCATAGGCAAGTGTCTCTAGACTGTCAGCAGTTTGCAGGAGGGATTCAAGTACATACCGGAAATTTGGGCTTATGGAATTAGATTTATTGCCCCAGTGTAACAAATCAACTTTTTTTTTTTAAGGGGGCTGATTGCAGTTTGGAAAGTGACAGGGAAATGAAAAATAAAAGTGTGGGATGAACAAATGAAGAATGGGAAGATGTCTAAATACCCTGCTAGGTGCAAGCACACAAATCAGGATGAATACAGAATAAACACTCACTGTTATGTAACCACTCACCCCTTTAAACAAATAAGAATGACTACTCAGTAAAAAAAAGAAAGACCGGACATAGTCTGACAACCAAGTAAGTTTTGTGCAAAAAAATAATAATCAGCATGAATGCTGAATAAGCAGGTCATCTGGAGGAGCTGTAAATTGATAATATTTCCCACACTGCCTTACAATGTCTTGTCTATGAAACTCGATACAGGAGATGCCTCATTTCCCCCCCCCCCAAGACCTCCAAGTTCACTGTGTTCCAACTCCAGTAAGAGAAAAACAGTGAGTGGTAGGATTGTCATAGATCACGCATTTTGAAGAGTAACCATTATTTGAAACATTTGGTATTTCAGAAGAGTGAATCTCCATAAATTATAGGAGATTCCATTTAAGGGATGCGGGGAGTCAGGATATATAAATCCACATATCCCAGATTTCTATGGAGCTGCAGAATTGTGAAATAAAGCAGCAGCGTTGCAACTGACAGCTCAGGTGAGCAGTGCCACCCCACCCTGCTGTAGGGGCAACGGTTGCTGGGGTGGACATTTTGGGGAGGTAAATAGCACAAGGAGGAGAGACTTCAGCTTCCTACTTCATGTGCCATTTACGATCCACATGAGGCCCCTCCACAGCCTCTTATTCTGAAAAAGAAAAAAGTGGCTGGTGCGCCTCCCACACCTCTAACAGCAGAAGCTGCCCAGCAGCAGAACTCATCCCAGGTCCAATCCCTGGCATCTTCAGCTAGGGTGGGAATGTCCTCTTCCCGAGAACCTGGAAAGCTGTTTCAATCAATGCAAATGATATTGAGCTGGATGGTCCAATGAAGTCTAAAGCGTTCAAGGAACCCAAAAGGCACTCGCAAATGTGACTGAAATGGAAACAGGTGTGTATGAGGAACTAATGTGTCTTTGCTGGTCCCTTCCCATGTTTTGTTAGTCTAAAACACCTCAAGAGGGCTTCACTCTCTATAGCGGTTCACACTACAAAGTGGGATGCTTGCAACGTCCATACAGTATCTGTCTATAGTGTGATTCTGTGTGTTGTCAATGGAGAGAATCCTCCTGCTTCAGTTTCCTACACCTCTGAGTTAGTGCTTGAGCATGAAAACAGCCTGACACTGGCATCCGAAACTGCATCTGAGATTTGTGCCAAAGCACATTGCACTGTAGCTGAGGAAGTGATTGAGCCACGCTAACATAGATGGAAATAGGTAGCTCTAGATGGGATCTTGTCTCTATTCAAATTACTCTGCTCTAGGCCTTCGAGTGTTTTACAAGGAAGCTACGAGATAGCATCACCCTTGTAACACCACCTGGGGGAAGTTCTAATAGGAGCTGGGATTTTAGTTACTGAATTTTAGTTACTAGGCTATATGAGAAAAGCAGCAGTTTTGGTGGTGCTGACAGGATGGTGGGTGGCTGCAGAGTGTGGGAAGTTACTCCAAATGGAAGCACATCATCAGGGTCACTGGGGAAGGAATAAAAAGATGGCTTCTTCCCTCACGTACTTATAAGCACATAAGAAGGAGCCGGATGAATCAGAACAAAGGCCCTACTAGCCCAGTATCTCCTGCTTTCACAATGTCCAATCCGATGTTTCCGGGAAGCCTGCAAGGAGGGCCCCTGTGCAACGTCACTCTTCCCACTGGTGACTTCCATCAACTGGCATTCAGTTTCAAATGACTTCAACAGTAGAGGCAGACACAGGCACTGTGCTAATACCCACTGATAACCTAATCCTCCATACTGGAAGCCACCATTACATCTTGCAGTACGGAACAGGGTAACTATGTGCATACCCCTTTTGTTTTTCCAGAATACTCCTTTGCACAATGCAGCTACCTGGCATTCTCTGGGATTTTTGTTTGTTTTAAGGGCTCACCCAGTTAAGTGTGCAGGTGGGTGTTAGCTATGGTGCGCCATGCTGGGTCCCTGGCATACGTCTGACCAATACTGATGCCAGGCTCCTGCCCAGCACATTTGAGTAAGTCAACACAGAAAAGCAGGCAGAGGAGAAAAAAGACGTGCAGAACAGCAAAATAAAAAGGAATGTGAGACAAGAGACTGTCATTCTTAACTATGGAGCAACGCATGATGGCTGAGGTGCAGGCACATAAAAAACGTGTGTATACAGTATATATATTCAGTCTTCAAGGTGCCTCTTAAGTTGCAACTAAGGGTGTGCCTGTCTCTCCCCCCACAGAATTAGGACCCATTCCTAAGCATTCATTTCCCACATGAAGCACTGGCATAGGGTGGGTGAGCGGAACCCTTAGAAGCAGCCCTTTCTATCCTCGCTGGTTCTCCATGGAAATGCAAACAGCCTTGACACAGAAAACAGGCCCTGCGCTCCCCCACGCCATGCGCAAGTGACGCAGGCGAAGGCGATCCAAAGTCACCAAAAGGCGTTGTCCAACCGCCCAACTCCACGCGTCCAGCCTAGGTGGTGGCTGGAGGCCGTTAAGGCTGGGCTTGGGTGATAATGGAAACTCCGGCTGGAGTCGCCGCCGCCTCCACCCTTCCCTTTCCCGCCCTCCCGTCTTAAGCAAAGAGTTCGCGACGCTGGCCTTGGCGAGCGTCCTATAAGAAGCGCTCCTCGCGCCCCTGGCCGGGGAAGGAGGCAGCAGCCCCGCCGCTTCCACCTCCAGCTTGGCGCTCGCCCGGCGCTGCTGCTGCTTTTCCTCGCCGGCAGGAGTCACGTGGCGGGCTGCCTCTTTCCCGCTGCCTTTGGTCTCGGCGGCGGCAAGAGCGGGGAGAGCCCGGCTGGGAGACCAAGCGGCGTTGCTATTTTAAAGTCGGTTCCTCTCCCCGCCTCTCCCTTTGCCTGGGAGTTCCTCAAACCCCGGGATCAGCATGAGTGCCAGAGCTCTGTGCGCCAGGCAAAGGTTGCACCCTTGACTTTTGTGCGTGCCCGGGAAAGCAGCGAGCGAGGTTTTGTGTGTGTGGTGTGGGTTTTTTTTCCTCTCCTGAGGTGGGGAATTTCTGCTGCCAAGGTGGGACGCTTCCTCAGTGCAACACCACACGCGCCGCTCTTTTGCATTGCTGAGGCTGCTTTCGGTTGGTGGCATCCCTGCCGTGATGAAAGAGCATGGGTCGGGCTAAGTAGGAGCTGCTGGCTGCTACTTGGACAAGTATGCTTGCTGCTCCCCAGACGGGGCTGCTGCAGCAATAGTTGGGTTGCCTCCTTGAATGAAACTCCTCAGGGGAGAGAAGGAAGGAAGGAAGGAAAAGATTCCGCCAAGCATTTCTTTCGCCAGGCTCAGCCTCCCAGACTTGGCTCAGAAATGGAGACGGATGGCATTGATCTTCACAGAATTCCCCGCGAGTCATGTAAGTGTGCTGGAGTTGGAATGGGGAAGGATCCGCACCGAGCTTGGACCTCAGGGGTGGCATTGGAAATTATTTCTGGAAAGCAAGTTATTCTAAAGCTCTCTCTGCCCTCCCATTGAGGAGGAAGGACCTTCGTAATAACTGGGAAATGACTACACTGTTGGCAAAAGTGTACGACTGTCCTGACAGTCCTGCTAAGATAAAAGCACTAGCCGCCTTTTCTTTTAAAATAAAGGCGAGCAAGGATGTAGGAGCTCATCTGTGTTTATTATCCCTGATTAGGTTTGGAAACCGTTGTTTCTGTCGTACTTCTGAGCTGCGGAAGAAACAACGTTTTCATCAGAATGTCTTTCTGTGCGTGCAGAAACATACAGATTAAATGCTGAAATGTATATAATGCAACTTGCAAAGCGAAATGCACAATGTTATCAGTATAAATGGAAGAAGCTACATTGGTGTTGCTCATACGGTATTGTCATAGTATTTACTTTTGGGGTGATTGTGAAGTGGGATTCTTAGTGTTAGGGGTAGCGTTTAATGTTTTAAGGAGCTGTGTTCGAGTTTTCTTTACAATTGTTCTGTCTTGAGTATGTGTGCAACTTGATGAGGTCCAGAAAGGTTTTTGTGGAAACTATCAATGACACTTGTTTGTGAGTATGGTACCTGGTATAATATAGATTGGTAACTTCTTAAAGGAGTCAGTAGTGTGGAAATTTCATTAACCCATGAGAAGGCAAAATGCTTCTGTGTTAACACAGCTGTGAAGCATCACTAGACATTTAAAGTTGAATAGTTTGAAGAAGAGGGTTTGGAAGTTTCTCCAGTTTTCCCTTAAAAATAAATCAAGGGCATGTTGAATGCATGCACATTTTTATTGCACATCTTTCAATGACCATTTCTTATACAAGTTCCAGTTGCTGGACAACACATGACATAACCAGCATCCACTGTGTGGCTCAATTTTCCTTTTGATTTTGTGGGTGTTACAGAACTGCGCTGTTAAACTGGAATATGTTGCAACACATGACAGTCCAACTGAACTGTATACAAATGAAGTAATTTTAGAATGGCACAGTTTATAAATTCCATGCTTTGTAATCAAGTTGCCAAATCTGACTGTTTGCTTCTAAGAATAGTATAGGGAGCCCTTCTCTCTACTCCCTTCTTTAAATTCCCATGAAGCAGCAGTATCCTGAAGCTGCTTATTAAAACAGCCAGATATTGAACTGGAGTTCAGCCCAAAGTGTTCATCAAATTTCTCACCAGCCAGAGTGTCTGAGGCTGGGGGGAGCAGGGGGTGGAGGAAGGAACACTTAGGAAATTAGCCTGATATGAATCTGCTGAGCTGTATACCAAAATAGTGCTTATTCACTCGATATTAAGTATTCACCGCTAACATATTATGATCTGTATAGAAGAGCAGGTCAGCTTCATACTAAGGTTCAACATGAAGGAGAGATTTTAAATCAGAAAAGATCGGGCAACACACAGGAAGCTGGCTATCATAGGTTAATTAATCAGTTTGAAGGGTCAGTTGATAAATGTACTGAACAATCATTACTCATGGGGCATGTTATTTGTCTGTGGTACATAGCTCTCCACTAGAGAATGAGCAAGTAAGGAACAGGTATTTAACTTATCATTAAGCACTAGACTTGGCATCTACCTGATAAAATTAAGGGCTAGTGTCCATATAGAGCTGCCTGCAAATGTTATTTGCATTTTCTTCCTCTTTTGGTAAATTACCTATCTGCATGTATATCCACAGATCTATAGATACAGTACATGATTAATTAGATAAGATATATATCATGCAAATCCATCATACACTGATTTCAATATCAAAATGTCTCTACAAATGTTCATTATTTCTTCTGTTCACCTGAGAATCAAAGTCAGAACTGTATACATATAGTTAATCTGTGGAACATACTACCATGGGAGGTTGTTGATGAGATAAAACTAATTATATATGTGTGCATTTTTAAAGGGCTACTAATATTCCTTCATGATAGGTTATATATCAGTGCATATTATACAGGTACAGTATCGTGGCGTGTATTCTTATTACTGGACTGCACTAAAATCTTAAGAAATTCGTACGCTTTATTCACCTTTGGACTAATAGAGCTAGGTCAGGCTATTGCTCTTATTCTCTAAAGCTCTGCCTCTCTTAAAATATTTAGAAATTCTAAATAATGGCTTAGATCCAGACTTAGTCATGCTTAGGCTCAACTCACTGAAATGCATGTGACAGACTTAAGTCCCATTGATTTTAGTGGGTCTAGTCTAAGCATGACTAAATCTCGATCCAACCCCATGTTCTGTTATCACCTCTATCTTTTAATTATACCGGGAGTAGAGAAGCCCTGGCCTTTTTTGCGCTGTAGCTGCTGCCTCCTTTAAGCGCCTGTTCTTAGATGGCTACAGCAGACCCGGGTTTTGGCAAAGACAGAGGGAAACTGGGTTGGGGAGGCTTTGTGCACTCCATCAAAGGCAAACAAACTTGCCCAACCACAATTCTAGCACTAGATTTCCTTTTATTTGAACTCCAAAACTTGCTTGTTATCTGGGTAGCCAGAATTAGTATGCAGAAGGGTAATTTTTGCTCTTCCAAAAGTAAGCAAAAATAAGAAAGCAGCTAACTGTATTTTGTTTCAAACCTTGCAAGCAACAAATGCCTCTGGGGCCATTTCCCCCAAGTGCATCAGACCAATATAAATAATGACATGGTCCCTGATTTTCTACTAAGTCCTTGGCTACTTTTGACTGTGGTGTCCTGCCTTCTAGGGAGACCTTTAATCTGAAATGTGCAGCAGTTCTGCTGCCCATTAAAAGCCTTGAAGAGCCTGGTATCTAACAGGTGCTGGTCAGCAGCGCTTTTCCTTTTACTCCATTACTAGGAAGAGAGAAGTTGCATCTTGTGGTTTTTTTTCTGGGCTACTCAGATTTCTTAAAGGGACAGGATTTCCCTTTTTGGAATACAGTCGGCTCCTCCCTCGGAGTCATTGGCATTCTCCTTTGTGAGTTTGTGGTTTCATTAAGGGAAAGGGTGAATGAGATGACTGATTGCCTGCTCTGTCATGGACCTTCAAACTCAGACATGTTGTCCTATGAGGCAAGTGGTACTGATAATTCCAGCAGTGGCTTTTGTTGACTTCCCTTTTGTTTTGGTCCATCCCCACCCCACCCCACCCGAATCTTGAGCTTGAGTTTGTGTGAACCACCAAGTGGTGGCAGGGCAGAGTCAGCTTTGAAACTGGCAGCATTAATAAAACATTATTTTGTTTCTATGGGAACTGTGTTGTCCCACCAATTGGCATACAGAGGATGTTATTGCAGGACGGTAATTCTAAGACTTTTTAAAAGCCCCGCTGACTTTTCATGGGACTAGGTGAGATGGGCAGCATGAGGAGACTCATGCTCCTCTCGCTACCTCTGCAGACATGCGCTGATGAAGAGGCGAAGCTGGTCAACTACAGTGTTCTCTAAGGCTGTTAATAAACCTAGTCAAATGACCATCATTGAGATGGATAAGGTACTTGTGGAGCAAGGGGCCATATATTGCATTTCCATAATAGCTGGAGCCAGGAACATCTTTACCTGGGGGTGCAAGGGGTGCGGGGCGAATTCTGGGGGATGCCAGGCACCCACCGCCGAAGCTCTTAACTATCTACCTGTTATGAAATAATAAATAATTTTGATCAAGCTAGAAAAACAAAATACATATATACCGAGGTATTGCCGAAATGTATGCCTACTGTTTCACTAAAGGACTTTCGACTTTGTCAGACTCAACGATGTCATTCACAACAAGAGATAAGGCGTAAGCGTGGTGTCTGACGTAAGCATAATAAAAGTTATTTTGGGGGCTAAACTAAATCTGGGGGTGCTGGGCGGATCTTTGCACCCCAGCATATGCTAAAGACAGGGCTGGCTGGGACACAAACTTCCAGCTGCTGCAGTGTTCCCAGGTACAGCATTTCCCCTAGCAGTTATTTACTTATATTGGGGGAAAGAAAGGGGTGCCCTCATTCTCTTTCTTCCCTTTCAGCCACTGAGAATTCTACTTCTGCATGTGGAGCTCGGTACTAGCCTAGTTCTTTGGTGTGGAAAATCTATAAGGAGTTTCAGATGGCAGCCTCAGAGCATTGAAAGAACATGTAAGAAGAATTTGTGGGTTGCGTGTGGGCTAGTCACACCACTGCCATGCACAGTGGCCACGCTCCTCGCCATCCAAGCATTGTTTGCACAAATATCGGCACATAGTGGTCTTGCGGATTGCTCCAGGATCCTTACTCATGTGGAGGAGCTCTCACGCCAGCAGAAGACACTGACAGTATGGGTGTGGACATGGCTCATGGTGGTAGTAGAAGGTGGGGCTAAATCCCACAGCCTCCTTCACATGTTCTTTCAGTGTGTGGCAGTGGGTCCGAGGGAGGGTTGCCTAAATCTCCTTTGTGCCTGGGCTGTAACCGTTTCATATTGCAAATATGAGCTGACATATTGGAATGTTTGTGTGTTATATATATTAAGGGCTGTCACTCCTGCTCACTCTGCTCGCCAATCCCTCCTACCTCTCTTATGGGATAGCCAGTCTCATATCACTAACAAGCTTAAGTCTAATTAATGTATGAAGGGGTTAAGACCATAGAGTAAGCTGCCTTGCCAGGCTTACCTCACCGTGAGGAACCATGTAATCAGCCCTATTGTTCTCTCCCAAGCTCAAACTGCATGGCTCTTGCAAGCCAATATTCAGTTCCTATACCAATAATTTAGCAACCTTCACCACTTTGGAACTAAACTAAGTTTTGCTGCCTGTGAAACTTTTTTGACTGATGTATGGGAAAGTACATGAACCTTTGAAAAGTTTGTAAGTAAATCATTTTTTAACTTACCTGTGCCGGAGAAAGAGGGAAACTTTGGAAATAAAGTTTTTAAGAGGATAGTTTTGGAACTCTCAAGGGCACATATATTTTAAAGCTCTTCTACTCTTTACTTTGCTGTATATTTTGTGAAACACTGCTGAGGTTCTCTCACCAAAGAGTACTTGCCCCAAACCTGGATCTTGCCATCCAGCGAATTCTCATTTGAAACCTATTTTCCCCTTGAACCACACACCCCGTTAAACTTCACTGCAGATATGTTTAATGAAGAGGTAGAGTCACTTCACAGCACCCCCATCTTCATTAAATAACTCACCTGGGGCTTTCTGCTGTTCCTTATGCGGCACTTGCCATAGCTGCCTAGTAGCTCGGCTATTCAAACTGCAGAGCATGATCACACTTTACATTTGTATGTATATAGGAAGATATATTAACTGTGCTGCACTTGGGAAAAGAGCCCTTGCCTACCAGTCTCCCTGGTTTTCTAGTTTTTTGTGTGCAGATGTCTGGTCCCCCCCCCCCCAAATATGGAGGAACTTCAATTAACTGCATCTTCAGTCTGAAGTGGTATGACCTACCTCAGCTTTGAAAGGTTTGGTGTAGGATCTGTTGAAAGCAGAATGCTCTTTTGGTTCATGGTGAACAGTCCTTGAAGGCATCACATGCTTTCCCCCTACCTTACTCTATACAGTGGTACCTCGGGTTAAGTACTTAATTCGTTTTGGAGGTCCGTTCTTAACCTGAAACTGTTCTTAACCTGAAGCACCACTTTAGCTAATGGGGCCTCTTTCTGCCGCCATGCCGCCGGAGCACAATTTCTGTTCTCATCCTGAAGCAAAGTTCTTAACCCGAAGTAATATTTCTGGGTTAGCGGAGTCTGTAATCTGAAGAATATGTAACCTGAAGCGTATGTAACCCAAGGTACCACTGTATTGGGATATTTCCTGGGCCAAAATAATGATATGCCAGTTCTGGATTAGAGCTCTCAAGACCAAGCCTGTAGTTTTATCTCCATTTTCCCCATTTCTGCATTTGGTAATACCATACCTATTTCCATTGCAAATTAAAGTGATGAAGTATCTTGTGCTAATAATTAATCAATAGTGACATGAGACTAATAACTACTTTGATTTAATTAGGCCTCCTCTCCCGTCTCTGAAGCTAACAGGCATGCACGTCATTAACATTATATATTCATTTCAAATAATAACCTATTCATTTATGGAGATTGATACATGTTCAGCACAGCACTACTGAGGAAGAACTTGCCTGCATTTTGTTCTGTAGGATTTATTTTCTTATCAAACTTTTCACAAGAATATAAGGAGAGCGCTGCTGTATCAGACCAAAGGTAAAGGTAAAGGGACCCCTGACCATTAGGTCCAGTCGTGACCGACTCTGGGGTTGCAGCGCTCATCACGCTTTATTGGCCGAGGGAGCCGGCGTACAGCTTCCGGGTCATGTGGCCAGCATGACTAAGCCGTTTCTGGTGAACCAGAGCAGCGGACAGAAACGCTGTTTACCTTCCCACCGGAGTGGTACCTATTTATCTACTTGCACTTTGATGTGCTTTTGAACTGCTAGGTTGGCAGGCGCTGACCCCATCACAGGGATTGAAACTGCCGACCTTCTGATCAGCAAGTCCTAGGCTCTGTAGTTTAACCCACAGCGCCACCTGTGTCCCATATCAGACCAAAGACCCGTCTAATTCAGCATCCTGTTCTCAGCGTGGCCAACCAGATGCCTATGAGCAGCCTGCAAGCAGGACATGAGCACAATAGCACCACTTCCCATTTGTTCTCTCCAGCAACTGGTATTCAGAGGTCTACTGCCACTGATCCTGTAGGTAGCATATATATCCAGCATGACTAGTAGGCATTGGTAGCCTTATCTTCCATGCATTTGTCTAATCCCCATTAAAACCCTCTAAACTCCTTCCACCACAACTTGCAGGGACAAAGCAGGTTCTCCTTCAAGGAGAGCACGTGTTGCGGTGGGAGCAAACATGACATCCCCTGTTGCTGGGCGGGTTAGTTTGGATGGCCACGAATTTGATTGCCCCCCCCCATGTTGCTGGGGGAAATTGATGGTTGCAATTTTATTTGATTGATGGGGGTGCTATAAAGGTCCCTGTGTGCAGCGTTGAGCTTCCTCTTTTCGCTGCGCACATCGGATTACCCGCCCACCCTCCCTTTAATTAAGGTTTGTTTGCGCTGACCTTGCTATGCCTGTCATGGAGTTGTCTGCTTTGGAGCAGCAGCCTGGTAGGAATTTTACCATTTGGCTGATTGGCTGGGGCCATTTGGGTTTGCCTACTGCGTAGCAAGTCATCACAACTTGTAAGGTTGCCGTTAGGCATCGGTTAACTTTTGGTTGGTGGAGGGGCATGGATTGGCTGTGCCTGCCCCTCCAATGCTGCTGCTGCAAGGGTATTCTGTTAAAGGAATCCATGGGATTGCCATTCTTTTGTCCGAATCCCTGTCAAGGGGCTAGGGCCACGCAAGAACCCCAGGGCGCATTTGGTGAGAGGTGTGAGCCTGGCACCCAGCTTTATTCTCTCCCCAAAATTGTTTACCCTTACTGATTTCCACAGGGGTGTGGTTGTCAGTTCTGTTCCTACCTCCAAGTGGGAACAGATAGTGGCTAACCACTGCCTAAGCAACCACTCACATACTGTAATTCAATAAAGTTGTGGCCGAAATTATGCCAGAAACCCAAACAAAAATGATGTGTGAACCGTGTTTTTATTCAGGGGTGTCTTGGGGGTCCTTGACACGCAAATTCCGTACTTTAATTATGTACTCTGTGAAGAAGGGATACATTTTTGTTTCCCCTGAACCTTCCGACAACCAACTTCTTTTGATGACCGGGTTTCTAGTACCATGGGGTCTTATTGTGGCTGGGTAGGTTATTAGCAGAGCTGGAAACTTAAAAAACCTAAGGGGTCAACTAAAATACATTGTTCTAGGGTGTGGGAATTAGAAATATTTTTGAGATTTGTGCAGGCATAGCATCTAAAAAAATATATGAGCATGATAGTGAGGAATTGTGAAGGGGGGGAGTAGTCTTCATTACAAAAACAAGAAAGCATCAACTGGCCCACTAATAACATTGGGAAAACTGCCCAGTAAAAACATTGATAAGTTGAAGAGGGAGAGAAGTGTTTTTTTTTTCCTGTTTTTATCTCTGGATCTTGGAAATTTAAGAAAACAAGCACACTGTGCTTAGTGTAACTGGGGAAAAATATGATTCATTCACCATATTTGCTTTTATTGGTCCTCAGAAACTGATCTTCAGGAAACAAACAAATGGGAAGGGGCGGGGGAAACCGTCCAGAGGTTATAATAGACCGCTATTTTTAACCGACTTTGCAAAGAACAGATTCTAATTAGTGCTGTTCTGAAATAGTAAGATGCATTTCATGAACTTATTTTTAATTCAAAACTTTTTAGTATTTCCCATCCTCTTGCAAAAGAAAAAGAGAGAAAAAAGAAACTGTGGGGGGGGGGGTTGGTGTCAGAAGAATTAATGACTTCCCTGTCACCAAGGTAACAAAGTCAGCGCTTCTTCATCATGATCCAGTCATGCATAGTTGATGAGTTGGGGCAGAACATGGATGAGTTTGGGTATTTGGATGTGCACCTGAATTTACATTCCATTATTAGTAATGTTGCACTGTTAGACAACATCCACATTTTGGCTGCAGGTGTGGATGCAAATGTCATACATCTGCAATGCATTTATTTCTATGGGATGTTCATTGAAACGGGTATCATCAACATTAAGAATATAAGAAAGAGCCTGCTGGATCAGGCCAATGGTACATCTTCTCCTGCATCTTGCTGTCACAGTGGCTAACTACCAAGTAAACACCAAGTGCGTGCTGCTTGGGAGTAAGTTCCACAACTATGGAGTCGTATCCCAGGAGGCCCTATCACTAATGGATGTCGAGCCCATAAGCAAGGCCCCTGAAGACAATTCTCTCCTCTTGAAAAGAGCAACTTTCACACCGAAAAATCAAACATGATGATTCATTCTAATAGAGCATTGTCCTGAAGGAGCGTCTCCACCCCCATTGTTCTGCCCGGACACTGAGATCCAGCGCCGAGGGCCTTCTGGCGGTTCCCTCATTGCAAGAAGCAAAGCTACAGGGAACCAGGCAGAGGGCCTTCTCGGTAGTGGCGCCTTCCCTGTGGAACACCCTCCCATTAGATGTCAAAGCGATAAACAACTACCTGACATTCAGAAGACATCTTAAGGCAGCCCTGTTCGGGGAAGTTTTTAATGTGTGATTTTACTGTATTTTTTGTTTCTGTGGAAGCCGCCCAGAGTGGCTGTGGAAACCCAGCCAGATGGGCGGGGTACAAATAATAAATTATTATTATTATTATTATTAGTCAGCGGTTTTTGTTCTATAACCCTTATTATCCATATATTATGCAGCTTGCAGATTTGCGTGTATATGCGCGTGCGCTTAGATACACGTGTATCGGCATGATCTCTGTGGATTCATTTCTCTAGCTGTCTGGTTTCAATTGATACATAACATCAGTTATGGCCATCTAGAGAGCCTTCCTTTTCATAAGACATAAACAAACAATTTAATTTAGAATCCCTTAATATATTTTGATTCTCTCCTGGGAATCATGGACAAAAGTCCCATGGACAGATGTGGGAACAGGTTGCCAGTGATCTGGGAAAGGGAAACTCTGGCCTTGCAGTTGTTGCACATTGACTTTAAATAACATCTGCATGCTGCATAAGTTTAGAGGGACAGGGAGAGCAAGTATTTCACCCATGTTGTGGTTCTTAAATGTTTATTAGTGTAAGATTTGTGTGTGTGTGTGTGTGTGTGTGTGTGTGTGTATCTATCTATCTATCTATCATCTATCTATCTATCTATCTATCTATCTATCATCTATCTATCATCTATCTATCTATCTATAACTCTCTTTTAATGTTTGTTTTTTATTTGTATTTTTAATGAATAATGTCTACTGTAAACTGCTTTGGTAAGCGGTATATATACATGTGTTAAATGATCCAGAAATGTGTGCCTCCTGTTCAGTCAGTTCTAGCTTTTCTTCCCATTTCTTCAGAGTACAAATGTTGTTTCATACACAGGGTAGAATGAAATAAACATATCGTGAAGATACAGAAAACTGAGAGAAAGTTTTCCAGTTCACATTAGTGAATATTGGTTATCTACAATAAAGTAGGTAAAAAAATTGGACTAGTTTCCCTTCCTCTGATGGAGGAATCTGTCTACAGTGAGATGTGCTCTTCTACCTGTAGAAAGACTCATTTCATCAGAAAAAGACTCCTTCCTCACAAGGAGGAAATGTCTGGATCCAAGCCAATATAATTCAGGAATAAAATATAGGCAAAGTAGTCTCTAAATATAAAGACATCATCTCAGTAGAGGAACAAGCTTTCTCTGGAAATTGTGGATTTGGCAGTCTGATTTAGATATTACATGCCCCACAAGGAAACCACTGAAAACCACTTCCATGTGTTGATATTCCACCTTTGTGGGAGTGGTGTTTGAATGTCAGTTATCAATTACCGGTATATTCTGATTAACCCATTTCTAAGAAGAGCCTCCATTCCAATGTTGCAGATACATGAGGAGGCTGGCATTGTGTATTGACTATCTTTGGTCTGGCACAGTTGGTGTTTTGCATTCAAACATCATGCACTTCTCCTTCCCGTGGTGAAAAGATACAGGGATGCTCTTCTCAATAGCCTCCCTGCAGAAGCTATTGCACTTGCACAGTGCAGTCGTCTACATGTCTATTCAGAAGGGGCTGCCACTGGATATGTATTGCCCAGGTGGGGAACCTGTGGTCCTCCAGAGTTGCTGGACTCCAACTGCCCTTCACTTGACTATTAGCCATGTTGGTGGGCCTGATGGGAGTTATGGTCCAACAACATCTCAAGGGCCACAGACTCCTTATCCTTGATGTATAGGATTTCAACCTGGACCTTTGTTTCTGTCTTTTCTTGGAGGAACCCATCACTTAAAGATGGAATAAGTATGTTTCAGTAGATTATTCTGAGATACTTTCTTTCGTATTTTTATTATTCTGTTTATCTTAATTTCCTGGGGAGCCTCTTTTACATTGGCATCTTCAATTGTGGGAGCGAGGAAGCATCCTGCATTAACAGGTCTCTGAGAAACTGTTGCTGCCTACTATGCTTGAAAGAGAAAGGAGTCATTAGGGTGACTCTCTTAGAACAGATGATAAACATGGATCTTTTAGCTAGCGCTCCAACAAGTGCCTTGTTTCCTAGCTTTTAATCACATGAAGTGTGTCTTGAGTACCACTATGCAAATACTACTGCTAACATTAGCAGTCATAAGAAGTGAGAAGGTAACCACACTTAACGCTGTTTTCCTCTTTCTTCAGAAGTGCATCCTAGAGCCACAGTTCTCAAAGAGGAAATTCATAGGGCAACTCATGTTCATTCCCATTGACCTTTCTTTCAAAAGGCTATTTAGGCTTATAATTGGAAGACATTTACTTTAGAAACATCTTTCCCTCTGCCCTGACAGGTTTCCTATAAATACTGTTTTGGATCCAGGCTTATGTTAGTGGTGGTTAGTTAATATGGGAATAAACATTTCATATTGATTTCAATGGGGCTAAATTAGTCTGGACCCAACCCATTATTTGTTTATGTTTCTCAGAGCACTCTTATTTTGAATGGACACTGTGGGATTAGGATGGTTCTATGCATTGAATAAATGAGTGAGTGAGTGAAGAATCTTTTGGGGAAAGGAAGGCTTGCCTTTTTCTCACAACAAGATACCAAGGTAGTCTGAGAGAATCCAGCCTTCGGCGAGGTGCCTACCTTGTGCTTTTAGCTTCTGCACTCACTTAGAAGCCAGCAAAGCAGGGGCTTTCAAAACACAAGCTTGCTTTTGTGTCAAGTTATTGCACCCATTCTGCAGGCTGTATTGCTGGGCCCTAGCTGTTTATATGTTTGCTGCCACCTGCAGCGTAGATGGATGAGAACAGGTAGGGAACCAAATTCAGGTGAAATATCTGGTACATGTGCACCATAGCAAATGTACACCTATCCCCTTTCAAAACTACTTCGGGGGAAGGAATTCATTCAAGCTTCTTTTCTTAGAACCAAGAACCCTTCTTTAATGTCTGTTTCCATCTGGTTAAACTCCACTTGAAGCCTGTTTTCCTAAATCTTCCTCTAAATTTGCATTCACGTACTATGCCAGCTCCGCTCTCATTGCTGCCTTCTTTCAAAAGTGACTCTTTTTTCATTTATCACATCTTTCTTGTCAGTGGGCCAGATAACCCAATGCTACCTAAAACTCCTCCTTATACTCACATTACGTCAGCCTTTCACTATATATAATTTACAAGTATGTATATGGATTACAACTATTTATTCTCTCTGTGTGTGTTTTAAAGAAATCTTAATTCTAAAAAGTAATAGAAAATGTGAAGGATCCTGCAATAATCCATACCTGTTCATGGTAATATTTATTGTTTGGTCCCAATCTGAAGAAAGTCACACCAAATTCCATTGAAACTTATATTAGTTGTGATTACTATATTTGTATAGGCCAACCTGTAGCATTAGTTCTCTGAGTAGCTCTCCAAAACAAAAACATTAAAATACAATATCTTAAAAATAAATCTCAGCACATTTGTTGTTACCAGCAGAGGAAGAGAATAAAATCAGTTTAAAGCACAAGTATACAGTGAAACACAGAGTAGCCATTGAGACCCCAGATTTCAAGATCGCACATTATTTTAAAGGCCTGGGCAGTGGTGGAGGAACCCCCTGAAAAAGAAAGTGATAGAAGGTTGAATCCACTCCCTGGCTTCTAATGATCCATGCCTTTCAAAATGAACCCTACTCCTAATAGTGATTAAGCTGCCTTGATATATTAATATTAACAGTTTTAACCAAAGTCCATTGTCCAGCTGAAGGAGGAGGACGACTGGTGTGAACAGTGTTAAACCACCACCACCCCGGATCTCTACTGAGTGGTAGCAAGATTCCAGGGGTTTCCAGGCACTCACCAAGGGTTGTGTTTCCACTGGAAAATCAAGGCACAGCAGGGTCTACAGGGTCTTAGAAATATAGTTTATTCGCAAATATTTATACCTGGAGCCCTCAGTGGAGAACATTACATCCCAAGAGGGTCTCTCATGGCTCCCCTCATAGCTTCAGCAAGCTTGGGTCCAGAGCAGCAGCCAGTCATGGCCGCTGGTGTCTCAGTGCAGCCTCCTTCAGCCAGCGCCATGTGGAGTTCTCCTCACTTCATCCTTCTGGTTCCCAGAATGTCTTGCCAAAAAACCTCTGTGCAAAAGGACGCTCACTTTTCCTGCAGTGATACCACACACACGCACACACACCATTACCCTGGCAACCTCCCTCTGTGCCTGGCAGAGGCTTCTGCCTGGTTGATGACGTCCATTGAAGGGCTAATGACTAGCTACCAGCATCATTGTTTCTTCAGCAACCCACCATCACCAGGCTGGCCTGATGATGGAAGTTAGCAGGTGCTGTTCCCAGCCCTTGTTAAATTCAGGAATCAATGAGTTTGCTCAAACTCTGACAACTTCACTGAATATAGAGATTATTGGGATTTCCCACCCTCCCAATTCATAACAATAGATTTGCAAAGGAAAGTGTTAATAGGTCACTAGTTAATGACAGCATGACTTATGGTGGCCAGGTATTAGAAACACATGTATGAGGCAACGACTGAATACTAGTATCTTAAGATATGGTGTGAAACTAACACAGAAACTGCAGATTGTTTGGGAGCCAGGAAAGGCCAATCATTCTGTTGCAGTATGTAACAGATGCAGTTGTTTGCTTTTATTGCATAGAGATAGACAGAGTTTCTAATGATGGTTTCATTCTCATGTCAAGCTTGGCCCTTCGTTTGTTAGTGAAAATTGCTTTATTGCTTAATATAGCTGTTGGCAGAGAATCTTCTATCTGGCAAGAAGAAAGCAGAGGATTCTCTGCATTCTGCGCTTGAGTCTGAAGCCAAAAATAAAATTATGAGTTGCTGATCAATGGCAAGCTTCCCCCCCCCCCTCTGTAAAGCAAGCGTCAAGAAACTTTGGCCCTCCAGATGTTGCTAAACTACAACATCCCTGGCCATTAGCCATGCTTGCTGGGGCTGGTGGGAGTTGTAGTTTATCAACGCTTCTGAGATGGCTCAGTCGGTAGAACATGAGACACTTATTATCAGCATAGCTGTCAGCCGTCCCTTATTTGGCGGGAAACTCCCTTATCCCAGTCCTGTGTCCCACTGCTGCCCCTTATTGATGATGTCCCTTAAATTTCCCGGGTTTCAAAGGAAGCAGCTCCTCTCCCTCCCTCCCTGCCAGCCAGGGAGGAGGGAGGCTCCAACTGTGTTGCTTGGCTGCCCGGCCTGCCTCCCTCCGGCCTCCTCTCACCAGCCTCGGCCCCCGGGAGCCCCTCCCCACTGGGACTGGCAGGAGCCTTGGGCCCTTCTGCCGCCCTCCTCCTCGTGGCCGCCCAATTGAGCGTCTCTGCCTGGGGCCTCCCCTCTGCCCGTTGCCATTCCCGCTAGGCCATACTGTGGCTGCGCCGCCGAAGGACCCGGATGAGATGGCCAGCCTGGCACGGCCTATGAATTGCTGAGGAGCCTTGAGAGGAGAGCGAGGGCAACCATAGAGAAAGCAGTTCAGAGAGAGGAGGAGGAGGAGGCGAAGGCAGGTGTTCCAAGGGCTAACCATAGAGGGGGAAAGCGGAGGAAGGACCGCAAGCACTTCTCCCATAGATTTGTAGTGGTAGACTAGCATAGATGGTCTGATCTGCGGCGCTATTCCCCCTCCCCCTCACTTCCTCCCGCCCTGCCCGATGGAACTGAGAGCTGCAGATGGAGAACAAGAGAAAAGATACAGAACTGCAGCAGCATCTTCGTAGCTTGGACTTTGTTTTGTGCGAAAAGTGGTTGCTGCTTGTAGTTATTTAATTGCAGTGTTTCATCAGCTGGTGTCTTGAGCAGCAACCTCTGGAAACGAAGGGTTAAAAACCGGCGCTGCTCTCCCAAATTATCTGGTCCCTTTTAACTTCGTATTTCAGTTGGTTGTCTAAAATCCCTTATTTTGGCTGCTGATCCCTTATTTTCAAGGCTGCTGGTCCCTTATTTTCAAATCTGTAAGTTGACAGCTATGATTCTCAGCGTTGTGGGTTCGTGCTTCATGCTGGACCAAAGATTCCTGCATTGCAGGGAGTTGGACTAGATGATGCTTGTGGTCCCTTCCAATGCTATGATTCTATGAATACCTGAAGGGCCAAAGGTTCGCACACCTGCTGTAAAGCCATGTTGACTGCTTGTGTCCATAGGTAATGTTTAAGGCATTTTTCATCCATGTAGCATGGTTTAGATGTGCCAGAAAAATACCAAACAAAAATCCTGTATTCCACAGCCTATTTCCAAACATTGAGATTCAAATGTTTGGTGGCTTTCAGGACGATTTATAACGAGGGTCAGAATAAGGACGGGAGAAACATTTTGTTCCTGCCTTATTAAAAGTTTCCCTTTATTAGAGACATATGGAGTGTCCTGTCTGTTTGTCAATTTAAAAACAAAAACATGGCGCGCGCAGTGGGGGCATGTTTGCTGTCCATGTCGTGGGCTACAGGGCCTAGCCTCAGACTTGCACTATCTCCAAAGTATAAATCAAGGATAGGGAATGTATGGCCTTCTTGATGTTCGTGGTTTGTTTGTTTGTTTGTTTGTTTGAGGCAGTTCTCACCCATTTTTTTATTAAATTCAATCCCAGAGCAGAATGCTCTATAACAAATGTAATACATAAAACATGATTAAGCTGCATAACATTTAGTCTTTCACCAAATGGTGAAAGACTGCAACTTCTATCAGCCCTAACCAGCTTGGCCAGCAGTCAGGGATGATTGGACTACAATTGCCCCGACCATTGGCCAAGCTGTCTTGGGTGGATGATGTGGATTGTGGTCTAACTAAATCTCGAGGATGGCAGATTCCACATCCCTGGTATAAATTGTAGTGGGAATTGGTAGACTCATCTTCTCAGTATAGGTTATTAATCTCGGAGGCAAGGATGTTCAGGTCTACTAATTATCACACTCCACTGCTTGCATAACCTTGAATTACAGGCTGTGAATGAGCTCTGAGTTGCAAGAAAATTTGAGTTCTTAAGGGCATTCCCTTGCTAAAGCAATAAAATGAAATCATATTTTATTAATTGTTGTAGCCAATAGACTGACAATACAATGCAAAAATTGCACTAATGGCATTGATTCCAAAGCCAAGCCAATAAAATGCCCATAAAATGAGAAACAGATAATCACTCATAAAAAGATAAAATTTAAATATGCATAAAGGAGAGGTCCTTAACCTCAAGGTAGGTCATACTAAATATATTAAATGTGACGGAGTTTCCTGTTAAATATCATGTCACATCAAATCATGTTAAGGCTGTGATCCAAAGCAAGATACACTCCACTTTTGCTTAATGGCACAAGAAAATTGAACAGTGGGTGCTCCCAAAGGCTTGCCCTGTAAGAGCAGGATATAAATAAATGATAGCTCACTCCAGCTATCTAGTTGTGGAGGAGAAGAAGAGAGGTGTTTAAGGAATGTGTAGATTTATCACATTAAGTAACAGCTTAAGTACAGTACATACAGTACATGACACAGGACTGGGTTTAGGAGGCTGGGTACCAGTGCTAACTCATAACAGCTCTGGCCATGCTTGACTTAATGACACCTATTAAGTCATGTTTTGTGAATCTTGGCAGGACGACTTTGTTCAGTGTTCAGCTAGCCTTCGTTACTCAGTGCAACAGTCGCTGGATGGACAGACATCAGTTATTCGGTTGTGTCTCTCTAGTACAGTGTGACCCGAGTACTATGGTAGCAGAAACCAAAAATAAATCCATACCTAGAAGAAAATATTAGAAAAGTAAACAACAGACTAAATGAAAGATGAATGCTAACATATGTAACCACCACCAAAGTTGAACTTCATTTTTTATGGCCACATGTAGAAGTGTGATGGGTGAGATTTGCTGTGAACAAAATACACACCTTTGTTCTTTTACAACACTTCTTGGTGTATGTAATTTTAAAACCCTCAAATGTCATTTCTTTATGATTATATTTTACACCCATTATTCATAATGACATTAAACAAACTGCACAATCTGTTCTAAATATCATTGAGGTCAAAATTTTCACCAACGATGCCTTTTATTTTCTCCCATCACTTGCTGGGGCAATCACCACACCTTGCTACTCACATGTTTGTGACTCGATCAAATTCCTGTACCACAAGGAGAGCACATGGATAACCTTAATTATATCACTAGGAGCAAGTGTTTGATATGATAGGAATGAATGACTCGTTTTCAACTTTCCCACATTCTACTTACTACACTGTTTGCTGTCCTCCAGACAGTCTGTAACCATGGGGAAGAGTGAAGTGCTATTACAATTTTGAAAACCAGCTACCGTGTTCCTTAAGAGGAGGGTCTGAAAAAATATTTGCAGGGTGCACATCTTTCAGATGATGTCATTGAGTGAAATGAGCATGTATATCTGGTGAGGGGAGCAGCATTGTGGAGACAACCCCTCAAATTTATGTGCATTTATTAGAACATGTACCCATGTAGAACGAGGATGGGAAGCCCATGCAACCTTTAGTGCTTTAAGACCTGAGACCCCTCTTTCCTTAAGAGAAGAGAGCTTTAGAAGTGCAGCTTCAGTTGGATCCAGACTTGAAAAAGCCTTTTGTGTCTAGACAGGGAAGTGGTCCCCCACTGATCCTGCCTTCTCATTCAACACTAACATCTGAAAATAGTCTCTGTGGAAAGGACACCTCCTTATAGAGCATATAATTGCTGAAGATGATTGTAACCTGCACTAATATTCATAATATTCATCATAATATTCACTAGAATAACTGTATAAACTCTATAATGTGTGTGGGTTGTTAGTGGAACCTATTGCCGCAGTGTTTCCACACACCCACTGCCCTGTTTTTATTTAATGCAACAGAGAGTCTCAGTGGAAAGAACACCTCAATACAGGGCATGTAATTGCTGAAGGTGGTTGCAACCTGTGCTAAGCTTGTGCAATAATCATGTTGTGTAATCGGTGGAAAGGTTTACCATGTGAATGTTTTGCATAAAAGAAAGTATAATATGCCTATCGCTGGCTAAAAAGAAGGCTTACAAAATCCCTTGAACACAATAGTGAATTGCAACACAACTCACTGGTGCAAAATGCAGCCTTTGAATTGTCTGGAGACATGACTTCCTGTCTGTTTTGAAATAGCTGCATCCTATGATAGAAGGCGCGCAGCACTCTTATGTGTACAGACAAGGGATTAAAGAAATTTAGACCCTCTCTCCTAGAAGTATATACAGCACTGCTGCATACCCTCTGACCTTGTGTGTCTTGCAAGATAAATAAGAGTTCTTTCTCATCCCTTCTATCCATGCATTCCTTCTGTTGGCTTTCCACAATGCAGACTCTTCAGGTTATCTGGTACGAATGGTATGTACTGTGTCTGTGCAATTTACTCTGCTACAATCTCCTGTTCGGGAATCTGTTTCTTAAGAAAAAGTCACATTCTCCTTTCCCACATAAGAGCCATAACTTTGGCCATGGCCTTATGGCTGGATTACCATATTTTCTGATGATTAAGTAGTATGAATTATGCTCCTGAGCAGAGTATGCTCGTTTCAAGATGACACATCAAAAGGAAAGGGTGGAGATTAGGTTTGTCTGCCTTGGTTTAGTGACTTGTACTGATAGTTTTGTTCTCTGTATTCTGCGGCTATGTATTTTCCACTTTCCCAAGTGGTGAAAAGTTCCAGGGGCAGCACTATACCTGGCTTTGGTTTCCTTTTGATGAGAGAGAACTGGAAAGTTACGAATTATGATTTATTGTATTTATTGAATTATTTATATGTCATTTTTCCAAACAAGGCAGCTCACAACATTAAAAAAGCTTAATTTATTTTAAAAAAACAAAACACTGAAATAAAATAAACAACATTAAAACACCATCAATGCTCCAAATATCAAGTTTCAAGATACTTGAAAGTGAGAACAACATCTCCTGGTCAGTAACCAAATTTACAGCAGTTGAGGTCGAAAGAAAGTGTAGAAATGAACTTCTTGAGATAAGAAGATCCACCATCTGGATAGCACTACTGCATAGATCCTGTCCTGATGGTGGAACATATAAGAGTTCCTCACCAGAAGGTCTCTGTGGACTGGTGGATTCATTCATGGCTAGATGGTCCTTTAAATCTCATGTTCCAAACCATTTGAGACTTCATTAACTCAGTGTTTTGGTAATATTTTCTTGACTTACAAAAAGTAGAGCATAAGTAGTGGCCAAGAGGTACTCGGATCCACCACCCCACTACACACATACAGCATCTCCAGAGGGAGGTCCTGCATCCCCAAGAAGCCTCCCTATCGCTGCCAAACTGAGAACTACTGTTTCTCTTTCACACACCATGGCATCTTGGTTCTGCTAGTATTCCCAAGCTGCCCTAACCTCACTGCTGCCCTGCCGCACTCCCTCAACCAAAATATTATCACATTGCTTAGGACTGAGCATTCAGCTGTCAATTTAAAAAGAGAAAAGATTTTGTTAAAAATAAAAATCTGAATCACCATAAGCGAAATAGCATTGTGTATTGTCAGCATAAAAGGCATGAATAAACCCCTTGGAACAAGTTTGCGAATACCTTTGATTTCAGTGACAGATGGCATAGAAATAATCTCTAGGCTAATATATTTAATAATGTCTTGCCCTGTGGCCGCAGGTAAATGTAGCATGTGAAAGAAAAGTGACTTATTGGTATGCAAGCAGAATGTCTAACCAGTTTTCTGGGGTTTTGTGCTGATGTTAGCACAGAAGAAGATTTGCAGCATTATTTTACATTTGCTGCCATTATCGGTAATGATATTTGGCAAGTGGCCGGGGCTAAGCTTAAATGCATTTTGCCATGTAAGCTGAGTCAAAGGCACTTCATTCAGAGGATGATGTAAGCTAAAGACTTTTATTTTCTTTTACAACTGTACTGTTGGATTAGATTTTTATTCCACTCAACTCTGACAAAATGTTTTATTGTGAAGAGTTGCATGCAGAAAAGTTAGAATATAACATAAAGGCTAAAATTATCTATATTGTGCTTTCTGCAATTTTTGCAGTCCTGCCCATGGGTTCTTGTACTATGGGCATGCTGTTTTAGCTCCAGAAAACCACACTGCAGGGCAACAGGAGAACACTGTCATTTGCTGTAGCAGCACACATTGAACAAACTTAAGGCTGCAGTCCTAGGCATTGAGCATAGTGGGACTTATTTAAGAGTAATGACACATAAGATTACACTGTGCGTCTCTAGTTCAGTAGTCATGTTTTATTTAAGTGTTATCATCTCAGCAGCATTAATGATAATTGGAAATTCTACAGATATCTTTATTGGGAGTTCACTTGTATCCACATTAACAAAGTCCCTCTTTGTATGTATCTACTGGTTGAGTAGGACGCGGGTGGCGCTGTGGGTTAAACCACAGAGCCTAGGACTTGCTGATCAGAAGGTCAGCGGTTCAAATCCCCGCAGCAGGGTGAGCTCCTGTTTCTCGGTCCCAGCTCCTGCCAACCTAGCAGTTTGAAAGCACATCAAAGTGCAAGTAGATAAATAGGTACCGCTCCGGTGGGAAGGGAAACAGCGTTTCCATGCGCTGCTCTGGTTCGCCATGCTGGCCACATGACCCGGGAGCTGTACGCCGGCTCCCTCAGCCAATAAAGCGAGATGAGCGCCGCAACCCCAGAGTCGGCCACAACTGGACCTAATGGTCAGGGGTCCCTTTACCTTTACCAATTGAGTACCTTAAGAGCTAAAATTATCACCCAAACTATTGTACTGAATTTGTAATGCAAATACTGGTTAATAAGGGTTTACATTATGGATTAGAAAGAAATACATGTGAAGATTAGGAAGTACATTACAAACCTTAACTAGCCTCTTGTAGAAGTTCTCTATTTCATTTCCTGTACAGCGCTTAAAGATGTTTGTAACAGGTGAGTTTTGCACCATCCTAAAAGAGAGGAGCAGTTGCCATCTTAGTCAGAGAAGGTCACCACTCCACAGCCTTGGGGCAATTGCAGTAAACGGCCTTGTTCTTTTTTATAGCTGTCCTCATGCATGTAGCATAGGTTCCTGGCACAAAGCTAATCTGTAGAATACAAACAACAGTGAGGCTGCTATGGGGAAAGGCAGTCTCTTAAGATATGTTGGCCTCCAAACTATGAAGGTCTTTGGCTTGGACCCAGAAGTTTGTGTCAGCCTGTGCAGTAGCCGCAAAACATGCCATTTAATTGCAGGTGTATAGGGTGAGGCAGTCCCTTAGTTACTGGATCTCAAGTTGTTTAGGACTTTAAATGCTAAAATGTTGAACTGTGCTTGGACCACCACTTCCAGAGCCCTGGGCTTTCACACCAGTTTTACTTGCTTTTTGTGTATATTCAGTTTCAGCTGTGAGATAATTCAATACTCATTTCCTTTGCTATAGTCCTTCTTCGTTTTAGTGACATTATGTCCACCCTCAAGGGTAGGGATATAAGAAAGCATCGTTTTACTTTCCACATGTATTCATTGCCTGCAGCACTGTTTCCATTCTGCTGCAGTTCATCTTCCACCAAAAATGACAATATTCACTTCAATGTGACGATATTACGTAACTTGTGTAATTTACATATCTAATTACATAAATAAATGTACAGTGATACCTTGGTTCACGAACTTAATCTGTTCCGGAAGTCCGTTCTTAAACCAAGGCGTGCTTTCCCATAGCAGTGGTGGACTCAATTTACAAATGGAACACACTCAACAGGAAGCAAAACATGTTCTTATTCCAAGGCAAAGTTCACAAACCAAAACACCTACTTTCAGGTTTGCAGCATTCTTAATCCAAGTTGTTCATAAACTAAGCTGTTCTTAAACCAAGGTACCACTGTAAATTATGTTGTCATTACATTGTTCTTCCCCATTTGTTTTGCTGTAAAGGAAATGTAATGCAGATGAGAAGCAGGATGTAATCAGTTACGTATGTATTGTTTGCAGACTGAAAGTGACAATAGCAAAACCTATCGTATTTGCTTTATTGATTTCCGTTTTGGATATGGGATGAATAAGTGAACACCTGCAAATTCCACTCCAGTTTCTATTTCCGTGGGAAATCTCTGACATCCCTAATCAAGGGTAAGGATTAGCCACTGGGACTATGAGGAAATCCAGGATGGGAGTGGGGGTGTGACAACAGAACTTCTTAGCAGGCCGCTTTGATGGGTAGAAGAGAGTCCCCCGTATTCCCACAAAAGCCACTCTCCCTACCGCAGAAGTAGTCAGTGTGGAATATTGACACTCCTCCCTCAGGTTCATTTCCAGAGTGGCCTTCCAAGAAAAGTAATTGCTGACCAAGTCTATATGCTGCTAAATATATATTAGACTTCTACTACTGCTGCAGAGGTAGTGGTCAACTAATATTCTAAAGTATGCTTTTTCCCATGCAAAAACATTGACTCTATATGCAAATGCAATCCATAAATTAATTAAAGCTCATACAATTAATTGTCCAGGATTTCTTCATTTAGATAAAAGGCCTATTCCATAACAGTTTAAAAGGTGTCATAGCTTTTTCCAAAGAATTGTGACAATAGTAGTATGCAGACAAATTTCCTGTCTGCTGTTTCTAGTCATAGAACTATAGTTCCCAGTTTAAGTCTGTGGTGAAGATATGGATTAAAACATGAATAAGTGGAAAGAAACTGATGAGCTAAGCCTGAATTACTTGCCAGAGACTGAACTGGGAATTAATTGCTCTCATCAACTTCCAGGAATTTTTAGTATGCTCAGGGGAATGGCAAAGGCCTGGAATGAAATGTAGGATGCTTATTATTGCAGTATATAGTTTAGCTGAGTCGTTTTTAATCCATATCCATCCTTATTCCAGGAATATGTTCCTGTAGTCTTATCTGACTTTATTCATGAATCCCTAGGCTGGATGCCCCTATTTTGGTCAAATATTTTCACTTTCTTTTCACTCTCCCTGTAATTTATTTCCATTGCGTCGCCAAATATATTCACCTTTGCCCAAATCTACACGACCAATATCTTTTATTTTTCTCTCTTAGTATTCCAGTTGCAGACATTGTAATTCATGTTATTCTCATGATGACTAACAGCAGCTTCCTTCTCCCCTGAGAAAATATTTTTATTGCACTTTGATCTCCTCACTTTCGTCTGAGCTACTTGTTTGGGTAGCACAGAAGCACCTCAGATCCTCTCAGCTTTTTTCTCCATTTTATTTATTTATTCAGTTCATTGAAAATACTTTTACTTGTCCTCTCAGTCTAAGACCACCGAAGTGGCTAGCAGCATTTTAAAACTATGGACGAGTAAAGTAACAAAAACAAGGACAACAAATAATACTTAAATGGACTCATTTGGGAGCCAGATAGCAATAAAATCAAATACCGCTAATCATGGGCATAGCCGGGGGGGGGCAGGGAGAGCACCTGCCTCCCTAAATGAATAAAATCAGTAATACAAATCAATACAAATCTGAGGTTCTGCACCCCCTAACAAAAGCCCCCCCACAAAAATCCTGGCTACACCTGTCAGGGAACTGCCATCAGCTCAGAGGCAAGAGGTGGAAGGGCAGTTGTGTTAAAGGGAGCCTCCGAAGATCTTGCGAAGCAGTTCCTCTTCTGGCGAGGAGGAAAGCCACGCCTCCAGTGGGGGGGCAGGGACCAGAAGATGCTAGGGAGAGCCCCAACACCGAGCCTGAACAAACCGGAGAAGAGGGAAGTACCCCTTTGCCAGCGCCTACTCTGTGCAGGAGGTTTGGGCGCAGAGAGGGGAGGAGAAGGATGGGGGTCACACAACTGTTATGCTGGGGGAGGTACAAGGACCGGCCATGCCCAGATTCTGCTAGCGACTGAGCTGGACATGCGACACTCTGCACTGTAAATAGTTTGTATTAATAATAAAGCCTGGAAAAGACAGGTTGGAGTCTTGCCTGTTTGCTCTTGAGCAACCACACCAGCATCTGACAGCACCCATGCCACTAATAATAATACCATGACCTGTCAGTTAAACACAGTGAAGATGAGTGCTGGAAGGATTCCCACTGGGAGGAAATCCCAAAGGTGAGGTGCCACAGCTGGAAACAATAGCCACTCCCTGTTACCTCAGAAAGTATGACCGCTCATCTAACATGTCTTCTCATGACAAGAACGGCATAGGAAGCTGCTTTATACCGTCAGACAATTGGTCCATCTGCCACATTATTCTTTACAGAGAGTCTCCCTTCCCCCCCAACAATAGATTGAACAAGAAACCTTCACAAAGCATATGCCTTGCTAGTGAGCTACGGCCCTTCCACAGTGACCCATCTCCACTCTAAGCTTTTAGCCATTATCTCTTGCAAGAGCTGTGCCCCCACCTTCTGACACATCACCTGGACGCATATTCAGGTACCTGCAGTTTCTGTTTTAATGCACCAGGCTAACCTGAACCATCATCGTGTGCATGAACACCTGGCCTTCTTAGAACCAGAGATTTTTGATTAAACGTTTTGTACCATGCAGTGCTGCTTCTTTCCAAGCACACATCCCCCCACATTTGATCTCCTTTTTATTAGTAATGTCACTGGAGACATGACACTTTGTTTAAAAAAAAAACCAGAGATAAAGCAGTGACACAAATCCGAAAAGGATACAGTATGTGTGTTAATATAAACAGGGGAGTGGAAGTTTGTAGTCTATCCGGAACATGAATAAAGTTTGGAGGTGTTTCAGTATTTTCAACACATCTGTTCCCCTGCTTGGCCCTAATGAGTTCCTGTAAAAGGAAACTAAGGAAACCAAGCATTTAAAAGTATAAGATGAATGAGAGCAACTTTCATTTATTCATTTGTGTGTGCTGTAGGGATGCATATCTTTGGACAGAAACAGATAGCATACAGGTAAAACCGGGAATGAAATGCTATATTGTGAAGTGCTGCTGTTCAGGATTCTAGACATCCAACTGTGTCCTATCCCCAGATACTCCATTCAGTTCCCCTCTCTTTCTCAGCTTTTCTTCTCCACCCCCCAAATAAATTCTAGACATGATAGTTCAGTTGGTAGAGCATGAGACTCTTCATCTCCGGGCCGTTGGTTCAAGTCTCATGTCAAGCAAAAGATTCCTGTGCTGCAGGGACTTGGAATAGACAACCCTCGCCGTCCCTTCCAGCTCTACAGTTCCATGATCCTATGAACATGATTTGCTCGCTGTGCCTACTCAGTCCTCACTGGGCTGTTTTGGCGCTCTTCCCTGCCTCAAGGTTTTGGGGTTGTTGGTTTTGGTGAACGTGTTTTCTGCTTCTGCACATCTTGGGGGTCTCCCATGCCTTCTCATATCCCTGACATTTCTGCGTGTGTTATCTGAGTCCCTGGCTGAGGGGCCAGGAGTCTCTGCAGTAACTTACTTCATGTGTACAAATTTATATGACCATTTAAAAGTACAAATAGTTTGCATTCAAGTCAGTAGAGCATAAGGCTTCTACGTGCAACAGAGTGCTTGGCTAGGCCTCAGAGGAGGTATGAGGGGTCAGTTTAAGTATCCCCAACTCTGGCCTGCAGTATTAACAGTAGATTATTACATTGCATGACTGCCATAAGCTGCTCTCTATCAGAGCAGACCTCCGACTTGCCATCAAGTATAACTGAAGCACACTGCAGGGTTCTTTATTATTCTCAGCCTAACCAGCATTATGGGGGATAAAAGCAGCCTGACCTGCAGAATTCAGTGTGTACTACTTTGCAGGGGTGTCATGAATTACACCCTCTCAGCCACAACTGCAATATGGGGACAATGCACTGCATTTGCTTTGGAATTGCATTAACATTTTAAAAATGTTCGACACTAAATAAGAATGGAATTTGAACATTTTGAGTGTGTTTTTTGTGTGGGGGGGGCAGGGGAACGGCCTCATTGTTGTCCAATTGCAGCTACCTTAAAACTTCCATTGATTTCCATGGGTAGCTTTCACTTTTGTCCTTGAGGGTCATTTAAAAATAACTTCTCAGTTATTCTTCTACAGAAAATGAGTTAGCTAGACAATGGGAGAGTTCTGTTTATCCTTTTTGTAGCAATATGTCTCTTCCTCAAGCCCCTTTCCTAACTTTATTAGGCAGCTTTCAGGAATTTCTCTTCTTGTTAGGTTACATTTAATAAAAGTTGCACTTTTGAAAAACTTTGAGTTCCTTGGTCCTTCTAACATCTTCTTCTTGTGCATGCCTGTTGCTGTCTTGGTCTGAAGATTAAAAGAAGATGGTACCCCTCATGTGTGATGCTGAATTTACAGCTAGGGTATGTTAGGGCAAAACAGGATGTAAGAATGTTTCCAGTCAGAATGTAGAAACGTGTGCTCTGTGCATCTCCTTAAAAATAATATACTGCTGGGTGGGTCTGGAAGCAATTGTGGTATATCTGACTCACAATGACTGTACCCTATTTAGAATGTGCAGACAAATTCTGGCAATTAGTTACATCAGGCAATTTCACTTATGTAATTGCCTGAGTTTTGTTGATTTAGGAACACTGAATAAGTAGTCTGGCAGTGTTTTAAAGTGGCTGAAAGGACCTTATGCAAAATACTAAAACAAGGTGACAATGGAATTCTTGCCTTGGAGCCAACCTTTCTAGAAAGGTGCTGCTTTTGCACTGATGTATATGTTAATCCAAGTCCTGAGACTCAGCACTTAACTTACATGGCTGCATCAGAACATTACAAACCACAGTTGGCATTATATGAATGAACCTTTATGGATTCTCGAGCTCATATGTTGCCTGCTTCCTTTCTTCCTCATCCTTCCTTCCCTACTTCTTCATTTGCAGCAAACCATAGTTTGAAATTTCATCTGAACCAACAAAGTCTGGTTTGCTTTTGCTCTGGAAACCAGCGTTGGAAACCACTACAGCTTGATCCTGCTTTTCAGTCCTGATTTGCAGGGCAAGCACAAACCATTGTTTACACCACAAGCCAGTGTGGTGTAGTGGTTAAGAGTGGTAGTCTCGTAATCTGGGGAACCGGGTTCGCGTCTCCGCTCCTCCACATGCAGCTGCTGGGTGACCTTGGGCCAGTCACACTTCTCTGAAGTCTCTCAGCCCCACTCACCTTGTTGTGGGGGAGGAAGGGAAAGGAGAATGTTAGCCGCTTTGAGACTCCTGAAGGGGAGTGAAAGGCGGGATATCAAATCCAAACTCTTCTTCTTCTTCTTCTTTGGTTCAGCCAAAATGGCAAGCTATGGTGTGCCGTATACGTTGAAAGGAGCAAGAGAACAATTGCGCACAAGAGGAAGAGGGAATGCAAGAAGAGAGCGTTCAGACCTGAAGGCCCTTAGAGGATTGTTCACAAAACCATGGTTCAGTGTAACATTTGAATCATCTCGCAATCACTGTGAATGATGATATGAATGTATCCCAAAGGAACTGAGAGTCCAGCTGACTTCTTGGCCTCTATGGTACCCACATGTTATAGCAAAACAAGATATGCCCTTCTTGACTTGGCTAATTACCCTCCACCCTCCCTACCAAATTGACCCCTTGTTTTTAAGTATTTAGGAAAGAGGGAAGGAGTAAGGGAACACACTTTTCTTCAAAATCTTGTCGAACAAAATCTTTATGGAAGGTTATTTTCTTCTAATTCCCTTTTATGGCCTTGGTGCAATGGCTAGCCACAGGGAAGTTCTTTTTTGTGCTTGCTGCTTGCTTGTTTTTAAATGAAATTTTTCTATCGGTTCTCATGAATTCATTTGCACTGAGCTATCTGCACAGTTATTCCATTTTAACTCATTTTTTTAAATGATTTTTTTAAAAAAGAAAAAACACTTGTCCTTTGGTAGCCGGTTGCAAGAGCTTTGTAATAAAATCCTCCCAGTTGAATGCAGTCCCATGTGGGATTTCAAAGGTTTCTCCCCCCCTCCAATAACTTTCACATTTGGCACAAGCTCTGTTTTAATTATAGTACTGAACAGCCTCATCTACATACTCTTCCCATGGTTGATCTTTCCGTTTACCATAAATGCCGTGCAGCTCACTTAGAGAAAGATATTATTCTCCCCTGACTCTAGCACATGGGGACATCCTTCGAATATTGCCAGCAGTAGGTTCAGAACAAATAAAAGTAACTTAAAGAAATTGTTGCCGTGAGATCGGTTGGCTGTACCCTGTGTCCACCTTCTTATTGCTGGACTACAACTCCCATCAACTCCACCACTGGCCATACTGACTGGGGCTGATGTGAGTTAAGTCCCACGATATCTGGAGTGCCACAGGTTAGCCACGTCTGCTGATATGCTGATAGGCAGTTTGCATTTACCAATAGTATGTTTCTGATTGCCTCAATATTTTTAAACCTCAAAAAAATTAAAACTAGTTTGCAATGGCTGGGACTTGCTGGTTTCTTCAAAGTACCCAAATCCTGCCCCCCCAAAAAAGTTGATGGGAGCAATCAAATAATGCTTTTTAATTGACAAATAACAAAAGAGATGTACAAAAGTGAATACATTCCATATAACAGCATAGTCCCCACCCTCTTCCTTTCATGCTATGTATTTGCTTATCTTCAACACTTCTCATCCTGCAATGTCACATTTCACATGCCTCTGTGGGTAGAATTGCATTGTGGTAGAAGCTTTGCATACCCACTTATGCAATTCATTTAAAGTTACCGGCACCTATTCAAGCTCACTGGTTTGAGTCCTACCCTTCTCCCACCTCAGATCCTCTGGATGTTTTGAACCACAACTTCCATCAGCCCCAAGCAGCATAGCCAAGCATTAAGGAGTGATGGGAGTTGTAGTCCAAAACATCTGGAGGGCATAAGGTTTCAGGAGAACAAATTCACTCTGACTACATGACAGTTCTTAGACAATGCAAGCTGATCCAATGGGTTGAAAGGATAAAGAAGCTTGTATAGTGTGTTTCACTGCTCTATAAGACCTTACATGCAAATCCTGAAGACGGTTTAGGTTTTCCCCTTGCAATATGCATTGCACCTGTTCTGATAGCACAGGGATTGATGCTTCTTCAATGGAACTTTTCCCCCATCTCCTCACCCAGCACACCTTGCACCCTCCCCAAATCTGCTCCAGAGGGTTGAGGGAACTGAGCATTAAATATGATACAACTCTTGGTGTTTGTGTTGGAAGACACTTTTATTTCTTTCGCATTCAGCCATCTGTATTACATGGTTCCCTCTTTTACCGCATGTGTACAACCTGCTGATCACCATTGTTCCTTGTGTACTTTAAGGATACTTGCTTTAGGCATATCAGTCAGTCAGAATGTGACTTTTGGATGAAACAATTCCATTTTTGTTTGCATTTGCCTGCCCTTGTTGACTTTAGTCATTATGCAGAAGGAAGAAGAATTCAAAGAGCCTGGGTTTTAGCCTAAGACTTTCCTCTTCTGTAATCCAGGTAAACAAAGGCTATAATCTGGAGGGGCTCAAAATTAGGTGGTGGAAAGCAATGTTCTTTCCTTCAGCAAATAAATCAGTTCCCTGGACAATGCATGGGCTTTATGCGAATATAAAAGGATGTGTACGTTAAGGATAAGCAGACCTATCAACAGAGGGAAATCACTGACAGGCTTTAAGTATGCCCTATGTACAAGTGATGTCTCTTTGCAGACAAATCTGTCACATTTGTTCCCTAATAACTTTTGACAAGAGGCAGGCCTCCTTGCTGCCTTCTCAGTAGTTTATCTTAAGGGAGATTGTTTAATTTTGTTTTCCTTTTCTTCTCCGTTTTTTGTTACTCTTTTATGGTTACTTTATCATGTTTAAAACAAAGAAAATCTTGGGTTTGTGAGAGTTGCATTTGAATAGCTCCGAGAAAAGTATCTGGTTGTATCAGGGAAGGAAAAGGACAGCTAGATTGTATCCATTGTGTTCAGTTCTCTGACCTTAGGGAGAGTTTCTGAAACTACATGGCTTGTGTGTACGTAACTCCTGCTGAACAAAGCATTGTGTACTCCATAACTGGGGGTCCTATTCTATACCCTAGAATGTGCATTATACTCTTGTATGCTAGTTGGAAGGAAAAGAAAAAAACACTTTCTTTGATATTTGTATAGAACTGTAGCCCTTATCTATTGTATTCCTTAAGGCCAGGAGTCTCTTCAGATTCCATCACAAGTCCTTCACTCACACAGCGATCTTGCTGTTCCATCCCCCAGACTCAGTTTAGTGAAAATGGAAACTTGCTAGGGCTGCAAGCTTACCTAAATCAAGCAATTAATTAGAGCAATTAATCAAGATTGATTAGGCAATTAGAGCAATTAATCAAGACAAATGGCATCAACTGTAAAAAAGATGGGGGTGGAAGTGAAAAGAAGAAAATGACAAGATTTGAAAATGACAAGGTGATGAGAAAACCAAAAAGGAACTCCATAACCACAACCAAGGTCAAGGTGAATGTATAAAAGAAAGAACATCAGGACTAACCCCTTGAAAAGAACATTATCATGTTCCTATTAAAGCAAGAAAATAGTTTTCTTAGTGGTGGTGGGGGGAGATCAGGAATAATAGCGAGTTTATTAGACACACTACGCAGAAGAGCAGCTATAGACTGAGTAGAATAGACAAGTAATTAGAATTAAAGTGAAATGCAAATTAAACTCTAGGCAAGGAGGACCAGAATTAGCAGAACTGTCACCAGATGACAAAAGCATTGCCCCAAAAGCAAACTAGGAAAGACAGGTGATAGGCAAAGTGGGGAGAAAGCATTGCCCAAAATGGAATAGTCTGAACTTCAGGGGTCTGGTGAAGGTCCTTTGGTACCAGCCTTTGATAACTGTGGTTTAGAGTTGGGACATGGGGGAGCTCCACAACCCTTGTTTTTTCTGGACGTTCATTCTTAAGGACTGCTAAGAGTCTATGCGGCTACCACACGGAGTATAAATTTGGGTTAAAGAGTCAAATTAAAATAATACTCACAGGCTTTGCTTCTGAAAATGCCTTGGTGCTGAGGAGTCTGTGTAGCTCTATTCAAGGTCCCCAGGAATAGAAATACAGGACTAAAAAGCTATATTTGATATTTGGAAAGAGGAAAAGAAGCCAGTGGTGGCTCTTGGGGAAAGATTAACTCATCTAGCCCATGGTGCCCTCCAGGTATTGTTGAACTACAGCTCCCAGAATCCTTCACTATTGGTCATACTGGCTGGGACTGATGGTAGTTGGAGTTCAACAACATCAGGAGAGAACCACATTTGCTACCTTCAGTATATCCTCTATTTCTGTTCTTTGCTGTCAGATTCTCTTGATAGGGGAAATCTTACTGTTTGCATTGCAGAAGAATCTTGAGTCTCTAGCGTTTTTTGCCTCTGTGGGGCCTTACACCAGCTTTCTCATTTTTTAAATACATTTTACCACACCGGAAATATTCAGGGAGAAATCAACATCACACTCTTCTGATCGTTCCATCAACACAAGCATTTCAGCTAGCCAGATGGATTAATCCCCGCTTCTCTCCCCCCGCCCCCCCATCACAATATTGTGAGGCTTTTCTTGGCACATGTAGCTGAACACTGGGGGGATCATTCAGGCTTTGTATCCAGGAGGTCCAAAGCCACTCTTGTTCCTGTCCTATCCCGAAATACTGCTTTTTGTGGCTTTCCACTGGCTAGGAATACTGCTGTGATAGTCCACTGCCCTGACTGGAACTGTGGTCTCTGACATAGTAGAGCCACCCTCACCAAGGTAACTCCACCAATGGAGGCCAGTAGAGAGGTGGTTGCACTCTATCCTAAACAATCCAAAGGCATCACCACTGGTGGGTTAGGATCAAACTCTTAATTGTTACAGCAAGAACACAGGTCTCATTATAAACTGGGGGTGGGTGGGAGAAACAAGGCCAACAGACAAAGAAGAAGAAGAAGAAGAGTTTGGATTTGATATCCCGCCTTTCACTCCCCTTCAGGAGTCTCAAAGCGGCTAACAATCTCCTTTCCCTTCCTCCCCCACAACAAACACTCTGTGAGGTGAGTGGGGCTGAGAGACTTCAAAGAAGTGTGACTGGCCCAAGGTCACCCAGCAGCTGCATGTGGAGGAGCGGAGACGCAAACCTGGTTCCCCAGATTACGAGACTACCGCTCTTAACCACTACACCACACTGGCTCTCAAAGGGTTGGTTGAACGGGGTTTGGTGTACGTTGCACATAGTAAAACTCAAGCATCTAGTACAATTCAAAGAAGCAAAGAAAAAGTAGAATTTTTTTGTGTCAAGTTAGTTTTCATTTTTGAATATTGGTATGTATGTCTTCAAGATTATCTAGCAAAGGGCTTCTATAGTTTTTAATTTCTTGATGTAACTATGTAATTTGGTAATTATTGTTGGTTGGAGTATTTTCTGTACACCCTACAATTTATGTCTCATAATTATGGAGCAAAAAAACAACAACTTTAAAAGTTAAAAGCAGAAGAATAGACTATGCAGAAACAGAATTGTGAATTTACCCATAAAGCGTGGCTTCACACAAAGATACCAGGAGTTATTAAATGAAAAATGAATGATACCTATACTGATATCATACAGCTTATATACTTTATAAACAGAGTCATGATTTCCCTCTGTTTATTGCAATACTAACATTTGGATTCTTAGACAAGTCCCCAGAATTTTTATTGGGCCAACAAGTGATATGCCATCCTGTTAAGCAGGGATAATATAATAAATGACTTGGATGCAGCAATATGCATAAGGAAAGGAGCCAATCTGGTCATTATCATAGTCGGAAACTCCCCATAAAGAGTCATTCATCTGGATGGAGTAAGCAGTATAGCTACGCTTGAGGGCAGAATAAGCTGAGTTTTAGTTTTAAGTCTTTGCAGAGGCTTTGCCTCTAAAAGCCGTAATGTCCCAAAATGCTGTGGTCAGCAAAGCAAAGCACAAGCAAAGCAGGATACTGGTTCACAGTAGAACAATTTTCCAAAAGAACTGGTGATTTAAACATGTCAGTGTTGCAACACCAAACTATTTCAAAGGAGCGTGGGAGTCTCCCCTAATAGAAAAGGGGCTGGCCATTAACTCATTTGGCATGTTTCTGCTTTTGATGAAACTGACTTTTGGAGCCCATGCTAACCTAGCATTTTGAAATACATTTTAAAGAAAGGAAAGGATGGTTCAACTCTTGGCTCTGACACAGATTTTCTGCTTGGTTCTGGAAACTCATGTAAATCTTACTGTGCTTCAGTTTACAAAACAGAAAATATTTTTAAGAATACTTCCTTGCTCATACTCCTTTGTATGTATGGTTTTGTCTATCTAAGAATGTAATCCCTTAAGAGCAGGGTGTGCTGCATGTTTAGGAGTATGTGCAGCACACTGACTACTAGTCCTGCTCTCTGAAGGCATTCCTGCAATACAAGAAGCAATAATAATGAAATTAGAGAATTACTAACGAAAACAAGAAAGTTCATTTTCTGTACAGTAGCTAACACTGATTGTAATCCGGGGAAGAACTGGAGTTCAGTGAGAAATCTGAATGAGGAAATGTGTTCATGTGGCATGCAAAACTAGGGAGGTTATTTTAGGCACAGGAAAATTTTATTTATTCATTAATCCAACTATCTAATCCTCCTCATTCCGAATGCTTGGGGTGGGTGAAAGTACAATATACAAAATATCAAAAATAGATCACAGTATCTGCTAAACTCCAGTTCTCCAGTTGGTTTAGCTGCAGCTTCTGGAAGCAAGCCCATGTAAAAAGGCCCCACAGTGTTTTCAAAAGATGATCTGGCCTGTCCTTTATGAATCCACAGTGCAAGGACATTCCACATAATGTAGCAACAATCAAGAACATCTCTGTACTTGTCCCTTTATTTAAAAAGAATGCCTTGGTTGAGCTATGTGCTTTAACACTCTGCCTCTGCCACATTTAATTGGAACCCACTGATTCCTGTTGAGCTTCAAGTGTTATTAGGAGAGCAGGCATGCGTGCAGTCCTATGCATGCCTATTCTGAAGTAAGTCTCACTGAATTCTTTGGGACTTACTCTCAAGTAACTCCTACAGGAATACCGCTTTGGTTGGATTGATTGCTGTGGGTCTTCAGCAGACTTATTTTTATCTGCATCATATCACAAATAAAATTGCTTCAGACACTGAAAATTTATTCCTTTGAGCAGATGGGAGACCTACAGACTTGAATATAAAGTCGCCTGACCATCAGTTGCTTTTTGTGGTAATGGAGGAGGTTTAAGTGCCCTTTGATACAAATTAAAAAATGTAATGTGAGTATCCTTCTTTCCTCTCTTTCCTGAGAATTGCTTAAATTTGGGTTAGGTACATACAAATTTAATCACAAAGTTCTTTCATCAGATTACCGTAGATGCATGATATGTGTTTATACCCATTGCCATTGAATGGGATAAGTATGGTAGTTTGCTGGGTAAGGCTGCTGTCCTAATCCCACTCACCTGGAAGTAGGCCCCATTGAATTCAGTGGGACATACATCTGAGTAGACATGGTTACAATTGTGCTGTAAGTGGACCGTCCCGATAAGTCAAAAACACTAGAGTTCAATGGAAGTTACACACACAAACTTACACACACACACACACGTTAATGAATTCGGACTCAGAATGTATGTATGTATGTATGTATGCATGCAATATTGCCAGTAGACTCTGTTGGCAGGATGGTATGGGTATCTGAAACAGAAGGAAAGGACAGTCTGTCAGGTGTACCTGGGCCTACTGCCACTAACATGTCCTCATACCTTTGAGTCATGATACGTTACAAACAGCTGCTGCCCACCCATACTGCTTAAGTTTTCATTGGAGACAGGGAGAACTGTAGGTTTCTTGATTTCACTGTGTAGGCAGTAATGGTGCCAATGTCACACCAGCTAAAGCTAGGAGGCAAGCATGTGCATGAAAAATAATTTCCTTAAATCATTAATCCCCTTCAGCAAGTGTCAGTTTTTACTATTCGTTCTAGGGCAACTCAATCCCCCAAACGCCTGTAACTGAATCCATTTTCTGTCCTGATGGCAACAAACTTGTCGTGCGGGGAGGGGAGTGGGAAGAGAAAATCTAGCACCTACAGCCTGTCACAGGGCAAAGTCCAAATAGTGGAGATGTAAGAAGAAACCACCTGCTGTTCAGCCACCTTCTATGCCAGAGGATAAACTTTGCTCATAGCAGACGTTTAGTGTTGCTCTGCCGTATTCAGACTAGCACACACATTTTCAGCATTATCCAAACAAACAACAGCTGGGAAGCAGGGAGATAAAAATTAGGTATATAGGTATTGCTATAGCACGAAATGATCCAAGGGCTATTTTGCATTTCCAAAAACAACAGTAAGAAAAAAATGGGTGTGTGCATTCTATAAAGTAGTTGTCTGTACGAACTAGCACAAGACCTGCAGTGACTCAAAATCATGATGATAATTGAACTGGGTTCAATTAGGTGTTTGTCTTAGGTGTTTGTCTTCCTAAAGACAAAGTTGTGGGTAAAAGGTAAAGGGACCCCTGACCATTAGGTCCAGTTGTGACCAATTCTGGGGTTGTGGCGCTCATCTCACTTTATTGGCCGAGGGAGCCGGTGTACAGCTTCCGGGTCATGTGGCCAGCATGACTAAGCCACTTCTGGCAAACCAGAGCAACGCACGGAAACGCTGTTTACTTTCCCGCCGGAGTGGTACCTATTCATCTACTTGCACTTTGACGTGCTTTCGAACTGCTAGGTTGGCAGGAGCAGGGACTGAGCAATGGGAGCTCATCCCATCGTGGGGATTTGAACTGCCGACCTTCTGATCCGCAAGTCCTAGGCTCTGTGGTTTAACCCACAGCGCCACCCACGTCCTCAAAATCATGCTGATAATTGTACTGGGTAACTGTCTTAGGTGTTTGTCTTCCTAAAGTTGTGGGTACAGAGAGGCAAAGTTGACAGTCTGGGACATAACTTCCAAGTACTTCAGCAGAGTGAGGAATACTGGGAATAGTGAGGACAGGCCTCTACTACACACTGTGCCCTAAGAACACAGGATGCTGCCTTGAATCAGACCATTGGTCCATCCAGCAATTTTGGTCATGTCTGCACTTCCACTTGTGCCATGCCTAGAAAGCACAGGCCCAAGTGGTTTTCCACTTGACTCATGCTTTTGAGGCATGGTTCCAAGCGGCTTCCCCCTTGTCCCATGCCTTCCCCAGGGAAAACTCACTCTTTAATGCTAAATTGGAACAATCATTTTGTTAGGGAACTCTGGGAATTGTAGCTGTGTGAAAAGAATGGAGATATCCCACCAACTCTCGGTACTCTTAACAGACAACAGTTCCCAGGATTCTTCGTGGGAAGCCATGCCTGTTTAAAGTGATATGATGATGCTTTAAATGTATAGTGCAGATGGGGCCTTAGCCATGGAACTGAATTTTAGATTTCATCTTAGCCACTTGGACATATCAAGTGAAAGAGATCTAGTGGGATATGTTGTACCTTTAGAAGCAGACTGGCATATAAATAAAAATTAGTTTCAACCATGTATATGCCGCTTAACAATGTAATTTTTGTGTAACAACACCTGCACTCACAGATGCATATTCCATCCAGATAGGTGTATTGATGTAAAGATGTGACTTGTCATCCATAGCAACAGCAGGATCTCGTGTATCAGATAAACATAGGTGTGTATGGAAAACCAGCCAGGAAGTCCTACACAGTCATATTTAATTTCAAAGGAGAGAGTTTCACAATCCTCAGAGTTTCACAATTAGTTTATCATTAGTTAAAAGAAAATTTAAATGCACAGGTCGGATTATCTTGACATTCCCTTCAGGGAACTTATAAACTACTTGGCAGGGAGGTACATTTGTTATAGAAATGACAACAGCTTTGATTCAGAAGGATTTGAGAGTGAGGGAAATCACACAGTCGTGAATTTATTTTCTGTATGAATATTGGTGTGGAATTTTTAAACTGATAACTACTGCAGAACTCATGCTTCTATCCCCTAAACACAAGAATGCTGCTTTTTTTAGATTTAACATTGCACTAGCAAGCTTTTCAGGAGGAAGCTCGGGGCATGTTGAAAACAACTCTATTTTCAAAGGTGAATGTCCTTTTCAATACTTTGTTCAGGCATCATTTTTTTTTTAAGCAGAATCTTTACAGTGGGAACAAATGCTGCTTAGATAGGAGAAGCCAGCTTTCTCTATAGCCATAATGTGAGCAAAGGTTTCTGTCAGTGGTCTGTTCTGAAATTGTTTACATACAGCAGACTGACTCAGTCTGGGGTATTGTTTTTGATCTGGTCACAAGGGCCTGCATGCTTGCTCTGTGTGCTTCCTTGTCTCTGAATTCAGTGTGAATGCCATATGTGTCCAGAGTACATTAAAATGAAGACTGATTTTGCAACATGTTTTTCATGGAAGGGCCTCCAGACCTAACCCCTACCCTCTTCCTGTTACAACAGCATTTCAGGTAGCAAAGCTGAGAAAGTGCTGGAGATTTGCTGCCAACCAGAGAAAGCCATGCTTAGCTATGTAAGCCAATAACCTCCCCATATAAAGTAACTTCCGTATAGAATGCCTGAATACAGGACCTACCCAGCTGTGGTTTGAGACTAATATCCTCCTTGTTCTTTTTCGGTTCAAGGTTGGCTAAATGGAGTAGAGAAAGCCGACCTAGAATGGAGATGATGAGAGCTTGTGGGGTGGGGGAGGCTGAGGAAAGCAGGTTTCTCTGGGCTTTGTGGATCAGAGTGGAAAGGAGGAAGTAACAGGCCAGCAGGAGACTTGTGAGTGAGTGAAGTGGGAATATGAAGAGTTCCCAAGGAGCAGCAAAAGGAAGGGAGGCAGTGACAGCTACTGGGAAGGCAGAAGTGGTTGGGGATATTTTGAAATAGAATGTGGTTCCATCAGAGTAGGTCTTTGGTCCAGGACCTCGCTTAGTGGATTGAGCAAAGAAGGCCCTACCAAGCACAGAGGGCCTGATTTCATTGTGAAGTAATACTACTGTGTTGGGGAGAGGCATTTTAAAGTAATACACGTCACAACTTAAACAGCTCCCCTCCCTGTAAGAATTTTCAGTCTTAAAATTACTAATTGTATCCCTGGAAATGTAAGAAAATTGTTAGTAACAGCAGCTGTAGTTTTCAGCCATATGTATATTTTTTGAATGCAGCAACTAAACCTAGGAATGCTAGTTGCTATACTAATTGAACCAAGCAGTGGTCATGAAAAACAAAAACAAAACCACCCTTTCAAGTAGGTCCAGTATTTGAATTTGAGTATTAGGCATTCGTTAAAATAAACTAGCTGTGCTTTTATCTTGGTATCAGATCTCAGTTAGGTTTAAAGGTAATGACTGACTATTTTATTGCAAATATCAATTGCCTGATTGAGCTTGCCATCACACAAACATCATTCTTTCCCACAGTCCGCTTAGCATATATAAAAAATGTGCCCTCAGGCAGGCTTTGGCTAGATTGCTAGATTTAAGAGATAACCAGGGAACCCCAATTCCTTAAAAAGGCAGGAGAACAGCAAAACAGGGCTATTTTACACACTGTCATTTACAGTTACTGCTGTTGTACTCCGTGGTCCATTTGTTAATACAGCATTAGCCTGTTCCTGTATAACCATGGATTTGTAGTCATGCTATCTTCACTGTGCTGTACACCTTATCCTATGTGCATCACAGGCAGCTCTGATTGCAGGTCCCACCTGCAAGCCATTCTTCTGCATCACACTCTTAGGACACAACAGTAGAGGCATCACACATCCTTGCAATGAAATCCACAAATGTTACTAGCCCTCAAAAGAAAGAAAGAAGTTTTCTAGCTTGTCTGGCTACGACAGAGCAACAGCCTGGAAGGAAAATAGAGACAGCCCTTTCCCAGTTACACCCTTCTTGGTCACCTGGTCATGATGTCAGCTAGACATTATTCTTACTCTCCCACAGGTGACCAGGTGAATGGCTGTTGAGAAGCCTGACAGCCCATATAAATAGAAGGGATCCTTATGTGAGGGAGCTTTTGAATGTTGTTGATCATGGACTTGACCCATATTAGCAACATATGTGCTTCATATTCCAAGAATCATTCCATGAGGTAACTAAGGATCCTTCCAGACTGGTGGTGGTGGGTGTGATCTGCAACGAGTTATTGTCCCAATAATGGTGCGTTAGTGATGTAGTTATACTGGACATACTGTCTATAAATCATTAGAGAACTTCATTTATTGTTCTATAATACTTCTTCAATATTACTACATTATTGCCATCTAGACGGATACTGTCACACTATAGTGCAACAAAAGTGGGACAAAAAACAAAAGCAAAAACATCACCCCTCAGGAAGTGGCCTACAGTGGAGGATAATACAGTTGCCAGGAATGGAACCATGCCATTGTATTTTCAGACTTACCCCCATATGTTCTATACAAGCAGAAATGAAGTTTGTATCTTTTTAGATTATGACTCTTAAGAAACCCAGCCAGATGGGCGGGGTATAAATAAAAAAAAGAAAAAGAAATGAAGGACCTTTTTATTATATTAGTCAGTGCTTGGTACACCACCACAGGAAAAGGGTAGGAAAAATTAATCATCTAAGATGATATCTGATGCTTTGCCAGTTTCTCTTCGTGTCAGTTAAGCTTTTCTTTTTCAGAATCCGTATGTAGGTGACTTGCTGTCTTCCACTGGGCATGTCATTCCACTCTTGAACCACCCGTACTAATTCTCTCAGGACAGACATGTTAAAGGACTGTAATGTAGAGAGATTGTATCATAAAATGGATGCAAAGATAGGCAAGCAGGTGGAAGGACCTTAGCTCAGCGGTTGAGCGCAGGTTTTGCATCTGAAAGCTCTCAGGTTCAATCCCCAGCATCTCCAGCTAGGACTAGGGAAGACTCTTGTTTAAAACCTTGGAGAGCTAGTACCAGTCCATGTAGATTGGCTTTCTCCAAGCTTGTGTCCTCCAGGTGTTTCAGACTACTAAGAACATAGGAAGAGCCCTGCTTGATCAGGCCAGTGGCTCATGTAGTCCAGCATCCTATTCTCACACTAGCCAACCAGGTGTCTGTGGGAAGCCTGCAAGCAGTACTGGAGTGTATCAGCACTCTCCTCGCCTGCAGCTAGATGGATCAATAGTTAAATTCAGTATAAAAGAGTTTCCTATTTTCACTGTGTTCCTATGTGCAGTCCTTGAAGAAATAGTTAAAAGTCTCTTATTATGAGTCCATTTCCTGTGCCTGAACATAGGCGTCCAGTTTGGCCAAATTTGTGTTCCATTTTATCCTTTCATGGATAAAACTCAGAATATATGACCTATCAGGGAGGCATAGTATCACTGCAGATTTTCATAACTTTTCTCCTTCTGCTTACCTCTCCTCCCACTGCTGCACTGGCGTAAAAGACAGCTTTTTGGAAGGGAGAGTTATTAATAGTGATCATTTATTCACTGGAACTGGAATCCTTAATGGAAGTTCTCACTAAAGACACAAGGACCAGGAAATGCCCCTTCTTCTTTAATCATAGTGAAACTCAGTTAATGTTATTAAATAATTGGATTTGCCTGGCAGTCATCCATAACTTGTGTTTCATGGAGGGAAATACATTTGAGAAGCAAGTTATGCGTGTCTAATCTGGACTGGGATCTTTTCAGACACCACCCTCATTAGACCATCTCATTCTGTACATATCATTCAGGACTGTACCTTCTAAGAGGTGTTCTGTTGGATGCTGAAAAACATAATCAACCTTCCTTGTTAGATGAGGTGTCCTTAAAAGCAACCTCCATCCTCACAGCCATAACAGCTGAAGGGAGATTTGTTTTTCAGGATTATTAGAAGTATGATAGAAGTTGATAGCAATCTTGAAAAATTCACCCTGAGCCAGAAGGAATCTTAGGTGGTCAGATCACGTGGGTGGACCACAGGATTGTTAGAGTGGAACCATCTACCCCTAGTAGTAGTCGTCCTTAAATACATTTTTTGATTCTAAAAACAACCTCAAATCCTTTAATGGAAAAGCTAATGTCACAAATTGGAACTCCTGCCTTGGGAGGAAAATCTTAGGTAAGGTGAACAAAGCTTGGGTGGTTTATTTATGGATCTTACCCTGTCTGCATTTCTGATTCTGATAAAGCAAAGACCAGAGAAACAGAGGGGTATGAGGACATTTACAGTGGTACTTTGCATTTTGTATTCTCAAAACACCCGAAGTTGGACTTAGGAGACAGAGTAGGAATGAAAGTGCTTCATTTCAGTCTTCCATATGAGGCCAGTAACTATATAAGCCACTGATTACAGTATATAAATCTTGGGATTTGCATTCACCTACTGTTTGTGGGCACTCTCCTCATATTATATTAAATTCAGTTGAAGTGGTGCTTCTGCTTAATACAATATTGTATTATGGGATATATTTACATTTCACATCTCTCCTGCTATCCATAACAAAGAGGATTCATGGTTCCTTGCCTATTATGCTGCTATATTTGTTCTGCCTTACGTCATGTATTGCCAAAGGTGATGGCACTATGGGCTCAGGTGTACACACCGGCAGATGGACAGTTGTTTGGGATTCTACAATAGAACTGACTCATCTGAACAAAGTTCCAGACAATTCCCATACTTCCCCAAACTGGGCTTAAACAAAGTCCCAAAATGCAGTTAGCTGGGAACACTTCATTTCAAGTTTTCAATATATAACTCTTTCCCACACACACACATTTTAGGGATGAGATTTTGGCTTGTAAAGAATTTTGTACAAGTCAGTTTTTCAGTTCTGTATTAATATGTGAGTCAATCCATGTATTAACATTTTACTCCACAAAGGACTGAAGTCTTTTGTAATGTCAGAATGTCTCCTTTAGCATGAATTTTCAGCTGAAGCTGATACAGAGTTTCCAGGTACTTTAAAATCAAGGCACTATAGACTCAGGCTGCAATACACTTACCTGTGAATTCCATTCAATTTAGAGTAGAAATTTAGAGTTACAAGGCAATTTAGAGTTACAAGGCATATTTAGCTTTACTGAGGTATCTTTGAAAGGTACTACCTACTTCCTATGAAATTGATCAGCATGCAGTAGTCCACACATGCCAAAGGATACTGGACGTGCTTTTAAGGAATGTGCTTCCATCACCAGGGCAGGGCATTCAGGGCCCCTTGCTGGAGTGGAATGACACACAAACAAAAAGTTGGACAAGTTTTGACAACTCTAGCCACCTGTTTGCAGGCTAGTTGAGTGAGTAAATCTTTTGAGGGAGGGGACTTTCACCTAAAGTGGTCAGTTTTGTCAAACTGGCAGCACTGCCAACATTTTTGGTTGTGAGGATTCTGTTTCCATTACATATATTTAGAATTCACGTAAAAAATGGTAATGCTAATAGGTTAGCATGCTATGTGTTTTGTGGGTGAGTCTTACTCTGGTGTTTGTTTTAAATGCTTGTGCTATTTATTTATTTATTTATTTATTTATTTGAGCCCAATTAATTTGCAATGGTTATTGCTAAAACAATCAGTTAGAAATCCAGTTTGCTCAGGTGCCAGTGCAGTTTGGAATAGTTCACTGGTAGTGCCTATAATCTGAAACACAGAATCCTTTCTACGGTGCTGCTGACTAGGGAAGCCAGTGTCAAGTAGAAACCTGGGGAAAGCTCAGAAGCGCTCTGAGTAGAACCAGGGGAGCATAAGGCAAAGCTGGCAGGGGAGGTACTTTTTTGTCTCTCTTCCCACAAAGGGGTGGGAAGAGAGACAAAAGACAGGGGCAGATGCCGACTGGAACAAGACAAGTTCCAGCTGGATGGTGGAGAGAGAGAGAGAGACTGTGGATGAGAAGTGATGAAAGGCTTTAAAACAACCTGTTTCTCTTTCCTCCAGACACCGATGGTTCATTTCATGGGGTGGAGTTTCTGCCAGAAGATTTCAGAGACTCTCCTAAGGAAAGAACAATGAGGGTGAATGAGAAATACTCCACGCTACCTGCTGACGAGAAAGGGATCCACATTATCAACATCAGAGCTATTGAAGATATAGGATACGTTCGCACGGAGAGTACGGTGAGTGGAGGAGGTGTCTTCTCACCTATTTGTTGACATATCTAGCTGCTAACAACATAATCCTGTCTGTGATCTCTGTCCTTTTGCCCCCGATAACCCCAGGGTTGTAACTGTGCACTCCACAGTACAGTATTCCTTCCAAAAGTAAGACTGTTTCAGATGTCCGACGCTAAAAAACACTACAGCATTTCACTGCCTAATGAGGGCTTGCGTGAGAAGGTTTCGTTTTAATCAGTTCATTTTTAAGCGGGTATTTCAGTCCAGATAGCAGAACCACACACAAACATACTTGCATTGCTGAATGTAAATTTTGTGGGAAGTTTTTGTGCTGCCCTCAGCTGCCCCTTGCAGTACTATACTAAGAAATTTTCGAAATAGTATATCTTAATTTTTTTAAATCATTTATATTTCTGTCAAAATGACCCTCAAGGCAGCTGTTCCCAGATATGCTTTGAGATTAAAATGTTAACGATATTATCACACACAAACGCACAAAGGATTAGCCTTTGTCCCTCTTAATTTCTCACTTCATGCCTTTAGCAGAGGGCAAAAATTTCCTTGGCATAGAAATGCTGTGATGAGGAGGGGGGAATTTTACCTGTTGGCATTTGCATATTATGCAGCCATAAAAAAGTGAAAACCTCAAACTAATAGGATCCCAAGTATATGATTGATGTCCGGGAAGGGAGCCATGTGAGCCTTCTGTTAAAAAAACAAGACACTTGGGGCACCTTAAAAGCTAATACATGTATTATGTCATGTGCTTTTGTATAGGGGAATTAAATTCAAAAAGTATAGACAGTGAAGTATAGACTGAAGGCTGCAGTCTTATACCCACTTACCTTTTTGAACGCAGTGGTACTTCCTTCTCAATAGACATGCACAGGATTGTGCTGCAAATGTATGTAAAAGAATTACAATGACCACAAACAGTGTTGATTATTTCTTGGCACTAGTAAGCAAGTGAAAAAAGTTTGGATGAAGGGATAACCAGGACTCTGTCATTGTTCTCGAGCAATGTCCTACAAGAAGAACTTGTAGGGAACATATTAATAAATACTGAGTTGCCTTTTGAGGTATGGCTTTTCACGTTGTGGTGAGAAAATATTCACCATGCCAAGATGTCAAGGAGATAAATAACTATACAACTTTTAGAAGACATCTGAAGGCAGCCCTACATAGGGAAGTTTTTAATGTTTGAATGTTTTATTATATTTTTAAATCTGTTGGAAGCTGCCCACAGTGGCTGGGGCATCCCAGTCAGATAGGTGGGGTACAAATAAAAGACAAAGAAGAAGAAGAAGAAGAAGAAGAAGAAGAAGAAGAAGAAGAAGAAGAAGAAGAAGAAGAAACCTTTTTATTCAAAATCACATGCTGATAATTATGTGTATAAATGGGATCAGTTACTGAATACAGATTTATTGGTATTTATCTCCTTCAGGTTTATTCAAATCTTTCACCTTTGGAACTTCTTTAGATGGGCACCGTTTCAAAAATGGGCTGCTTATAAACCTTCATGCAGCAGGCAACTAGACCTGCAGAGGCATAATGGCTTGGGACTAGCATGGAAACACAATCTTAGGGGTGTATGCCACATTGCAGTTCTTTTTTTTTTAATTAATTCTTTCACATGAAACTGCTACGATGAAAACTCTACAGTGGAAAGAATTGATTCCTTTGTCTGCTTGTGAGTTAGTTGGCTACAGGGCAAGAATCTGGGAGTCGCTCAGTGTGCCTGTGTCAGAGCAAGAAGGTGAATGTTTGTTTCTTCCCAAGTACAAGTATAAACACCGGGAAGACTTATAGGGTGACTCCAGTGAATGAGCACACAGTGTGCAAAGAGGGTTGTAGAGCTGTATGCATACAAGCAGAAGTCAGAGACATCATCTCTCAGTTCGGAAAATGCTACATATTTGTTTATTCTTACTTAACAAAATTTATATACCACGTGTGTATAAGAAAACCTCGAAGCAGTTTACAAAAATATACAATAAAACATTAAAATTCTTGTTTTTAAAAAAGCTAAAAACAACCATTTAAATAAATTTAAAAGATGATTCAAATCATCTGCAGATATGGGTGACTGGGAGCAGAAATTTGTCCAGATTTGAACTATGGCACCCAAGACAGGGCTTTGAATTTCAGATACTGCCACAGAAAGGGGCACTAGATTCTAGCGACTAGAAGGGCTTCGTGAAAATGCACCATTTGAAAATGAAACTATATATATTGTCAACTTATTGGTTAAATCCATGCTGTATATGGTGTATGTTCCCTTGAATGGTGCATAAAAAGGTTGGGTATTTATTCACCACTCGTTATTAGGCCAGTATTGTCTGTCTAAGTATTTTTAGAAGTCATATTCAGACCTTCAACATGTGAAGGTCTGAGAGAAGCCTGTATGGAAAACTGGGGCAGCAGGGGGGAGCTTGTGTGTGCACTTCCCTCCCCCTGCACTTCTTAAAGACCCTACCTGCCTGCGGACTGTCTCACCAGAGTGGTGCATGCTCTAGTTATCTCCCGCTTGGACTACTGCAATGCGCTCTACATGGGGCTACCTTTGAAGGTGACCCGGAAACTACAATTAACCCAGAATGCAGCAGCTAGACTGGTGACTGGGAGCGGCCACCGGGGCCACATAACACCGGTTCTAAGAGATCTGCATTGGCTCCCAGTACATTTCCAAGTACAATTCAAAGTATTGGTGCTGACCTTTAAAGCCCTAAACGGCCTTGGTCCTGTATACCTGAAGGAGCGTCTCCAGCCCCCATCGTTCAGCCCGGACACTGAGTTCCAGCACCGAGGGCCTTCTGGCAGTTCCCTCATTGTGAGAAGTAAGGTTACAGGGAACCAGACAGAGGGCCTTCTTGGTAGTGGTGCCCACCCTGTGGAACACCCTCCCTTCAGATGTGAAAGAAATAAGTAGCTATCCTATTTTTAAAGGACATCTGAAGGCGGCCCTGTTCAGGGAAGTTTTAAATATTTAACACTGTATTGTTTTTAATACTTGATTGGGAGCTGCCCAGAGTGGCTGGGGAAACTCAGCCAGATGGGCGGGGTATAAATAAATTATTATTATTATTATTATTATTATTATTATTATTATTAAAGTCTAATGTGATCAACGCAGTGACATCATATAAGACATTATATTTATATTATACGTTACAAAGAAAATAGAGTGAAGAGGCGCAGAGTGGTGGCATCCCTGTGTGCCTCTTATAATGTCTGGTTTGGCCTTTCATGTAGTTCTCATGCTTCTTCAGCAGCCTGGCACAGTTTTAGAACTTAACTAATTACATCTCTCCACATTATGAAAGCATTTAGTCACTTCAGCTAAGACTAGAATTTATTAAAAGCTCTTGAACAAAACACTTTGCAGATCAGGAGGCCAAGACATCTTTGAGAAATGGCACAAAATATGTTTTTTCTTTCTCAAAAGGAAGCATCTGTTTTTTATACTACAGCCAAATTTATATAAAAGTGGTCTCTTGAGAGAGACCACACATGCAAACTTGGAAGCATCAATGACTTTCTTTCCTCTTACAGCCTAATAAAGGAATAATTCTGAGTACTTTGTTTAATTAAGAAAAAGTGGGTGTAATACATGAAGATCCTGATCTGGAACATCCGTATTGTCTTTACCACCCAAGCCATACAAATCCATCTTGCATTCTAGTTCCTTTGTTCTATTCTGGTGGTCTTAAGGTGTCAACTTTACCCAGCTGGAAAACTGTGTTTGAGGCACAGCTAGCATCTGCTAACTTAGCCTGGGAATGGCTGAAGCACTAAGTGCTATACTCCTTTCAAAGAACAGGTGTGTCCCCACTGGCCTGCCTGCTGGTGGTTCTTTGAAGGGACCAAAACAACAGGCTTATATGTTATTTAAAACAGCTGGAACTGAATTATCAGTGCATCTGCACTTAATCTTGGGTCTGCCTCTTCTGCTTTAGGATTTGCACTTAATTAGCAAGAGTGTGGCACTAATGTTTCAAGTATACAGTACAACAACATTTTTATCCTGTGAACCGCCTTGAGATCTTTGGATGACACAACAACAACAACATCTGCCCTTGGCTGTCCGAGGCTGACATTCCCTTTAGTGGCATGGGAGAAGCTGCATGCCTCATTGCACTAGCCTTGTCCAAAGTGATGGGAGGAGTCCATGCCACAGTTCCTTTGCGTGGACAGGCAGAGTCCCCCAAACCCTGGGCAGCCCCCATGTGGAATAAAGACTCAAGACAACGTGCTATGGGATTAAAATTGGCCACAACTTATTATGCTTCAGATATGGGTAGGCCTTGGCTCAGGCATTGGGCATTTATCCCTCCCAGTCCCCCGCCGGGGATCTGGGGAACATCAGGGTTATCTAGTGGGGGAGATGGGCTGGCTCTGGAGAACATATGTTCAAGCAGAGAGAGCCCGCCCCCGTTACGTTGCCGTCGCAGGGGAGAGCAATGACAACCTCTAGGTGTATGGCCAAAGCCTCCCCTCAAAACCCCTTTAACGGGGAACCCTGGTATCGCTGCCACAAAGAGGAGGGGGGCGTGGGTCACCGCTACACGCCCACCCCCATTTAGGAAAGATAGACTAAAGGATTCCGCCCAAGGCCTGATACTGCCAAGGTTGTGACGCTTTGCTACAGGGAAAGGAAAACCTGCCAATCCAGGAGAATTCCTTTCCAGCCCTTCAGTAGCGCCCTTGACGTTGCAGCGCCTGTGTACCTGTGGAGAAAAGGTTAACCTGCAAAAGAAGTCTTAACTGAGAGTGGGTAGAGTGGGAGAAGCTCTGGAGCCAAATGACGATTCCCAGGTAGGATCCTCCCCCTATTGTGTGGGCAGTTGGTCCCTCCCCCTACCTGGCCTGATCACCTTGGCAACGCCTCCCCAGGTGGGATTAGGCAACTGGCTGTGATCAGTGGAGACCTCCAGGTATCCCACCTGGGGAAGGTGAAGCCACGCCTGTGCTGATGGTGCCGCATAGGGTCCAGGGGGCTGTGCGCAACCACTCAAAGGGCGCCCCCCCATTTAATGTGGGGAGCGGACATTTGGTACAATAATTTCCTATCCTTGTAACTAAAGCAGCAATGCCATGGGGAAGGAGCCACAGAATGGATTCTCCTTACATAATAATTGCTTCCTTCGAACATTACCAACTGGCACAAGGAGCTACCATGCTGTAGAAGTTAGCACACCATCAGAGGCAACGTTGGAAGTGGTCTATGGTTGGACAGAGAGTCTTTTTCAAAAGCAGAGTTTGCACATGTCCCCTTGCACAAAACAAGACAATACAAGATAACATCTATTTTTCTTCTCAAAGCAAGGAAGAACAGCAGTCAAGCATCAAAGCCCCCCTGGAATGGTGTGGAATGGAAGGAATTCTCTTTCAAGCCTAATTTCTCCTTCCACCTAAAAGAGCCTTTAGATTGCAATGGAGGCAGTGCCTTCTTAAAGGACAACATGTAATTCAGATGTACAGCCAAATGCGCATCTGAGTGTAAGCGTGGTTTATCTGTACCACATTGTTTTTAATGGAATATGTACTTGGATGAACAACCAAATGTTACCTTTTCATCTGGAGATGCATCTTTCAGGAATTTCATATTCATTTAACAATGCAAGTTTTAATTGCAATATCCATATTTTGTTATCATGGAGTTGGGGGGGCAGGACTGGTAAATGCATTTCCATTTTTATTTTCCATGAGAAAGAGTAATGAATGAAAAAACTGAACCCTGGCTGTGGTCCACTGGCCTTTTTGGCTGAGCTATATGACCAGCTGGCTCCTTTCAATCTCTGTTAAAAATGATCTCTTTTTCACATGATGCAGAGAAGTGACAAATGTTTGAGCATATTATTAATCTGTTTGTCAGTAGTAAAACACAGATGCCTTCGGTGGAGAAGGGCAAAGGATCTCAGCCGGGTTTAAAGCACAAAAAGTTAGAGAATTCACAAACTGGTTGAAGGATAAAACTGGTGATGAAATTAAAGTTGATCTACACAAGTATTTCTGAGTTGGAAAGGTCACATTATGAAGGTTAGGATGTAGTAAATTGAGATCTGGCCCCATGAGGATGAGTTCACGTCCAGTTCACTGTGCAAAGCTGAAGAGGCAAGTCACTTTGTGTTGATCAGTTACCTCAGATTGGTTGTCTGAATTATCTTGAGTTGCACCCAAGATATAGTCCGAAGGCACATGAAGCCACCATCTTTCTGAGGCTTAGGCTACACATGCGCTTTCTGTTTAAGAGCCCCAGGATCACGTGACCTGTAGTTTCCCCCTCTCAGAGCTATAGTTCCCAGCACTCTGATCAAAGTACAGCTCCCAAGATTCTTAGGTAGCCTTATCAAACTTGGGGCTGGTCACTGCCTAGATAGGTGACCACCAGGGAGACACATGGTAGGCTGCCTTGGGATTCATCACATAATAAAGCTGGGGTATAAATATATATTTTAAAAGTTGCTTATTTTATTAATCCATTTAACACATTTTAAGCCCACTGTTCGTTGCAAAAGGCAGTACTAGCACAGGTTACAAGAAAACACGTACATGCACACATATATATCTAATAATAATAATAATAATAATTAATAATAATAAATTTTATTTATATCCCACCCTCCCCAGCCGAAGCCGGGCTCAGGGCGGCTAACAACAATAAAACAGTACAAAAGTACAGCACAAACAACACTCATTCATTATACATCATTATACATCATTCATTATAAAATTAATTAAACTGAACTTATTGACTGATCAACCAGCAAACATATTAACTTGTAACATTTTGTTGAGTAAATTCATAATCTGATAGCACAGGCTATTTCTGCTGTGGCTGAAAAGAAATACTTAATACTTGATTATTTTAATGCTTAGTCAAAGAGATGATTGAACACATTTCCTTTCCTTTCATTGCAGTTATTGAATTCATTCTCGCAAGATCCTGATGCCAACTGCAAGTATGGACTTTATTTCAGAGACGGGAAAAGGAAAGTGGATTATATCCTGGTTTACCACTACAAGAAGTCCTCCTTCAGCAGAACGCTCACCAGGCGGATCCATTTCAATGACCTGGGGCCTCGGAGCCTCAAACAGGACCAGCCGCTTCCTGGGAAAGCAGGGCAGGTTAATATGCACGACAGTGAGCCCCACATGGATTACCATGAAGATGACAAGAGAGTCCGCAGAGAAGAGTACGAAAACAACCTTATGCAGGCCGGCCTTGAGTTGGAAAGAGATGAAGACGTAATTATTCCCTTCATTCTTTTTTAAAATTAGCTGGGCTATGTATTTGCCAAGACTGGTAGGTGAGGCACTGGAAGGTTCCTGAGATCCAGAAACCTTAGTATGTAACTTAGAGCTGGTCCAGCTATGACCTTGCTATGTATGTTCAACAGGAGGGGTCCTGATGGGAGGGGCAGCGCCACACACCTGGCCTTGCGTCAGCTGTGTAGCTGTGCTTACTGGGAGAGGGGAGAGGCAGCAGTGATGTCAGTGTAGTGCAGCTATGGTGGTGGGAGAACCCATCATGGCTCTGCCATTCTGCTCACACTTGGAGTCCAACAACATCCAGAGTGCCACAGGTTCCCCATCCATGCTATAGGTGTAGAAAGCCAGATTTCCAGAGCTGCACCTTATTGAGCACTGGGCCTTGGGCATATTCCAATGACAGGCGTACAAGTATGTGGAGTGGGAAACAAAAGAGATGCAGCTTTCCCTTCTCCTACTGAGACACCTTTGGGAAGACACGATAGCATTGCCTACTACTGGGGATGGGCTTGGGGTATCACTTTTCAGTGCTCCCCCATGATAAAAAGGAAAATCTCTGCAAATAGAAACAATCGAGTCCAGCCTTTCACCCGCAGTGCTACTTTTTGATTCGTAAGATTGGGTTTGTTTGTCCCCACCCCCCAAAAAAGTGTTTAAAAATATCCACCATAGTGGAGCTATGGCATATATGCCACATTTATTCTGAGGTGGCATGTCTGTGTGTATAAATGCAAGCAGACTTTGCTGTATTGTATTAAATACTGCTGATAATACATGCACTGGGAAAGCGAACTATTCTTATCGGCAGAATGAAAATTCCCTGTTATTTCTTATTATGCAGATTCTCCCCCCCCCCCCAGCTGTATTAAGGACTATAGTCTACTGATAAAAATGTGAATATTTTCAGGGCTCAAACTAGACAGGCTAAAAATACTAAACCTCATCCTGACAAAATAACTGTTAGTTTAGGATTATTTGCAATCCTGTTCTTACTTACCTGGGAGTAAGACTAGCACACACTCCTGTTTACTCTGCATCCAGCGTGCTCCCACTGCTGGTTTGGGAAATGGTATAGACATGTCATGAAATGCTGCATTTTGAAGTGCTTTCCCCCAAACCACCTAATTTCTGAATTGAGAAAAAGAACGATCTTGCTTTGTTTTAAACTGGTAATGTGTTGACAGGCCTAGTCTCATTGCACTCAGTGGGGCTTGCTTTTGAATAGACATGCAAAAGATTGTACAGAGTAAACTTTAAAGGTCTACACCCATGCCTCTAGGGGAAGGTGCTTGAGCCAGAGAAACAGTCTACACAAACAGTGGACATGGCTATGAGCTTTAAAACATTACAACTGTATGATAATAAGAACCTACGTTTCACCTTACATATGAACAGCATAGTGTCAGGAATTTGTATGGTAGAGGAGACAGATAGGTGGAAGATATCGTTTCAGTTATGGGGCATGGTTCCAAGGCAGAGAGAGTTTCCCACGGAAGTATATTTTGACCTTGTCAGCACTATCTCCCACAAGGACGTGTCCCTTTCTGCTAGTGGCCTCTTAGAAGGGTAGTCGTGCAAGGGTGAAGATGAGCAACAGAAAAGCAAAATAAATTTAACAAGAATCTTATTTACTGAAGTAAAGAGAAAGGCCTGTGGTTTTGTACAAAGATCCCAGTGCTCTCTAATCCCAGCAGAGTCCTTTGTAGACACCCACACTTCTGTAAGCGGATCTCTGCAGATCTGGGAATATTCTTACTTAATCTTGCCAGGTCTGTTTCCTTTCCCTCAGGACCCCAGCTGTACTTTGAGAACTGTAGACCTTGCCCTCCAGTAGATTTTTTTCTAACCTTACATAAACCTTTTTCATTTAATCAGAACAAGGGTCCATTCACATGAGTACGTACAGGGGTGTGTATTAGCAGAAAGTCTAAAGTATTGCAAAATGTTTGTGTGATTTCTTCACCACACTTTCCAACTCACATCTCATAACCCAAATTTGCCACACTACTGGTGGCTGTGGGAACTCAGTATATATTGGTAAAGTTGTCCATCCTTTCATGTAGGCCCTATGCCTTTAGGAGCTGCATTACAGGCAGAAATCCCAACAGATGCAATGACAGGGAATGCTGGATCTGCTGTCTTTTGTTCAGCATTTGATGACCACTTCAGCATGTTTTAAACTCTGCACCATTTTCCTCAGCCCATATACCAAGGTTTAATAATGTGACCTAGCCAAAAAAAAGGGGAATGAATAAGATGAACCCCATTAAATTGACTATCTAGCATGCCAATGATTTAACCCTCCTATATGGGAAACTGAGTAGAGTTTTATACACCAGTGCTCAAAAACCCCATTTTCATAGGATTATTACAATGCCTTTATTAGATCTAGAAAATATTAGTTATAATTAAAAATAATTTTTCTTTTAAAAGTGTTTTAAGAAACTGATGATGATAGCAGATCCAGAGCAAGTCTTTTGTTCCCATCTGAAGAACTGACCAAAAAAACCCCCCTTTAAATTAACAGACAGACCCAAAGCAACTTAGAATCAAGTCTCAAATTCCACCAAGTTTGGAACATGACAATCACCCCAGTTCCTTCCACATCAATCTGGTGCCTTTGTCATAGGGCAGAGAGGGAGAGAGGGCTCTGAATAAATCTCCCCCACCCCACCAAGTGCTATAAAAAGAATTCTGACATTAAAATGTCCTGCAGTATTACCTTTGCACAGATAAGGGTGTGCAGAATGGGGTGGGGTAGGGTGGGATCCTGTGCCATTTTAGTTTCACAGATCACATACATGCAAAAAAGCATTTGCGCACAGAAATAGTTCCACTGGACTTAAAACTGAAGCCTGAAGCAAGAAAATTTGCATTTAGGATTTCATGCTCAAGCTTTCTTCCACATAAGGTCTGAAGCAGTATTTAAAAGATCCACATATTTCTCTGTCTAACGGCTATAGGAATTCCAACTCTACGTCAAAAAGAAGTATTGATACTGCTATTTTAACCTCCATTTGTTCAAGGGAACCTTTTAGCAAAAGTTCCAAATTAAATGCTGGGATCCAAGATGCAATTACGCTGTGATTAAAGAGGAGTGGTACAGTATAGCTCCTTTCACCTGCTTAGCCAAAGCAAAGTGTTCTATTAAAAGAGTGCCTATCTCAAATAATAATTGTGGCATGAGTGAACTAATGCCAGCATGATTAACAGAGAGAATCCCAGACATACTAATTTCAAAGGCAGAGGTTCAATTTCAATTGGCTGCTGAAGTCAGTTTCCTTCAGACTCCATGTTAAAGGTTGCCAGAGTCAACATGGAACCAGAACTCTTTTGTGTACAATAGTTCATAGAACAGAAAACCCGAGCAGTTCATATTTTCTCTCTCTCTCATTTTCATGCTGTATTAAAGGTACAGGAATATTATCATAAATTGAGTCCAACACATCAGCTGAAGAGGAAAGTGGAATATGCATTTGTGTGTGCATTTAAAGGACTGAGGAGCTGTGTTTGAACTTCAGTGCCTGAATCTAAACCAGGGCAGAGGAACCATTTTCCACATGAGAACTGCATTCCTTCACAGGCAACCTTCTGAGGGGCTGGAGGCACAAGTGGGTGGGGCAATGGATTTGACACTTCCCTTTGTTCAGTAAGCTGCATGCAAAAGGACACCCACACATCTCTCCAAACTTTGTCCAGACAAGCAAGAAGCATTGTTGTTGTTCAGGGACACATTCCAGGCAAAAGAGCTTGAGGAAAGTCTGAAGCAAGGGCAGTGAGGGAGTGTGGCCTAGTGACAGTTCCAAGGACCAGGATAGAGAAGTTTGGAAGGCTGCTTTCAGCCCCTGGGCCTGAGGTTGCTAACCCCTCCTCAGATTGTGAAAACAGCAAACAATCAACTTTCTCTTCAAATCTATCTGAGAACAAGTGGTAAGAGCTAGGGCAGTTTAGTGATATCATGTTCTCAGTCCTCCTGATCTTCCACACTATGGACTACTTCTACAAATGTGCTTGTACTGCTTTGTACAGATGAACAGGACAATCCAACCCACCTAACTCCCATTACAATAGGCTGGCAGAGAGGTGGGATGAGTAGAGGTGTCTCTTCATCCACCTCTCCCAGCTAAGCTGCCAACACCCTGGAAGCGTCACTTGGGTAACGCCAACCTCCCTCTTCTGCCTGCCAGGCAAGTGGGAGTGCCATGGGCAAGATGTTCACCAGCAGAAGGACCCATAACCAGTCTCAGGGTCATTGAGCAACAGCATATGGTCCAATTTGAGCCTGGTTACTATGTCACCTGCAAGCAATCTTACTGCCTCTTTTGACCTGGCAGTGGAGCATTGCCAGGATAGTGGGCAGGTTTGGATTGCACCCTAAGGCACTATTTTTGGTCATTAGTCTTGCACTTTCTTGTTTTAAGTTACACATCTAAAATACAATAAAATTTAAGCAATCCTTCTAACATTTTACAATAATTTCTTTGATATTGGCAATATTGGCAAGTAATTGTATAGGTTAATATCATCATTATGCTTTTCATTTCCAGAAAGCAATAAACAGAAGCTAGTTCTGTAAAAAAAAAGTCTTAGATTTAACTCCATGAATTTAGCAGTTAGCTTAGACATTACAGTGGTACCTTGGGTTAAGTACTTAATTCATTCCGAAGGTGCGTTCTTAACCTGAAACTGTTCTTAACCTGAAGCACCACTTTAGCTAATGGGGCCTCCAGCTGCCGCCGCACCGCCAGAGCATGATTTCTGTTCTCATCCTGAAGCAAAGTTCTTAACCCGAGGTACTATTTCTGGGTTAGAAAGTCTGTAACCTGTAGCGTATGTAACCCGAGGTACCACTGTAGTTTAGACATACCAGACCATTCTTTTTGGGAGAGTGAAACAGGTTTAGACTGCCATGAATAAACTTGTAATTAGTGACTGATGTACTGTCTACCGAACACAAGGTAGAAAAATGGTTAGTTGAATCTAAAGCAGACAACTTATCATTCAATGGTGTGTTTTACTGTTTGAAGTCAAATATGTCTGGATTGATGGACATTTTCACCCACATAGAGAAAGTTGGTGAAGGTTGAATGACATTTTCGTATTTAAATTAATCAGACTTTAAGAGTCACATGTCTAATTAAAATGTTGGAGATGCCATTCAGCCATGGTCAATTCAGTTACACAGTATAAGGTCTTTTAATATTACTTACTCAAGTTAACAAACCCCAGTGTTCCAGTTACTGTACATCCAAATCATCATTTTTATGGTTTGCCCTTGATTTGAATGTAATTTCCAGTTTTGGTTTGGGTGCCATGAACAAGCCATAGTTTGCCAGTTTGGATGCAACAGCAAACTATGGCTTGAACTAAATTAGAAATAACTACTGTAAGTGAACTGGAGCGTGGAGGAGTAAGGAGTAGGGGAGAGAGCATGCAGTCTCTGTAATCTGGTATTATGTGTTAAACAACCTACAAAGTTAGCAGCACGTTCTAATAAAATTTGTTTCCATAAAGACTGTCATATTTGCTGTGCCCAAAATTTTTCCTGTGTTCCCCCTCCCCCACAAGTGCCCATATGTTGATGGGGAAAGAAATGGCATTTGGAAATGATCAGAGGGGAGATAAAATCTCAGTAATGAATTATGTTTAGGGGGTCTTCTTTTTTTTTTGCACTTACCTTACTTTTAAGTGGCTGAGGGATGCTTGTGAGTGTCCCTTAGCTTCTACAAATCATCTTACCAGTGGTCTGCACTCTGCAGCCTTCCCAAGTGCCCACAGTTTAACCAAAACCCAGGAGAAGACTTCATAAGGTAACATCTCCATGGGGCTTTTTCATACCAGGAAGTGTGGGCAGCTAGGAATGCTGCAGGGTGTGTGCTGGGTTGGTGAGTGGTGGAGCTCAAACACCACCCTTGGCCACCTTACAATGGAAGAGGTAAGCTCAAAACCCCACAGCCAAAAAATAAATAATGAAACCACTTTTGAAGAGGAATAAATTGGGAGGAGGTGCTGAACCTTAGTGGTGCTGAACCTTCCACTGAAAATAAATGAGGCCAATAATGATATAGGCAGACTAAATAAATTTTATATATATAGTCTATGTATATATATATATACACACACACACACACACACACAGTTTGATATAAACAAATCTAAAGATGATATTAAAGGTTTGTTTGATACACAATTGCTCTCTTTAATCCCCAGAGTATAACTATGATACTTGTCTGGATATGGTTGTGCAGTTTTGCTGAAAGAGGCACATTAACATGTTCCTGGACAGACAGTATTCTTCACTTCAATTTATCATTTTTACCAAATACAGTGTTTACAGTAATAGTAGTATTTCTAGCAGATTTCCATGCATTCTGACTGGCAGCAGAATTCTATGCATGTCTACTCTGAAGTAGGTCACACTGACTTTGAGGGAACTTTACTCCCAGCCGAGTGGGTATATTCTCCAGAGGTTATGGGACTCCAACTCCCATTAGCACCAGTTGGCCTTGTCGAGTGGTCAGAGATGATGTAAATTGTTGTTCAACAACATCTGGAGGACCACATTGCAGCCTAAGCTTGTGATTCTATACCCATCTACTTGAGAGTAAGTCCTGCTATGCTCAATGGGGCTTACTTTTAAGTAGACACATATGGTGATTGTGCTGCAGCTGCGCATATCGCTATCCATCCGCATATAATATCAAAAATAAGCAAGTGTTTGAAGATGAGAGAGAGATCAGTTCTAGAAATAGGGCAAAATGGAGGCTTGCAGTCATTTGATTGGCTGTCATTGAGAGTTCCCTGAAGCCTTACTGCTGACTTTAATATTGGTTAAAAGTAAAAGCTTGTTTCAAGGAAGGCATATATTAAGTTGATTAAATTCTGCTCTGTGAAGTAAGCTAATACATGTTTTTGAAGCTTTGCCATATTGGAGATTGGCAGCTATTTATGTCCCTTGAGTAATGTATTTCTAGTAAGCAGGTGCACAGGATGGCAGGATGAAAACAGGCTTTTGTGCCTGTGCAAACCAGTACAGCAGCAACAGCGGTGAAACAAAAGGCTGAGAGGAGATGCTCTTTGCCTCTGAGCTGGTATTCACAAACTGGTTGTAGATTACTTACTAGACTGGAAACAATTTTAAAACTAAAATTCAAATCTGTAGTATTGCCTAATCCAACAGCTCCTTAATGCAAGCAAAACTAACATTGCAGAGGAGCAGACTTTTAAACACCCAGATTTATGCTAGGCAATCAATCAGACATTAAAGCGATCATCCTATAGACAAGACCAGGAATAGATGGCACTATAAAGAGAAAACACATTTCTGTTTATCAGCTATTCAGTGAATTGGACTGCTGTGAAGTAAATGAGTAATGAATTTTAATCCAGTGTTTTTAGTGCATTGCCACTTTCCATTTCAATCTTTACCTAGTAGATATAGCAAGGATTTCTTCTTCCTTTTTTTAGTGGGACTCTTGTGTCTGCAACAAGTGTGGAAGAAACAGAAACTCAGTAGGAAATGCTTTTCTTGGTAGATACAGTGATGCAGGAAATGTGTTCATTGATAATTCTTTGCTTCGGAACACTGGATAGAACACAGTAGTTTAAATGTATATGCTACCTTATTAGCCCCTTAAATATATATAATTATTCTAAAATAAAATTCAACAAAACCTAAACTTTAGATATATATATATATATTGAAAGCATCATTGTAAACCTCAGACTTCTGGAGAAAGGCTTGAAATTCCTCTTACAGAAAACTGATAAAAGTAGGGGGAGGAACTCTGTAAACACCCATTCTTCGAATTGCTTTTTGTACAGAGCTGTCCTTTGAAGTTTTCTGCAATGTTCTTGACATCGTTTGTCAATTATGTGGACTAACTTGCATGAAAGCTTCTGTTGTTTATTTGCTGATGAGACAAATATGTTGGTCACGCCAGGAAACGTAATATATGTGCAGATTCAAATGTTGCTGTTTAAAAACAGGCATCATTGCGCCTTCCTCTTGAGACTAATTACATTCAGAGATTGCCAGCAGCAGACCTTGAATCAAGCACTGCTGCCTTAAACATATCAGCTGCACTGATGTGATCTGCTTTGCACAGCAGGCAGCACTTGGCAGTGTCGTTGAGCCTTTCAGCATCTACACTCGCTACAGGAGGAACTGTGCTGGGTGCAGAACAAGCCTTTAAAAAGAGAAAATGTGAAATAATGGTTAGTCTTGGCTCAACAACTGTTCTAAAGATTCATCCCAACCCCAGTGTTGGTTCTTGTCCAAAGGAGATAGGAACATTGGGAGCCTTATACTGAGCCTTGACTGACCATCAGTCTGTCCAACACTGTGTTGACCACACTGACTGACAGCAGCTCTCTGGGAGATGCCAGGAATTGAACCTGTGACCTTCTGCATTCAACCAGGTGCTCTACAACTTCCCCCAAGATATAAAAGAGCTTCCCAAAAATCACATAGCTGATGTGTTTCCTGTCTTGGCCACTATAGTTTTAGAACCCTTCTGCCCCTGTAAAGAAAACTTTAGCCACTGTGGAAACTGAACCAATTCCACTTCCTTTACAAAATGTCTTTATTATTTAATCTTAAATCTGGGCTGTTTAATATCAGTGCTATGCTCACAAACTATTTTTATGGGATATTGCCTTATCCTTTAAATGACTGTTCACTTGTTTATGTCTTACGTGAATCAGAGTTATCTCTCTCGCATCCCTCCGTTGTTTTCTGCGAAATGTAGCCATAAGTTTCATCCACGTGTCAAATAAACTAGCTTTTGGGAAATAGTTCATGGGGGGGGGGGGTTCCAGGCTTGTGTGAAATTGAACAGATTTGTGTTTTAGGTTATTTGATAAAAAGTTTTCCCTTTCTCTCCCTCCAAATGTTTTTAGACAAAAATACATGGGCTTGGATTTGTAAAAATACATGCACCTTGGAATGTTTTGTGCCGGGAAGCAGAATTTATGAAACTGAAGATGCCCACAAAAAAGGTTAGTTTAAATATTATTTTATACTAGGAAACATAAAACAGTTACTTATGGTTTAGCGTGGTTATTTTCCAAATGTTGATTAATTTACATGTCCTTATGAACAATTTTTGTCTTTAAATACAAGAAGTGGAGAAATTAGCTTTCTACTTAATATAATTTGCTATACAATTTATAATGTAATGCTGTGAGCTGTGAGTATGAATGCATATTCTGTGCACAGTGACATAACAATGTGTGGTTTGAGATGCACGTGGGGAAATTGCTACCATTTTCCAGTTTGTTTATTAACATTTATATCCATTTCCCCATGAGTCGCACCCAAGCAGCTTGCCCAGGTTTGCATTTCATTCGGCTGCACCTTAGTCTATTGCTAACATCCACCCATTCTAGAGCTGACCTCCCACACTCAGTCAAGAGACTGCTTATTATGTTTTCCATGACTGCCTCACAACACTAATGAGGCCACCACAGCCTTTTACGGGCAGACTGATAACCAAGTACAGTATGCCAGGTTCCATGGCATGTCCAAACAACCTCAGGACCAACAAGGGAATATTCTCTTCATCAAGGAACAGCCCTCTGCACATACTTGAGGCATTTTGTTTAAGAAAAGAAAAGAAACAAACAAAAAATACCCTTCTCCCAAGAAAAGAAACAGTCTGCATGATCAGGTAAACCAAAATAGGGTTAGCAACCCTAACATGAACAGCACACATCTGCTCTGCAAACCTAAAATGGTTGTGTATCCTTTTAGATGCCATTGCTTCTCCTCATGTAGGGCAACTTATAGAGAAATTGTTCTCTGTTAGACACAACTGCATGGATCCCAACAAGAGTGAAGTTCTAAATATCCTCTGAGGGGAAGCCTTGTAACCAAGTCACAAAGTGAATGACATTTCTTCTCCATCAGTGCTAGAGGTCTTGCTGCAGCAGTGTAATTGAATCCCATGTCTTCTTGTCTATGACAAGGCCACCCTTGCTCTCTATGCTATGGGACATTGCAGCTGCAACACATGGGTGATATAAAAGACCCAGGGAAAGAGTTCCTTTCTCTGTGTATGATCTCCCAACGCTCTGATGTGAAAGGGCAAATACAAATAAGTTGGGTTCTGTGTCCTTCACTCCAGTGCTGCCTGTCACCACCAGCAACATCACAACAAGGTCGTGGTTCCATATATAGATTTATGCGTGTGAAGAGTCCCATGTCTATGCCCAACATTTGGCGAGCATGAAAGGATTGGTTGGACCTAGTCCTGCCTTCCCAATGAATCTTTGAATTGTCATTATGAAAGTGACAGCACATTGTCACCGGATGACAGGAGGATGTGATGAATGTGAAGCTTCTGAGGGAAGTATCTGTACCTGTTCAGGGTGCAAAACTGAGAAATGGATCAATATTTAATGACATGCTAAGTGCAGAAAGCAGACTCTGCAGGGAAATGTCTCTAATGGAACAGGAGACAGCCTGAGAGTACATAGTAATTTATTGCAAGTAAAACTAAAATTAAACTTTGGGATTTCAGTTTTAGATTAGGAGCTGATCCATTCCCATTTATCATGCGACTTATTTTAATTATGTTTCTAAATTTTACAATAGCCTGCCATTATACTGAAGAAAGTTAAATTATGGAGGTGTAGGGTTGAAAGGGATCAGATCTTGTCCAACTGCATAGAAGTAGGATTGTTCTTTTCCCAAAATAGATGGGAGCATCATGATCCAAAGCAGGAAGTACTATTATACCGTAGCTAAAGCTATGTATACTCATTGCTAAAAAGGGGGGATGGGAGATAAAGAAAATTCTGCAATCTGTATAAATTGTTCTAATTTCCTTAATCCTTTATTGGGGATCATTTATTGTATATTATTATTGTTTTAAACATTAACAGGGTTCAATTCAGAGTTCCCCAGAGCAGAACTTCACTTACTAGATTCTCTCACTGGCAGAGAGCATTCAAAGGGTGTACTTATCACCTATTTCCAATTTTCATTGCCCCTTGTACTGTACAGATTTTTATTTTTATTTTCTTTTGAAGAATGTTCTGTTCTGGAAGCCTTGGTATCCTTTGTCAATGACTTGAAATAAATAATGGATTGTTTGTTTGTTTGGTCCTCAGGTATATCAAATTCATCAACCTCATGGCCTATTGAAAAAAATCAATTCCGTAATTCAAAAAATAACGGAGCCCATCCAACCTAAAGTGGCAGAACACAAACATCAGACAGTGAAACGCCTCTCCTACCCCTTCTCCAGGGAGAAACAACACTTGTAAGTCAAAGTTCGTCATCTTTAATGTCATTTTCAGCAAACTCGGCCTCTGGGAATACAACTTGAAGATAAATCATGAGAATATTAATAGAAATACGTAGGCCAGTGTTTAGATGCAACTAGCACTAAGATGATCATTTTTTCCAAATAAACAAGATCTCGTACGACTCGAAGAAGAGCCTTGTCTTAGTCAGCTTCCCTAAGAAAGTCTTAAACAAAGAAATATTTGTGCCTCTTCGAAGTTAGCAACATCAGTAGAGAAAGACAGCTCATATAGCTATAATTGTTCTCATCCGAAAGCTAAAAACAATTGAGTTATGCCACTTGCATGCCAAAGCGGCACAAACAATAGAGTGGCCATCCTGTGTTTCAGTCTGTTAAATGCTCAGTGTTTGCCTGAAGCAGGCATGAGAGGGAATGAGTGGGGGCAGTAATTCAGCTAACAAGTCCTGTCAGCGCAAGGATTTCTACTTGCACAATGGGACTTCGACTCCTCACATACCTCGCACTCCCCCTCCAAATCTGTTGGGGAACCCCAGAACAGATTTAGGAGATGCAAGAGACAGGAAAGGGGGGGAATGGTCTGCTGTGCAAGCAACAATCCTTGTCCTGACACGACCCCAGGTCTCTCGTGTCCTTCAAGGTTCCCCATTGGTACCACCCACTGTGGCAAATAAAACAGCATACTTCAGTGACTTGGGCTAATCAGCACACTCCAGGGCTAAAAATCAGCTTTCAATGTGATCAAAACTTTTAAAAACTATCATGTACTGTCCACAGATGAAGGGCTTCTTTGGTTGCCAGTGGTAACGCAGGGAACCAAGAAGTAATGCTTAGGATTCCTAACTGTATGACCAGAAGCTGCAGGTGACCAGCTTTCCACATTGTTGAGTGGTGGTCGACATAGCTCTTTCCCCCTGCAACTATCACATGCTAAGTGGCTGTATGGATTTGCTCCAAATGTAGGTTAAGCAGGAGATAAGAGAGAAGCTTTTGCTGTCTTAGGGACCCCATCCTCATAGCTGGGTAACTGTAAAAGTACAGTGGTACCTCTGGTTACGAACTAAATTCGTTCCGGAGGTCCATTCTTAAGCTGAAACCGTTCTTATCTGAGGCGTGCTTTCGCTAGTGGGGTCTCCCACTGCGCGCACGCCTCTAGCACGTGATTTCCGTTTGCATTCTGGGGCAAAGTTCGCAACCAGGAGCAGCTACTTCCAGGGTAGCGGAGTTCGTAAGCCAAAGCGTTCGTAACCCAAAAGTATCACTGTATAAGAAATGTGTGTCCTTGGTATCTCTGTGTGACAGTTAGTGCGGATTTTAGCTATCCTTATAGGATAAATAATGATTCTTTGCAGCGTAACGAATGTGCCTTTTGTTTTGTAGAGACACACTTGTACTGTACCCATTGTGTGCTTACTGCACCATTTATTTTGTGTGAAAGAGGGAGAGAGGGGGGAAAAGAGATTTGCAGATAGAAGTACCATATATGAAATCACCAGACAGCCACTTTAATATTGCAAGAGCAGCAACAGGTGCTACACATTGTCTAGGAAACAGAGTTTATTATTCTTCCCATCAGAGTGCACATTCAGTTTGGCTACAGAATATTTGGGGGCTTCTGAGATTTCTAGAGAGGGATGGCTGCTGTCTAAAGATCTGGAACTGGAAGCAAAAAAGCACTGCATTGGAGATATTTATTATTCCAACACATTTAAGATGCTACTGGTCCTTTTTCAGGGAAATTCAGAGAAATAAAGAGTCAACGTTAAGATGTGCCATCTCTTCTTTTGATATAACCCTTTGAAAGACACACACAGCCAGAAAATAAAGTTGACTTGTTTGAAATCCATATTATACATTTAATCACTTCCCCCCCTTTTCAATGTTTTGACAGATTTGACCTCTCTGACAGAGATTCCTTTTTTGACAGCAAGACCAGAAGTACCATTGTAAGTATTACAATATAATACTTATGTTATAATACTTACATTATAAAAAATATTGTATTCCCAGTTTACAAACCAACCCTAACTATTTCTACTCAGAAAAAGTCCAATATGGCTTGAATTCAATAGAGTTTCCTCCCAGTTAATTTCTTATTTATTTATTTATTTATTTTATTTAACAAAAATTGTATGCTACTTGATTGTAAGTAAGCCTGTAAGCAGTTTATAAAATGCAAAATCAAAATCCTTCTTAAAAACAGATATTTAAAAACATTCAAATGCTAATAAAGATGTACAGTAACTTAAAACAGTGCTTTCTTTTTTTCTTGCTAGTGGAGCTAACTTCCCCCTATCACATGAGTCATCTCCATGTCACAGAAATGTCAGTGGCGGTGTTGTATGAATCTCAAGCCAGGTCATCCTGAATTGAATTCCTGTCCTCTGTATAGAATTACTATGAAATATAGGAACAGAAAGTAATGACAAGAAGTGCTCCTAAAACATTTCATAAATGCCCCCCTACACACACACACACACACACAATGTAACATAGAATACCTGTGAGCTGGCTCTTGGGCATATTCACAACAAAGAGATTCCCCACCACAAACACATGTTCCAGAGTGGCCCCAGACAACAGCTCTCTTTTTGAATTTCAAATCAGAAAAAGTCAGTGAACACTGGACAACCATGTGAACCACTCATCCATTAAAATAGGAAGAAATCACCCATACCCAGGCCTAGTTATGCAGTGCTGACAAATAAGGGCTGAGGATGAGTAGAACCAAGCCTTTCTTTCCAGAATGTGTTTACTCTCATCAAGTGGAAAGACAACCATAGAAAGAATCCGTGGGAAAGAGATAGCATTTTCTGTGCTTCCTTTTGCATTTATCAATAAACAATACATAACTGTAATTGAAGCGTATAATTTTTTATGCACTTATGTAAAGACATTCTCTTCAGCAGGGGACAGCAATTGTCCAGCCCTTCCCCTTTTTAGTCACTTGTTTTCCTTCTTCCCTAAAGTTGTCATCCAGCATTCATTTCTAAGCTCTCTTATAATATTAACTAAATAGGTCAATATTTAGTCACTCCCATCCCTAGCACTGCGTGACAGACAGTTCAGAAACATTCATTTAGTTTTCTCATTTAAAAGTCTTTTCTTCTCAGCTCCTCATCTGACAACTGAGGGGAACATTTTCTTACCCAGTGGCGTAGCGTGGGGGGTGCAGGGGGGGCTGGCCGCACCGGGCACAACATCTGGGGGTTAGGGTTAGGGGGCACAAATCCATGGGTTAGGGGGTGCAAATCCACGGGTTAAGGGGCGCAAATTACTTGCCTTGCCCCGGGTGCTGACAACCCACGCTACGCCACTGTTCTTACCTCCCAGGACTTCATGATTTTGCAGGGGTGACGGGTGACGTTCCATAGCAAACTTAAACATGGCAGAAGGGTCCTTTGTTGTCTTCCCCATTTCTCAGAAACAAGAGAATGCTCCAATTTCCAGCTGCTCTTGTCTACTCTTGAGTGGACTATTAGCATAGTGAAGAAGCTCTATGAGAGAGGAATGACTGTTCAGTGATTTATTTATTTTTAAAAACCCTGCTGGTTTAAAGTCATGAGTTAACACATGTTGGCTCCACAAATCAAGGAAGCTGGAAGCTAAGGCTGACATGACAGACATGACCCATGATCAGCAATGATGTGCAAAGGATTTGGAGGTGCTTGTGATCAGGAGAAAAGCTTTCATTCTTTGCTATGTTAAGATTTCCACCAGCAGGCATGTTGCAAGGCATTTAGAATTGCGTTAGAATCTGAGGTTCTTGATGGAGATAAAACATGCAGAATCAAGAGTATATCTTTGTTGGTCCCCATCACTGCATCCTCCCCATCTGAATTTGTGTCATGCCCATGGGAGTTTCTCGTTTCCAAATGTGGCCATGTTATATTAGAATAGCCGTTGCACATAGCTTGTGCAATATGATTCCCTCCACAGTCATTATATTCCTGGCCAAAAAAATTAACTTCAAAAATTGATCTATGCACGCATCACCTTATTGTACCAGAAGTTGTCATAGACTTGAATGAAATTCAAGACTCACAAGTTCACCAAACCATTGAAGGATCACATGCCCCATCAAGCCTGAATAAAATGCATCAGCCACTTTAGGAAAACAGGAAAGAAATACGTTTTGAAATTGGAGTAAAAAATATCAATGTGCTGATTTTCAGCACCTTTAAACTTGCTGTTGCTGTGGATCAGCTTGATCATGTACACCAGGTTTTCTCTTATTAGCTCAGTAAGTGTCATTTTTATAAACAGTAGAATTTATAATGGTGGGCCTTTTTTTTTTTGTAAACTCAAGGGGCACTCCCATGCCCTTTAATGAGTCACTAATGAATGGCATCCAGTTTGTGGTTGGTCCTCTTGTCTTGTCAGATGTTATGGGATGAAAGGGTCTGTACAAAGGCTTTTTAAATACTTCCTCTGTGGAGTTCTTCCATCTCCCTCCTTTCCTTAATCAGTCCTCAATAATCCAACACTCTCATATTCTGCTCATAACATCAACATTTTTCGTATGCTGATGTCAACTTTCACTTCCTGTGGCTCCTTCAGTAATCCAGTACTGGTCCTTTTCTCCCATATAGAGTTACCTAGCCTTTGTCACGCAGCCTTCTTTCCTTTCTGTTATTTGCAAAGAGAAAAGTAAACGGTTAACAACGTTTATCTATTGCCACTTTAACTGGGAACGTAGGTAATGTATGCTACTCCTACGCAGACTAAAACCATTGCAATTAATGACCCTTAATCAATAGGTTCCACTAATCTCCATGGGTCTACTCTGTGTAGGACTAGACTTAGATACAAGCCATTAGCCCTAATTTTGTTTTAAATAACTGAACAGAAGTCGCTAATATGTGGAGCATCTTTTAAGAACAATCCTCTGGTGACATGCTTATCAGAATTCATTAATTCTGCTTAATGTAAAACTATTTCTTTCTAGATTTTCCACCTTGCAAATATTGTATTTTGAGGGACAGCAAATTAATGCATAATAAAATTTAAGGCTTAAATTAATGAGCAAATTAATGCAGAAACTACTTAAGATTGGAGCTGAAAAAAAGTCTCTTGATTTTATACCAAGCTTCAAATAAATATAAAAGACAAGATACGTACCGGTATATACCTTACAATCAACACCATAGCTCGCAAAATTCACTTATTGCTGTATTCTCTATATCTGTATTTTAAAATGTTAACATTTATAAAATATAAATAACCCTTTTTTAGTTTTCATTTTACAAAACTCTTTTAAGTATCAGTTCTGCCAGAAATACTATCCTTTGTGGTTTTCTTTTCTTTTTCTTTTTTTTCCTTTCCTTTTCTTTTCTTTTTCTTTTTCTTTTTTTGCAAAGGAAGAATAGTTAGTAAGTATAGTTCTTTATTGTTTGTTTCCATGGCGTGATAATCCAGCTGCAATCCACTAATTATATGACTTCTATTTTTGACACACAAAAATCTATCTAAAATGCAAACTTGGCCACAATGCTAAAACGGTACGTGTTTAAACAAAACAGTGCTTAGCAAAACAGAAAGAATGACTTCAGCATAATTCCAAATGTATACCTAGACTTGAAGGTAAGTACACCACTTTGGGGCTCATTAGAGTGGGAAAAGAGCCTATTGTTTTGGAATGTTTTAATTGGCTTGAACCTGCACCTTGGAAGTCAAGGAACCACAAACATGGATGAATCATCCAACTCAATTGGGCAGATGGCAGTTGCGAGCGAACCGTTGTTGTTGTTGTTGTTGTTGTTGTTCAGGAAACTCCTGAATAATAGGAGTAATATGATAGAAATAATACAATATATGTATGGTAACGATCTGGCATACATGGCACTGGCTATAGTTTATAGGGTGGTGACCCAGAAGTGGACATTTGCAGTGATTTTTAACTCATGGAGCAGAATGTACACATATGGGAAGGTATGGTTATCAACCTTAGGGCGGGGGAGAGCAACCGAAGAGTCAGTAATGGCATTCAAAGCAAGAGACATGGAGAGGTATTCACCTACCATGCCCCATTAGAGCAAGGATCGCTGCTTGCATAGCAAGACTTCCCTCCCTCCCTCTCCTCTACTCCTACCCCTGCTTGCATCCTGCACCTTCAGCAAATTTGGGAGATCCCCTAGAAAAGATTTGGGGCACCCAGCAGGGAAAGGAGAAGGAATGCTCACCTTATCACTATATTGAATTCTACCCATACTGTACAAAGCTACTAATTCCTGTGTGCTGAAATAATTGCAAATTCTTAATATTTGATGATGGTGCTCAAGAACTTAAACGTGCCAGTGCTTAAATTTGATCTGTATGCAATCAAAATCTTACTGCTAATTTCCCAAAGGCTACAGGTGACCTAATGTTTATAAAACTATTTTTTCCCCTTGTAGGTTTATGAAATATTGAAAAGAACTACATGCACCAAAGCCAAATATAGCATGGGTAAGAAAGTTTATTTAGCTTGCAGATCAGCATATTTTCCAGATTCCAGAATATTTGAAATTTACGTGTGAAGAGTTTGCAAGTTTTTTTATTCTCTTGTCTAATATAGTTCATGTAACCGAGAGTGATTTGCGTGAGATTTTAACTTGCAGAGATTATGAACTACTTAAACTGATTTTGTGGAGAGAGACTCAGATGATATACTTATACATACCGGTATATGATAAACCAATATATTGCATACACTCACGTTGTTTATGCATCTCTCTGTTTTTAGGCCATCAACCTTTTATGGATACATGCCATATTTCCCATGCTCTTTGGATATAATTCTGCCAGGTCTCAAAACAAGACATGTGCAGTACAGTCCTATGCATGTTTACTTGGAAGTAAGTCCTACTGTGTTTAATATGACTTACTCCCTAGTAAGTGTGTTTAGGCTTTTAATCTTTGTGTGCATCTCTCACTGCGCTACTCTAATCAAAGCTAACCTTTGAAATTTATTGTAATTTCTATTCTGGCAAGCCATTCACCCACAGGGTGTTAAAAACAAGTATGGGAAACCGGATTACTGCCATGCATGTGCAAATATTGGCACAAAGACTGATTAAACAACTTTCGAATAATGGAAGACTAAGCTTTGATTATTTATCAATCCCTGGCTTAAACTTGGCCATTTGATCAACATTTCCCATAGCACTCTTATACACTTCTTTATTTGTTTGTTAAGTACGGTATTTTATTTATTTCATAAAATAATTTATGCTCTGCTTTTTTTGCTTTTAAAAGCCCTATTAAGGCAACTTACAAAGTACAAATCAAATCAGAATGCAAGTTGAGTGGCTTCTGCTGTGCCTTTAAGACACTGTAATGTAGGGTTTTTTTATGGAGGTTCTTCCTTCAGTGGTATGTTATTGAGAAACTTGTTGGAGGAAATACCTTACAGCCTGTATTGGAATATACAGACATATGCCTGAGTCTTGGCACTGTGTTAGAGGAAACTGTAGAGTCTGATGCATTGGTGGCATGTGCCAAGCTGACTTTGTTTCTCTATGGTCTGTACATGCTTCATACAACAACAGTAATCAAACTGGTTGATTTTGTAACCAACCAGGAATATTCATGGAATCAACCCTTGCTTAAAAGCTTGTGTGTTGTTTTAAGAAAGGAAGTGTGATTTTTTTCTTTCAGGAGAAATCAGGTTTCAAGAAATCATTTCCTTTACCTGTGTCTGATCATAGCATTTACAAATCAATTCGCCGTTGTGGTCACAAAGTGGCCTAACAAGCATGACTACATTAACAGAGAAAGTGGTCTGATAAATTATATATTCCTTCCATCAGAAGTGGGGGGTGGGGAACACCAGTGTGCATAGCTTGATTAAAAAATAATGGTTGGGCACTTTCTTCAAATGATGTAAAGTGATGTAATGCCGCCTGGGACTGCATTTTATATAATCCTAACAGTATATCAAAGTGTGAAGTTGGATAGGATCAACAGCCAATCTGAAATGAATTTCGAAATGTCACTAACGCCAAAATCTGACAAGACACTTCCACATTTCTCAGTTTTCAGATGACTGACACCCAGAGCACTTTTCAGCAGATTTCATCCTCGGAACCTTCATTCCGGTTGGAAACATAAGAGCCCCTCAATGAGGAAAGGCCCTAGCCTAATAGTAGAACATTAGCTTTGCATGCAGAAGATTCAATGTTGAGTCCCTGACATCTCCATTTAGGGCTGCGAGAGAATCTTGGAGAGCCACTGCCAGGCAGCATAGACAGTGGTAGATGTAGCTGACCAATGGTCTGATTCAGTATAAGGCAGCTTCCTATATTCCTATATGATCCTCTTTTGAATGGATTGGCTAACAGCATCAGTGTAGGGTGGGGGCTTGTCAAACCAGGAAAAATCACTTAAATGAAGTGATTTCTTGTGGGGTTGCAGCAATAGATTTTCCACTAGCCTAAGTCTGCCACTTGAGTAGGTCATCCATTGACATTTTGTCAAATCTTTTATCAAGGTGTGGGCTTGTTGTTCCCAACCCTTTAATGCTTAACAGAAACACTTACTGATTTGTTTCCTGTGGGCGCTGGGGGGGGGGCAGGGAGCCATTGTGCAAATAATTAATGATGCTAGACAAATGAGCAGTGTTGGCATTTTCTTTCTTCTTCAGAGCATGATCGAAGCTTCTGATGAACTGGGAGCTTTTAGTAACAACTGCACAGATGGTCTTTGGCATTTAATAGACTCAGCCTTCATTTGCCATCTACAGCCATAAACATAACAATGTGCCAGCAGTGCTTAGGCAATAAAACTTGATTATAATTTTTCTTATGGTCAGGCATTCACCTACACCTTCACTCTTTTAAATACTCTAAACAAACAATAGCAAAAGACTTGCTTAGCCAAAGAAATTAACTTCCATTGCGGTTTCACTGCTGATAAATTCATGTGTATGTGTATGTTACTCTTTGTACAACAAATACAACAAATTCACCCTCAAGTGAATTCCATGCTTTAGTCTTTGAAGTAAATTGGTTCAGGGTATCCCAGCTTCCATGTTATTGAGCATGAATGCTCTAAATAGTTTGCAGAAGGTTTAAGTAGCAATGCAGAATTGGATGAAATGTTTGTTGCAAGAGGCAACAAATAACTTTTGTAGACTGTGGCATTAGTATTTCTTCCTGTTGTAAAGTATCCTATCAGTGAAATAACTCTGAGAGCAAAAAATGCACTTAATGAACCTAGGGGTGCGAAACTGAAAATATTTCCCCTCACAGAACACATCACACTGTATGTTTTCATATCCCTGTCCAATGCCTTGTTATCATGTCAATATCCACACTGCTGTTTTCATATTGCTTTTTAATATTGGTTTTGCTGACTAGATCCAAGCCATTGTAGTTAGGGTATCAGAATCAGCATGCATGTTTTCTGAGGTAACATGACCCTTTCAAAGTCTGTCAGGTATCCCGTATTTGGAAGCAGCTATATTAATGCCAGCAGCTGTAATGAAAAACACATCGAGCAATCAAATACTGCAGTCTCCAAGAGTCTGTAAGTAAGCAGTTGCTGGAATTCTGTGGCAAGCTAAAATTTCTAAGCGCATTCTTCACCCATTGCAAAATCCCAGCTATACTTACAGGAGCGCCTGATATATACTCTCTTATTCAATTTCAAATTTTAAAGATGATTCCCCTGAAGAAATAATATACATCCCTCTGAGTCCCCATCGCACAAACATTGTAACTGCTCAATCATACAACTAATAGACAAATGTGTAAACAGGGCAAGGAGAGGGAAGAAAGAAGGAAACTACCCTTTTAAATAAAAGACGAAAATGTGGTAAATATGGTAAGTATAATACCAAGGTCTTTCCAAAGGCTTTCCAAACAGCTTCTCTAATCAAGCTTAAATCTGATTTTTAAAACTCTTTTCTGTGGATGTGTATGTAAGAGAGTGGGAGGGATGGCTATTATTGACACCCCTGGTGGTCAGTCCCAGCTGAACTCTCCTCTTTCTGATAACCTCGCCTTTTGCTACTTCCAAACCTATGGGCTTGCTTTTCAAATCCAACTTGAAGCTTCAGGTTGTGTAATTTATTGCAATGACTAAACTCTTGACTCCGCAGCGTATGACTTCCTCTGATTCTCCACGGCTTTCCGTTTCTTAAAACAAATCATGTTTAATAATCTATACATTCAAAAAGCTGTGAAGGCCAATTAATGGGTGCAGATTCATTCTCTAACAAAATTGCTGATGTTCTGAGAGAGAAATCTCCAGAACTGAAAAGTGGGTTTATGTGAGGGAATTCAGACTTGGAAGCATAAATAGATATCCTCTGTTGTTTTTCCAGGGATCACCAGTCTGCTTGCCAATGGCGTTTACAGTGCTGCATATCCCTTGCATGATGTAAGTGGTCTTGGAATATATTTTATGTTTCTAGAAGCTGATACCAAGAATCCTTAACATGTTAGGTATGAATGACACTATCCTAAACATCTTCAGCCTTTCATGAGTCCAGCATCCTCCCTCTCTGCTTGCATATTACATTTTAGCAATTTCTTCAGGCCAACTTTTTACGGGTGTTGTAACACAAATAATAACTTTCTTTAGCTGTATATGAATCAGAGCCGTAAAAATGACTCAGCAAATGACCTGCTCAGCAAATAACCATGCTTTTGACCTTCTTCTGCCAAGGACACTGGGATTGCTGATACATATTTATATCCGTGGCACCATGTAGCTGGTTTCCTGATCTAAATCTCCTTGACATACTCCTAATAAATGCAACAGATGCTCTCTGGGCAGTTTCTGTTGTAAAGGTGGATTGCTTATATATGACTTGAAACATAGGCTACATATTAAATCATATTTACATGCATCCAGGAGTGGCCACCCTGTTGCTGCATCGTTATCAACTATCTAAAGGCTGCAGATTGTATACTCATATTTCACAATATAATTAATTACTTTGGGTGCTTGAAGATGATGATGGTACTAATAACAATAATAACTACAACATGTGTTTATTATGTGTGAATGTGATGTGTTTACACAGAAATATGTTTAAACAGTTTAAATATTAACACCAAAGTCGAATTAATACATTCCCAAAGAAGACAGAGACCTGCTTCTCAGTGATCCTGGGGCTATACCTGGATCCCTACTTTAGGTTGTCCAGCTTTATATTAAAAAGGAATGCATTTCAAAGCATTGGGTATAAGTATTTTTTATTATTAATGTGGAAATATGCCTCTGGTCCTATTCTTTCATTCCTTTCTGTACTTAAAAAAGAATCACCTTATATTGCTACTGCCCCCCTTTTCCTGTACCAGTTCACCTTGTGACTGCTGTTTCGTGGCTTTTTCAAACCAAGCCAGAGAAACCTGTAGCAGCTTAGACACTCTGTGGAGTTACTGTAGGAGGAGGTCTCATAAGCAGCAGCTTACTTTCATGCATGTGTCAACTGACAATGTAGACACTCCTGTCTACAGAAACTAAGGTGGTGATCTCCAGCATTGCTGTGTTACACCTGTCATTAGGTGACTTTAAAAGATGAAGGAATGAAATGCTCTTAAAAGGGTGCATTCTTTAGTCATCTTGTTCTTGTGAATCACTTCTAGCTTGCAGTGGGAAAACTCAGGCTCAAACAACAGACATTCCTGGATAGGGATACCCGTTCCTGCATAGGGATAACCTGATCACTGTAGCTCAGGCATTGGTAATCTCAAGACAGGATAATTGCAGTGCTCTCTATGTGGGGCTGCCCTTCAGCCTGGTCTAGAAATTTCAGCCAATGCAGAATGCTGCTGCTACACTGGTAATGGGAACAGACTACTGCCAACACATGACACTGCTGCACTAGCCTCCTGTCTGACACTGGGCCAGGTTAAGAGGCTCTGGTACTAGAGTGCAAATCCTTGAATACCTTAAGGACCACTTTACCCTGAGCACCCCAGATCCATCACTGAGGTTGTGGTGGGCGTATTGTTAGTGGTTCCCTGTGGGCTAGAAGCCAACAAGGGAACATGCCTTCAGTGTTGTGGGTTCAGTTCTATGAAATCCCCTCCCACAAGAAGTCAGATAGGCACCATCCCTCTTTAGTTTAGTTGCCTGGTCAATATTGTGTTCTTTCAGGAGCCCTTTGCACCTGAATGCTTCTCAGATGTTTTACTTCTTTTTTGAGTTTCTCAATTTTAGAGGTTTTAAATTTTGGAGATTTGATTCATGTTTTTAATTGTGCATGTTTTTATTGTAGTAAGCCGCTTTGAGACCTACATGGTGAAAAGTGAGATATACTTTTTAAAATAGATGAATAAATATGTTATTCCCCCTAGAGCAGCTGCCCAGTCTGCAAAGGGAGGGCCTTAGCCCTTGCCAACCTGGTGTCCTCTAGATGTTTTGAACAGCTCCCTTTTCACTGAAAAAAATGGATGACATGAGATTAGCAAAGGCTTGCCTAGGACATGATTTGCTAAGTCTTTCTCTGTCATAATTACTGGTCTTGCATGTATACAAGAACAAAAGAACACATGTCATTTTTGATTTGTTGCATAATATCTCTTTTCTTTTCTTTTTTAAAAAAGGGGGATTATGAAGGTGAACACGTTGAGCACAATGACAGAAAAGTAAGTTGGTACTTGAGGACTCACCTCTCAGAGTGTCAGCTTTATGGGTCACCTCTTGAAGTATGGATCATATGGATACATGTGAAGTTTCGGGCCCAGCCAACCCACCTAACTGATTGCTTGGTTGGGGTAGCAAATGAGAGAGAACAGTATTCTGGAAGCATATTCCAGAATCGCAGAGTCAGGGTGGGAATGTTGCAGCAGCAGGGACATTGTGGCAGATGGTTTCTGCGTGTGTGTGAGACACCACAGCCTTTTCTAAGCAGACTGTTAGAGCTGCAATTTTTTTGCAGATTTTATTGCAAGCAAGTCTCGTTAAAATTATTTCGCAATAAGTCTTCATAGAGCAAGGATGTTAACAGTCTTTCAAATGTAAAGAGAAATGAGTGAGATATCAGAATAAATATCCTTAGGATATCAGGCTGAAAACAAGGTTCTTAGTTCCCATGAAACTCTGATTCTGAGACAGATTACATTGCTGACCTGTTCCCCATTCCTGAGTAACCTTTTTGTTGGTGTTGGTTGTTTCCTCTGCTCTTGTTTGTTAGCCGAAAGGAAGCCAAAAAGCAAAGTGTACACTTCATGTACCACCAATTGTAACTTTCAATAACTTTAGCAAGTACATGTATCTAATAATACCAGACATTATATGTTATTCAGTATTTGAGTGGCATGTGCTACCTTGAGTAATGTAATGAAAAAACATAGTTGTACTAGATTGCTAACAATCTATTTTAAAAGTGTGGTCTTTTGCTATTTAGGCATTGAACATGATGATACTCAAAGGGTTGGGGTGAGAACAAATGACAAAATCTTACTCCATCTAATGTTGCAAAATCGCTTGAGCAAGCCCTGCCAATTGTCCCAAATGTCATAGGAAATGTTACCCCTTTAAGGGCACATGCCGTATAATTTTCCAGTTGCAGGGTGGTTCTTGCTAATTTCAGAATTCCATTTATGTAGGGGACATTTTCACAAAATAAGCAATTTCTCATTGCTAACTGCTGCGTTATTCATCTGAAAGCTAAATATAACTGAACTGCTGCTCCTTCAGACAGAGGAAGGTATTGTTGTGATTCCTCTGTTCCATTGACACTTTCTCTTCCCTGCATAAATAGCAGAGGGATTCTCATGAAGGAGATGCTATTATCCGAGCACACCAGTTGTCACTTTGTGCTATCTGGACATTCAGTCAGAGAGAAGAATGTACTACCTGGCCAAGGATTTGATGCATGCCTCTTCCCAATGCCATCTTCACTTCTTTTTCCGGTAGGGCTTAGGCCTGCATCCTCTGGCCTATTTTCAGTGCCTGGGCTCATTGCCGACACATGAAACAAAACAGCAGCAAAGAGAGATTCTTTTAGAATACACAGAGTGAACTATCCTTACCACTGAAGGTAGCTTCACATGCTCAATTTTATTCTCAGGTGTGAGTCACCTGTGTGCCACATATTCACACTTCTGGTTAAATGTGAAGGGCACACATGTACAAAAACGTAGAATCTGTGCCTTTAAAATATTAAGAAACAGATGATCACCATATTCTCTGAAGTATTTAAAAGAGAAACATGCCGAATTTAACAGGCACATACTCTTCCTGCTTTAATGGCACTGGCCTTTCTATGGATTGATGCTGTTGCTTTAGGCAGCTGATTCTGGGTGCCCTGAAAGGACACCACATTTTTAGCTATTTAATTTACCATTGTTGTATTTTTACTGCCAAGCTTGTGTTGCCTTTGGTTTAATGTTATTTGTGTGAATGCAGCCAAAGAGGCTTGCCACGCAGCTGTTTAAGAGCACATAACATGAGAGGAATATGGTAGTGCCTTCTAAACAGCATGGGTGAACATGCAAAGCATTTTAGGAATCAAAACTTTGGCTAAATTTGGGTTATGGTTTATTTTTTAAAAAAATGCTGATGGATGAGCAGCGATTTACATAACTGAGCTTCAGATTAGATCATTCCGCTCAGAGGAAATCTCAGTCTTGTGAAGATCCCTGGTATCTTTGTTATTACTTGGCTCTAGTAAGGGTTCAAAGCCTCTTTTAAGCTGAAGGCCAGAACATACTGGCCTCCCCCAGTAATTGAAGAGCATCTCAAAAGGTGGAAAATGTTGGCTTCCCAACATTTTTAATCCATTTTGTGATTCCATAATAAATAATTGAGAGTTTAATTAGATGTAGTGTCAAGCCCTAGACACATTTGCATCTGTTTATTAACGCTCTTTGCTGTTGTTGGCCCTTATGAGATTTTGCACATACCCCACAGTGGTATAAATCCAGACGAACTCTGTGACCTTAAATATCTGTGTTGGTATTCACCCTCGGTGCACTTTGATTTAAGAACAGAGATTAAAATGTACTGTTGCTCCACGTTGTAAAAGGTATAGTCAGGAAGTTGCTCTGATGTGTCCAAGTCAGCATTGCTACTTCCAATAAGCCTGCATAAGGTTTCCTATACGAAATGCAACTCCTTTATCTGCCACCCAGCAATTGGGAAGAAAAGCAGCGCTCCGCTAAGTGTCCGCTTGCATAGACAGATGTGGTGGAACATCTCTTCCATTCGGGCCATTTTCCCACACTACTGAGCAAGGAGGCCTCATTGCCTCCTCATTCAGCTGCAGTTTTTCACTCTGCAGATTGCAATATAAAACCTTCAATTATGAACTATGAATCAAGTGGTCAGTCCAAAAGTCCTAAATGAAAAAAGTGTTACAAACACACAAAAGTAACTGAAACACTTTCCTTGACATTTGGAGAATTTGGTTATTTCAGAAGTTTAATTTAAGAATTGAGATTAACTGCATGCCAAGCATAACAAATTCATGAAGGTTCTCTGATTTTCATAAATGCTGCAGTGGCGAGATCTCCAGAGTCTCACCTCTCCCGCAACATGATAGGGTTGTGTTTGCACATTCTACTGTCATAGCTTTGGCCCAACTGACCTCCAGACTTATCCCTGTGTCCTGAGGAGTTTGGATGTAAATTCAGGGAGGTAGTGTTTGGTAGTGAAATGCATACCTCTGTGGAATATTAAAACTCACTGGCTGTAATCCAACAAACTTGCACAAATCAAAATCAATAGCCATCATTTAAAGGGGTGTTGAACAAAATTGAGGGTGGGGCAGAATTGCAGCAATCAACAATAACGCACCAAGCACAAATATTGTTATTTTTCTCCCTGTCATTACACAGTGACAAGAATAATCAATCTTAGAAAGAAAGAAAGAAAGAAAGAAAGAAAGAAAGAAAGAAAGAAAGAAAGAAAGAAAGAAAGAAAATGGCCAGCTCAGTTTTCTCTAATTTTATGGGTTTAGACTAATAGTGGTCTTTATTTGATTTGGCTAACATCGTGGTAAAAAAAGAAGAAGGAAAGAATAATAAATAAAGATCATTTTGTCCTACTCTTAGGTTCAGTGTGCATCTTTCATATAGTGCATAATATTAGTTCAGAGACTATAAGCCAGGTTCTTTCGTCTTAACCCACACTAATAACTCAAAGAACAAACATCCTCCAGATCTATTAAGAGCCTTTCTAGTATGTGCATTGCTACAAATCATACATCAAGGCCGCTCTTGCCTCCCGCCCTCCGCCCCCCAGCACCTTTATATCTGTCTGTTAGTTCTCTTGTAGATTAATACAAGAAGCTGTCAGTGAGCCAAACCATCAAACTCATGTTCAATACTTAATGCAAATTATATGTATTGGTGGATTAAAGAACATAAACCCACAAGATGGTGACACCAGAGGACAATGTGAACTCTGTAGTGGAAACAAGGAAGGATCTGCTTGCTTGCAGTTTTAGTTTTAGTTTTAAATTTCTTTTACAGCTCCTGTGTGAGGAATGGGCAAGTTATGGAGTCTTTTATAAGTACCAACCAATTGACCTAGTGAGGTAAGGAGAATGTGGTCCCTCATTAAACCTAAAATATTGCCTTGCCCCTTTCCTCCAAATGTTTGTTTACAGCTTGAGGCTCAAGAGAAAAGTCAAACTGCCCAGGTCATATGTTCATCCTCTCTCTGTATTCAGTTTGACAACCAAGAGTGGTTCTAAATGCAGGTGGCACTGTGGTCTAAACCACTGAGCTTCTTGGGCGTGCCAATTTGAAGGTTGGTGGTTCAAATCCCCATGACAGAGTAAGCTCCTGTTGCTCTGTCCCAGCTCCTGCCAACCTACCAGTTCGAAAGCACACCCGTGCAAGTAGGTGCCACTGCGGTGGGAAGGTAAATGGCGTTTCCATGCACTCTGTTTTCTGTCACTGTGTTCCATTGAGCCAGAAGCGGTTTAGTCATGCTGGCCACATGCCCGGAAGGCTGTCTGTGGACAAACACTGGCTCCCTCAGCCTGAAAGCGAGATGAGCACCACAACCCCATAGTCACCTTTGACTGGACTTAACCGTCCAGGGGTCCTTTACCTTTTTACCTGGAGATGCCTGGGACTGAAGTTTCTGCATGCAATAATGTTCTCTATTACTGTACTGTGATCCTTCCACAAACTTCAGATCATGCTTATTTTGTTTTAATTCAATTTATACCCTACCTTTTCTCCAGGAACATGCATGGTCATTCCCCCACACTCAGATTTTATCCTCACAACAACTCTGTGGCATAGATTAGACCAAGAGATAGAGACTGGTCCATAGTTACCCAGTGAGCTTCATAATTGTGTGGGGATTTGAACTCTGGCCCTCCAGGTCCAAATCCAACAATCAAACCACTACACCATGCTGCATCCAACAATAGGAGTGGACAAAATGGGATCATGGCTGGGGAGGAGTGGCCTAAACTTCCACAAATTGATGCCAAACTGATACTCCCCCCCTTCCCACATTCCTAGTATTTCATTTTATTTTTTAAAAAATGACAAAACTGCTAATCACATTTTTAACAAGGCCCCAAAGGTAACAAGGCAGGTAGCAGGTACTATTTTGCAACTCCACCCTTTTCAGCAATTCCCAGGGAGATGCAGCTTGGGGAAAACCTGAATGCTCTGCTACCACCACCAAATTCTAGTGACACCACCTTACTACAAAAGGCTGAATGGAACAGAATCCATTAGCAATATACTTTGACTTAATGAAAGCTTCACTGGAAAGAATCAGCAAGGGAATATATTTTTCTCTCTAACCTCCTACTTCATTTTTTTCCAGCTTTTGGCCAGACACTTCAATATATTGTGCAGCTCCATTTATCACATTCATCTGCACAAAATAAAGGAAGACTTTGTTAAATTAAGACTCTACACTTAGAATCTGGGTTTCATTTATTGCTTTTGGAACAGGAGAGTCTGTGCACTAAAAGGAAAGCTCATTTCAGACATGTGTGAGGGAAGGAAATTGAAGGCTATTGTTTCTACTTAATGGCAAACCACAGTTTGCTATGGTGTCTGGATTTTGCAAACTATGCTTTACTTAAAGCAGCCATGGCCAAACTTTGCCCTCCAGCTGTTTTGGGACTACAATTCTGACTACTGGTCCTGTTAGCTAGGGATGATGGGAGTTGTAGTCCCAAAACATCTGGAGGGCCAAGTTTGGCCATGCCTGGCTTAAAGGAAACAGTGTACTGTGGTTTGCTACTAAGTGGAAGCTGACCCTCCCAATCCCCTTTGCCTTGCACTTGGGGCAGGGAGGAAAGAAGACATGCCTTATTGTCCTCATAACAATAAACCATGGTTTATCATTGTGTCTGAACTGAGCCAGTGTGAGGAGATCCTTGCCAAGCCTGTGGTGACCAAGATAGCTATAGAAACAGATCAGCAAAGCTGCCTGATAAGCAGGAAAGGATGACTTACTTGGTGCCTCCAGTCCTGGATCTGTTCCAAACAGCATGCAGACAAGAATCCTCCAAGGGGAAATGCATTCCAACTAATCAACAGGGCTTATTTTCTCCTTCAAAGTCAACCCTGCTGTGTGATTCATAAGCTTAAGCATGGTACAATTTAAGAAATAGTAAACATTGCACAATGTTTCCCCTTCAATGTATTTCAGAAAGTACTTTGGTGAAAAGATTGGACTGTATTTTGCCTGGCTTGGCGTTTATACACAAATGCTTATTCCAGCTTCCATTGTGGGGATTATCGTGTTCCTGTATGGCTGTGCAACAGTCGACGAGAACATACCAAGGTAACATACACTTTTGTGGGTTTCCATCTTCCACGTGTTCAAAACGTCCTCATTTCCTCTTATGACACAGGCCATGTCCAGTCTGCTCAGTCATGCTCAGGCATGAAATAAGTTTATCATCTGGTTACAGCTGTATGAACTGTGCAGGTATATTAACTTCTCGTACATAGCTAACACTGCTGAACTCAAGATAAATGTATAAATAACATTAGATGAAAGTATAAGCGTTAGCTTATTTTATGCCTTTTGATGAGTCTTGTACATATAAGGGGCAAGTACTGCCCCAAATCCAGAGATGCTTATATACAAAAAACTATTGAGTGCTAATAGGTACTCACCTTCCATGCACAGAAACTGCTTGACCATTTCATAGATGGGAGATGAATTAATTTTGAGTATCGAAATATCTACACCCTGCTGAAATTAGAAGCACTAGTTAGCTTATACCAAGAACAAACTTAGTTGGTCTCTAAGGCACTACTGGACAACTTTTTATTTTTTTTATTTAGCTTGTTATATACAGTGATATTCTCTAAGAATGAGGCTTCAATGCTCTGTACGCATTTACCTGGGAGTAAGTTCCATTGAAGTCAATGGGACTTCTGAATACAGAACTGTTCTGCATGAGGTCCAAAGCTGATAAGATGGGAGTTTTACTAACTTCACTTAATGATCCATTATATGTAACCTGCTGTCATCAGTCTTGAAAGCTTGCATACTCTGACACCAACAGGTCTTATTCAGGAAAAAGATATCAGCTTACTTGCCTTATATCTCTCAAGAGTCACATTTTCTGTGGCTGCTTTTTAAAGCTTTCAGATCTTTAATTGAAAATAGATCAATATAGGGTACAGGAAATAGAAGGATGCTAATAATGTATATTAGTTAAGTGCTGCAACTTGCGACGCAGTTCTAATTTATGGGAAATGTCTGTTTTTCCTCAACATTTTTGTTTCCTTGTGGTATCTGGCTGATGGAATCGCTGCAAAGATTAGACGTAAGGGGTTCAGAACTTAGTGTGGCATGTGGGAGGAAAGAGTTTCCTTAGTATACACCAGGCATAGCCAATGTGATGCTCTCCAGATGTTATTGGCCTACAAACCCCATCAGTAAGAATGGCCAATGGTCAGGAATAATAGGAGTTGGAGTCCAGAAGCATCTGCACTGGCATCCCTGGAACTAGTCTTCTGAAATGTCATTCTCTGAAGTAATCCAGTCCAGAATTCTAAAAGGTGTCCAAATGCATAGCAAACAAACAAATTACCAAAATACATAGTAGATCACCACTTAACCCTTTCCCCCATGACTTCTCATATTCCTTGAAGCATGAGTTTGATTCTAATGGTCATTTTTATTATTAAGCATCATAGTTCAAGAAAAATGGTTACACATTGGGAGGAGTTCTGGAGAGGCTATGAGCTTATCCATACTTGCTCTTGTCCTGCTTCTCTTCCCCAGAGAAAACTGCTCTCTAGTGCTCACTCAGAACAAACAGCAACCCAATTTTCCATGGATTGCTGTTTGTTCTGATTTAAAGCTAAAGAGCGGGTTTTTCCTGGGAAAGGAGAAAACTGCCCAGCCCCATGCCTAGAAAATGCTGGTCAAGTTGAAAACTGCTTGGACGTATGCTAAAAAGTTGAAGGGAGTGGGTGTCAAAAAAAAACCTCAACCAGCCTGGAAATGCTTTTCTCCTTCTGCAAATTGAAGAGGACTAATGGGATGGGGAATGCGTTTTGCAAGGCATTCTGTTACGTACACATGTTTAAGGGATGGCACTGAAAGCAGGTCTTCAGAGAGCTGTGCTGCAAATTAAGCTCTGAGTTCATGTATACTTCGTACATTTGTACATAGTGAGGGTTCCTTTGAAGGCTGTTTCCAGAGAAGGCTCACCCTTGCCCTGTCTTCCTCACTCCTATAGAAATGCCTGCCTAAACAAGTTCTTTGTGCCATGAAGGTACCAGGAGATAGGAGTCAACCTGGGGCAAATTCCATTGAAATGCCTAAACTGCCTTGACTTGTTTACTTGCTATAATTCCTAGATGGAGGGAAATTTAGTGATAGGCAATGGTCTGGTACAGAAATAATTTATGGAACATGTACGTAAATGGAATGAGAACAGGTTACAGAGCTGGTGTTTCCTCCCTAGCTGCAATGTGAATTTCTTCCTTACATCTTATGGCTTTCTATCTGCATTGTGCTAGCCAAAGTTAACATTAACCTCAATTATCTTTAACTGGTGTCTGGAGACCATATTCATACCCTGCTTTCAAGCTCTGGTTAAAAGCAAACACTGGCCAGTATTAACCAGGGTTAATGTCAGTGCAGCAGTAGTTAATGCTGAAAAGGGAAGGAAAAGGAGAATGCAGGGGGCGGAGGAAAGGTTGAGGGAGAGCACAATTCTGTGGCATGTCCCAGTTTCCTTAACTGTTGCTACATGTTAGATTATATTGGCCACTTTACCTTGACACTGGGCCAGTATAGCTCAGTAACTACAACAACACTAGTTGCGTCTCAGGAGAATGGAGTAGAATGTCTTAGGGCACTGGTGTTCTGCAGGCTCCTAGGTGTCCGGGAAAGACATTTCATGCCCTAAGCATACAATATTGTACCAGCACAAAAATACTTAGACCAGTATGACATCACAAAATGCAGCAATAGCAGAGCCACACCAGCATAATAGACAAACATTTAAGGGCAGAGTCTCTATAAAGGAATCAGTGCTATTTCCCTTCTTCCTTTTTTTGTACTGTAACTTCATGCAGCTAATACTGTCATATACGCTGCATATACACTATATATTTAAAGTGTACAAAGCTATAGCTCCCAGAACTCTTAGCAAACTTCAGTTCTCAGGATTTGGGGTGCATGTTTTCAATGTATGGTGTATAAACAGCCATAGGTAAGTCTGAAATGAGGAGGTGGATTCATGAAAAGAGCTTTTGGCAGGTCAGTCAGGTGAATATACAATCTGTATAAATTACAGATGGGGACCAGGGGAGAAGCAGGACAAGAAAACACCAAGTTTGAAGAATGGTTTGTATTTACCTGACATGCACTGTTTGTTTTCCCACAGCATGGAGATGTGTGACCAGAGGAACAATATTACTATGTGTCCCTTATGCGATAGAACCTGTAGCTATTGGAAGCTGAGCTCCGCTTGTGCCACATCTCGGGCAAGCCATCTCTTTGACAACCCAGCAACTGTCTTCTTCTCAGTCTTCATGGCTCTGTGGGGTAAGAATGTCTGCATGACTTTGGTTGGCCCGGGCATTGGCTGCGGTTTTTAATCTGCTTACTTGCGGAAGGAAACAAGCAGGAGGATAAATCAGTGTTTATACAATTCAACAGTTAATTATCTGTAGATCCCCCCTTTTTTCCCCTTCTCCCATAAAACTGCCACCCTTATATTTATGTTTTGAACTGAAGGTTAAAATAGAAAGCTGCTTGGATGAATATAAAATGAAGCATTTGTCATAAAACTGCTGCATGGCATGTATAGATAGCATTAAGGGGATTGCAGAGCATGCCAACAAAATCTATTTGCAGACTTGGCTTCCAAATTAGACCATTGGAGCAAAGATTTATTGTTGGGGGGGGCGGTTCTTATAGAAATGGCCTTTAACAAAGTACGGTTGAATAATGACCAAGCTGCTAAGTGCATTAGTGTTATCAATAGGATGCTGTTTGTACCTCTCAAGGTGTCCTTTTATTTTTGAGGGGCATCCCACTTTTGCAAAGAGCCTTCCATGATCCAGGTATTGAGATGCTGTAGCAATTGAAAGCTATGCACCAAGCGAATTGTGTAAAATGGCAAAAAACAACAACCCTGAGATCTAGCTATTAAAATTCAAAGAGAGTAAGGATTTGCCTTCATAGCATGACATGATCCTGAATGTGCAATGGGGGATCTTGCACATGCATTCTCACACATGCAGCACATACCTGGGATAATGTGATATGAATGTTTGCACATAATGAAATCTATTACACCTATTCCAATTTGGAGGTGGTGTTGAATGCAGTCCATAAGCAAGATGCTCCCATAGAACTGTATCACCATTATTACCTGGGTGGGTTTCAGTTGTTGCAACCTGAGGGTATAGACAAAGTACTTAAAGGCATGTGGGCCACTAGCACTTGTTTGCATGATTCTTTCCTGTCCTGGCTGATAGTATCTAGCCATTTGGCTAATGCTGTCTCCACCCCTTCCTTGTGTGTTTTTGCCTGGCTAAATTGTATTCTTGGACGATGGCTTCTGCTTGCCTGCATGCACCATGGACAGATGTTTGTCTGAAAACCTCTGGCTTTTGTATGGCCGAAATATAGACTTGTGTACAAAAGAGCCACATCCATTGGCTGTGGTCATAACCCAGATTCCCGCCCACCCACACCCCCAGCACACACACCTGGTTAGGACCCCAGATCACCTGGTCTGGGCTGATGGGCTGGAGCTGTAGAAAAAGTGGGATGGTGGCAAGGCATGATAGTGCAACAGTGGCCCGGGAGGACTCAAGGAAAGCCAGTGTGGAGTCAATAATGTAGGAATATTGAAGAACACGTATGTAGCAGCAGCAGGAGGAGCAGATGGTCCAGTAGAAATCCATTATAAATGCACGTTAAAAGTGTCAAACACTTGTTGCTGCGTACGCTTGCAAGAAGGCACTTGTCTAAGATGTTTGCACCCTGTTGCCCCACTTTCAAATTTTAGATATATGGAGAGTAAAGTACAGCAGCTTAGACAACAGAATTTGCAGCAATTATTCTTACCCTGCATGAAATTGTAGTATGGTGCTTGTGTTTGTTTTTAAATTAAGATAATTGCCTGCCACGTAGAAAACTTTTTCATTATTGATGACATGTATTATGCCATTTGATATGAGAAATACAGTTCAAGTTTCCATTTGCTCAGCTGTACAGGGAATCAATTTTTTTCCTATTAAAATGCATTTCAGTCAAGTTACCTCTGTGAGAGTTCAGGACCTGGCTTCTTCCACCACCACCACCCCTTTTGACTAAATCATCATTTTTTTTATACTGCTAACACACACAACTGTATATTTTACTTAATAGGAGTGGGGTGGTAAGGGGTGGCTGTGTGATAATGGCAAGCTGAAATATGGACTGATTGAGTTTAGATTTAATTTTATACTGCAGTCAGCAAGAGGGAAGCCAAAAAGGAAGGAAGATGAATCTGAGCAAAACAACCTATGCCACAGAGATCGATGATTTGTTATCATGTAGAGTGGCTTGTCACATTACATGTATTGAGAAATGTGATATAGCGTGTTCTCACTAGCAGAGAGCACGTGTTGCGGTTGGGGAACAGACCACCATCATGACTAGGCAAATTTGGTGGGAACCCAAGCCTGTAAAGGGTTAAATGGGTTGCTGGGGATTTTTGAGTGTTGCCAATTCGGAGGAGGGGTCAGAGTCTATAAGTAGAGGAGATAGACGAAAGGACATCCTCTTGGCCGTTTTGCATCGGATCACATGGAGCACTTGGACAATCTTCTCATTGTCTGGTTACATTTCTTTATTTCTTATTTCCCCTTTCTTTTTAATCCTCTCTAGTCCCTTAAATAATTTAATTCCCCTTTTTCCTGTCCGATTTCCCACCCCAGCCCTTACCCTGCCCTGTGGGAAGATTCTCCCTGTATCCGTGGCTTGCCTTTCCCAATAGGGAAAGAGCCCCCGTTAGGGGCTTTCTTTTGCAAAAGGTTTCCCCCATTTCTCTCGTTGAAATTGTGGGGCTAGTCAGGGCTGTTCCCAGCTTAGCTGGAATCACTTTCGTTTATAGTATCCCCGAAGGTTGGCTTTAATTTGAGTGTGTGCAGCGCTGTTGGCCAAATTTTAAGCTAGCCTTGGGTGGGAGCACTAATTTGGCTTCCTTTAATATTGCTATGTGACTAAGATTCTCAAGAGCAGAAACTGGGAGGCCTATTCGGCCTGCACATTAACTTCCAAGCCTAAGTCTGCTACAGGGAGCAGTTAATTGTTAAGTCTCTGTCACGTGACTCATTCTTGCTATAGGAATGTATCTGCTTGCAGGCCCAGTTGCTGCTAATGTATATCTGAGGCAGACAGAGGGCCCCAGAGGCTCTCTGTGCCTCCAAGGACTATGAGCACTCTGCATATGCTCTTGAACTATGCAATTTCTGAACAAGTTTATTTTCTTTAAGTTTGTTTTGCCCTGATAGTGGCAACTGCCATTTTAGAGACGAGCCATTGTGGCTTAGTGGCTAAAGTGTAAGACTAGGACCTGGGAGACAGGGTTCATATCCCCCTCTTAGCCATTGTTATAACAAAACAAAACAAAACTAACTGCTCCTTTTAGGTTTTTCTGTTGCTGGGTAGTTCTGCCTATTTGTGATAAAAGAACTTTGGGTTTCTTGAAGGGGTGCTTCCCTCTAAAAGGGCAAGCAGGGGTACCTGGACAAGCTGTGGGCTACCTCAACTCTCCTATTTCACTGGAAACATTTATGCCTGGCCTAGCAGGTGATCCTAGGGCTTTGCCCCAGAATTCGATGGCCTGGAAGCATTTCCAGCCTGAATAGTGTCCCCATGTGGTCTATAAGCAATGGTTTCACTGGGTCAGTCATAGTGCCGGTAATGCCTAGGTTGCAGGATTGGTCCCTGTATGGGACAGCTGCATGCTCCCATACTGGTCTACCTGGACACTTAGGTCCTTTTGGTGGTTACCTCACTGCCAGGGATGTAATGGGCGCCACATTTGCAATATGCAAGTGGGAGAAAGCACCTTTGCGTGCCCGCATTGCAGTTTGCTCTGTGCGTTGCAGGACACGGCGCTGCACGGGCTGCAATTGCATTGCATTGCATGAGAGATTTGCAGTTGCATTGCACAAAGGGTGTGTTTGCATTTGCATGGAGTGTATTGTTGCATTGCACGGAATGTGTTGTTGCATTGCACGGAGTGTGTTGTTGCATTGTACGGAAGGTGGGGTTGCATTGCACGGAGTGTGTGTGCGTGTGTGCATTGCACGGAGTGTGTAGTTGCATTGCACGGAATGTGTGTGCATTGCATGGAGGGTATAGTTGCATTGCACAGAGTCTGTTTTTGCATTGCAAGGAGTGTGTGTGCATTGCACGGAGTGTGTAGTTGCATTGCATGGAGTGTAGTTCCATTGAACGGAGTGCATAGTTGCATTGCACGGAGGGTTTGTGTGTGCATTGCACGGAGTGTGCATTTGCATTGCACAGAGCGTGTTTTTTGCATTACACAGAGTGTGTAGTTGCATTGAACTGAGTATGTAGTTGCATTGTACGGAGGGTTTGTGTGTGCATTGCACGGAGTGTGTAGTTGCATTGCACAGAGCGTGTTTTTTGCACTGAACGGAGTATGTAGTTGCATTGAACGGAGTATGTAGTTGCATTGCACGGAGGGTTTGTGTGTGCATTGCACGGAGTGTGTAGTTGCATTGCACAGAGCGTGTTTTTTGCATTGCACAGAGTGTGTAGTTGCATTGCACAGAGTGTGTGTCGGAAAAGGAAGCTGGCTCGGCAGTAACTTTGTCAGGACTTCTTTAGGGGTTCTGGCCAGCGTCGGCCCTGTAAATTTACATATCATGATGGCAGCACTAGATGCCCCTGCCCAAGCGGGGGCTGGAAGCTGGCAAGCAATAGCTCAATACCTTTTGCCCATATTCCCATTTTATTTAGGGATCCAGTTGGATATCGTTGCAAAAACAAACCACTTGCCTATGGAGAAGCTGTCTGCCTTGAAGGAAATTATTTTGTAATACTTCCTCTGTAGCAAGTGATGCTTCATCAGATCCGATCTTGCTGGGTCACTTAATTAATCTTCCCACAAGGCCACGCTGCCTGCGGCCTGAGGTCCCCTTACCTTTGTGTATGCCTACCAAGTGTGGTGAAGGCAGATATCAGGCGATGGTAGCAATTCCTGAATGTATGCAATAGTAGTTCGTCATGGCAGGATACCTTGAAGCCGCACAAGGATTTTCAGGTTTATACTGCCCTTTGGTTTTATTTCAAGGGCCGCTGGTGTGCAAAGCTATGGCCTCAAGCCCGGTGTGGTGAGGCAATCATGTGACATAACTTTTCTTGAGTTTTCCCCCATTGTAGTAGCAGTTCACATGTGGCCCAAGGAGTTCAGTGGCCATCGGATCTGCTTTTGGTCTGATAACCAGGTAGTGGTGAGCGTTTTGGCAAAACAGTCCTCATCCTCCAGCAGATTTTCCGCCCCTCCGCTCACGCTTTCGAGCTGCGCCGCTTAAGGTTTAATATTGTGCTTTCTACTCTCCAAATTACGGGATCCTCTAATGGTGTTGCTGGCACTCTATCCCATTTTCAGATGAAGCGCTTCAGATCCTGGGCTCCAGACTCAGCTGTTGCCAGACTTTCCAGACCACCTGTGGCATTGTGACAACAATTAGCATTTATAGAGAGCAGCAGCTTCCATTTCCTCTTCTGCTTTTAGCTCTTATGGGATGGCCTGGATGGATTTCTTAGCCTTAAGCTGGCAGTCCTTGGCCATTCAGATGAATTGGCCCCCATCCTCTGAGCATATCCTGCAGTATTTGGTCCACCTGCTGCAGATTGGGCGTGCTGTTATAACTATCAGAATTCAGTCCGCTGCAATGTCTGTTACACTGAAGCTTTAATTTTCAGAGACCCTTGTATAAAGTTTGTAGTGCGTAGGGCCTTGGAAGGTTGGAATAGGCTCCAACCTCATAGGACAGCGGGCAGGAAGTTGGTCAATTTTACCTATGCAGTATCTGCAACAAGTTAAAACTTGTCTGCTGGTTAAAGATCAAGGCGAGATTCCTTTCAGTAGTCCATTGCATTTTCGCACTGAGGGTTGGAAAAATGGTTGTTGGTGCCAGCATGGGGCTGAGAGTCTGGAGGCTTATTGCTTCAGGACTTTTCCTTATCCTTTGGAGCTTGTCTTTAGAATCGGGAACTCAAAAACAGACTTAGTGGGCAGGAGTGCCACAATCAGGGTTCCCGCCACAGGTGAGGAGGGCCCTTGCCCGGTTATGGATAACAGAATATTTGGCTTTTCATTCCCTGGGGGCTGGCCCGCTCCTAGTGCATGAAAATGGGTTCCCGTTAGCCAGGCATCAATGTGCTTACGTCGTGCACCAGTTATTACGGCCTGCGGCTTGCTTACCGCTGAACACACCTCATTCCTTCCGAATAGGACTGCTGCAAAGGCTGCACACTGGGGGCCTTGTCAGTAGACAGGATTGTGAATACGGGTCATTGGAAGTCTGACGCTGACAAGGGTTATATCAAGAAGTGTCAAATGATGTCTGTGCTGATGCTTGTCTGTTATTTCCTTTTTTCATAGGAGCAGCTGTGCACATTTGGGTCACAGCATCGTACACTAGGCTGGCAAGCATGTTGACGAGTTTGGACTGGGGCGCCATCTCAGTCTTCCTGCCCATGTGAACATTTACTGGATGTCCTGATGGGGAATGCTTTGGGAGGAGATCCTTCCTTTGGTGTGGTCGAGTGTGACCTGTGCAGGTCCTTCCGCAGTGCTGGTGGTACAGCTGGGCGAGAATGTTTGCTGTCTTCCTCCAGCATAAGTTTGCATTCCTGCATGCAAGAGGACTTGGATTGAGTTGATGGCAGCTCTCCCTGGACTCAAAATAATTTAAGGCATTGGTTCAAGGTGGTCTGGAGGGGGGGTTGGAGCACCTGTCCCCTCCAATGCGCAAAGATATTCCATTAAGGGAATCCAAGGATTCACTATGCTTTTGTCAACCCCTTTCAAGGGGTAGGGCCACACAAGAGTCCCTGGGAGCATTTGGGGGTGAGCTTGAGTCTGATCCTGATTCATTGCTCCCCCACGCTGTTTATTTGTACTGGTGATATGGTGGGGCCCAGTCCTCAGTGCTGCCCTGCTAAGGTCAGGTGCAGCTAGTCGGGAACCAATGCTTAGACAAACTACCACTGAGCAGGCCAGGAAGCATGTTAATAAGGTGATGGACAATAGAATAAAATAAATAAAGTAAATAAAATATCAAATAAAATAAAATAGGTCCATGCTTTAGGTGGTTCTGTAATATTGCACTCTGCTATTTTCTTCAAGGCTGTTGCCCTCTTTAGGGCAGATGGGGTGCATCTTTCCCCTAAGGGGAACGACACCTGGCGGGATGCAATTGCCTTGGGATTCTTTGCTCCCCCGCAATGTTGCTGGTACTGACATGGTGGGGCCCAGTCGTCAGTGCTGCCCTGCTGAGGTCAGGTGCAGCTAGTTGTGAACCAATGCCTAGACAAACTACCACCGAGAAGGCCGGAAAGCGTGTTAATAAGGCAGTGGAAATAAAATACAGGTTGTTGGAAATCGAATGCATTCAAAGGTTATGTTCATTAACATTATTGGTGTCTTACAATTTTGCTTGTTTTATCTTATCCCTGCTACGGGGGAAGCAGGCCCTTGCCCTGTAAAAGATCTTAATAAATACCTGGTGGTATGCGCCCCAGGGGATGGGCCTCTGCTATGGCATGAGAATGGTTTGCCCCTGTCAAGACACCAGTTTGCAAAGGTGTTGCGTAAGGCGATTCTGGCTTGTGGCGGCACAGCCCAAGATTTCGCCCCCCATTCTTTTAGGATAGGGGCTGCCACGACAGCAGCCCACTGGGGCTTGTCAGCTGCCAGAATAAAGGATTTGGGTCGCTGGAAATCAAATGCGTTCAAAGGTTATGTTCGCTGACAATTGGTGTCTTACACTGCTTTTATTTTATACTTTTATTAGGTTTAGCGGTTGTCCGCATTTGGATGGTGGGACACAGTATCGTCCATTGGGCTGGCGTCGCAGCACGGCAATCTGGATGGGGTCCAGATCTCGGCCTTCCTCCACACATTCGGTTGTCTTGGCTGTCCAGACGAGGAATGCGCTGGTCAGAGTTCCTGCCAAGTATCCGGAGGCAGTTGCTCCTGGAGGGGCCGCCAGCTGCTATGGTGGTGCAGCTGGGCAAGAATGACCTGGTGACCATGGACTGTTTGTCACTACGTGCTGCAATTCTGGGTGACCTGGAGACCCTGCGGGCAATGGTGCCAACAGCGAGAATCTTTTGGTCAAAGCTTTTGCAACGCTGCGTTTGGAGGGGCAGTCGTTGCTCGGCCGCCACTGAAAGGGCCGGAAAAAGCATCAATGCTGCGGTGGTCAAAAAGGCTTTGGAGCTGGGTGGTGATGTGATTTCCCACCCCGAGATTTCTTTTCAGAGGCCATCCTTTTTCAGAGCTGATGGCGTGCACCTTTCTGCTTCAGGGAATGAGGCTTGGATTGGTGCGGTGGTGACCAAGCTGAGGTCTTGGTTGGGGCTGTGAGTGGTTTGGCGGTGAGCTGAGGGCTCCATGGCGGTTAGGCATTGGTTAAATTGGTGCTTGGAGGGGTAAGGTGCCTATCCCTCCAAATGATGCGAAAGGGAATTCCGTTAAAGGAATCCAGGGGCTTGCCATTCTTTCGTCCTTGTCCGTGGTGCCGGGCTTGGGCCGTGCAAGCCCCACCGGAACATGAGGGTGAGCGGTGTTGGACTGGTTCCCAGCCTCATTTCTCCCCAATACTTGTTTCCCACGCTGGCTTCCGGTGGTGTCCGGAAGGGACCAGCTCTGTCCTTGGGGGCAAGGACAGATAGTCATAACCAATGCCTAAGCAACCACTCACATTTGCTGTATTTGAATAAAGTTGTGGCCAAAATTATGCCAAAAACCTTAAACAAAAATTAACGTGTGATGTGTGAATTTTTGGGGGGTGGTACTGTGGAACTCAACACGCAAAGCGTGTTCTCACTAGCAGAGAGCACGTGTTGCGGTTGGGGAACAGACCACCATCATGACTAGGCAAATTTGGTGGGAACCCAAGCCTGTAAAGGGTTAAATGGGTTGCTGGGGATTTTTGAGTGTTGCCAATTCGGAGGAGGGGTCAGAGTCTATAAGTAGAGGAGATAGACGAAAGGACATCCTCTTGGCCGTTTTGCATCGGATCACCCGCCCCCCCTCCCTTTTATAGGGTGGTTCTTGGGTTCAATTGACCTTGCTATGCCTGTCATGGGGTCGTTCGCCTTTGAGCGGGGGCCTGGTAGGAATTTTGCCATTTGGCTGATTGGCTGTTGCCATTTGGTTTTTGCCTACTGCGTAGCAAATCGTCACAACTTGTAAGGTTGGCGGTTAGGCATTGGTTAAATTGGTGCTTGGAGGGGTAAGGTGCCTATCCCTCCAAATGATGCGAAAGGGAATTCCGTTAAAGGAATCCAGGGGCTTGCCATTCTTTCGTCCTTGTCCGTGGTGCCGGGCTTGGGCCGTGCAAGCCCCACCGGAACATGAGGGTGAGCGGTGTTGGACTGGTTCCCAGCCTCATTTCTCCCCAATACTTGTTTCCCACGCTGGCTTCCGGTGGTGTCCGGAAGGGACCAGCTCTGTCCTTGGGGGCAAGGACAGATAGTCATAACCAATGCCTAAGCAACCACTCACATTTGCTGTATTTGAATAAAGTTGTGGCCAAAATTATGCCAAAAACCTTAAACAAAAATTAACGTGTGATGTGTGAATTTTTGGGGGGTGGTACTGTGGAACTCAACACGCAAATAAGCCAAAGCAGAATGTCGTGTCTTTAAATAGTCTTATCCCTTCATCCAGGCAATCAAATATCCATTCTCTCCCTTTCACCTTTCCCTCCCTTTCCAATACATTTGCAAGTCCCTCAGTCTAGTCTCCAGATACTCAGAATATATGATACACTGAAAACAGCACTCCTCTAACCAGAAGTGGCCATTACCTAGTCTATTAGTCAAAACAATCCTATAGACGAGAGTGGGAAAACATTAGCCCCCCCCATGTTGTTGGTTTGAAATCCCATCAGCTGCAGCTGTTGAATTCAAGAAGAAACTGGGCTGAGTCTATGGTTATTAAATAAAGATTCTTATTTTAGAGTACTTTCCATGTCCACACTTGCATACAAACTGGTGTTCCACCTTCCAGAATTGTCTCTAAGCCCTGTGGTGGACTAGTCTAGGCTTAGGCCAGAGAGCATTCTGGAATCCTGGGTTGCAGGGATTATTGTAGGGACAACTCCAGTACATTTTCTGTTTTTAAAGCAGATTTTGATCTCGTGTTATGCTACTTTTCTCCACAACTGTAAGTGCTAAAAATATTTCCTGCTGTTATTTTTGTTTGTTTAGGGAAAGAAGAGACTATGCTATCAAATTTTATGTGGCTTGGCATGAATTATATGGCCAGGCATCACTTTGACCCTTCTCTCCTTCTCCTGTGACAGTGGAGAGCAGTATCTCAAAATCACTATGAAGAAGTGTGCATGCATACGAAAGCTCATACCAATAACAAACTTAGTTGGTCTTAGTTGGAGTTTTTTTTATTTATATGGTTTTTATTTATATGGTATAGTTTTGGAGCTTCTTCATTTTGTTTTTTATTATTTTATTTTTCCAGAGACGGATTGTTCAGCTTTGTGTTTAATTTTTTTGCCATTGGTTACATTGTCAAGTCTGTATGTACATACCCATACACACACTGCATTGCTAAGTTGGCTATTTCTAGCACAGGGCAGTCCAACATGTGGCCTGAGAGTAAGCAAGGCTCAGGGTTTTGGAACGGAGACGTGAGGGGCTCTGATACAGTCCTAGAGTCCACCATTTTCCCTTCCCAAAGCCTAGTTAGCACTTTCCCAGCTTTGGGAAGGAGGTGGGTGCACTCTAGGTCCCTGCCAGAACCTTGCAACTTGCTTAACTGGCTTTGGGAAGGCAGCATGAAGGTTGGGGGTCATCAAATTTTGGCCTCGCTTCCGCCCCCCCCCCCCTCACGTGTGCACAGCAAAGTAGCATGTGGCCCACAGGTCTCATGTCAAAGTACTGTTGCAGTCAACTTTGTGTGAAAAGTTGGACCACCCTGCTCTTGCATAAAAGAGGACCCAAATAGTTTTCTGTGTTTTATGTCATTTTAACCATGGTGGTTCAGCTGCAAGCTAAGCATTGTAAGCTAGTGCAAAGGGAAGTCAGGTTTTTAGGGAGTATATATGAATAGAATGTCAAGCTCAGTAGCTAACAGACTAGGTAAATTGCAGTTTGTAATCTAGTAATGAAATTCCTAGTCCTTGTTATTGCCCCACACTTCCTCTCTGATATTTGCTCTCTAAAGCCTTTCAAAAAATTATGTTGCTATCACTGTGACAAATGCAAGTCTTCCTCACGAGTATAAAATGGAAGGGAAACGTGTGTGTCATTTTGAGCTACTTGGTACAGGGCAAGATTTTATCTTATTTTTCAAAGGGTATGTATGTCTCTCTAGTCTCTAGTCTAGTACTATCCATTCTGACTTGCAGCAGCTCTGCACGGTCTAAGGTGGAGGCTCCCATTTTCCCCATGAGTCTGCTTTGAGCTGAAGCTGTGCAAGGAGCATACTTGGGGACATTCTGCACTCAAGCGCATTCTCTCCCACTGAGCTATGGTTTCACAAGTGGCAGCCTGATGGCTTGTGGCTGTGCTCTGTTCTCTGAGGCCAAGGTTGCATGACATCATGACAAAAATGCATGCACAACCAGTGGTTTGGAGAGTAGGGTTTTAAAAAAAATGTTTTACTGCATGGTCCACACCCAAACACAAGCATCCAGCTACAAAGACACATCCTGATCATCTCCTTGGACCTAGCATATCTGCATGTTAGAGAGTGATACAGTTCCTTTATGGCTTTGTAAGCTAACACTGTAAAAAAGGGATTCCTGGTAGCAAAGGGGGGTGGGGGAGAGAAGTCTTTCATTATCCATAATTCTCACTTTATATGCATGTACCATTCAGCAAGTATACCAAGCATCCCCAAAAAAGCTATCAACAAGCTACAGAAAGCCAAAAGCACCATTTTAAGGATTATACTTTTTATTATATATAATTATGATGTCAGTGTGCAATGAGTTTCTAAGATTTATGCACAGGAGATGCAGAACAGATTAACAGAACTGAATAAAACATGATTAAAATATGTTGGCAAATTCCCATTGTTGCTGCATAATTAAGATACGTGGAGACCTTGCCTAGTTCCTCCCATTTTCCTTTTCTCCAGGGTTTTACTGGGATCTCAGTACAGCTTGTTGATCACATCTGTTAGCAGTCACTTCGGAGCAATTCCCCTGGGGTTAGGCTTTCTCAGCACGCTTACTTCTTTCACAATTACTTATTTACTGTGTTGTGCTGGTCTGTTCCCAGTATTCAAATCCATGTCCCCAGGGCATTCCCCAACCTCAGTGGCACATAGATTGATGTACACAAGCTGTGTTTGCTGCAGCTTAAGAGTTGTCGCTATGCCCCTCCTTTATAGTAGCATCCCCATTGAAAATGAAATTATAGCCACACTCTAGGTTCCAGCGCAATTACTGCTTTGCATTTCCTTCTTTACATATTTTCTTGTAAGTCATTTGTCCAGTTAAGCTGAAGTGCTTGGATTTAAGATGATTTCACCTTAAGGAAATCTGCCTAAGTCCCAAATAGTGCTGCTGCTGCTGAAATTTGCAAGTAATGGAATTGAGGATTGATGCAGAGGTTCCAGCAGCCCCAAACATATTATTGCAGCTTCGGGCTGACAATTACTTTATCGGGAAGGTTTCCCCTGTGATCACTCATTGCAAATGCTTAACAAAAATTCAAGGTTTTATTAATATTTTCAAAGAATAGGGGGGGAACCCAGATTATAATAGATTGACCCTACAGTCTTATTTTCATGAAGCGAGGGGCTAACCTGCAAGAGGTGGGTGCTCCAATTCATGTATGTATGTCTTATATTTATATCTTGCCTTTCCTCCAAGGAGTTTGAGGCAAGGAGTCATCCAGCCTTTTGGTGTGTGTTGTCAGCAGTACGCTGGTGACACACAGCTCTATTTCTCCTTTACATCTACAGGTGTGGCAGGGGATGTGCTGGACTGGTGCCTTGCTTCAGTAATGGATGAGAGCCAATAAACTGAAGCTCAATCCAGATAAGACTGAGGCACTGGTACTAGGTGGTTCCCTAGGCTGGATGGGTGGAAGATTGCCTGCTCTTGAGGAGGTTACACTCCCTCTGAGGGAACAGGTACATAGCTTGGGGGTGCTCCTGGATCGCCATTTTCACTTGAGGCCCAAGTGGCCTCAGTGGTGTGGAGTGCCTTCTGCCAGCTTTGGTTGGTGGCCCAGCTATGCCCCTATCTGGACAGGGAAAGCCTAACTTCTATGGCCTACGCTCCAACAGCCTCTAGATTGAATTACTGCAATGCGTTATACGCAGGGCTGCCTCTGAAGACAATTCAGGAACTTCAGCTGGCGCAGAATGCAATGGCCAGATTGCTCACCAGAACAAGACGGTTTGAGCGTATAACACCAAACCTGGCATAACTGCACTGGCTCCTGATCAGTTTCCAATTCGAAGTGCTGGTGTTGACCTATAAAGCCTTACACGGCTCAGGGCCTCAATACCTTAAAGACTGCCTCCTCATACAAACTAACCCAGACCATGCACTTGTCATCTGAGGCCCTTCTCTACGTCTCCACTCCCAGAGAGGTTCAGAAGGTGGCAACAAGGGAATATAATGTAATGTGTTTCTAAAGTTGCACACCTCCCTGAGATCTTTTGATAAATGGTGGTGGGGTGTGTGTGTGTGTGTGTGTGTGTGTGTGTGTAATAAATAATTTATTGCTCCTACTATATACCCACCCTTCACCCTACGGTCCCAAGACAGGTTACAACAATTTAAAATATAACATGCCAAACAGTTTAAAACAAATTACTATCACAAAAGTGAGGTAGGTTCCAAAAATACACATCTCAGGTGTCAGAGAACAGGTTCTTCCATTCCCCAGCATTGTTCTCAGAAGAAATGATGCTTTAATTGAAATGCTTAGAAGCATATAAAGGTTTATAAGTTTCTGAGCATTCTCACAAGCACTATGTCAAATTCTAGAGTTAACCCAGGCATAGGCAAACTCGGCCCTCCAGATGTTTTGGGACTACAATTCCCATCATCCCTGACCACTGGTCCTGTTAGCTAGGGATGGTGGGAGTTGTAGTCCCAAAACATCTGGAGGGCTGAGTTTGCCTATGCCTGAGTTAACCAGTCAATCAGTCAACCTGCCTATTAGTGAGCTAGATTCCCTGAAGTCTCCCCATCCCTTTGCCTATGAAGGGAGAACTGGCATAGGAGAGAAGAGGGGCTCTGTGACCCATTTCAAGCATGAATCCAGATTTGGGAAACGTGGGTCTGGGTTGACAAACAAAATGGACCACAGCTTTGGTTGCAAGAGGGGCCATTTCAATTTTGAGCCATCCTCACCCTTTGTACAGCTTGAATATTAAACCCCTCTTGAAAATTGTGGGTTAATAGCCCAGAATACTTGCTTGAGCCTCCATGGATGCTAATTGCTCAAGAATAATTGGGAACACCTGTGTTTAAATGAGATCCCCATCAGAGTTTGAGACAGGTGAAACACACATACACAGCCATGGGGAGAGGAAGGCAGATTCTGTGGAATTGGCAAAAGGAAAAAGAGTGGTAAGTTGGCTGAAGGCTTAATGGGAGCTGAGACGTTTGTCTGGGGATCCTACAATATTTGTAAATGAAAATTGCAAAAACAGCATTAAGCGTCCTCTCGTGTTTAGACTTACCCAATGTTATCAAATCAATTACAATTATTTACAATCATCAGTCTTAAAGGCAGTAGGGCAGGCATGACCAAACTTGGCCCTTCAGCAGTTTTTGGGACTACAATTCCCATTATCCCTGACTGTTGGTCCTGTTAGCTGGGGATGATGGGAATTGTAGTCCCAAAACAGCAGGAGGGCCAGGTTTGGCCATGCCTGCAGTAGGGTCTTCCATTCTACTTTGGGCTTTGAAAGAAATGTTTTAATTTATTTGGAGAGGAAAGAAAGTAGTGTGCTGTATAGCATATGTAACCATCTCTGGTTTTGTTAATGGAAACCATAACAAATAGCAAGTGGTAGAATTAGCCTGCTCTTCTTAAGTATTTTTTTTCTTTTAACCACCCAGCTGCTACATTCATGGAACACTGGAAGAGAAAACAGATGCGTCTGAACTACAGATGGGATCTGACTGGGTTTGAAGAAGAGGAAGTAAGTTAATTTTGTTATGTGCTATTTCATTGGTTGTTACATCTGCCAAATGGTCTTTCATTTTTTGTTGTTGACCCATTGGAAAGGAAAATCCTGCACATATACTATTTCTAAGTTTGGGAAGGGTGTGGTAGTACGGTAGCATGTCTTGTTACCATGGAAGCATAACGTTAGAACTATAAAATGAGGGTCACGCCTAGTGTTGTGGGCATTAAAACATATATAGCTTGCAAATGACTCCCTTGATACAGGAAACATATTAAGTAAGCACACCCATGAAGGAGAACGGGAGGGGGAGTGAAGAAAAAATTGTGTGATTTGCTCTGTTTGGAGAATAATTCTCTCCTAAATGCAGGGTGGCAAGTACTTCAGTTGTCTTTTCTGTGTGAGCCTAGATTTTTAAACTATAGCTTGTATTCAGCATATCAAACATTGATTGAAAGGTAAAATAATTCAAGACAGCAAATTATGTAGAAAATATTAGAGAGCACTGACATAATTTAAGAACTGCAAAAAGGAAAATGTTGACTGTTTTGAAAGAGTGTTTTTCTGCTGTTTTCCTTTTGTTATGTTTTAATGTCTAGTTTTTTCAATTTTTCTCCTGAAATGTAAATTTCCCTAGAAATAGTTTGTAAATCAATCCAGTGTTTGTATAATCCATCCCTTACAGTTCCATTTTCAAAAAGTGAATAAATACTGCTTAAAATACTGCTTTAAAAGTTTTATAAGGAAATCAAGTAGCTTTTCGGTGTTAGTTGTGAGCTTCTATTTATAAAATAACTTCTGAGCTTCCAAATTAGAATTGAGTGTGTTACTGGTTTCAATAGTATGTCACGATGAACCCTACAATCTAGGTCACGCTGAAAGGAACCAAACCATAACCCCTAGTTTGGGGATTTGAACCAGGGATTGCTCATTTTACTCCTAACAAACCACTTTCTGTAGCTTACTAATCAGGGTTTGCTGGAATAAAACAAACCATGGTCCCTTGTTCCTACATAAAGCTAAGCTAGGAATCATGATTTGTTTCCTCAGTATGCAAACGGGAAGGACATAAGCGCCTAAGAAAAGTGTGCTCACGATCAACATTTACCTATGTTTGCTGTTTAGTTTGCTGTTTGGTGTTTAGTAGCCTAAACAAGAGCAAAATGTGTATAAGGAGCTTGAGGCATGCACTTCAGCCCTCACGTACACCCCTGCATGTCCTGCCCTACTCCTTCACTCCCACCATTGCTCATTCAGCGTGTCTGAAGGGAGTTTCAGAGCACATTCAGCTTGACCAGGCACAAGCAAAATCAGCCCTCCAGCTGTTTTGGGACTACAATTCCCATCATCCCTGACCACTGGTCCTGTTAGCTAGGGATGATGGGAGTTGTAGTTCCAAAACAGCTGGAGGGCCGAGTACTTAGAAGCCTCCCTCTTATTACCTGCCTTATTATTGCAGGAAAATTGGTCATTGTTTTTGCCATTGCCTGTTCAGGCTGAATGCCTGAAGAGGACTTCTGTGGTTTCTGTTTGGATGTCTCAATCACAGCCTCTTGCAGTTAGGAAAGGCTCGTGAACCTAAAGGATTTATCTTTTTCTGACTTGCCACAACTTCCCTCAGATTTATTTTTGGAAGGTTCAGTTGGTGGGTTTTGCTCACACTCAGCGTTAGATTAGAACCGCACCAAATGTTTTAACCAAAACCAGGTCATTGAAGTCAGGAGTAGAACGAGTGTGATTAAGGAGAGGCTACTTAATTGGTTACCCTGAGGCTACTCCCTTCTCTCCAACAAACATTCCCATTTTGCAATTTTCCTATCCCTCCACTTTCCTTTTTAAATTTATTTTTGCACTGTGTGCTCTACCTCTCCAGGGTTAGAGTTCATATCTCTCATATTTTAAAACTGGTGAGCAGACAAGGTTCCATTGAACTGTTGTGAGGTTCTTCTACTACCATAAATCACAGCTAGTTTTGGCATAACATAGCATAGTATACAGCAAACCCATAACCTATGAGCATTTGTGCACATTCAGCTTTATGCACTTGGCAAACAAAAATATATAAATAAAATAAAAAGGTGCAGGTGTCCAGGGCAAAAAGACTTTGGCAATTGTATGCATTGTGTTTGGACTATACGCAATTTCAACTTTAGGCGCAATCCCGAGAACCCCTGTGTAATTTGAGGGCTTGCTTTACAGTTAAACAAATCTGAGCTGAGTAAACCAACTGAATTTGCATTTGAAGAAAAATGATAGTTCTGAAGCAAATGCATACAGTACTTTGTTTTTCGGTTGTGTATATGTGTGTCATCCTAGGCATCATCTTAGAAGAGACATTTCCTCTTTTATGAGAGAGCACAAGAAAAACCTCTTTTAAGATAATGTTTGCCAACTGCAGTGCTTACATTAAAATGTTTAAAACGGTGTACAATTAATCAGAGGCACAATTTTGTCTATCAAACTAAATATTCATTTTAGTGTAATCATTAATTTAGGGCTGGGATAACGGAATTTAGGGTGGGTCATCTGCTTCCTGCAGATATCTACATGTACACCCAGCAGACACCCAAATGTGACAGGGATTACACTGTCAGCTGATCTTTATCAAGCCTCTACACTCAATGTCAAAGGTGATACATATTGAAATGAATAAATATAAATTACAGCCTTAATATTTTTTGACCATTGTGTTGAAAGGTCTTCAGTGACATCAAAGTGTTCTAAGGCCCTGATCCTGTTATTTGCTTGCAAACATGTCGCTGGGCTAACATGAACCCCACATGCATACCTAGGACTGAGACGTAACCTATTGGATAACAATGGGAGGATGTTTTTATGGATACCATAAGACAACTGTTCTTTTATTTTTGGTACCTTGTTGTTAGCTTACATGAAAGTGGAAAGGATTAACTGTATCCTTCTAGTGGCAAATATCTTTCAGGGTTATGTTCAGTGTTCTCTGCAATGGTAACAGCCTGTGACCTGAGATAACTGCTGTTAATAGAATGTATTTTACTTTTCACTTAACACACTCCAGTCCCACTAATTCAGCCCTATGAGCCAAGCTCTTGAGCATGCATTTAAATCCTGCTGAAGACTGAAGAGGTTAAATAGTGTGAGACAAAATCCCCAGGAGCTTCTCGTCCCATTGAAATGAACACTGGCTGGAACTCCAGCGCACAACTGTTCTTTCATGTAGTTGTTGTTTATTCCATTGAGGGCTAAATCACATGTCACCATCCAGACTGTATACCACCATGTTACTTAAACTCATTCATCTTGATGCAATAATATGTTTCCTTTCATGCTAGCAAGTTAGCATTAATATAAATGCAAAAGAAGACAGTTTCCCCAAAGATGCAGCCATGTTTCTTCTCATTCCTTCAGCCACATTCACATGAATAAAAACAATTGTATCCAGTGCAGAATTGTGCAACAGTGAAGTAATTTTAATTTTTATGTTTGTTTGTGTTTTTTATGGTTTCCTGAAGGAGGCAGTCAAGGTTTGGATTTATTTTTATTTTTATTTATTTTTTTGAAATTTCTCTACCTTTTTGATCTGTCAAGTGGTGAAAGATGCCTTCTGATCTCACCTCATTCTTTTTTCCTAGCATCTGATTTTCTTCCACTGCAATGATTCTTTCTTCCTATACTGTATATATAAATATATCCCTGTTGGGACTTTTTCATATCCATTCCCATATCCATCTAATGCATTTTTAAGGCACTTTCTGAATCTTTTGGCTGTCTCATTCCTTCAACTTCTGATTATTTTCACATATTTTCCCAGTGTGTTTGGCAAATCTGAAATGCATTCTTTTGGCAAGACTGATGAGGTTAACTGATAAGAAAAAGCATATCAGGTGTCCATAAACTGAATGCTTAAACTCAAACCACCTTATTGCTGTCCCAGCCCCTTCTTGGGTCATTTATGGTAACATCAGCTCAGATGAACAGTCTTACAAATGGCCTCTGTGCAATGACTGAAATGAAAGGTTCCAGTTTAAAATGAATTGCAAGGCTGCAAATCAGCACATTATGCAATATAAACCATTTGCTGCTAGAGAAATTGTTGCAGGGTTGTACTTGATTTGCACTGCTGCCTCTGTCCCATCCCTAACTGTGTGATGTAGCTGCTGTGTCATATGAGAGAGGAGAGCAGCCAATCTCGCAGCAGCAGTGTCACCATCAAGGCAAGGACATCAGCCTGAGCCAGCAGCATTGCAGATTATAGTTTAAGGTCTTTAGCTACAATGGCACACCAACAGAGAGCAATGACATGAGCAAGCATTTTAAATTAAACCCTAACATTTTATTTTTCAAATAAGATTAACATTTAATTTTTTAAAAATTAAATTACACTGGAACCTTTATTTGTTTTTGTTCTTGAACATTTGAATGGGTAGAAAATGGGTTTCATGGCTCACTAGCCTATTGACTTATTTGCAGGATCACCCCAGGGCTGAATATGAAGCTAAAGTGTTAGAAAAATCACTAAGGAAAGAATCCAAAAATAAAGAGGTAAGCTAACAATGTAGATTTTTTTTTATTCATAGTTGAGGTTTCCCCATTTACAATGGCATACAGTAAAAAACAGCAACTCTCCACCTCCATTACCATTCTTTAACTTCACATATAAAGAAAGACAGATAGAAATGGACACCCAAAAAGATCCCAAAGAGATGGACACCCAAGGACAGGTGAGCAAGAGAGGGTAGCTACACAAACGGGGAGAACTTGTGACCTTCTAGATCAGGCATAAGCAAACTCCGGCCCTCCAGATGTTTGGGACTACAATTCCCATCACCCCTGACTATTGGCCATGTTGGCTGGTGCTGGTGAGAGTTGGGGTCCGACAATGTTTAGATGGCCATTGCTGCAGTAAAATAATGTGAGCTCTGTAGGGTTAATTCAGATGTGGGTTCATCACAGGCGTAGTGACCATAGGAATTGTTTTAAGATTCCAATAATTCCTTAGAGCGCGTGCATCCTTATTCTGTGCACGTTCTCACACCTAAATCATGGCGCATGAATAGAATAGCAGTTTGCATCTCTGCAACAACAACAACAGTTTATTCAAAGCCAGAACAACTACAGAAGCCTGTGAAAATAGCATTAATATATGTGTGCAGAATTGAACGCACTATATTGGTGTTTCCCAAAGTTCTGATAACTGGGTCTTTCCCCCCGGAATGAAAATTGGAGGTATACTTTAAAGATCTACTTTTAGTATGTAAAAGAATAAGAATTGCTTTTTCTTGACGAGCTCACTCCAGGGGACCCTGCCTTAAATCTATTATTAGAAGAAAATTGACTACATGCAGGAATACAGTGGGCAGCCTCCTCCACAGCTAGGTACTTAAGGGCACATAAAAACAGACTGTGACTAGAGCGAAGGATGTATTGTACAGGGACACATGTAAGAAAGCCGTGATTGGCTGCAGCTGTCTGTTGAATGTGTGAAATGGCCCAAACACACCTGGGTAGATTGCACTGTATAGTTGCCTAGTAGATCTGCATCTGGTTAATCACCATTTTCTCTCCCTCCCACCCCAGTCCAGTTATTTCCAAGGAAGCCACAAACTTCCCCCTCCCTGACCATTTCTATTTAGTAATTATTTTCTCTTGCTTCGTTTCCCATTGACTTTCTTCATTTTCCAGGTTCAAGTCTACATGAGATGCCATTTTCAATAGATTTACATATGTTGGACGGGTGTTGTGAATGGGTTATCATGTGTCTGGACTGTAATACCAGAATTGGCACCTTAATTTGTGGGGGTTTTCAGTTTTGTTAATGCTTGCAAGGCTCAGTTATTTGAGCCACTGCTCCAGAAAAGGAACACTCATCTTGCTGTATGGCTTTGCCCTGATGTCCTGTGAAGATAGACTAGTGAAGCAGCCTCATGAACACTGGAATTGTGCTGCACTGGAAACAACCATTGCCAGACATAAATATTACTTGCTGTAGAACTGGGTGAAGTTGAAGTAGGTTAAGTTCAACTTTGGGGATTATTTGCTTAAACATGAAGGCACTTCTGCTGTGACTGAACCAATTACATTTGTGTCTATGCATGTAATATTTTGACAGTAAGGTTTCATCATGGATTGGTATGAGTATGGCCCATCTGTGAGGCCATTATATATCAGTTCCCTGTGTGTACCATTGCAGATATTTGTCACTTCAGGATCAGAACGTAAGCATGTACTTCACATTCTAATTCACCAAGGGTTTAAAACAGTTTAGTTCCATTTATTTCAGCGTGATCCTAGTTTAAAACCGGGGGGCAGAAACCCAAACTGGTTTATGGAATGATTTACCTAATTTTCAAGTCCTTAATTTTACATTTTAAGTGTTTCCCCTTTCTAACATCTCCAAGCTCCTTTGTAACCAAACTCCTGTACAACAACTACAGTCCTGGTTTTCTAGAAGATGAATAGACATTTGACACACTTTCACTGATACAGATCTCTAAGTGCCACATGGTATGTAGTGGTCTGTAACAGTGTAGATCTGGCACTAAAAAATAAATAAAAAATTCAACTACTACAAAATTTGTGAGAGCCAGAGAACTCCCTCACCAAATGCTCCTGTCTAAAGTTGTTATTATTTATTAAATTTCTATACCACCCTTCATCTGAGGCCCACAAGGTTTACAATATAAAAACACAAAAATACATACCATAGTGCCAAACAAAAACAATACCCCCAGCCCACAATTTAAAAGGCCATAGATTGTTTAATTAGCCAGAGGCCTGAGAAAAGAAGGCTGTTTTTGCCTGGCACCTGAAGATATGTAACAAAGGTGCCAGGTGAGCTTCCCTGGGGAGAGCATCTCACAAGCATGCGTCACCACAGAAAAGGCCCCTTTCTTAGGTTGCCACCCTCCAGTCCTCTCATGGAGGAGGCACACAGTGAAGGGCCTTGGATGAGGATCATAGGGTCTGAGTTGGTTCATATGGGGAGAATAAAAGTTAGCAGGCATGGAATAAGAGGACAGGTGTTATAAATTTATAACCATATGGTTCAACAGCAGAGAGGAGTAAACTGCTCAAGTTTGCAAACAACACCAAACTGCTTAGGCTAGTGGGCCACAAATTGGCAGCTAAATTTCATTGTTAGTATGTATGCAGTGATGCAGATTGGAACAAGAGCAAAAGTATTTTTTATGTACTAATGGGAGATAGACTGGTACGACTAGCCAAGCAAGAAATTTACAGTTTATGATGAATATCTCAATGAAAACTTTTATTCAGTATGCAACATTGGTGGTGGTGGTGAGGGGGTATTAAATTGTAGTTAACGTGGATGTGGGGGCAGGAACTGCCAATGTTCTAAATGTACATCTATGGTGTGGACATGATTGAAATACTGTATTCCATTCCAGTCACCCTATCTCAAAAATGAACTAAAAAAGCAAAGATCTTGCAGGTAGATCCTTCTTGGTTTCTCCACAATCTCCTTTGGGTTCCACCATTCTGAAAAAGTTCATTCTACCTGCAAACTCACTACTCATTCCTGACTCCAGGTCATTGCTTAGTTAAATGGCTCTAGTCATCCCACTACAAAATATTGTGGGATTTTGCTGATAACTTTCATTATGAAGGAGATCAGACTCCTGTCTGACACATATTGTGACACCTTAAAATAATACAGATCCATTTTTATCCTTTGCATTGTTGTTTTTGTTGTTGTTGTTTTACTAGATAAGACTGGTCATTTTCCTGTGGTTTTATTTTGTACTTTCTTCCTTATAGTAATTTACTTCATTTCAGAAGACATAGCATTGGCCCATAACAAGTAAAGGCAGCTTCTATTTGTTTTTAAGCTGTAGAGTGTCCATATTTTGCTGAGGGTATTGATTTATTTGCCTATATGAGTCAATGCTTTGTAACAACCATATTGCATGACCCTTTTCTGTTTCCTTCAAATGCCATCAGAAGGGCCCGCAATTGCCGGAAGAGGCAGCCAACAAATGGCGACAAAGAGTTAAGAGAGTCATGGCTGGGGTGAAATTGGTACATTTCATTCAAATTTGTGGAAACTTTCTGAACTATGAATAACTATAGAAAACACAAATTGATTTGTTTTCCAAACTTTGTCTGTTTATTGTCTAATATACACATATACGTATTTTGCCCCCTCCCCCTGCCCCCTTCTTCAGTACTCTTGTTGGGACTGGTTTTCCTCTTTGTTTGGAATGGCACTGCATGGTTAATCCTTACATATTGACTGGTGTGGCACTTCTGCACGTGCCAGATGCTTGGCAGAGTTGCCTGCGGCTGTTTGTTTTTCCTCAGACAGCATGCGTGTGACATGCATGTGGCATTAAATGCTTGTTGTTCTTGAAGTGGCCTTCTGTAATTATATATGACATCGCAATATTAACACATCATTCCCTGTTTTCAGGCTTTAAAAATCAAATAATCTCCATGACACAGGGTGTTGAAATACAACGGTGATCACTCAGCAGACCATGAAAATAAACATGATACGATCAGATATTAATGTTACTATATCTGAACCCAAACATGTTGCCCAAACCTTTAAAGGCCCTGCAACATCAGGAGAAGGTGCTGCCACTCTGCTTCCCATTCTGTTTCTCCGCCGTTTCTTTTTGTCACCTTTCTTCCTTGCCAAATGTAGGGGGCAAGAACTAGACTCCTAGGTGAAAAGGCCCAGGACAGAAACTCTTCTATATAGCAGCATCTGGCTTGTGGAACGCCTTCCCTAGGAGGGCCACAAGGTTGTCCCTATCTTTGCCTAGCTTAAAAAAAAACTACTTTGTTCCACCTGGCTCTGGGTGGGTTTTCAATCCCACATTGTTAATTGGTGTTTTTTTAAAAATCTGTGTTGTTTATAGTTGTTGTATATTGCCTTGGGGGCAGAAAAGGCAATTCATGAATACTTTTAATAAATAAAATAAACAAAAGGATGGAAGAAGGGAGCCAGTAGATGGATAGGATGGGAGATGCAGTGGTTTCATTCTGTCCTTCTGCTATGGGGCTTTTAAAGGAACTACATCATATCTTAGTTGAGACTGAGCAGCTGTAAACTAATGCAGGCAAGACTGGTTTGACAAGTATCAAGGCACCATGGCACTGAGATTCCACATCGCTGACCATGTTATTGACCATATTTTTCTTGGCAAACACATATCCACACACACATCATGTTTCATGTTGGCCCAGTTCATGCTGTCTTGCCCTTGAGATCATCTGCAGTATATCTGTATATTGTTCCATATGCTTGCCTCAGCACCAGTTTCCTAAATTTTACCATATTCAGGAAAGTAGCTCCTGTTCCTCTGACTTGGAACAGAAAAGACAAGCCAAATGAGCACACTCCTCGTTTGCATTCTTTAATCAACTTATTTAGTATCACTTTCATCTTTTCCCACAAACAATGGATTTTCAAGAGTGATGGGACTTTCACAAAGTACCTAAAATGCTTGTTCTGAAGGGGGGGGGGAATTTTCATAGTGGCCAATATAAAATAGACTAAAATAGAGATAGAGATAAATGTGCTTTGACAATCCCTAAAAATCTGTGTTTTTTAAAAAAATAAAATAAAATTGCTTGGCCTCATAACACTGATAAACAAACTAGCTCAATTTGAAATAAATATTGTGATATACTGACCCCTTTATATAGTTGTAGTTAACTGAATTGACTCCACACTGTTCTGATGTTTGCCTCCTAAAATGTTTACTTCCATTCCTGTGTCTTTGCACTACTATCAAGTTATGCATTTGATTGCTTTCCTACACATCAAAGTTTGGATGACCGGCACAAATTAAAAAGAAAATGCTTTCGCCGCTACAGTATATGTGGCTATATTACATTGCAGGGTCATTTTGTTTTCTTTCATGCCATAGACTGAAAAAGAAAAACTGACGTGGAAAGATCGTTTTCCAGCATACTTCACAAATTTTGTGAGCATCATTTTCATGGTAAGTATTACCTAGTAAATGTTTACAGTTAAGTGTAATGCAAGATTTTTCAAAGGGTGAGCAAAGCTTCTGTAACATTGGAGGACCAAGCTTCTCGCTAACTTCTCTCAAGTCGATTTTTTGGGGTCCACTTTCATTAATCGTTTTTTTTTTCAGTTCATATACTGTGATTTTATAGTTGATAGTCATGACTACTGTATCATCCCCATTATGAGAGCATAAGAAGAGTTCTGCAGGAAAGACCTCTGTGGTCCAGCATTCTGTCCTTGCAATGGCCAGCCATATGCTACCTGAACTCCTGCGTTATTTTTTACAAATAAACATTTGAAGAGGATTGAAACATTCCACACACGCACACATAGACCAAAGCCTTTCAGCTAATTATTGGTCACATTCAGTGGAGTTGTATATGCTTGCTGTTCTTTCTATTCCACAGTTTATCATGTAGTGTAACTGTGGAGATGCTTCTCAGCCATGATTTAGTTATTTCCTTGGCAGTTCAGAATTCCTCTGTAGCTTACGTGGCCTTTAGGTTCACTGTTGATTGAATTACACCACCTTCTGAGAAAAGTGATACAGTAGCATTCAGAAATGGCCTCGATAAACTCAGTTAGGAGCAGCAATTTTCTTTAAAACCATGGACTGGTTCACACTACCTGCACCACTGACACAGCATGGCCCACAACTAGGGTTGCAGCAAGGCAGTGTTTCTATATACGCACACCTATGTGAGCTGGTTCCTTTACATGAGAGCTGAATATTGCTACTGCAGTTTTTGCAGTGGTGGCAACCTGAAAAAATGCTACTGCATAGACACACAAAGGACAAAAATGATGCATGAATTGGTCCCTAGAACAGAACTATTCCTCTAGTACGTTTCACTGTTAAACATTTCCTTTCAATCCAGATCTGGGCACCCTTTTAACAATTACTGACATCTAGACATTTTTACTGACATCTGCATATTCTTAAGACATACTACTTTTGTCTTTCCAGATTGGACTGACATTTGCCATTGTTTTTGGAGTCATAATATACCGAATCTCCACTGCGGCAGCTTTAGCCATCAGCTCCACTCCCGGTGGCCGGTCTAATGTTAGAGTAACTGTCACAGCAACTGCAGTGATTATTAATCTGGTGGTGATAATAATCTTGGATGAAGTATACGGCTGCATAGCCAGATGGCTGACCCAGATTGGTAGGTATAAATCTTAAAAGTTATTTTGACTTAAAGCTACAGTTTCTTTAAATGGCCTGTCTTAAAAGAGCACAATTATTTCACTTTGGCCACACAGCCAAGAACAAAGCATGTCTAGCTAATGATATATATATAATAATCACTTGGTATTATTACATGAACTTCTTTCAGCAACTAACATTGGTTTGATTATAAAATGGGGGAAATGGACTTAGATTAATCAAGAGCCTCTTCACTTGCTATGGAGAACCAAACCATTTTCAGAAGCTGAGTAACGTAATTCATCTTCATTTACAGTCATTGCTTTCTTCATAGGGACAATAAATCAAGAACTGGAAAAATGAGGTGTCCAGCTATTGCTGAGCATGAACTTCTTAGGGTTTCATCAAACACAGAATTTTCCCTGAGTTACATTTCTTGTGATCAGACCAGGCTGATGTTTCCAATGAATGTAGTCCATACCTAGGCATGACAATGCATGCAGCTCCAGACATGGAGAGGGTTGCTGGAAGCTGGAAGTTTTCTAGTTCCACCATCACCATACAGAAAGGACCATTGGGTTGTACCCTTTCTTGTTTAAAAAAACAACAGCTAAACAGATCAAGAGAAGTTTTCCAAAATCTTAAATCTTAACAGGCTCTAAAATTTAGGTATCTGAATGCTTTTTTCAAGCACTCTTACATTAATCTTCTTTACACAGAGGTTCCAAAAACAGACAAGAGTTTTGAAGAACGTCTTATCTTCAAGGCCTTCCTTTTGAAATTTGTCAATGCCTACACGCCTATTTTCTATGTGGCTTTCTTCAAGGGCCGGTGAGTTATACAAGCAGTGAATTCAATACCTTTTTCAAGGACCAGTAAGTTGTATAAGGTGAATTAAATGTTTAACTTTAAGTGTTGCAAGGAGAAAGTAATTAAATATTTAATAGTTACCTAGGCTGACTCTGAACATTTGTTGAGATAAAGTCAGGGCCCAGGCATGGGAATGGAAAGGTTACTGGGGCCCAGAGATCCAGGGGAGCCTGCTAGTAATATGGACAAAAATGCATATATTAGCATAATATGTGTGTAGAATTGCAAATAGTACTGAAAATAACAGAAAAATCCATTGTTTTCAAGCAAATTTTACAGTCAAACCTCGTTTTGTGGACAGGATCTGTTCCAGAGGCCCATCTGCTAGTCAAAAATGATGCACACTGAAGCGCAATGATTTAGCGCTTCTGTGCATGCGCAATTTAGCCCTTATCTGCGAACGGCGAACCCGGAAGTAACCTGTTCCAGTACTTCCGGATTTGCTGCAGATGTTTGCCGAAGCGGACGCAAGCAGAGGTGCACGCAGAACAAGGTTTGACTGTATTTGTAAAATGTGTATATTATCAGAAAATTGCAACAAAATGCTGATTAATTTCCATGACTCTACAAAAATTCACAAATTGATGTAGAAATGCGAAGAACCAAACTCAAGTTTACAAAAATGAAAAACAGAGAAACAAAAATTGATAAATTCACCCATTTATATCAGGATCCCTACTCAATGAGGACTAGGAGCCCATGCACTGCAGATTATATAACTGGTTTCAACTAATAAGTCCCACTGGTAGAAGCCCATTTAAGAATATCCACTTGTGCAATGGTGCTTACCCACCACCACCACACAGAGACACTGTCTTCAGCTCCTGCATGCTCCCCACACACCCAAAAGTCGCTCTGGGATTGGGCAGGAGAACTCCTCAGAACAGCACATGGAGGATAGAGAAGGATGATGATTGAATAACAATCTATAAACAAACGGGCAAACAATGCTGAAATTCTTGCCCCAAGGGAATGATTGACGTACCATCACACTGAATTCCTCCCAAAGATTCTATCTGGATGTATGGGAGATGTTGCAGGAGGAGTGTGACAGCTTGTTCCTCTAAAATAGGCAGAACAAAAGACCAATAATTGTTTCTGAATTTTCCTAGATTCGTTGGACGCCCAGGAGATTATGTCTACATTTTTCATTCTTTTCGCATGGAAGAGGTAACGGCAGTTCATTTTGTGCGTGCTTATTTCTGATCTAGAAAACAACCACGGTGTGGATACAAATTTAACCATCTGCACACAGAAGGGCAACATCATTCCACAGAAGGCTTTTGATCCAGCTGAGGGATCCCACTGACACAAGTGGGGAGAAAGCAGTTTTCACTGATTTTACCCCCTCCCCCTGCAGCTACTTCTCACACTGTTCTAGAGGGTCCTCCAGCTTTCAGGAACAGAGATTAAGAGGCACAAGGAGAATGAACCAAAGTCTTCATATAAGCCTGTGTTACGTTACCTAGATCCCCCTAATCTATGTATCTCTATTTCTCCTTTAGTGTGCTCCTGGTGGTTGCCTAATGGAATTGTGTATACAACTTAGCATTATTATGTTGGGGAAACAGCTGATTCAGAACAATCTTTTCGAAATTGGCATTCCGTAAGTAGCCAAGGACTGAGACCATCTGCTGTAAAATGCTTGCATATCAACTTGAAAGTAGAAATGCTGTGTTGTTGTTTTTTTGTTTGTCCAAAAGGCAAGAAGAGAGCTATGCTACATACTATAAAATAACACGCATTTGCTTTATTATACCATTTTCACTATTTATTATTTTGCTTTTCAATCATATGGTTCCTAGAGTGGTATACAACAGAACTTGGACAATAAAAAAGAATTCTGAATCTACAGTGGTACCTCGGGTTACATACGCTTCAGGTTACATACGCTTCAGGTTACATACGCTTCAGGTTACAGATTCCGCTAACCCAGAAATAGTGCTTTAGGTTAAGAACTTTGCTTCAGGATGAGAACAGAAATTGTGCTCCGGCAGCGCGGCGACAACAGGAGGCCCCATTAGCTAAAGTGGTGCTTCAGGTTAAGAACAGTTTCAGGTTAAGTACGGACATCCGGAACGAATTAACGAACTTAACCCAAGTTACCACTGTACAGTGAAAACAAATTAAATTAAATTTGTTTGTTAACAGGTAATAGGAGAAGCTGAAAATAATCCTAAGTACTGAAAGAAATGATGGCCTAGTTCTTACAAAATAGCCTATTAATAATACCAATCTTTGCCATCCTTAGGGACTAGTGTGAGAAAGTGTATTGACCTCATCCCATTTACCGTATTTTTTGCACCATAACACTCACTTTTTTCCTCCTAGAAAGTAAGGGGAAATGTCTGTGCGTGTTATGGAGGGAATGCCTACGGGTGGCATGCCTATGGATTTTCCTCCTCTAAAAACTATGTGCGTGTTATGGTCGGGTGCGTGTTATAGAGCGAAAAAGACAGTAATTTTTCAGATGCCTTGCAAATATTTAGACTGAATCCAAGGCATAGCCCTACTTACAGTAAGGCTTCTGAGGCCTACCCTTCCAATGTGCCTCTCAGACAAGGCATCTCTGAAGGTCAAATAAACTTCAGGAAGACCCCTTGTTGTAACTGTAGACTGGGAAATGAAGCACAGAAGCCTCAGAAGGCACTCATGGAAAGTCTTGTGCACATCCGAGGGACCCTTTCGTTCCCCTCCACAGTCCCCATATAACTAATTTCATAATCAGCAAATTCACAGTTTTTTGTTTGTTTGGTTTTTTTGGCCTTTTGCTCTTACAAAACTACTGAGACTTTTAAAAGAGTTGTTTTTAATGTTTTGTCTTAGAAAAATGAAAAAATTCATAAGATACTTGAAATCGAAACGACGGCGTCCTGGAGACCACGAGGAATATTTGAAGAAAAAACAACGCTATGAAGTAGACTATAATCTGGAGCCTTTTGCTGGTCTTACTCCAGAATACATGGAAATGAGTGAGTGAGATTTCAAGTGTTTAAACTAGGGTTTCAGTTTTTTAATAGCTTACAGTGCTATCCTATACAAAGAGTAAGTGAGCATAGAATCACACCCTTAATCAGTGATAGATGAGTAATGGTCATGGTCAGTTTTAGTAGGTGAGTGTGTTTTTTAAATAAATAGACTCAGTCTCAAGGGCAGGATTGTTTATTTCTAAACTATTTTGGATATGATTTTTTAGCATAAGATGAAATATGTAAGAAAAATGTTAGAGAGCCTCTTTCTAAGAGTTGAGCAATCATTCCTTCTTCTGCTTGGAATTGTAAATTCTCACATGTTCTTGATATCTCAAAGTGACACCCATAGTGAAGTTCTGATACTATGCAGAATTGTGTACATCTGAACTGCAGTCTAAACACCCTTTGCCCTGGGCTGGTGGAGTAATGATTTGGATTGAGCAACAGGTTCCTGCCACTCAATCCAATCAGCTTCTGCCCAACAGCATTGCAGGGAGAGGAGAGGTTGAGGAAATTGCCTTTCAGAACTATATCATGTGCTTTAAATTTGTGATTATAGCAGATCATGGTGAAACCATGTGAAACATGGATGCTGCATGTTCAGAACAAAGAGCCATTTAGTCCAACACTTTGTCTTCAAGATTACAAACAGATGCTTTTTGGAAGGCTTCTAAGCAAAATATGGTGAATCTAGTCATCTCCATATTATCCACTCACTAAACTCCTTATATTTGTACCTCAATCTCTCTCCAAAAGTTATCCCAAAGTGACTGACAACATCAAACAGAAACAAATACAATTAACACCAAAAGGCAAAAATGTGAACAATTACCTGACAATAAAAATGCCTTCAATAAACTTTCAAGAGATCACCAATTCAATTAACTGTATATAATTCATAAATATGTCAACAAACATGTTATTTGGATGGTGTTGGTACAGCATTTGACCATGACCAAAGGGACTGATAGAGGCCACTGCAAATAGACACCATGTGAGATTTTAAAAAAGTAAATCCCTGGTTTGGAAGATCATTCTCAGTCCATAATTAAGCAGACCTATTTCCATTCCAAGCTACACTAATTAGCCCAGAGCATTTGTAGTTTTCATATACCAGCTGTTGGTTTTCTAAAAACTGCCAGTCGTTTTAACTTTGAAGTCCATTTTTATACAATATATGATCCTGTTTTTTCACTGAAATAAAAGGTATTATATCCCCCTACAAAGAAAGTTGCTATCTCATGAAGTTCTAGAAAACATAAACCAGCAGGCAACCTACTGTAGGTTAACATTACAGGGTCAGCACCTACTTACATTCATATGCATATGATCTGAGAGTATTGTGGTTTCAGTAGTTGTTTGTGGGGAGCTGTTTCCAAAAATACATTCCATCTAGAACAGCATAATATGCAAACTACAGTGTGTTTTCTTTTTAATTTTCAGTCATCCAGTTTGGGTTTGTAACCCTGTTTGTTGCATCTTTCCCACTGGCTCCCTTGTTTGCGCTCCTGAACAACATCATTGAAATACGTCTGGATGCAAAGAAGTTTGTTACTGAGCTTAGAAGGCCAGTTGCAGTAAGAGCAAAAGATATAGGTAAGCAGTTCACTAACAGCACAGTAACTAGTTAATATTATTCCTTATTTATGTCACTTTGCCATCTGTGATGGAGGAGGCAGGACTCTTATTTTAGTTTTGTGTCTTAAATTTCGATCCTCCTTTATTCTACTAGGGAAATTCAAATCTACTAACTGCATAAGGCGATGAGATGATGACACTGGTGGTGAAGATGATACTTTAGTCAACGTTTCAATCCCAGAGCAAGGATCAAATAAATAAAATAATAGAAATATATCTATACGTGGAAAATTATCTATATACGCACACGCGCACAAACACACAAATGGACAAAGTGTAAACAAATGGACAACTCCATCACTAAACTAAATAGCAATAAGAACAACAATTAGGGGATTGAAGCAGGATCTCACATATGGAGCAGAGTGTATGTGGAAGAAGATAGTATTTAGAGTACATGTGGAAGAAGATAGTATTTAGAGTACTTGAGCCCCTAGCTGTTTAGGCTATGGAGATAAAAACCAGCACCTTGAACTTGTACAGTGATGTTATTTATAGTTATCCATTTTTATGGGTAGCCATTTAAAAGTCTTTTAACCTTCTGCTTGTCTTTTCCCTCCAGGAATATGGTATAATATCCTCAGAGGTGTAGGAAAACTTGCTGTGATCATAAATGTAAGTAATTCTTTGCAAATAGTGATTGATCACGCCGTTTCTTAATTTCTTTTCAGTTACTTGGAAATGTTAACATTATAGACATCTAGTGTGGTGTGGAATCTGCAGTGAATCCTCGGTTCAAATTCCCACTCAGCAATTAAGCTCACTGGACAGCCATGGGCAAATCACTGTCAAAGTTTTGTTGTGAGTCTAATATCTTGCTCTGATTTATTTAATTAACTCGCCCTACCCTATTTCAGCTTCCATGGAACAAAAATAAAGAAACTTTTATTCTCAATTTCACAAGCTTTCTTTTGAAGCTCAAATAATATAAGTCGCTTTTATAACTTTCGAAACTTTTATTAGCAAAGGACTATTTGTCAGTAAAGTATGGTAACGATTTTCCTGACACTGCTGTTGTTTAGTCTTCCCACTCAGGCAGATAGTTTTTCATGTGAAGCAAGTTCTATAGAGCAAGTGGGAAGCTGACAGAGATAGTGTGAGCTGCTCTTCAGCACATGTCAGCCCAATTTTTATACTTCTTGACTGTTGGGTGCTATCTGGAGGCTTCCAAGTCAGTGGAATTTAGAGCACGTGTGTCTTCTCCGTTTAAAAATAATAATAAATCTCGTTTTCCTCTCTGAGGACACTTTTCCTGCTTTTTCATAATTCTTATAGCAACCTCTTCAACAATGACAAATGTCATGTTTTTATTCCTCTGACTCACCCCACCCTATTTTAGCTTTCACGGAAGAAAGCAGACATGTATTGTTCTACATATTGTCTCATACTCCCCTTTCCCAGGCACAGGGCAGAGTTTCAGTTTCCTTTGCAAAAGACAGTGAGCTCGTCTTGTTGCAGTATTCTATTTGCACCTTTTACAAATGTACAGTTGTACATTGCAAATGTGAATAGGCCTTACAGAAGCATATAAGCAACCACATAGGTAGGCGGTGTGACCCAAAAGACTGCCTGCTACCTGAGACTGCCTCCCCTCACAAACTTCTTAGACCCTGTACCAAATCTGACAAAACTTCTTTCCATTCCTATCCCACCAGGTGAGTGCAGCTCTCATTCCAGATACCTGCAACAACCAGTTGTTCGACAGTGACTCTTTTCATCTCATGTCTAACACCTGCTTCTTAAAGGCAATAGCTCAGGGGTCAGCAAACTAAGGCCCGCGGGCCAGATCAGGCCTAATTGCCTTCAGGATCTGGCCTGTGGACTGTCCGTGGATCGGCATGAGGATTCTGTTCATTCGGCCTGCACCAATTTTTTTTCTGCGCCATTCCATCCCCCCCCCCCATACACACCCTCACACAGTGCCTCCTCCCTTCCTCCTCCTGGCTTCTCCCCACCCTGCCTAGAGGAGGAAGGGGGCTGGCTGAGCGCCATTTTAAGCAGCCCCTCCCCGGAGCCAGTCCTTTCACACCACTCATCTTCCCTGCACCGCTGCCACTGCCCTGGTGCTCCTGTGGGCCAAAGAGTGGAGCAGACAAGCTTGTTCTGCCTACCCATAAGAAGAAGCGGCGGTGGTGGCGGTGGCAGCCCCAGGGAGGGTAAGGGCTGGGGGTGGGGAGGAGGACTACTTGCCCCCCTTGCCTCTTCTTCCAGCTCCCCCCCCCCCCGGTGCTGCTTCTCCGGCCCGCCACAAGGTCTGAGGGATAGTGGACCTGCCTGCGGCTAAAAAAATTTGCCGATTCCTGCAACAGCTGTTAAAAGGGGCAGGGGGGAGAGTTGTTGAAACCATAACTGACCTAGGTTGTATGTTCTGTATTATGTGACTTACTTCTTTTAAAACATCTCAACAAAACTAGTTACAATCATTAAACTTTTCATGTTTAGAAAAAGCCATGTGGCCCAGTGAGCCAGTCCGTTTTATCTTGATGTATCTAATAGCCCTATTAAAATGGATGTTTTTGTGTAATCGTTTATTTATAGAGTTGGTTTGTCTTCAGTTCTTTACCACGCTTTAAAGGGCATCCCAAGAGTCTTTCGAAGCTCACATAATTCAGCTGGCATTTGTTGTAGTTGGAGTAGAGGAAAACACTGCAATGTAAAAAAAAAAAACTTGAAATCACCAAATAATGATTTCATAACATACTAGCGGGATGTCCACCAAATAGTTAGGAATATATTTGGGAAGGCAGCCGTAAAGATCAGCTGAAGCTAAAGCAAGTGCCATGCTAAACTTCTATTTCCAGCTGGCTTTGCCCACCCTTTTCTCTCTGGGTGCCTGCTTCCTCTGTCTTTCTGGTCCTTCAAGGAGTCACGGCCATATTTGCATCTTTATGTGAGGCCCTTACCTCCTTCCCTTTTCCCCTTCAGATGTGGCCCATCCCTGTAGCCATGTGTGTAAGATGCTCATCCAGTGATGCAAAAATATGTGAAACTGTGGAATAGAAATAGGCAAGAAAGTCTCCCCGCTTCTGCCACTCTTGCACTGTCTCCCAGTTGTGCTCAGTCAGAAGCTGTGTCGGTTGATGCTCACCTCTGTGTGTCCACGTTCAGTCTTGACTTTTTGCTTCCAAGCTTGTTAAGCACGACATTCTTTGTCCTTTTCCTTAATGCGATATGTGTCAGTTATTAAGCTTCCAAATGGGTCTGAGTGTGGAATCGGTACATTGGATTCGGAAGCCACTGGTGGAGAAAGCTAGGAGAAAACAGCAATATTCCCTTGCAACAAAAATGGGAAACTTGTGGCCCTCTAGGTGTTGCTTGGCTACAACTCTTGTTGTCCCCGTCCATTGGCTACGCTGGCTGTGGCTTTAATCCTCCAGATGTCCAAGAACATCTGGAGGACCACAAGTTCCCCACTCCTGCTTTATAAGAATCCTTTGGCAAAGGATCGTTTGGGCCCCGAGCAAATGACTATATGTTCCCCAAATGCTTCTTCCCCCCCAATTTTCTGGTGGTCCCTCTTGTGCTCACACCACCAAATCTAATTATATAAGATTTATTAATATTATAAAGGACCAAAAATGTTGGTACATTTTTCAACGTTTGAGTCTTTTTAAACAACTACTGTGTGTCATCCCCTTTATGGTATGGACATTCATTATTGTTTGACAAGATTATAATAAATTTAGGTGCCCTTGATTTGTAGCATCTGCCTAGGCTGACCCAAACTGCTATTACCGGTACTTTCAGACCACATCAATGCAAAGTGGTTCAAATGGCTCGCTGCACACAACAACAAAAGCAAGAGGGGATTCTTAAACATACATGCCCCTTAATGCCTTAGTAAATAATAATAAATAAATAAATATGTGGATATAGAACCAGAGAGAGCAGAACACTGCAAATGTTGCACTTACACCGAAAGCAGAACCATATTGAAATTAGAAAACAATGAAGGACCTGTTTTTTATTGTCCACGTGATGTTATGTCCTCAGCCAACCTCAATTGCTCATTCTCAATTTGCTGCAGTTCTAGAGTTCGAATATCAAAACTTCTATGGAGTGAAGAAAATCATTAATCTGCGGATTATGGCCAGAAACCAGCCTGATTTATAGTAATCCATCTGCTCATAAGCCCAACTGGGGGAGGAGACAGTTGAGTTTGGTTATGAAATCAGTCAAGCATTGCCTGAATATTGCGCTCATTGTTTACTCTTATGGCTTAGGCATTTGTGATCTCATTCACATCTGACTTCATTCCACGCCTCGTGTACCTGTATATGTACAGTGAAAGTGGCACCATGCATGGCTTCGTGAACCATACGCTATCCTATTTTAATGTCAGCGATTTTCAAGATGGAACAGCTCCAAATGACGCTATGGAGCTTGGCTACCCAGTCCAAATATGCAGGTACATACTGTTATTTCCTTAAAAGAGATTTTTCCCTGGGATGTTGACCCATTCATGCATCTCAGAAGGACTCATATTTAAGTTTCCATGTACTTAGGTTATATGCATTTGAACATGGATTTGTGGCTACTACCTTCCATTTGCATATGACTCTTCCTTCTGTGTATATCCACTATCTCGTCTCAGTTGTCATGGTCTGAGCCATACCATTTCCTTTCCTTGACACCTTTCTCGAAGCTTGAAAACTGTCGACTGCAGAGCTTCTCCAGCTCTCCCCAAAGCTATGGCCCATAAGAGTGCACCTGAGGCCTCGATGTGATCTCATTTCCTCCCGTTGCAATGCCACCCAAGGAAGAATAACAAAGCCGTCTAAAACAACCCCCCCCCTCACTGTGAAGCATTTCTAGTTAGTAGTGTCCACACTAACAACCCCAGCCTGTTAGGGCACACATACCAGAACTAGTCATTATCCACAGGACTCCTCCATTTGTCTAGCACCCACCAAACCCAGAGGCCTGTGTGAGGACCCACTTTCCCACAGCCTTTGCATGGAAAGCTATGGCTGCTGCTTACTCCCCTTTGCCTTTATGACTGTTTTATTGCTCAACCTTTCAAATAAACAGTACAGCTCAGCTACTCGAGGCTCTACTTACTACCGCAGCATCTAGTCCTGTAATCAAAGAACGCCCAGAAAGCTTGTTAGCTTGCCATCAACCTCAGAACATATATCCATAATCCTATTATTGTTGGATATGCTTTTTGCCTCTGGTCCAAAGACTGGAATCTGAAGATCTAAACTAGAGACTAGGCTGTTCTGTCTCGTTAGTTATCCCAGTAACATGCATTGTTGAACATATAATGGTCAACTCCACCTGTGCTAGAACAAACTCATGACCACATAAGCTTCGCCCATTCCCTGTGCCAATCTGAACTTCTAAACTACAGCGCTCCTTTTCATTAGGTCCCAAACCCAAATGTAATCTCCCGCCGTAAGCATCCCGCATAATCTCTCCAAGATTACGTGCAAGCCACTCAGGGCTACCAAAGCTAGCACCCCTTCCTTCCCTTCACCAAAATATATCTTCCACCCCACAAACCCTGCTATCTCTGGTGTCACTCATCTCCTAGGACGGAGGTGGGGAGCCTATGTTCCTTGAGATGATGCTGGACTCCCAACATCAGAGACCATTGGCTGTGCTAGCTAAGGATGGTGGGAGTTGGAGTCCAGAAAATCTAGAGTGCAAAAATCTGCACTCCTGTGCCTCAAGGCTTCATTGTACCTCCATGCTCATGGCATAGGAGGGCTGAGAGCACCTTCCAATATACTGCACAACTCCCGGTCAATATACTGTATTAAAATTCCTAGGAAACTTCTCCCTGGCCTCCAACCCAATCATTTTAAAAAGTCGTGTTAACCCTTCTGCCCCACAGCAAATCTTTTCCTGGATAAGATTTCCATTTGGAGCCAGCTCTTCCTATTTTAAAATGGGAGATGGTTTATTTGTTTTGGATTTGGATTTGATATCCCGCCTTTCACTCCCTTTAAGGAGTCTCAAAGCGGCTAACATTCTCCTTTCCCTTCCTCCTCCACAACAAACACTGTGAGGTGAGTGGGGCTGAGAGACTTCAAAGAAGTGTGACTGGCCCAAGGTCACCCAGCAGCTGCATGTGGAGGAGCGGGGAATCGAACCCAGTTCACCAGATTACGAGACTACCGCTCTTAACCACTACACCACACTGGCTCTCTGGTGGTTTTATTACATATTTTGCTTCAGTCCATCCAATGAGGCAGCACTCTATGCCCTCCCCAACTGGTGGCTGGAGAAGGCAGGAATGGGTCCAAAAGGGTCTCTGCCTACTTTCCTATTGCAAGTCTCATAGGACTTCGGGTGATAAGAGCTCCATCTCATTTCTTCACCTCCCCGCCAACCTGCATCCTTTCCCCCTACCCTAATTTGCATTTATAGTAGATGGAATATGCAGGGGAGACGCTAATGGCAAAGTTAGGTCTATTACCAACATGATAACATCACTTAATAGGCATCAGCCTACTTTTAGTTTTAGAAATCGCTCAAAATTCTCTTTTTGAAGGATCCGATTGTGGTTGGTTTTCTCACAAATCAACCCAGACTATTACATAGATAACTGGTGATAATAACATGTATTTTGAGGCTTGCATGGAATAAGCCCTTTCTGTTCAAGAAATGTCAATGCGCTCTCTCTTTCTCTTTCTCGCTCTCTCTCTCTCACTCACACACACACACACATACGTATGCAAAACATACATGCACACATTTTTTCTCAGCATCTCTAAGAAGGCTACAACTGAAATATTAAGCAACACCAACAGGTGGATATGATAAGGGTACAACAAAGCAACAAAACTTTGGCAAAGTTTCATGCTTTTTGCAACAGCCATACTGTGTAAGATCCCCATCTTAAACATACTGACTCTCAGTTCTGCTTTTCAGATACAAAGATTACCGAGATCCCCCGTGGTCTGAAACTAAATATGATATTGCAAAGGATTTCTGGGCTGTGCTAGCAGCAAGACTAGCGTTTGTAATAGTGTTTCAGGTAAAGTATATCCCAAAATTATTTAAGGTGGCTCTGTATTAACAGACAGAGCTTGGAAAAGAGAATACTTTGCTAATATACCCACTCCACGTATCTTAGACATAAGGGTCTGACATGCCATTTTCACATCCCAGTTCTAATTAAATCCTAACGTTTATTAAACCCAAGCATTTAGCACCCACATATCGATAACAATATTATCTGGAGCCATTTTACTCTGGCTCCAGGTCTGGTTTTGTTACCAAAATACCCTTAGTCATGTTTATCAGGAGAGAAATGGGGAAAATGAAACCCTGTTAGTACTCCAAGAGTACTCATTGATACGAGGATTCACTGTATAGCTAGATGACATCTCGGGCAGCTTATGCCCAATTTTGACTGTTGTGCCAGCAACAACTGCTCTTGAACCAAGATAGCCTGGTGCCAGTAACCCATGCTCTGGTGACCTGTTTGTACTAGGTCAAGTGCTCCACATGGGACTTCCCTGGAAGATGGTAAAGAAGTCTGTGACTGCCAGACTGGGTCATGTGTCACCTGTCCTAGCATTGCCTTGGCTTCCTGTAAAGCCGCCAGTTCCAATTCAATGTGTTGGTAATCAAAAAGCCCTTAATAGCTCAGAGTCTAAGTACGTAAAAGACCACTTCCTCCAATACCAACCAGACAAAGTCTTAAGATCATTGGTTGAGGCCTTGCTTGTAGTGTCACCAATGGAGATTGATGGGGGGGGCGGTAGCCCACAGCATGACCTTTGGCAGCATCCCTACTATCAAATCCCCCCCCCCCAATGAAGGATGATTGTCACAAACATTGCCGTCATTTTAATACATTTTTGTTGGCCAGGCATTTTGTACTTGAAGGGGTGGTACATTTAGCAGCTAGAATTCTGTATTGTTTGAAATGTGCTTTGATAGTTTTGACTTTAGTAGTGTTTGAATTACGTTGTTTTATTTGTGGGTATTGGGTGGCTGCCCTGGGCTCCTTTTGGTGGGATGGGGGAGGACGGGATAAAAACAGAGTAAATAAATAAATTCTCTGAACCAGTATTTGTTGAATTTAACTCTCTATGGGTTGAGGGCCTAAGTATTACCACTTCCCACCAGGAAATTAATTTCTGAGAAAAGGTACATGTGTTGTAACATATGAAGTGTTACAGGTGTCTTCTGCTACAGATGTATTAGATCAGGCAGATGTTGGCCATGTGACCGGAGAAGCCAGGGAGGAAAACCGTGTGTGTCCTTAATGTGCCACAAAACAGACTTTTTACTTTTTCTTTCTTAATCTTCATGTATAAAAAGTGACAATTAGAAAAAGAGAGTTGCATGCAGTCAGACATTGGGGAATTTTATTCATGACAGGCTGGTTTTGTTTGGGAGTGGGCCTTAAATATCTGTGGCCATGTATGCCAGAGAGTTGTAAACTGCACAGTAATTTTACATAACTCTGGTTTCTAAATAAAAAATATATGTCTAGCATATCAGTCCTAATTGTAGAAGTAAGGTAAAGGTAAAGGGACCCCTGACCATTAGGTCCAGTCATGACCGACTCTGGGGTTGCGGCGCTCATCTCGTTTTATTGGCCGAGGGAGCCGGCGTACAGCTTCCGGGTCATGTGGCCAGCATGACTAAGCCACTTCTGGCGAACCAGAGCAGTGCACGGAAACGCTGTTTACTTTATCTACTTTATCTACTTGCACTTTGACGTGCTTTCAAACTGCTAGGTGGGCAGGAGCAGGGATCGAGCAACGGGAGCTCACCCCATGGCGGGGATTCGAACCACCGACCTTCTGATCAGCAAGTCCTAGGCTCTGTGGTTTAACCCACAGCGCCACCCGCATCCCATAATTGTAGAAGTAATTCCCATTGATTTCAATCAAGGTTGCTTCCAAGCAGGCTTGTTTAGGAACATGATTTAGGACACAATCTAGTCAAAGTTAAGCAATGTTGATGTTCCGCAGACTTCCATGGGACAAATTTTTGCAAATACTGAGCTCTCCGTTGTAATAATTGGGACTTCAAAGTGCTTAGTTTTGTCTGCTAATATTGGCTCTGAAATTCTTATTTTTCAGAACTTGGTCATGTTTATGAGTGACTTTGTGGACTGGATTATCCCAGACATTCCCAAGGACATCAGTCAGCAAATTCATAAGGAGAAAGTTCTGATGGTGGAAGTCTTCATGAAAGAAGAACAGGGAAAGCTGCAGCTGCTAGAAAACTGGGGGGGCAAGGAGAAAAGGAAAGGTGAAAACTGTAACAACCATAGCCCCAGATCGTCAATGAGCCATAGAGGGAGTGCTTCTTCCATTCATTCATGCCATGTTGAAGTGTAGAAGAGGAAGTGGTTTTATTCCGGGGCATTCCACTCATAAGCAAGCCATTATTTAAAGGATAGGACTTGATTCTTTAACAGCCTGGTGCATGTTTAAGCATATGCAACCATTTTGCTTATATCTATGTAAGAAATTACATTCTTACAAAAATGGAGGACCATATTCTGTTTCTGACAAGGATCTTTTGGGGGTTTTATTTGCACAAAAAGCAATGCAGGGATATTTTTTTTTTTACATATATCTATATTTCATGGTTAGCTTATAACTATCACTGTTTTTATATTTTAAAAAAATAGAACAGGTAGGCTATTCTCTTGGGAATTTTACTTTAGCTTATTTATTGAAAAATGGCTGAGGGTTTTGAATAACTAGAGGCTCCCCATTCCTGATAAGCTGTATGGGAGCTTTACAGTTTGCAAAGCAAATAAAGAGCATCCTGTGGAGTTCTTCCTTTCAAGACAGAGGAAGAAAAACTGCTTCAATCTGCTGGCCTTTTTGCAAGCAGAAATCCTGTTATGTTTCCTGGGCTCTATGCTGAACATGCAATATTTTCTCTTAAGCAAAAGCAGTGGCAAGAAGATTTTGTTTCTCATCTGGGGCTCACGCCTTGGGTAGAATCCAATTCATCACTTCACTCACGCCAGTGAACAAAATGGTGGGGCCATCAGCCCAGCACTACTGAGAGCAGTTTGTTTGAATATCTTTCATTCCTTCCGATGTGAAAGATGAAGGATTTGTGAAAAGGGCATTTATGTTTAGTAATCCAGAGTGTCTAAGTGCACATTCCAGAGGGGGTCCAGAGGACAAGAAAGAATATTAGCAACAGCACAATTTCCCCAAGCACTGAGGGGCCTTTTTTCAAAAGTGCCCTGAATTAAAGAGCACACACACAGCTGCTAGCAAATTGCACTGCCCTCCACAAACCTAAGAACCTAGTTGCTGAAGGAATATGTTTAACAAACCTATTCCCCAAGCAATTACGTTCACCGGTCATCCTGCTCAGTGTAGCTGGACATCCCATCTTTGATTACATCTCATACTTCCAGATACCACAGCCCCCTATCATTTCACTGACCAGAGCATCGTAACTCAAAGCATCCTTCAGTTCAGCAGTTATGATGACTCAACTGCCCAGTTCCCTGACAAAGGTATCCAAATATTGTTCTCTGCCACTTTCCAGCTTCTCTGCTGCTTTCAGTTCTCTTGCTCTTATCAAAGGGTTGGAGCATCTTCTCTATAAACATTTGAGGCTTTGTTTTTGTTTTTTTACTAAATTGGGATATACAATTATGACTGGCACGAGGGGAGAGAGAGAAAGAGAGAGATTTCTCCCTCGTAATATTCAGGGTCACTCAATGAAATTAACAAGCAGCATGCTCATAAGAGATATTAAGAAAGTACTCTTTCACACAGTTGTTTCTTTGTGTGACAGCTTGTAATTTCTGTCGGCTCAAAAGAGACAGGGGGAGGGAGTGTGGAGGGAGTAGGAATGAATGGCAGAAAGGGAGAATCAGCAAGTGAAATGCATGAGGAAGAGTGCATAGCGGGCTGAGTTGAGGGAAGAAGAGCCCATCAGAGCATGTGCTGGGCCAAGGGTGTCCCTCGGCAAATCTAGTATAGATTCTGGTATGGAGTTATTCCTGAGAATCCTTGAGGATATTTTTTTTTTAATCAAGTTTAAGATCAACAGTGCAATCCTATGCATGTTACCTGGGAAGTAAATTTTCCCAGGTAAGTACATATAGGACTGCAACTTAATATTACCTTTGGAGTTTTGTTGAAGTGGGGATAATAGAACTCAAGTTCTAAGCTGTGTTTTGGACCAGATTATTTCCACCTACAATGATTCTGTGGATGAAAATAGTCCTTTTAATTTTTCTAGCTTTTAGGACTCTATGTCCACTTTCGACATTCAGAGCAACACTACTCCAGATACACTCTTCTCTGAGCTTACTATAAAGTTTATATTATGATGTTCCACCTATTCTGCCCATTCCAGAATATTTCTGATGTGCCTACTATTTATTTTTTTAACATCAGGCTCTCCAGTTCCCTCATCTTGTGTCGGAGGCTTCTAGGCATCAGCATATAAATACTTCCATGTTGCATCTCCTGCAAATCCCCTTTTTCTGTTCAGTTTTCCCTATGACCCTATCAAGTGCCATGCAGAAAGAAATAAGCCCGGGTTGACTTTGCAAGTCTACCATACACAAATTGTTCTGGACACTTCAAAGTCAAAGAAATCCTTCTACGAACACCTAGCTATCCCTCAATTGCAATTGTCACTTTACAGTTTCTACTGGGATACGGACAGCCAAGTATAAGATATGCATGCCTCTCATCACATCTGAAGGGCATGTATGTGTAAAATTTAGTGCATGCCTCTTTAAAATAACAGCAACTGGAAGCAGATCACATGGGCGTCCTTCAGACTTTGATAGTAACGGTTAGCATTTATATGGCACTTTCCAGAGTACAAAAAATCTTCAGGTGCATTATGTTGTGAAAATGTGATGAGTAGCAAGTGTACTTTTTGAATGCCATCTGCAAAATGTAAAGGGATTTTTAAAAACAAAAAACCTGTTGCTGATCCCCAACAAGTAACACTTGCTACTTCCTACAGGCTGAGGCCCCAACAGCCTCATTTGGGTCTTTTGGGCAACATATCTCCATCTCCTGGGATGGAGAAGGAAAGAAATGGGAGAATCTGTTTAGTGGCTGCTAAGCAACCATCACATACCCTCCCTACAATTTGCAAACGTTTGGCAACAAATGGCACTGGTGACAGGGTTTGGGCAGCCAAGGCACATGACAACATTCCTTCCAATGTCAGTCTCCAGGGAAAGTAACCCAAGAGGAAGCTCCGGATAACAAGTCCGAGAGCTAGAACATACCTGCCAGGTCCATCCGCTCCACAGTTATATCTAGTGTCAGGCCTAGTGCTTAGGATACGATTGCTCCAAAAATATGGCATCCTCGATAGATAGCCCCAGTGATGCAGGTGGACACAAAGATGAAAGTAGAATCAAAAGGACAAGCACCCTGAGCAGACCCCCCCTCTTAATTTTGCCCCATATACATGAAAAGTCTTTAAATTTATTTATTATGTGTGTTCTTGGCAGGGCACCAGCTCCCTCTTAATCTGCACCTTCTACGTGTATCTTGAGCAAAACCAACAAAGCAAAATATAGAACATTTGCTTCATGTTACATACAATATGAAATGTTCATATAACAGTCTTCCTAGTTATGAACTGCAGTGCATCATATCATATATACCAAAAAAAATCCTATGCTGTGTAAGTTGAGGATGAAATTTAGTTTTAATAGAGAACAAAAATCAATTTCATCCACAACTGCCAAAGCCTGGCATTATATTGCAAATTAACTTACTGTATGGTTTGTTGCAAAACCAAATGTCCAAGAGTGTTATATTTCAATTAAAAGAGCATTGTTGCAGAATTATAGAAAATAAAAGCAAAATCATCACATAGTTTTGTAGTACTTATTAGTTTTTATACAAAGTATGCAGCAAACTCATTCTTAAGTATAATTTGTCCGAAACACTCTTTACGTGGAAGTTAACAAAATGTTGTCCAACATGTTTAAAATACCAATCTAACCAAAGATTGTTTTTAATAAAGGGCTTGTTTTTGTTTATAATTGCTTCTTATATATTGAATTGCAGGAATGTCACCTTTTATAACTAAAAAAGCTTGCTTAAAAGTCTGTTACCATTGTAGTCAGCCTTGTCTACCTTTATTGATACAGGATTCACAGAAGACAATAGCAATTTTCTCTCACTTTTACCCTGATCCAACAATGGCCTTTGGCAGCGGTAAGAGCTTTTTACAACATGGGAAAGCATCTGTGCATGTTTATTGGCTATGGATCCTGCTGCCAACCTATAGGTATGGGCTTTGATGTAGATATGCAGGGAGGATGCACATGAGATGCAGAGGTGTTACCCGTTCATGGACATTGCATGTATAACGTGAATGCAAGTTGACATTCCCATCTGTCCCTTGAAACTGATGGGAGTGTTTCGCCAGATGCCATTTGGGTGCTACGTTTCCATTGCATATTACTAGTTACCCACAGCATCTGGCATCGAGGTGAAAATGTTATCTATTGGGCTAGAAAGTCTTGTGTGTGATCGCCAGAACTGCTCTGTTCTTGGCCTGTAAACTTCAACTATTACATTTTAAAATGTAGTTAAGGCACGATCTAGACTACACACCCCAGGTTTTGCTAGGACTGGCCACATGCAAAGAGTGATATCCATTATTAGCCACATCCAGAGTAGATGCATTGAAATCTGTGGATTTTATTCCATTGGGTCTATCTAGCATTGGATGTCATCCCAAATCCAGAGATCCCTACCTACACATTCCACCAAACCAGTAGTCAGCTCTTTCAGCTTTTAAATGTTCATCATCTACTCCAGGAGTGGGTAACCTTTGGCCCTCCAGGTGTTGCTGGAGTTAAACTCCCATCAGCCCCAGCAAGCATGGCTGATGGTCAGGGATATTGAGAATGATAGTTCAGCAAAACCTGGGGGGGGGGGGAGCAAGGTTTCCCCATTCATGATCTACTGGACAGAGAGGGAATGTTTGAAAATCAGTTCCATCAAACCCCTTCCCAACCAATGGTCAGTATTTTTAGTATGCAAACCGATGCACAGTGATGAGCCAGCCAGGATAGCACATTAAGTGTGTTTTTTTTGGCAAATGCACAATCTTTGCCCCTGGATCAAACTCTTCTGGGGGTTTTTTCAGCAGAAGCTGGATTTGCACAGCTCTGATTGGCTAACACCCCTGTGTCGATCATGAAGTCAACTCCAATGATTTCTTGGAACAATTTTTAGCACCTTAAAAAGATGTGGCCCTTTATTAGATAAATAATTACGCTGCCAAGCAGAGGCATGAGCAGATAAATATGAGTGAAAATGTGTGTGGCGTTAGACCTGGAGGCTGCATGTGTGTCCTTTGAAGAGCAAAATCAAAGCAGCAGAACTCACCTCGGAGGGGAGAAACCTGTACCCGATTCTGTTTGCAGGTGCATCTGTATGCAACCTTCGAGCTGTTAGCATTGACCACCTGTTCAAAGTTCACACAGAGTGCAGGTGTCAGGTGGATATTTCCTTCTGTGTTGATGGGACAATATTCAAAAGAGCAATCTACATGAAGGAGGCTGCAGCCCTTTGCACACTTACATGGGAGCTGGTCACACTGAACTCATGGCATGGACATGATTCCAGAAGCCTATTTGCATGTGCAGATTATGCTTGTTGGATTGGGATGAATATGAGGGAAACAAGGCAGCAGGAACAGAATGCAGGAGGTGCCGGCCTCTTCTTCTCATGAGCAAAAAATCAATCCCTTTGCGACTTCCATCTTACTGTTTTTCTCTCTAAGTAGCCTACATTCATGTAAAATGTATCCTGAGCTATTAGTTTAACTAGAAACCAGGATGAATGTACACACCCATAGAAAATGTATATTCCATTTCACGCTCTATCAGCTTGTAATTTTATAAGTACTGTAGATGGATTGCCCAGTTTAGAATTATATGCTGAATACAAGCGATGGGAAATAAAGAAATTGTAAAGAGTTATCTTAAAATGTTGTCCTAATACATTCCTGTAAATATTAAGACTATATACTTATAAACATTCATTATTTTGAGATCATTAAATAATAATAAATGCTTTTACTTGTTTTATAGTTCTTTACTATTTTTCAATGGGGTTTGTATATAATATTGTATTACTACCTAGAAAATTATATAATGCTTCCTTTTTTAAAAAGAAAAGAAAAGTAAATGCATATACAGTAAAGCTGCTTTAGTTTTTTGTTGAATATTTCTTTGTATAGTTAATATTCCTTCATTGGTTCCTTCAGGCAAATGCCATTTCACAGTACTCTATAGTCATCTAATAGGGAAAAACCAAAAACAAAGGGTTGTTGGACTTGTAATGTCAATATAAAGTGACTGTTAAATTTGGGATGGCTTTGACACTATTGCTATATTCCTCTAAAGTCTGAAATTTTAGGAGATCCCGACCATGTAGTGAGATCTTTCTGTTGCTCTCTGAACAAAAGTTGGACCTGTTCAAAAATCTGAAGATTATTCTCTAGCTATGTCCATACCAACATATAATTGATAGAATTCAGTTAACTAATGAATCCCACCAATGAAAGCCCTCACAAGGACTTCTGCTTGTGCAGCTGGGCTTTCCCCCTCCCCTGTGTGCCACTTGTGCCCCTACAATTTGCTCTGTGGGGTTCAGGAGAACACACAGAACCATACATGGAGGGAGAAAAGAGGAATCATTCTATTTGTCAAGCTGAAATGCTTGCTCTGATGAAACTGTCAACATGGCACAACATGGAATTCTTCCCAATATTTATGGCATTTTCCCTTTTTGCCCCATGTTGTGGTGGTGCTAAGTTTCTTGAATACATGTGCTTTCTTCTCCCAGAATCACAGACTTACTGCCCCTCTAATAATGCTGAAATTTACCCATGAATCCTGACGTCTATAAAACAACCTTCCTGTCAACATGGCACAACATGGAATTCTTCCCAATATTTATGGCATTTTCCCTTTTTGCCCCATGTTGTGGTGGTGCTAAGTTTCTTGAATACATGTGCTTTCTCCTCCCAGAATCACAGACTTACTGCTCCTCTAATAATGCTGAAATTTGCCCATGAATCCTGACGTCTATAAAACAACCTTCCTTGAAAGCTGCTGCTCTTCTCATGAGGGCATCACAATCATATACAAAGGATTTTTTTTCTCCTCCAAAACATTGCACAGCTTGATCCCACATTGGGAATAGTACAGACCAGTAAAGACTGCTCTTACCACGGAGGCTGAGACTAATTTCTTGTCACTGAACAAGGGACTGATAAGCACTTAAAGACTTTACGACTCTGAATTTGCAACAGGGGGGAATCCTGGAAATTACAGGCTGCTTAGCTTAATGTCTGTCCTGGGAAAACTGGTGGAAAGTATTGTTAAAGATAAAATAACCAAGCTTTTTAGAAGAACCAGCTGAAGCAGAGCCCAGTGTGCGGCAGCTGTAAAAAAATACAAATTGCATGATAGGGATCAATGAGGAAAAGGAATGAAAATAAAACTGCTAATATAATGCTGTTATACAAGTCTATGGATTTGGAATAGTGCATACAGTTTTGGTTACCTCAACTCGAAAAGAATGTTGTAGAGTTGGAAAAGGTTCAGAAAAGGGCAGCCCAAATTATAAAGAGGATGGAGTAACTTGTGATGAAAAATTGCATCAACTTGGACTTTGTAGTTTTGAAAAAAGATGAGTAAACTCCTTCATCAAGTTGTCCACTATGACCCCCAGGGGTAGCACAGGTAAGGACATTGGAAATGGGAGCAGTCTATTATTATTATTATTATTATTATTATTATTATTATTATTATTATTATTCCCAACCCATCCGCCTATGTTGTCCCAGCCACTGGGCAGCTTCCAAAAAAATACGGGAACAACAACAAACATTAAAAGCTAAATGAACTCAGTGTAGGTTAGCGTCCTGTGTTCTCAGTCAGTCAATACTTTATTATGATCCATTCAGGTTAAAATACAGAGTGCAAATATAGTACACAAAAAGTGCACTTCCTCCAGCTTAACTAAAACAATCAACCTATATGTTGTTAGAATTCAAAGTGTTGGTGCTGACCTTTAAAGCCCTAAACGGCCTCGGCCCTGTATATCTGAAGGAACGTCTCCACCCCCATCGTTCAGCCCGGACACTGTGTTCAAGCTCCGAGGGCTTTCTGACAGTTCCCTCACTGCGAGAAGTGAGGTTACAGGGAACCAGGCAGAGGGCCTTCTCGGTGGTGGTGCCCGATCTGTGGAACGCCCTCCCATAAGATGTCAAGGAAATAAACACCTATCTGACTTTTAGAAGACATCTGAAGGCAGCCCTGTTTAGGGAAGTTTTTAAGGTTTGAAGTTTTATTCTGTTTTTAATGTTCTGTTGAAAGCTGCCCAGAGCAGCTGGGGTAGAAATAATAATATTATAGAAAAGCATCCACGAATCAGTATGGTTACATTTAAGTTGGTAACGCTGTGGACGGCTAAGTGTTCAAAGCTTCTGTTTGCGAAATGTGCATTATCAAGATGCTAACTGACCTTAGTTCCAATCTCAAGCTATAAGCAAGAGGAACAGCTCATTGTGGGCACCTTTTCAAAGCATCAGGTACAGCTCAGATAAGCTGGTGGCTGTGTTGACTGTGGCTATCATAGTGAAAAGTTCTTCAGATATGAGGCTTCGGCTAATATTCCCTTTGGCAAGTGGAGGCAAGTTCATCGTCGTGCCTTCCAAGGGCTAGTTTGAAGAAGGATTTGTTTTATGAAAGATTAGCCCACATAATCTACAGAAATAAATCCGCCTTTGAAGCTTACTGCTAAAGGAGGAGCACAACTTTAACCTGCATGCAGGCAAGAGGCTGTTATGACAGTGTCCCAAACAGTGAACCCTCTGCTCAGTACTGAAAGGGTGTCGTCTGCATGCAAGGATACCAAATTCCATGCAACAGCTATAATGCAAAAACCACACAATATGAGTGGAAATTAAGAACTATGCTGGTATGAATTACACTGGTTTCTTTGGTAAGTCACTCGTGCCAAGCAGGACTTGAAAGTGGATGAAAATACTAGGCTGGAACATTTGATTACTTACACACACACACACACACACACACACTTGTTTGCCAATCTAAGCCAGTATCGTGGGAAAGGCGCTGACTTCTGTTTGTATGTTTGAACCAGAAATTACTCACACCCTGTTCTGTTAGCATTGCTTGACCAGCCCTATTTGATTTCCATAGCACTGTGTTTCTAAGATACAGCACACAAATTATTGGCAGTCTTACTTTGTTTGAGGGTGAATAAATCCCAAGTCGACACAACTACGCCTCAGCGTTTTTAACACTTATCTGCAGCACAACATAGCATAATATACAGGGGTTTGTGTGTGTGTGTGATCAATCCAATGGGCTTCCATCACAATTGATCAACTCAATGGGCTTCCTCACCATCTTACAGTCCAGAAAAGAAAGGGAAAACACACAGCATGAAACCATCTAAAATAGCTTTAAACAACAAGATTGTTAACTGTTGCATGATGCTTATCCCAATTCCAGTGAAAAAAGAATGGCGAAACTCCCACATATTCTAGGAACCAGGAATAAACAAACTATGATTAAATTCCTCCTAGTTTGAGGAAGTGGGAGCACTAGAGTATTTTTAGATGTTTTCCCTCAGAGATCACATCTTCCCAATGGAGCTTTCAAAGAAAACCTCTCCCCTTTGTCTTTCACCCTTAAAAACCATTTATATCACTTCATGACTGCTTACAAATTCACATGTATCCTTGTTATTCTTATTCAATTATTTCCGTATGCAATATTGGGGGGGGATTTTTTTTTTCTCATGATGGCTTGCCAATTTTAACAAAGTTTTGATGGAAGAGTAATCTTTATAGTAAATAAATAAATATGTTTTTAGGCAAAACAACCATGAGGGGAAAGTCGTAAGGACCTTTAAAAATGTATCTATATCCTTGGAATATTAATTACAACTTTCAAGATCTGCTCACATATTCTTGGATAGACTTAAGACCCTGATATGTCCATTTCCCTGAAAAGTAAGGTTGAAGCAGGTGAGAAACATGCCCTGGTGGCTGAAAAGGGGTGGTGCCTCTTCTGACATCCTACCATTTTCTCAAGTGTCGGCAGTGTAGGGCTGGGATGTAGCCACCTCATGTTTTCTGGTCTATGGGAGATTACAGATTATTTCCTAGTATGACAAAAGTATAACGTGTAGAACTGAGTTTCAGATTGGAAAAATGAAAAGAAAAACAAACAAACTGGGAGAACCGAAACTGACGCATTCTTCCATCCCTGCTGTCAGCCTAACCTACCTCACAGAGTTGTGAGGATAAAAGGTGGGAGGTAGGAAGCCATATACACTATCCTGGGCTTCTTGGGGGAAGAATCAAAGAATTGTAGTGTTGACTAGATGACCAGGGGTCATCTAGTGCATCCCCTGCAATACACAAATCTCAATACAGAGTGGGTTATAAAGGGCCTATAGGTAAGGCATGTTTCTGGCTCAGGCACTGCTGCTGTTTTTCTCTATCAATGCATTTCCTAGGCTAAGCTGATGTCCTCAGATGTTTTAGTCTAGGGGTCAGCAAACATTTTCAGCGGGGGGCCGGTCCACTGTCCCTCAGACCTTGTGGGGGGCCGGACTATATGGGGGGGGGGGGAAATGAACGAATTCCTATGCCCCACAAATAACCCAGAGATGCATTTTAAATAAAAGCACACATTCTACTCATGTAAAAACATGCTGATTCCTGGACCGTCCATGGGCTGGATTTAGGAGGCGATTGGTCCTGATCTGGCCCCTGGAACTCCTACAGACATGCAGGATGAGGCTGATAGGAGTTGTAGTCCAAAAAACATCTGGAAGGCACCAGGTGGGAGAAAGCTGCCCTGGGCCATGCATGCATGCAATTCAAGTTACAGTGACAATTTGTTGTGCTAAAGATGTGGGGATTAGTGTGTCATTTCGTCCGCGTGCACCATAACACCAGTTTGGCTACTTGCACAACTTGGAATACAAGTTTGGGTGGGAAAGACTGTGATTCTTACTTCCAGGGCTTCAATATAGGTTTGAAGTTGGCAAAATAAATTATAAAAACAATTTTCTCTTTAGGGAAAAAAAAGTTGAATGCAAGCTCTGCAATGAAAAAGGAATTCTTTTCTTATTCATTCTTTCTGAACTGGTATGAGTAACCACCATAGTCATATCCTGTACTGCTTATTGACAGGACTGAAGATAATCTGCTCCCTGTGAATAGAAAGGGCAACGCCCTTTCTAACAGAATATTAACAAACCTTTCCTTTTCCTGGGAAGGAGAAGTGATGACTCATGAAAAAGGAAAAGAGAGGATCAGGGTATCTGCTTACATTCAGCTCATATCCAGACAGTGTAAAATATATACCCTAACCATTTTTTTAAAAATCGGAATTAGAGACTTTCCATACTCTCACTCAGCAAATACCTCTGACTCCTGACAGGTACAGCTGCTTTTGCTGCAGGTCCCAGGATTCCTTAGGGGGGGGATCATGACTGTTAAAGCAGCATCACGGTGCTTTAAATGTGTAGTGCAGAGGTGGCCAGACAGATTTGGGGGTCTTTAACACTGGTGGCGCTGTGGGTTAAACCACAGAGCCTAGGACTTGCTGATCAAAAGATTGGCAGTTCGAATCCCCGCGATGGGGTGAGCTCCTGTTGCTCGGTCCCTGCTCCTGCCAACCTAGCAGTTCGAAAGCACGTCAAAGTGCAAATAGATAAATAGGTACCACTCTGGCGGGAAGGTAAACGGCATTTCCATGCGCTGCTCTGGTTCACCAGAAGTGGCTTAGTCATGCTGGCCACATGACCCAGAAGCTGTATGCTGGCTCCCTTGGCCAATAAAGCGAGATGAGCGCCGCAACCCCAGAGTCAGTCACGACTGGACCTAATGTTCAGGAGTCCCTTTTGTTGTTTAGTCATTTAGTCGTGTCCGACTCTTCATGACCCCATGGACCAGAGCACACCAGGCACTCCTGTCTTCCACTGCCTCCCACAATTTGGTCAAACTCATGCTGGTAGCTTCGAGAACACTGTCCAACCATCTTGTCCTCTGTCGTCCTCTTCTCCTTGTGCCTTCCATCTTTCCCAACATCAGGGTCTTTTCCAGGGAGTCTTCTCTTCATACACACATATGTTGAAAACAAGTGACGAAAATAATGTAGCTAGCATGCCTGCTTGCCTTCCTTTCTATATCTTGACTGGAATTTGCAAGAGGTATTGGAACCTATTCAAAAAGAAAAGGGGCCAATTTAATCTTTCTTTGAGATTTTTCAAGGCAAAACTGGCCCTGCTTCTGCTAGGCCTGCTTTAGGTCAAGAGCAGAACTCCTAGTGGGAGGGAGCTACAGCAACTGCCTTACCGCTGCTTACCAGGAGGGGGAGACATGGCTGGGGCACTGCAGGTGCACCAGGAGGAGCACTGGATTGGCTGTCCTGGTGTGGCCACTGTCTCCCCCTACTGGTAAGAGGGAATGATGCTGCTGGGAGATGAAGGCTGCTCCTCTGTCCCACCATACAAACCACTGCTGCTTTAGATGTAGGTTTTAAAGAGCTAACAAATGAAATATCTGTTAAGGAGAGATCATTTCTCCTGTGATTCAGGTAATGCCTGTGGCAAAATGGTGACTGGATAGTAACTCTTCAGATGGAGGCTCAACACGGTTGAATATTTCATTTCATTTGGCAGGATTTATATACCACCTAATCATCATAACCTTAATTTATATAACCTTTGAATCAAAAGGGATTTCCCTGTACCAGAGTTTCCCAAGTTGTAGTCAGCAGATCAAGCTTCAAAAGATCATCTGCAGCACACCTGTGAAGACCACTTACAATCTGAATTCTATAGAATACAATAACATTCAATATAAGAAATAAAAGAAGCAAGGAAAAGGCAATTAAAAATCATACAGCATCTGACACAGCACACTACAATTGCTGCAAGAGGAAGAAACTGTGTGAACTGCTGGTCTTTTTAATGGTTATTCCAAATAAAGGAATATACCGGTATTTTCTGTGGTTTCCAATTCTTTGAACTCCCTCTGCTGGACTTGAACAGATATCGCTAGCGGAAAACTAGACTTTTGAATGCTAGGCCACAAAGCACAGAACTCAAGTGGATTTAAAGTGCCGCCTCCCTAGTGCACCAAACCCACTTTCTTTCTTAAAACTGACTTTTAAACTATGATTTAGAATGGAAGGCAAGAAGCGTTGGGGGGGCACCGAATTTTGGCATCGCACAGGGTGCTGCTGGTGGAATTTGAGGCCCCAAGATCCGCCTCTGATTGTGTTTTTACGTACTGAAACCCCATTGAAAACAGTGTTATTTGCTTCCGTATGGTGCTGTGGGTTAAACCACAGAGCCTAGGACTTGCCGATCAGAAGGTCGGTGGTTCGAATCCCTGCGACGGGGTGAGCTCGGTCCCTGCTTCTGCCAACCTAGCAGTTCGAAAGCACCTCAAAGTGCAAGTAGATGAATAGGTACTGCTCCGAAGGTAAATGGTGTTTCCGTGCGCTGCTCTGGTTCGCCAGAAGTGGCTTAGTCATGCTGGCCACATGACCCAGAAGCTGTACACCGGCTCCCTCGGCCAGTAAAGCGAGATGAGCACCGCAACCCCAGAGTTGGTCACAACTGGACCTAATGGTCATGGGCACCATTACCTTTAAATATAGGAGTCAGAACATTGCTCCTTCTAGCTCACTTTTGTCTACACCTGTTATGTACTGAAGTTCTCACCCTGGGCCAGCAGGGGGATACTGTAGGTAGTTTTCACTCAGGTCCATGTCAGTTATTTTAGGCAGGAAACCCTGGGTTGTTGTTGCTACAATGTTGACAGCTGGCTGCCTATAAAAGCAGGCCGGCTGAGCTGTTTGCTGTTCAGTTTCTATTCCAGCTTACAAAATAAAGAACTGCTTTGGAGAAATCGCTGTGTCGTCTGCCATGTCTACCCACTATTCAACAACACTGATTGGCAGCAGCTCTCCAGGAACTCAGGGGCCATTTCCAGCCCTATCTGGGTATTCTGGGAATTGAGCCTGGCACCTAACACTGAGCCATGGCCCTTGGCCCTAAAATATGCACACATTGCACTCTAAATATCTCCCTTTGGAAAGCAATATTACTTTAAAGTGCTTGGCTTTGACTGCCCAAAGCATTTTTATCCATTGTATTTATTTACATAGATTAGATTATATGTGCAATATTTTTTTTTAAAAAAAAGTATGTAATAAAGGACATACATTTTAATAACATACAAGAAGGAAGGAAGGAAGACTGTACAACTGAATTAAAATTAAGCATTTGCACAAAATACAAATCCCTCAAAAGAATTTTTATTATTGGTACTGGGAGGGGGGTAGTGGTTAATCAATCAATCAATCAATCAATTAATTAATAATTTTGATTGTTTTCTTTTATTACATATAGCAATACAAATGTTTGAGAAGTGCAGAAATAAAACGACTTTGCGCTTTTGACATCATACAATGTCCACAGCTTAGAAAATCAGTTATCCTATCTTTAAAAGACATCTGAAGGCAGCCCTGTTTAGGGAAGTGTTTAATATTTAATGCTGTACTGTTTTTAACATTTGATTGGGAGCGCCCCAGAGTGGCTGGGGAAACTCAGCCAGGTGGATGGGGTATAAATTATTATTATTATTATTATTATTATTATTATTATTATTATTATTATTATTATTATTATTATTATTATTAAATACAATACAATGTCCACAACTTACAAAATAAAATGATGCAGAGCGGAGAACTGGTGGTTGCAGAAATGCATAAACAATGTTTCTGCAACGGAGCAGCCAGAATTTTAATGCGGTGTGTAACACCACCTCCATATTTTTAAGTGAAATGCTTAAGTAGAAAAGCCGTACATTTATTTCTGAGCTTCTGGCTGCCTTGGGTCGTGTTAACAGCGGCGCTAGTTGCAAAAGCTGTGCCAATGCTGCCCCCTGGTGTCCGCGGAGCGCCCTGCGATTCCCTCCCTCGCCTCGGATTTCCGGAGAGAGGCCAGTTGCGCGGCGTGGGCGGAGGGCCCCGAAAGGAAAGCGACCTCCCTTCGGATGACGCCGGAGCCTCCGGATCGACAACAAAGTTTCAACCAGGAAGTAAGTATGTAAAGCTTTCTAAAAACTTAAGTTTTCCATTCTTTCCAACCTCCTATCGAGATTTCAGCGCCGCGCAAAAAGTTTCCTAGCGTTTGTTTTGGGGGGAAAGTTTAGAAAACAAAGTGAAAGAGAAAGTCAGATTTTTAAAAGTTGCGTTTTCTGCCCGATGATCGCGCTGGGGTTCAAATGCATCTTTGCTAGATGTTTCTCTGCCCATTAAAAATGCATTAAAGCAGTATTGTATTTAAAAAGGGGAAAGGTTTCCTGAATACTGATGCCTTTAATATGACACCCTAACTTCCCGCCTTGCTCTTCCTAGGTTCCCCAGAAATGGATCCGTTTTTGGATCTGCTGAATTTATTCTCGAGGAGCCTTTCTCCAAAGGAGCTTGCCGATCTCAAGTTCCTTTGCCGGGATCGCATTGGCAAAAAAAAGCTCGAGGCCGTGCAAAGTGGCCTCGACCTATTCAACATTTTCCTGGAACAGGAAATAGTTACGAGGACCAAGGTGGAGTTCTTGGAGCACGCCTTCAAAAGCCTGCAAAGAGAAGATCTGCTGACTTTGCTCAGGCAGTTCGAAGAAGGCGCAAGTGGTGACCCGGAAGATCAGCTGGATGCACAAGAAAAACGTGGGTGGAAATGGCTTTTTTGTTTAATCGAAGGAAGTGGGCTGTGGCATATGAAAATTTGTTTCTTTATTATTGTGTTTGTAGCCTGTAAGGAGCTAAAGGTGTTTGACACCCTTACTCTGGCTTTTGACACTTGAGGTGTATATTTTCAGGACCCACCTTAGTTTTGTAATTTTAAGTTGTTTTGCACAGTTTTTAAATTTGTGTTTTAATATTGACTATGTCATTTAATTGTTGTGACTTGACCATAGGGCTTAGGGTAAATTCTTAATACTACTACTACTAATAGTAATAATAATAATAATAATAATAATAATAATAATAATAATAATAATAGTAATGCTGCCTGAAGCAGCTCAGTTCACCTTTTTGCCTTGCATAACCTTCAACTATTTGAGGGACACGGGTGGCGCTGTGGGTTAAACCACAGAGCCTAGGACTTGCCAATAAGAAGGTTGGCGGTTCAAATCCCCACGATGGGGTGAGCTCCGGTTGCTCAGTCCCTGCTCCTGCCAACCTAGCAGTTCGAAAGCATGTGCAAGTAGATAAATAGGTACCGCTCCAGCATTAATGCCATTTCCGTGCGCTGCTCTGGTTCTCCAGAAGCTGCTTAGTCATGCTGGCCACATGACCCGGAAGCTGTACGCCGGCTCCCTCGGCCAATAAAGCGAGATAGATGAGCGCCACAACCCCAGAGTTGGCCACGACTGGACCTAACGGTCAGGGGTCCCTTTACCTTTACCTTTTAACCTTCAACTTTAGCTTCATCTTGTTCAAGCTGCTATTAAAGCTGATCAGGCTGTTTTGTCTAGGGTTCTTGCTTTTAACAACTTGAAACAATTTGCTTAGCCCACTAGCCTTATTTAGGTGTTTGCACGCCTGTACACGTGAGGCCTTAGAGCAGCTTTCACCACTACAACTCCCATCAGCCCCAACCAGTTTGGCCATTTTGACTGGGGCTGATAGGAGTTGTAGTTGGAAACAACTGGAGGCCCCAAACTGGCAGAGGGAGTGAGGAGGAGGTGCATTGGCAAGCCCACCCTCCAGCGTTCCCTTGTGCATGGGCTCATATTTAGGCCCTCAGATGTTCAGCATAAAGGACTTATGGGGGCTTCTGCATGCATTTGACTGAGTGCATAAAGAAGCTTCCCTATGATTGAGAGTTCTAATAATACAGGCATTATCATGATGCTTCCAACACGCTCAGACATCCTCTCTCTTTTTTAAAAAAAGATGTTTATTAAAGTTTTCAATATTATTATTGAACACTTGAAAGTCTGAAGAGGAGCCTCTATGTAAACACTGGGGACAGGATTTGACTGTGCACCTCTGCCTCCTCCCTGCTTTGTGTGAATCCCTGAATAGGGCTAATGGCATCTGTATTCCAGAACTCCTCTTAAACTTTTTTTGCTTACAGGTATCCTGCAAGGAAAAAAGATGGTAACTCTTCAGAAACTTCCTGTGTGCTTGCAGGAAATGATGTTTGCAGGCATCGCCAAGCTGCTGATCAGTGGTGCCTGCAAAGCATTGGGCCCAGGGATTCCCAGTATTCAACAATCAGCTGATCACTGCTGACAGAAGGCAGTTAGAAACTCCTCTGAGCTATGGCCTTTTCTGAGCTTCTCAAATCTGACCAATGGGCCTGATTGTTCTCTCTCCCCCACCTCTTCACCATTAGCCAAGTTTGACAGATGAGTGAGGCTGCTCACTTGTCCATCAACTGATGTCACAATGGCAGGTGACACACACATGCAAGCCTGGTTTGAAATCAGAGTGTGTGGGGGTACAAAGTACCAGCGATCAGCTGATTGTAAAGTACTGGGAATCCCTGGGCCCGGTGCTTTGCGTGGGGTTCTGCTTGGCAATGCCTGCAAACCTCATTTCATCACAGCCAAATAACTGCATGTTCCACTCCACATCTGGCATCATGTATGATGTCAGGTGTAGGGCATGTGGGTGTGGCTTGGCCGAAAAGACCTCATGGGCCAAATGGGGAGGCCTGATGGGCTTATTTAGGCCCCCAGGCTGGAGGCTCCTTACTCCTTAAGTACAGTCAAAGGTTGGCCAGTGAACTTCTCGCTGGGTATGTAGATACCCAGAGGCCCTGCACACCTCAAGGTGAAAAATGGGGTTGGCTGGGTGGCAAATATGGGAAGTAGCACCCAGACTGGAGTCCTGTCCCATCTCTTGAGTGTTACGCCATAACCCCGAGTGTTTCACAGTAGGACAAGTAGGAGGGTCAAGACAGAGTATTCTCTGGAGTATGGCAGGAGGAGCGTTAGATGGTCCATTGTGAATTAGCAAGTTGACGCAAACTATGATTTTGTTTTTAGGTAAGCTGGACAAAGCATTTGAGATCATATGTGATCACGTTGGGAAAAACTGGAAAATGCTCATTCGAAAACTTGGCATCTCAGAAGTCAAAATCGATAGAATTGTAACCGCCAATCCATATAACATGCATGAACAAATGATGCAATCACTTCTAGAGTGGCGGAAATCAAGGGGGAAGGAAGCAAAGGTTGACGATGTAATAAAAACCCTCAAGAACTGTCATATGAAACTTGCGGCAGACTATATTGAAGAAGCTTTGCAACGGGAAACTGAACAATGAAATCAATGGGAAAAGATGACATGAAATGGAAAATTAAAGACACAGTTGAGCTGTCATTAAAAACAACAACAAATTGGTTGGGGCCTGTGGCTGCTATAGACAAACCACTTACAGAACTGCATTTGCACTTAACCTTGCTTAGTTCTTTCTCTTCTTGCTCTCCGCTTTGCTCCAAGACTGATTTATGGGTCAATCTGAGGGTCTCACCCAGCAAGCTGGGAGGTTGGCTTATGCTAGCTAGCATCATGTAGTCAGGATGTTATACATTCCCAGCACAAAAGCTGAAAAGGAGGATACACAAGCACTCCAAAACACACAGCCCATAGCAAATAGAAGCATCCGGTACTGGGATGGGAAATGGGCCAGACTGCAGGCTGGATTCCTTAATCCTCCACTCTCTGTGGGCCACCTTTGACAGGTGGAACTACCCACCAGCCAAGTCAGCTGCCATTACATAGATAGCAAGTGACTGGCACCACAACTGTAAGAGTTCACCTGAGCAGGAGCTACAATAGCCTCCTTCAAAGATGGGCTTTCAGAGCCAATCAGCTGAATTCCAGAGCAATATCGCACGTTCTCACCAATTGCTGAGCAGCGAGTAGGCTCCTACATTGGTCAGGCATATAGGGAGCCAATCCATTTCCAGAAAGAGGAAAATACCCCCATGGCATCCCAGAGCCAGTGTGGTGTAGTGGTTAAGAGTGGTAGTCTCGCAATCTGGTGAACTGGGTTCGATTCCCCGCTCCTCCACATGCAGCTGCTGGGTGACCTTGGGCTAGTTACACTTCTCTGAAGTTTCTCAGACCCACTCACCTCACAGAGTTTGTTGTAGGGGAGGAAGGGAAAGGAGAATGTTAGCCGCTTTGAGACTCCTTTGGGTAGTGATAAAGTGGGATATCAAATCCAAACTCCTCTTCTTCTCTTCCCCACTACATGCAATGTGTGGGATACCATGAAGCTCTAATCATGCAGAACAGTGGTTCTCACACCTTGTTCTCTGGGCCACACATTCAGAATAAAAATTTGCTTGCACCACACCACATTTTTATAAGAAATCCATTGGGAAACAAAAAAGAAACAACAACTAGCAGTCCTTGATTTATAACATAGAATACATGATCATGGGACATCCAGAAAGTAAAAAAAATGCAGCTACATAAGAACATGAATCATTCCCAAAATATGATGCTGGCTGTTCTTGAATCTCCCCGCCCCACTTGCCATACCCTTTAAGATCCACTGCTGTAGAGCAACCTGGGTCTCTGGTGTGAGAGGTCCCAGGTTTAGGCTGGATGTGAACTCTCACTGGGTGCAGCTGGGAAGAGTACAAACAGGCACACTGGGGAGAATGTTGTGGCAGCCAATCAGGGCGAGTTCTGCATGAGCCAGCATCCCATTTAGTGAATAGCCTGCCTCCAGGTTGGTTTTACCATCAACCATTGCCTCTCCCTGGCCCCTGCACTTCTCTCCCCATGCCATAGCGTTCACCACAGTACTCATGATCGCCTCAAGAGGGTGCCACCATCCCTTTACCCTAAACCGGAGTAGCCAATGTAGAGCCTGCCTGAGGTTGTTAGACTTCAGTTCCCATCAGCCACAGCCAGCCTGGCCAATGGTGAAGGATGATGGGAGTTGTAGTCCAGCATCTGGAGAGCCACAGGCTTCCCCATTCATGTCATTGGAGCTCCTGCTCTTGTCCAAGCTTACCGTGAACCCGGATTGCCTGTGCTGTTTGTAGCACTGTGTCACAAATTGGCTACCCAGGTGACTTTATAAGTACTTTGTGGTTGCTTCCACCAACAGAGGTCCACCATATTGTTATTTCTGTCTAAATGGAAAAACAACTATTGAATAGATTTTTTTGGGGGGGTGAGACCATAGCCATTCAGTGAACATTTGAGTGGAGTGGCAGGACTGTACCCAATGCCATCTTGCCCCTCTGTCACATACAGCGTTAGTCAGAAAGCATCCAGCATGTATACTGTTGTACGCACAAAGTTATTGATTGTCAAGGAAAGTGGTATGTCTGTACGTGTTGGGCCTCAGTCTGGGAGCTTCGGCTGGTGCACAAGGCAGCGGCTAGACTGCTGATGGGGCAGATGGACTGCTGGAGCTCGTGTATCCCCATTTGATCATTGAGATCATCCGGAAGATAGTTGTCCCCCATGTTACAGAGGCCCCACTGGCCTCGACCAGAATTCGGACATTTAAGGTTAGCCCGTCCCAAGTGGAGATTCTGCAGGCTTTCACACTTTTGACTTTCAGGCATCCCTTGAAGACTATTCTGACAGGCCTATGCAGTTGTTTAACTTTTTTTTAGTAGCCAATCATTTTAATGACTGTTCTGTTCTGTTCTGTTTTTAAGTACATAACAGTAATACAATGGTACCTTGGTTGTTGAACTCAATCTGTTCCAGGAGTCCGTTCAACTCCCGAAACAGTTCAGAAACCAAGGCGCAGCTTCCAATTGGCTGCAGGAGCTTCCTGCAATCAAGCTGAAGCCGCGCCAGACATCCAGCTTCTGAAAAACACTTGCAAACCGGAACACTTACTTCTGGGTTTGCGGTGTTGGGGAGCCTAAACGTGAGAGTACCAAGGCGTTTGAGAACCAGGGTACGACTGTAATAGATAATACGTTGGTTATATAGCCATATCCACAGTGTTCAAAATCATTTTGCACCTGGTTAAACCATAGAGCCTAGGGCTTGCCGATCAGAAGGTCGGTGGTTCAAATCCCCGTGACACAGTGAGCTCTCGTTGCTCGGTCCCTGCTCCTGCCAACCTAGCAGTTTGAAAGCACAAAGTGCAGGTAGATAAATAGTGGGAAGGTAAACGGCGTTTCCGGGCACTGCTCTGGTTCACCAGAAGCGGCCGGCTCCCTTGGCCAATAAAGCGAGATGAGCACCGCAACCCCAGAGTCGTCCGCGACTGGACCTAATGGTCAGGGGTCCCTTTACCTTATTGGCCACTTGTGACCAAGTGAAGATGCTCTGGTGGCAGGATGGCGCCTGGAGGTACATGCCTGGGGATCCTTGGGCCTGGACTGTTTTCACACACTAGCAGCACATCCCATAGAATTCTATCCATTGGATTTTATCTGCATAATCAGAATGAGTTTCAGGAACCAAAAAGCAGTATTGAAAAGTACAACTTAGGAGCCCCCTAGCCCAAAAATGGCAACTAGGCATTTCTATTTGGCAACTGTAACCCCGGTTCAAGGAGCCATTTGGCGCCTACCGTAGCTTATATATTTGAGTTTCCATCACTGCTTATCCGTGCGCCTGGTGTTTCTGCAAAGGGGACCTGCCCTTGCCCCAAGGTGCTACATTTCCTTTTCACGCTTGTGCAGCTTGAAAGATTGCCGGTTAACTGGCGCATTCTTTGTGTTTGGCACTAGGAAGGAATTGGCAGACCCTGAATCTAGCGCTGAATTTACAAAATAACGTTACAAGACTGCAACATGTAGCTGACATGCTTCCCGCTAACATCTCACACACGGCTGGCTTTGTTGCTTGTAAAATTGGCAAGTTAATACTTGACTTCAGCTGCAATAAACTTTGTCGGGGACTCTCTACCACAATTTTAATTACTATATTTCTGAGCTACGGAAAGCGAACCTCACATGAATTTCACATGAGTGCTGCGGACATTCTCAAGTACACGAGTGAAGAAGCAATCCGTGGCTTTTTCTTTGATGTTCTGCACATACAATTTTCAGTAACTGAACCGTAGCTGAACAACTTTTGGACAGAGGCGATCTGTGTAATTAAAGACTCCCATCGTACGGAAAAATGAATGAAAGTGGAACAAGCATTGTGATCTGTCATTTGTGGTGTTTAGGTGCTGAAATTGAATGCCTGGAAGGATTCCAAAAGTCAAGCACCTTATTTTTATTTTTTAAAGACTCTGAAAACTATAGTGACTGTTATGTAAAGTAGGCTTTGACTCCCCTGTTCTGAACCACCAACATCATGCAGTCAGAAAGGCCCTCAAAGGTCACAGTCACCTGCCATTGCCTGCAGTCCACTACTACACTATCCCTGATCGGTGGACATCCAGCCTCTACCACACTACAACTATAGTGAAAGCTGTGTGCTTCTGAATACCAGTTTCTGGAAACCACAGGAAGGGAGAGTAGCCTAGTGCTCAGGTCCTGCTTATGAGCTTCCCATGAACATCTGATTGGCCATTGTGAGAACAGGAAACTGGATTAGATGAGCCATTCGCCTGGTCCAGCAGGACTCTTGTGATCTTATGACCAGCCAAGGAAAAGGGGAATCCGTTGGAACTGACATACCAGTTGTCTGTGCCCAGGTCATAGCTGTCAAGCGTCCCTTATTTGGTGGGACAGTCCCTTATCCCAGCGCCATGTCCTGCTGCTGTCCCTTATTGATGATGTCCCTTAAATAAGCTACTGAAGGTAATGGGGCCCTTTCTATGTCCAGCTGTCCTTTGTCAACAACAAATTGTTGCTGGTTTTTTGTGTTGAATATATGCTATATGGTAATTTATGGACCTAATAGGTATCCCAAGCCATTTGCACACAACAAAATATGTATTGTATCAAAGTAATTGTTGATCCCTTATTTTGGCTGCTGATCCCTTATTTTCGGGGCTGCTGGTCCCTTATTTTCAAATCTATAAGTTGACAGCTATGGCCCAGGTCACGTTCCTGTATGTGCCTGTATCATTCCTAGCAAGAAGGCTGGGCGGCTTCTTTTCTTCTGGCTGGGCTTCTGTGACACTTAAAAGAAAACACGAGGCAATTCAGCAAGGGTAGTGCTAATCTTTGTTCATCTTCATGCCGGAAAACGCTGAAATTCTGCTTGATGTGTGGCTGTTCAAGAAGGAGTTATAGTAAAAATAAAATAAAATATAGCAATCTTAATAGCTCAATAGAAGGGACTTTGAGGGGGAGCTTCTCTTATAGGATTCTACTGTAGAAATTCCCTCTAATGGGTTGCCACCATATTTCCTAATTGTTAGTTACTGCTACTTACTTCTGTCGCTCAGACGCTTAAACTGCTGGCTTTCCCTGTTATTCTCTGTAAGTCACTGGGGAGAATTTCCCCTCCCCTTTTTTTTCATCCTGTTAGTGCAGCCTTTTATATAATTGAAAACAATTAACATACCTTGACTCTTTACTCATCCTGCTCCTTCCTTTTCTGAAGGCGTTTTCTCAAAGCAGAGATTTTGCTGTAAGCGAAGAACACCGGAAAGAAATCTAGGCAAGAATCCTTGTGTGTTTTGTTGCAACAGAGTTTAGAAATGACCCATTTCTAGGGGCACATCTGTTGGTTTACCTACATTCCACAAATATGTCTCTTAAGATTATTATTTTTTCTTAATATTAAAATATTATTTCCAATACTGTTGGTTGGTTGTTAGTTTGTTTGCAGCTTCGGTAGCAGCATCTCAAAAACATAGATGTGCAGTATGCCAAAACTGTTTCTCAGTGTCATTATTAAAGGTCTAGTATTCAGCCAATCTGCAGAATTCTCCTTTCTCTAAGCCAAATTTCTGTTAACTTTGACCTTGAAACAGCAGGCTATGCCTTATGTAATCCAGCCCTACACAACAGAAATTTTACTGGCATCCTTGGCAAATGTAAACTTGGTTTTTATTTATTTTTAAGAAAATCTTCTGACAGTTAGATGGTGCCTTGTACACCATTTTTTTCTGGCAACTCCTGCAGCCAAGCTGGTGCCAAACGTATTGCTCTGCTTTCCTTTGGACCACATCAGCGAGGCTGAGAGAGGAGTCTTGTCGTCTGGGCAGCCCAGGAGCTCCCTACACACTGCCTAGGCTTGCGCTCTGCAGAGGTCACTTTGGTGCTGCTAATCCAGCCTTTGACTTCACCCCCTGGAGGCACACTCCAGTGTCTCTTGAGACAGAAGGATACTAATAATAATAACAACAGCCTTTATTGGCTTTCAACAAAATATAAACAAAATGCAAAGTTTCTCCCTCTTCCCGCCCCCCCCCAAACCCCTGGAGCAGAATGTTAGATGTTGTTGTTGTTTAGTCGTTTAGTCATGTCCGACTCTTCGTGACCCCATGGACCAGAGCACGCCAGGCACTCCTGTCTTCCACTGCCTCCCGCAGTTTGGTCAGACTCATGTTAGATAGGAAATTAATAATAAATATTTAGTTCCAAGACTGCATTTGGCTTTCAGCAACTAAGGTACCATAGGAAGCTGTGGGAGAAGGACTCCACGGTCAGAGAGGAAGGCCATCTTTGTTGCCACAGGAAGGCATCTTTGTTGCCACAGGTCTCCCTACCTAGGGCATATCTGTGGAAAGTCGAATAGGTGGTACCAACAGTGGTATTCCAATAGCACAGGGGACCAAAATGGGACAATCTAGGAGTTAGGACATCAATTAACAGGTTTCTTTTTAAATACATATATATATTATTATTAATGTACAATGAAAAAAGCCATACATCAAAACTGAACAAAAAAACCCCCAAGTAGAAATAATAATAAAATCAAAAATCAAAAAAATCACAAAGCATTATAACAAAAATATCCACCTCTGGCCAGATTAAGCCAGAGGCCAATGTCTCTTCCATATTAAATGCTAACTTGCAGCTTCCCTGGGTGAAGCCAATTTCATACCCTTAAGCTTACTTTGTAAAGCTGTTTCAGAATAATCCTACTAAAAGGGAGAAGCAAATATGCTGACACAAGCTCCTTGGGGGAAACGTGGAATATAAATTAATAATCTGATTATTTGAACAAGCTACCTATTGCCTTTTGAGCTCATTCAAAGGTACTGATTTTGACCTACCAACTCTGAAGAGCAAATCATGTGTATACTCTGTATACTCAGAAGTAAGCCCCAATGACTTCAATAACAGGTAAGTGTATATAGAATCGCAGCCTAACTGCCTTTTGCCAGTGATCTCTGACTCCAACTTGAATGCTCTCTTCACATGCTCAGTGTTGTGCCTGCTTTGCTAAGCAAAGGTATTTTTAATACCTACATCACCACTTTAAATATCCCAGTAGCGTAGCGTGGGGGGTGCAGGGGGGGCTGGCCGCACCGGGCGCAACATCTGGGGGTTAGGGTTAGGGGGCGCAAATCCACAGGTTAGGGGGTGCAAATCCACAGGTTAGGGGGCGCAAATTACTTGCCTTGCCCCGGGTGCTGACAACCCACGCTAGGCCACTGAAATATCCTTTCCTTTTAAAACTCACCAATGCCAGATTTTTAATAAATAAATATTCATTTATTTATTTAGCTCGTGGTTTTCTGTTTTGAGAATGTAAGACTTCTTCATTTGGGCTGGGATTAAGGTTGGGGATTTATTTAAAATAATTTTTTTATGTATTTTGATTGATTGCCAACTTTAAAATTGATTGCTATTCACCTCAGGCATCTGGGAGACGGAAGAAGGAAATGTCAGTAACTTACAAAATCTCGGCAGCATTCATTTTAAAAGATCTTTGTAGAAAAGACTCTTTTCAGACCGTTAAAGTGAGACATTTCACTTGCTTCGATTCTCTGAATCACCCACGTGCTTCATTTTTCTTCTAGGATTTCTGCCATCGCCCTGAAATAACAACTTATCGCATGCATGACAACTGCTCATGCAGTCTTTTCACTGACTCTAATTGCAGCATCGTCTTGCACTTTTGCTGAATTTGAGCTGAGGTATTCGCGCTCTTCACAATACCTCTCCTTTCCCTGAGTGTTGCCAACAATAAATCTGAGCCTTGAAATGACTGAACTTTTCAAAACACACAATTCCTCTTGCAATGTTTGCGAGTGCATCTGAATGTGACATCCAAACGCTACGCATATACTAATGTACACTTTGTTTTGTGTATTAAAAGTACATGTTTGTGCATGTGAATACTACTGTAGATGCATGTCTACAAAAATTGGCACCAAACACTATGTGCTGTTAAGCGTAGGGTATGCCTTAAGGCTGTTTGCAGTGCTGTATATCATATTGTTAATTACACCAGATATTTCTTGGCCATAGTACCTTATTTTCATATAAACACTTTAATGAGCAATAGGCAAACTGGATTAGAATTCCCTGCATCATCTGTTCAAAGGCAAGAAAAAAAATCAATGCAATTTACACATTATTAATTTTTTAACTGATGTTAAGCTTGAAGTCTGATGATCTTTTGCAGTCTTTCCAAACCGAGACAGAGCAAAAAGTCACACTGAGGAAGAAGCCTGGAAACGTTTTTCCACCTTTTGCGTAAAGTAGAAAGTTCTGCAGAGCAATCCTATGCACATCTACCCAAAAATGGATCCCATGATGTTGTTGACATTTAATGTTTGAATTTTAATTTGCAATGTAAAATTTAATTTTTAAAAAATGACAACAAAAACGTAATAGAACATTAAACATGGGGGGGGGGATAAAAAATGGATCCCATGGAGTTCAGTGGTGTTTACAGCCAAGCAAGCACACATAGGACTGCAGCTTTACAGCGCAATGCAATCTTGCACATGTTTATTGAGCAATAATTCCTATTGTGTTCAGCAGGGCTTGTTCTATGGTAAGTACATTTAAGATTGCAGCCTGAGGATTGCTTTGTTAGTGTGATGGGAAAGCCGTTATCAGTAATGGCCAAGTAAGAACCTCTTGCATGACCAGCAGCAGAATTTGAGGGGTAAACTCAAGTCAAGGACTAAGGTTGCTGTTTACATATAATAAAGCTGTTACCTCTGATTCAGAAGTCGCAGCTTCTGGGACTCCAGCATACTGAATTAACAGTAGCATGTCTAGAGCAGGCCAATAGTGGCAACAGTAGGCAGGGGCACTACAAATATCATGTAATACAAGGGTGGGCAACTTGTGGAGTTCTGGTTGTTGCCGGACTATAACTCCCATCATCATTATCCATTGATCATGCTTGCTGGGGCTGATGGAAGTTGGGGTTTAACCCCCAATAGTAGCTATTGGGTTGTTGTTTTCATTTTTATTATGTATTTTGTGGTTTTATATCTTGATTTTATTCTGTGAACCACCCTGAGACCCCCAGGTATAGGGCGGTATATAAATGATAATAATAATAATAATAATAATAATAATAATAATAATAATAATAATAATAATTAATATCAGGCACATGGGAAATGGATGACATAACAGGTAAAATGCCTTGCTCCAGTAGCACACATGTATTGGAGAGCGAGTAAAATAGGTCTCCTTGAACAGGAACTTCCAAGGTCTAAGTTGCTTCCCAGCCAAACACAACTTAGATGTATGAAATGAGTTGATAGGACCAGCTAAGGGACTGTAGGAAAAGCCCAGTATGTAAATATTTTTAGAAGAATCTGTATCAGAATTATATCTGGTTTATATCTGATTTCATAATGGGTCTCCCTGTAGTCAAAAGTCATAACTCGGTTTTTTGGAATGATTCCCTGTTGTTTGCATTTAAGAGAAAGCAAACTGAGAGATGAAGGCAGTCACTGGGCCCAAGGCAACATTTCAAAATGCTTTGGGAAAACAGGCCTGTGATTCGTTTAGTTCCCTAGCCTCAAGGACTGGCAACAAACAAGATGGGGAATCATAGCCTTGTGAATTGCTTTGATTTGAGGAGGTGAGGTGGAACAGCCTGTTCTCTAATCCAGGGGTGGGAAGCTGGTGAATCTGAACCTAATCGTCCTTCTCTGGATCATTTGCTTGTGGACTCCCAGGCACAGAGCAACAGCAAAATAACTTTCCCCTTCTAATTAATTTACTGAAATGAAGAAAGCTAACCGGGAGTGGACTTTTTTGTGAAAGGAATATGAGCTCAGTTCAGTTCTGGTGTTGAAAACAAAGGCTCAGAATAGACTCAGAAGCACCTTATTCATTCTAACCAGATGCCTGGTTCGCATATGGCTTTGATTGATAGATCTTGGAGTTCTAATGAAAAACAAAATTGATTTGACAAGCCTGAAGTCTGCCCACCCTGGTCTGATCCAATCAAGGTGCATGTAGAAATGTTTACAGGTGGAACGTGGAACTCCCTAATGAGACTTGCCTCACAGTTTGAGACCCAGGTATGTAAATTGAATTATTATCCAGTCATATTGAAAAGCCTGTTGATGGTTTGTTTGTTCAATTTATATACTAACTAGGATTTTTTTTTTTTAAAAGCAAATATAAAAACCAAACAAACTCCAGAGAATTTCTCCAATTCACTAAATAAAACATCATCTTCAATGGAACATTACACATAAAAATCAACTACAAAAATACAAGGAAAATGTGTAGTAAACATAGCAAACAACTAAACAAAATATCCTCTAAACATCAGAAAGTAAAATATTACTAATGGAAATCTACTAAAAGCTATCAATTCCACCTTCTCCATGAACTGTGAACTACTCACAAAGTCTACTGAAGCGTCACATGAATGATCATGACATTACTAATTTAACCAGGAATAGTATGTAAAGTTGTCCTGTTTTCTTCAGTGGCTGTTAAAAGACTGAGATGAACTTCAGGGCAATGATCTGAGCCCCTCACAACTGAGCTTACGGCTTTGCTAGAGTTCTCAGTTCCAGCAGTGCATTAAAAGCATATTTAAAACTAAGTGTTGTCTTATTTTACTATTCATAACTTGGAGCATAACCACAGTTATCAAAATAGCTGCTTTCAGGACACAGTACATCTTGTTTTGGAAACATTGCCGTAGCACTACAAATAGCAGTAACCTCCCCTTTTCCCCCTTTCCTACCCAGGAAATTGGATTGGAAAATTTTGAAAATGACACAGAGATTGGAAATAATGATAGTTCTGTGTATCATGACATGGAGGCATATTCATGCCTGCGGAGGGAAATCAAAACATACATCTAAAAGAAACCTCAATGGATTAATAAGAAAGTTTCTCTAATGCACACCTCTAAAGGTTTCTCTGTTGCCTGACAGAGGCTTCTGGAATGAGCACCTTCCACATTGTCTAGGGATGAAGTTGTTACACACTTTTGTCTCTGCAATCATATGTTAAAGTAGCTGGTCTTCAGGATCCCAAATATGGTACTTGTATCTCTACACACAATGTCACTATGAATAATAGCCCTAAAATCTGTCAAAAGCGTGTTACTAGCATTTTTTAAAAAACAAACTAGCCTCTTAGGCTGGGGGAGGGGAGCTTTCTACCACGTGGGTGACTGACTACAGACTGGTGTTGACATCCGTCTGTCTCAGGAAACAATGGAGGAGTGTGCCTTTGCAGGTGAAGCCAAACTATTGGAGGTTTGAAGACACATTTTGTTGTTCATACAGAAAGGTTGGGTTATTATGTTCTTCATCTGACAGCTGGCTTGGTTTCTGTGATCTTGCTCCCTAGCCAGCATAGAAACACAAGTGGGCTGGAGCAGAAGGAACAGATTGATCTATCCCTCTCTCCTCCGCCAGCCCACTATGTTTCCATAGTGACCGGGGAGAAAGAGACTTCACTTCCTCCATAGCTAGCATGGAAACTAAGCGAGTTGGCAAAGGAAAGATGGACCACTCTATCCTTCTCTTGCCAGCCTGTTTACTCACCTGGGTGGAATTCCATGCATTCACCACTGTGGAATTCCTTGATGTCTATGATGACTAGGTGAGCTGTTCAATGCAAGGGTGGTTTGAGATGTTGCATTGGTGTGTTGTTGTAGCCAATCCTAAGCATTCATTTGTAGGGCTTGGTCATAAATTGGCCCATAAGTTTCACCAGCAATGAAGAATAAACTAATCTTGATGATCATCATTATTAATATATTTAAGTGGATAAATTATAGGCCAATTTTTAAAATTTAATTGGAAATCTACTGATACATAGAAGGGAAGTATTTATGTTATTAAGTTGCAGTTGTCTTGTTACTGCTAACAGCGCTGGTTCTTCCTTCTTCTGCTTCTTCTTCCTTCTTTCACAATGTTTACAGTGACATGTCTGTATGAGGGTCAAGTGCTGAGATCTAGCACATGCAGGGATTTCCCATGGCTGCCAGGTTAGTAGGATATGACATTTCTACCTTGCAACATATGCATTTCCTTCATGTCTTTTGTTTCATAGTCGGTTAAGGTTCACATAAATGTTCCCAGAGTGCTCATTCTCATTCTCTGATGAAGTTGTTTCTGCAACTTCAGTTGCTGTCTCTGCAAGTTTGAACCTGGCTTTAACTCTTTAAAAGGTATACCTTTCTGCTTCAGGCAACAGTTAGATAGAGCTAGCTGTTTGTTTCACACAGGTGTCATTCATGTTCATCCTTCATGTCGGATCCTGACATATTGCCATCCTTTCTTTTCTTCTTTTTTCACCCACAGTGCTGGAGGGAAAGTACAGATTTAAAGGCAATAGCTGGAACTTAGCCTTTCCAAAACAGAATTGCTATTGATCTGTCCACAACAATAATGTGAGGAAAGGAGTAAATATACAAAGTAATGTAATCGGATAAATCATTTTTGGCAGCTCATTGTGTTGGGGGCATGCTTTACCTACAAGCAAGCACATTACTACGGTCGCAAATTAGGCGGTTTGTTTTCATTGGGATACTTTCATTCTTATTATTCACAGACTGAGATCAGGGAAAAGTTGATTAGTGGTTGTTGTGTATGTTCTTGAAAGACAAGGAATGACACATAAAGGGCATGTGCCACAAGCCTTTATTATGCCAGCTGCCCTTAAACTCTTTGAGCTTCATTGAAATCAATGGGGCTAAGCTTGTTTGAGTATACTGTACATAGAACATAAGAAGAGCCCTACTGGATCAAGCCAAAGGCATCTCTAGCCCAGCACAGGCAAGGACAATGGCCAGCCAGTTGCCTGCCAGATGCCTGCAGCCACAATCTGCTCACTTGCGATACACAGCTACTGGTCTATTCTACCAGTGAAGGCAAAACATAAGCATCATGGCTAATAATGACCATTGAGAGCCTTGTCCTCCATACATTTATTTAATTCTCTTTTCAGACGACAATGGAGTGAATTTCACAATGTAACTACACTGTGGCCAAAATTGTGGAAACCTTTTGAGAAAAGTGTATTTCTGAGGTCTGATGGCTCATAACACCACTTTGTTTGGAGTAATACCATAAAATTATATATCAATGGAAAGATAATTTAATGAAGAATGTAATGCAACAAAGTAAGTTCAATTATCTGTATTCTATCAAAAGCTATCGCCAAACAACCAGAAAAAGGAAGCACAACTTGCTTAGGTTTCCTTCATTTCCATGTAGCCAATGAGCATGAGTGTTTAGAGAGCCAATCAGGGGTTTGTTGTTGTTTAGTTGTTTAGTCATGTCCGACTCTTCATGACCCCATGGACCAGAGCACGCCAGGCACTTCTGTTTTCCACTGCCTCCCGCAGTTTGGTCAAACTCATGCTGGTAGCTTCGAGAACACTATCCAGCCATCTCGTCCTCTGTTATCCCCTTCTCCTTGTACCCTCCATCTTTCCCAACATCAGGGTCTTTCCAGGGAGTCTTCTCTTCTCATGAGGTGGCCAAAGTACAGGAGTCTCAGCTTCATGATCTGTCCTTCCAGTGAGCACTCAATCTGATTTCCTTCAGAATGGATAGGTTTGATCTTCTTGCAGTCCATGGGACTTTCAAGAGTCTCCTCCAGCACCATAATTCTAAAGCATCAATTCTTCGGTGATCAGCCTTCTTTATGGTCCAGCTTTCACTTCCGTACATCACGACTGGGAAAACCATAGCTTTTACTATACGGACCTTAATCAGGGGTTATGAGCCATCAAACCTCGGAATTACACTTTCCCCAAAAGGTTTGCACAATTTTGGCCGCTAGTGTATGTCCTGTATGCATCTGAACCTGAACCTGTATGTATTTATTCAAAAGTAAATCTTATTGAGCCCCGTAGGGCTTTCTCCCATGTAAGCTGCCCCTAGTTGTTTTTTTTTAAAAAAAAGGAATTATAGGATATAAATGTATTAAATAAAAGATGAATGTCAGAAAAAAAATGAGGGAGATGGAGGTCAACTTTACAGTCAATCAGTGGGTGAACTGAGGCCAATTTTAGGCTATTTATAAGTTTACCACTCCCCACCATCAGACACCCAATGGGTGGACAGGGAAGTAGAAACCCGCCCACTTGCCACAGTCAAGGCAATAAACATTACGGCCACGTTGAAAGGTCACCACACCTTTCCCTGAAGCAGTGGCTACAACCACATGCAATGCTTGGGCTACGAACGTCATTCAGAACTTTAGAGCATTAACAACAACAAAAATCAGAACTTTTGCTGGGAAATTATCACTAAGTCGAAAGCTCCTTTTTTGGGAGGGTGAGGATCACATTTAATATAAACCAATTGCTTGCATATGTTTGCAGAATGGATACAAGAGAAATGTCCTAAGTGTGAAATATGGGTGTTCATTTTTGATAAATAATTTTAAACAGCTGTCCTTTTTCTCTTTTATCCTTATCTAACAAAAGTAACATTAACCCAGCTCAATAATATGTTAGGCTGCAATTCTATCCTCACCTTCCTTGAAATAAGTCCCATGGAGTTCAATGTGAGATATCTTTCTGAGTAGATGTGGATAGGATTGTGCTGTTAGATGCTAATCCTTAAATGGCAAAACCTGGGCAAATGAACACTGAGGCTGAAATCCTTTGCACATTTACCAGGGGGTTAAGCTCTGGTGAACACAGCAGGGCTTACACCTGAGTGACCATGAATAGGACTGTCCTACAGCTCTACTATCTTCCGAGAAAACTGAGGAGGGGGGGGTTCATGCTTCTAGAAATCTTCACTTCTATAATCAAGGGGATGGCATACATTTGAATGCACACACATAAAAATAAAAGGGCATTTCCTTAAATATATCTAGCCTCTTGTCTGTGGCTTAGCCTCAGGGTATTCTTCTGTCTCTGTAGAGGATAATCTTTCTTTTAACCTGCATCTTCTAAGGGGAAAGGCAGCATTTAGGTCACATCATTGTACGAACAAAATAAAAACGAGTGCCGTAGGCAAAAAATAAAAATAAAATACTCTCTTCCGTTGCTTCTCAAATCATTCAAGTTTGCATGCAATGGACACTTTGCAGAATACATGTTTACTCATGAGGCAAAGTCATCTAGCCCAAGGAGAGAGTGGAAATAAGGTGCTTGAAGTATGGGAGCAGAAAGGGAGAGAACTGTGCAAGCCAGCTATTTTTCCAGTAAGGGTGTAAACTGGTTAGGGTAGCTCTGAGGGAAAATGTTGGGCGATAGCAAACAAAACAGTATAGAGGGTTCATCTGAAATAATGTGAATGTACAAAATACAATATTACAATATACAATAGTGTACAATGTACAACATCACTGTACAATGTACAGTAATATTTAGCATGTATAATATATTTTGTATACAGTGCAGGGTGAGAGGTGTGAATCTCCAGATGTTGTTGACCTTGAGCTCCCATTATCTCTGACCAATGGCCATAATGGCTAGAGTGGATGGGAGCTGAAGTCCAACTTCATCTGTGGGGCAAAAAAAAAAGGGGGGGAGCAGAACCTACAGACATTAGGGATGGGAGAGAATTCACACTTCCCAAATATGTGAATCGCAACACAGAACCCAAAGTTTGCACTTTCCCAAAATTCTGAATCTGTGCTGTAGTTTCCCAACCAGAATATACTGTACGTACAGGAAAGGGTATTTTAGGGGAAAGTGCACAATAAACGTGTGTTAATGAAAAATATACATATTATATTGAGGAAAACTGCTTTAAACAAAATCACATGCAGTACAACATTGTCTCTATTAAGAGACATGTGAATGAAAATGTGTGCAGATTTTTCATTTGGACTTCTTTTTTTAAATGCTAGCCAGTGTAGAAATGGGGTGAACTTAAGATTGGCAAAGAAAGAAACTAAGAGGAACCGAAATGAACACACCAGTGTGGTGTAGTGATTAAGAGCGGTGGACTCGTAATCTGGTGAACTGGGTTCGTGTCTCCAGTCCTCCACATGCAGCTGCTGGGTGACCTTGGGCCAGTCACACTTCTCTCAGCCCCACTCACCTCACAGAGTGTTTGTTGTGGGGGAGGAAGGGAAAGGAGAATGTTAGCTGCTTTGAGACTCTTTTGGGTAGTGATAAAGCGGGATATCAAATCCAAACTCTTTTTCTTCTTCCCTAGCAGAGAGTACAGTAATAGCTATAGATCAGTATTGTTATTTTCATATTTGGGGTGGGGGGGGGGGACAAACTGAGAGATTAGTGACTTGCTAATGGCTACCTATAAGGCAATCTCTATATAGGGGTTAGCCCAGCTCATTGCATATACTGTTAGCTGCCATACTATATTTTTCATGTATACTGACACAAAATAAGCCTACTTAAGAACCTAGATTAATATCAGAATTAAAACTCTGCTTCTGTCAAGAGCTTGTCCTCATATGCCATTACTGTCAAGAGGAAAGAAAACAGGTGTGTGTGTTTAAAAAGGAAGAAGCAAAAACGCTAACCCCTTTTCCTAAGCTTTAGGCTCTAACATGTCAACAGCTAAAGAAAAGGAGCTTTTGTATCCTTCAGTTCATTTGAACTTGATTCTATGATTGGGTTTTTGTCTTAGATATTTATCCAATGGACCTTGGATGAGTCATCCCGTGCTGATGATTTGCTGTCAGTGACATAGAATGGGGTTACATGTGATTGCAGCTAAAAATATCATATTATCTTATAAACCGTATACAAAGTACAATCTGTATACAAGTGCAATCTGTTAATGAACTTGCACAGCAGAAATGAGAACAATAACAAAACATGGTAAAACCTCTTATCAGCCAGGAAGCTATTACGAAGGCATCCTTCTTTGTATTGTGTAATACCACCAAAGAGAGAGGGTGGGTTTTTCCCGCTCTTTCAAAAGATTAAGTGAAATAACCTGTTCTTAAACTGCCTTTCTGAAATGCTGAGCAGATTCAAAGCATAAAGTAATCATTCCATGCATGAGTCCCTATAATGATCCTCTGAGCACCTCTGGAAATATTCCCCTTATTCCAAGAGTGTTACAACAACAACCCTCAGGAGTAGGTGGAAGGCAGATTGGGATGTACTAAGTGAGTTGCAGTAGATTGGCAAGGGCTTCCCATTTGTCTAACAATTGGAATAGTTAAAAGGTTCCCTTCACCCCTCCATTTCTAAAATAGGCTACTGAAATAAAGAAAGCTTGGGAAGACACCAGAAGTGGATGTTTTCTCTGGCATGAGCAAATAGTTAGATACATCCTATCCTTTTTTTAAATGTATTTTTTTTATTAAAGATTTCTTGGTGAACAAAAGTATGTGCAATGTCTCTTTATTCAAGTTACATTTTCTACAGATCAATTTCATTTGTTGAGACATTAGTATTACATTAGAAGAAAAGCGGGGAAGAGGGGGTCATGGTGAGTGGGGTTGGGGTCAGGTGGCAATGTTTCTATTTTACTTAACGTATGTGTGAGATCCTATCCTTTTTTTCTTTTTAAAAAGGATTTTATTTATGCTTTTCAAATTTATACATTTCATTAATTTTACATTCATTTTAACATTTCAAAGTTTAACTTTCTTCCTCCTCTTTCTGCGGATCCTTAAATTTATTACTTAACATTTTCTGCATATCGAAATTCATTTACTTTACTCATTTAATTATCTACTTTAAATATATACTTTTATGAAACTGCAGGCTATTACAATAATCCTGCCAATGTTTTTCACTGTTTGCAATTTATCTGTAAATATTCAATAAACCACTTACATTCTTTTATAAAAAGTTTTTTATCTTGATTTATTCTTCCGGTAAGTTTTGCCATTTCTGCATATTCCATAAGTTTTTGTTTCCATTCTTCCTTTGCTGGGACTTCTGCTTCTTTCTTTTTTGGGTGTGTAGCATTCTTGCTGCTGTAGTAGCATACATAAATAAATTTCTATACAATTTAAGTAGTTCTGTCACTATAATTCCCTAAAGGAAAGCTTCTGGGTGTGTGTGTGTTTTTTTTTTTTTACAAAGGTTATCTTGAACATCCTTTTCAATTCATTATATATCATTTCCCAGTAAGCTTTAACCTTACTACAAGACCACCATATATATAAATAGAACCTTCTTTCTCTTTACATTCCCAACACTTGTTTGATTTAGATTTATACATTTTTGCCAATTGACTCAGTGTTAGATACCAACGATATATCATTTTCATATAATTTTCTCTTAAACCACAACATGCTGTAAATTTTATATCCATGTTCCACAACTGTTCCATTGCTTGCATGGAAGCATGAGATATATCCTATCCTTAATCCTTAGGGCATGTCCACTCTCTTGTGCCTGGCTCTGGATAGTGGGTCTCAGGGTTCAAGTAAACAATAGTGAAAGCAGATCTCACAAGTCTAATACCTGTGTACCCCCGACCTATCCCTTCCTACTTCATTCACACAAAAGACAGGCAGCATTTCCAGGATCTGTCTGCTTCCATTGAGCTGTTGTAGTTGTGGTATCTGATGCCTAGGAAGGAGGTACCACTGCCTGCCTGTTCACATCTGCCCAAGCATCTACAGCTGAAAACAGTACAGTGGTAACTCGGGTTAAGAACCTCATTCGTTCTGGCGGTCCCTTCTTAACCTGAAGCTGTTCTTAAGAAAGTAGGGGGTCCGAGGATTGGCTTTTGAGAAAGAGGGGGTCCTCTGTAATCAGCTAATTGGGAACCTCTGCTCTAGGTAGTAATAACTCTTTGTGTTCTTGTTTGAATGTACTATACAGTGGTACCTCAGGTTAAGAACTTAATTTGTTCTGGAGGTCCATTCTTAAGCTGAAGCTGTTCTTAACCTGAGGTACCACTTTTGCTAATGGAGCCTCCCGCTGCCACCACCACACGATTTCTGTTCTCATCCTGAAGCAAAGTTCTTAACCCGAGGTACTATTTCTGGGTTAGCAGAGTCTGAAACCTGAAGCGTCTGTAACCCGAAGCGTCTGTAACCCGAGGTACCACTGCAGTTGGGCCAGGATGCACAGCTCCTTGAAGGCCAAAAGACTTCAAGAGGCTACTGTGCAGAACCTTTCATAGCCCCATGGCAGTTTCTTTCCCAACAACAGGCCATTGTTATGTCCTGCTGCTGTCTACTGGCTGATGCAATACAGTGGTACCTCGGGTTAAGTACTTAATTCGTTCCGGAGGTCCGTACTTAACCTGAAACTGTTCTTAACCTGAAGCACCACTTTAGCTAATGGGGCCTCCTGCTGCCGCTGTGCCACCGGAGCACGATTTCTGTCCTCATCCTGAAGCAAAGTTCTTAACCTGAAGCACTATTTCTGGGTTAGTGGAGTCTGTAACCTGAAGCGTATGTAACCCAAGGTACCACTGTATCCCTAATAGGCATTTATAAAGTATACACAAAGTACTTAGTATATTTACATTCATTTATTTTTTGTGCTAGGACATAGTAAATGCCATGTCCACGTGACCACTGTTGCATGGGCAGCTGTTGCGCACCAAGTCAGAGCACTGGCGCATCTAGCTCAGCACTGAGTGGCAGCAGCTCTCCAGGGCTTTGGCAGGAGTGTTTCCCTACCCTATTCAGAGATGTGGGAGATTGAACCTGGAACCTTCAGTGTGCAAGGCATGCGCCGCCCCATGAGAGTAACATTACATTAATACGGTATGTATGGACTTTTGCACTGAGCTACTGCACCATCTCTGGAGCTTCGACTGGCTTCTGTCCAGCAGAATGCTGCAGTGTTATAGGAAAATGTAGGGATTACGGCACAGTATGGCCTTGAAGTTTGTCAGGAGAATCTTCTGGTCCAGATACAAAAGGAAAATAGCCCGAAGACACACCGGAATGAGTCATGCATGAAATGATAAAAGCTGTCTCACATCTGTCTCACATAGAGGAATTATTTTTACCCATTTAGGACCTACTTTTAGCAATTGTTAAGTACAAAGAAACTTGTGCAGTGCACAAACCCTAGACCATGGGCAAGGCAGCAGAAAGCCAGTGCACCAGAACAAAATGTAAGGAGAAAATCTTACTGTGATCTCAGTCATTGCTACTCGAGCTCAGCTCATGACAGCGATCAATTATAATCCACAAATCCTCTCAGCCATGTGAGAAACCAGCTATCCACTTCCCTCTGGTATTTATAAACATTTCTTTCTTTCACATAGTGCTTTATCTTTTTATTCATTACATTTCATTTTTCAATTTCCAGTTAAGTGTTTTGAGGTCTAAATGGCATTTTTAACAGATCCACCCACCCACCTATGTAGCTTAAGTTTAATCACAGGTAAGAGTTACATTAGGGCATGGGAATGAGGATGTGGATAATACACCAATCAACTTTGCATATTATTCACATCCTCATACAGCACCCACCTGTAAGCAAACTTAAACACGTGCAAGGGACAGAGGAAATTGCATATGGCTACCCTATTTATGCATGCCTGCACTTCCTTCCCATTCCTCTGTGTGCCACAAAAATAATTTTAAGTTATAAGCTCCTCTTGTACTCTATAAAATGCCACGAGCCCTGATGGTGCTATCAGTGCAAATGCTGAAAGAAAAGAACCATGTAGAATTCACTTTGTTTCTTCCTCTGACAAATTCATTTACGATTCATTAAGCCCACCAGAGGAGCTCCTTCATACATGCAGATATTCTAATATACACACGCACTAACTTACATTTCCCCACCTACAATATCAGAGCAGCTCCTATATCAGAGCAGCTCCAAATGCACATCTCCCAATGAACACAATTCAAGAGCAGGCTATGATCTTCATAGGGGATGTGAAGTTGGAGCTGCTGTGGTCTATAGTCAATAGGCTCATTTCTGTGAGCAACGAGGACGCAACTAACTTTGGATCAATCTCGTAGTGTGTCTCCAATCAGCTGGGCAACATAATACCTGTTATTTGCCAAAAGGAATTTCAACTGGAACTGTGACAAAAGCCTTTCTTTATATACTTCGGTAATCGTGTGTCCTGCTGTTTCCTGTATGTTTCCTTTCTGGTTTTCAGGACATCCGACAGCTCCTTATTCATCCAGCTGGTTCTCTTATGAGCCCTTCTTATCTTTCCTTTGCATCAGAGCAGCCTGAAGTTATGCATCTGATAAAATCTCCTTCTAGAGCAACTATCAGTTTAGACATGTTTCCCTCTTAGTTGTTGGGTTATTGTTTTTTTAAAAAAAATACTATGGGGCATGAACATCTCTGCAAAGCCCCAGTTGAAATCTTCTGGGGTTTTTGGGTCTTTTTTGTATAACGCTCTTTACTCTGCCGCCTTCAACTTTTATTAATGTGGGTAGTTCCATTTTAATGTGTCATATCAAAACCAAACCAATATATCCATCCACTTTCCTTCCTTTCTAGGTGTCCTATTCAAAACTGTCTTTTAGGAATGTGTGAAGAACCTAGGGCACCATGGACATAATCCAGCAAGTTAATTTACATACATTCAAAAATGAAGGATACATTTGGATTTTTTAGAATGCCGTAAGGACTGCTTCCCCTGGATAGTTTTCTCTCCTCCCTTTCACAGAGAGAAAAAGTGTGTGCATCACACACATTTTGTGCTTTTTCCTATGAGGTCTGGTAAATGTCATATCCAGTAGAATTCAGATAGCTCCTCTTGAAATTGAAGAATTTTAGACACTCCCCACAACCATCAAATTAGAACTTACACATGAATCTTCATTATTTTTCCACTGGCAAAAAAACCATCCACAAATGATCCCTTTTAAAAAATATATATATGAGAAGCAAAAGAATCTATTAGTGGTATACAGCTAATGTTTACTCAGAGTAGACCCATAGAAATAAATGAACATTACTGAGTTAGGCCCATTACTTTCAATGGATCTACTTTGAGTGTAGCTCAGTGGAATACCACCTCATGTTTTTGTGCCATACCAAATCTGTGATCTGTATGGTTCAGTCAATGGAAACAGATGTAAGATGTGATTTGATGGCGGGGGTGGGTGGTGGGTAACTGTTAAAATATCGTGCAATTTCAACAGCATCCATTTTTCTAATGCCTTCTCACTCTCTGGCACTCTCTCCATCTCTAGCCTGACTCCTGCAGTGTTTTGGAGGGAGGTGACTAAAAATCAGTCCTCCTGTCAGGGAAATATCTCCTTACTCACCCAGTGTTAAGATATTCCACCCTCTCCTTCTTTAGCTGAGTTTGTTTTTTCATTCAGTGAAGTAAACAGCTCACGTATATACATGAAACCAAGCCTTAACAGTAGAAAATGTAACTGATGACCTGAAGGAAGGGGCTGATTCTAGAGTACAGCATTAAAGCCCCACACCCTAGAGGCCAGGTATTCCATTAATCAAATTAGCCTTTAGTGCTTTTCCTATATGCAGCACCGACATGCTCACCGCTGGTCCTTCCAATCTTCTTCCCTTGCAGTCTCCCAGATTGTTCCTCTTTCCCACCCACTCTCAATTCATCTGTGCAGGGGCCAGTCCGAGTTGTGGAAAGTGCATGGAGCTAGAAGAGGAAGTGGGAAGAACAGCATTGCTCTTCTGAGTTCCTCCTTTGGTTCTCTGTACATTTCATGGGGGCAATAACTGACGTCACATGACAAAGGAGGCAATGCAGGGTGGGGTTTATGGGTATCAGGGGACTCCTCAAGGGCACCGTGTTGGTGACATCAGTATGAAGAATGACCATTTCCCCAGGTGGTGCGAATAGGATATTCTTGACATCTTTCTGCTCATTTATCTCAGTGGCTTTCAAATAATCCACTCTTATAAAACCCTTTCCATAGCAACTTCTCTGTTTTATGGACGCCAGCTCCAGAATGTTGTTGTTTGCGGGGGGCGCCTTGGGCTGTCAACAGAAAAACTTTGTCTCACTGTGGAAAGGCCACTAGTACTATTTTCTCACTGCTCTCTGTGAGAAGTGATTGCTGCAAAGAAGAGCTCCTGCTTGTGTGCCGTTTCCTCTTCTTTGGGGCAGTGATGGGAACTTGGTTTCACTGCCATCCAGAGATGGAGGCAGATAGGTCAGACAATCAAATGAGTATGTCCGTCTCACATGCTCTTTAAACCTATGAATGCTCCTATGATGCACGTGTGAAGGTCTCTTTTTCCTTTTACAATTGTCCTTTCATGAAATACTGTAGGTAAAGAATAATGTTTCTAGAAAGTTTCTCAAATGCGAAGGCACAGAAAAATATTGGCATCTGAGATGAGGTACTGCTGTGCTGTCCTCCTGGCTTTGACAGTGCTGTAGCTTCTCCCTGGGGCTGGGGCAAGATGGGGCAGCAGAAATACTGGGGGTGGCGGCAGCCTCAAGCGCAGTGTGTGCTTGGTTGTGGCATGTGTGCAGTGCCTCAACAGTTTATTTGGTTTGTATGTGTACCCATGGGCCCAAGAAACTACTGGTTGGAGTAAAAAGGTAAAGGTAAAGGACCCCTGGACAGTTAAGTCCAGTCAAAGGCGTGCTCATCTTGCTTTCAGGCTGAGGGAGCTGGTGTTTATCCACAGAAAATTTCTGGGTCATGTGGCCAGCATGACTAAACCGCTTTTGGCACAATGAAACACCCCGATGGAAACCGGAATGCACGAAAACACCGTCCGTTTACCTTTCTGTCACAGCAGTACCTATTTATCTACTTACACTGGTGCACTTTCGAACTGCTAGGTTGATAGGAGCTGGGACAGAGCAACAGGAGCTCACCCCATCGTGGGGATTCGAACCACTGACCTTCTGATCGGCAAGTCCAAGAGGCTCAGTGTGTTGGAGTACAACACACAGGCCAACCCCATGCATATTTATTCAGAAATGTCACTAAATTCAGTAGCCTTTACTTCCGCTTCCAGTGGAGGAATGCCTAATGGTTAATTCTGAATTCTTCCTAGATTGTTGTAAATGCACGTGTAACAGCTGCAGACGTGACATATTAAAATCCAGGATCCAAGAAACCGACCCCCGGCCCAAGGAACACGACAGAAACAGAAGCAGCTGAGCATTGCTCACTGTGTAACTCATTAACCGGGGCAGTTCCCTTCCCCCACCCTCTTCACCCTTCACAAAAATGTTAATCCCCTGCAGCTAAGCCCTCAGAAACCCCTGCGAGGAGGTATGTTTTCTTTTCCATCCTTGTACCAGATGCCTGCCAGCAGTCCCTCCTCCTCCCCACCCCCGGGGCCGGCCTTGCGCCTCCAGCTCACAAGGGGAAGAACACTGCTGGCAGGGCGAGAGGGCAGATCTCCACCAGCGAATGGCAAGAGGCAACGGAAAGCAGCCCCAGAGCCCCCCAGGTGATGATGGCAGGGTGAAGAGGCAGCGCAGCCTTACGCCCCTTCATTTAGGAAGCAAGACAGCACTGCGCTCCACGGGGCTTACTCGCGGGTAAACGTGCCCAGGAGTTGCAGCCTTGGTCTCCCCTTCCCCCCGCGGGAGAGAGAAGTTCTCCTCCCCAATCCCACTTGTAGCCCTCATAAACATCCTTCACAACAGTACAAAAGCGCGTGATTTGATCCCCATCGCGGGGCTCCCCGCGGCGGAGTCTCGAACCCGGAGCCCCGAGCCTCCGGGGCGGGAAAGAAGGACGCGAGGCAGCGGCCCAGTCCTTGACGCGCGGTGCATTGTGGGCCACGCACTGTTGTGTGCAGGAGCCGCGGAGGCTGCCGGGAGCGGCGGGAGGCGGCGACGAAACTCTGAACGGCGGCGGCGGCGGGGAGCAGGAGGAGGAGGCGGCGGCGGCGGCTGAGGGCCCGGCTTGGACGGCAGCAGCGGCGGCCGGACTCGCTCAGCTTCTCCTCGGCTCCACCAGCGGGACCCTACCGGGCCAGGGGCCGCCGCCGCGGGACGGAGGAGCGCCGAGAGAGCAGCAGCAGCGCCGCCGCCGTGGCCACCTCGGATGCGGAGGTGGCGGCAGGAGGAGGCGGAGCGACCTGCGGGTGGGAAGGCCGGGCTCGAGGGTGAGGGGCGCTCGCCTCTCTCCGCCGAGGCCTCCGGGGAAGGGAAGCGAAGCCCCACCTTCCTGCCCCCTCTTCTTCCTCCTGGTGAGGGGGGAACCTCCGAGGAGAAGCAGCTCAACTTCGGACTCCCCCCACCCACTCCCAACTTTTCAGCCGCTTCTGCGTTTTATTGGTTCCTCCATCCAATTTCTACACTTTGGGGTGGGGATTAAGGATTAGGGCCGCTCCCCCCGTTTTTTTTTAACTTCCAAGGAAGATGCCCAGAAAGGCTTCTGCGCCCCCTTGAAGCTTCCCCACCGCACCCACCGCCGCCTCTCTCTGAAAGAAAACAACCAACAACCCGCTTAAGAGGAATTATAAATGCGGGACAAGAGACCCGAGAAGGAAAAGTTCCTGCGCTGCCTAACGAGAGGCGGATTGGAGCAGCGCCCTCCCAGCTCCTGCGGGAATAGAGAAGTTCTCCCAACTTTTTTTGTATCTTCGGGTTTTTTTAAGTAGCGCCATCGTGACCTAAAGTGAGCTTTGTATACTGTGCACTGTTGATTGATTGTCGGCCTAGAAGCACTGAAAACAGTTGGCCCTCTTTTTTTGGCCACACGCTTCTCCTAACCTGGCTTTTTTTGTAAGCCAGGATTAGATAGGAAGGGAGCTTGCTTGAAGACTGGGTTGTTCCGTGTCTGTTTCTTTACCCCAGAGGACGATACTATCTTGCTGCTGCTGCTGCTGCTCCTGTTGGACCATCTCCTTTTCCAAGCAAGATTATTTATCCTCTTGTTTGCGGTTCAAGGATTATTTAATGAATGGATTTTGTAGTCAAGCTGGACGGCTGCTCTACCATTTGAAATGTTTTTGGAAATCATGCCGAGTTGCTGAAAAGAGCTGATATTGCTGGAAAATTTTAGCCTCTGGCAAAGCCTTTTTTGTTCACCGACCAAGGTAAATGAAACAATGGAAGCTTATAAATTATTTTAGTTAGCAGCTATAAAACATGAAATAACTAAGAGAAAAGTAACTACATACATTCCACTTTGATTATGTTGATTAATGCCTAAGAATTATAAATGAAGTTTTTCATTATATTATATAATCATAAACGTATGAGGAGTGGAATTGGTCCCATTGCATGGCCCTTGAGAAAATTGCTTGCTTATGTTTAGCTCAGTCTTTATGAACATCTAAGGAGGGATAAAGGACTTTATTAGATGAACTGCTTAATTTGGTTGGCTTTAGCAGAAGGTTAGCTGTTCAGTTTTGTCAGGGAACAGACACATTAACTCAGTTTTTTTGTACTTTTTGTAATGCTGTACTGAAGTGTATATGTCCACATACATATTAAAACTTAAAGAGCTATACAGTCACTATTATTAAAATAGTTTAACATGTGCTTTGATGCTTTTGTATTTTGTTCCCATGGTGGCTTTTTGTGATGCATTGTAGGGTCTAGTGATGCTGTATTGCTGTTAGTGCTTTGATCTTCTGCTTGTTCATGAGGTTGCTTTTTGTGTTGTACTTCCTAAGAGCCTGCCTGCTTATTAATTGATGGCGGCATCCAACTGCAAAAAGGCTCTAATGCTACTAATGGCAACAAATTTCTGTAATGGAGATTGTTCAGCTACAATAATAAGCTCATGTAGACAGTAAAACCTAGCTAGCTTTCATGAGGGCAGAGGGCAGTTTTAAGAACCTGGGGGTACCTATTTTTCCATATAATTGATTGTAGTTCTACTGTAGATCTTTGATTTTATATGCATCATAAGCTTGCTTTTAAGTTTTGTACCAGTTACAGGATAGGATGCAAGTTCTTTAAATCATTGCATTTACATTGCTTAATAACTACTGCCTGTGGTTCTATACTTGCAATGCAGATTAGATTTCCTTATCTCACCCACAAATATGTGGGTGATTCACCCCTTTGCCTCTAATAACTTCAACAGGATAAAGTGTGTTGAACAATTGTGCTAAGTGAATCTGAGGACTTGAAAGGCATTTGGTTTTGTCAGGTTATAGGTAATGTAGCATAAGAATCTTGTTAGGAGTAGCAAGTTAGAAAATGAGGTATTGTGTTAGCAGTTAGTGCTAGTAATGCATATTTGTTTTATACTTAGCTCATAAACGTCATTTGACGTGACAGTTGTAAAGACACTGCTAACAAACCTCCACTGCTACATTCAGATAAGTTAAAGAGGTTGTGGGGTACTTTATGTCATTGGGGAAGACCATTGCACATAAAAGCTCTGTTACTCTGGATTTGTATTTTTTGCCATGTTAATGGTATAACTAAATAAGTCTTACATTTCATTTCAAGATGATGTGCGAGGTGATGCCAACTATCAGTGAGGCAGAGATTCCCTCAGGGGGAAGTGGAAGCCATGGTTCAGGTTCCCCCCTACAGTCGGATGCTGATTCCCATTTCGAGCAATTAATGGTATCCATGTTGGAGGAACGAGATCGCCTTTTGGACACACTGCGAGAGACTCAAGAGACACTAGCGTTAACACAGGGTAAACTACATGAAGTTGGTCATGAAAGGGATTCTCTACAACGACAGCTTAATACTGCACTGCCACAGGTATGTATTTTTAATATATATATATATATATATATACTCACAAACAAACAAAAAGCAAACTTTGATATCATTAAACTTTAGAACACTGTCTTCAGGAATTAATATGTGAGTTAAATGAAACACTTTAAAGAGCCCATAGCATGATTTTTTCCCTTTGCTTAGTGATATAATATAGGAAATATGAGACAAAAAGTTTAATGTGAGCAGGAAAACATTGAAGGTTGCTTCATACTGCACTGTTGTTGCAGGATAGACTCTCAGAACCTTGCAAATTTAGCTTTACGTGGCTTTTTAGCTTTTTTAGAAGTAACAGTTTGTAATCAAGGTGGCCAGCAAGATTTCTAAGGCTAGAATAAGCAAACCTTTCGTGTAAGGTTTGTAGTAGTGTAAGTAGAGTGGTGGTGGTGTTGTAGTGTAAATTGACAGAATTGATTGGCATTAAAGGTGAATTGCTTTACTCTTAAAGATATCTAGGGTTCATCTTTAGAGAGGTGGAATTAAGCACATATAGAATCTGAGCAGCAACTGGAGGGATTATACATTTTAAAAAAACTACAATTCTGGTTGTGCCCCTATTATTTCTTAGGAGGGGAGAGAGTGGTAGAGGGAGAATCTAGAGGTGTCAAACATAGTGAACCACTGTTCTTCTCCATATTAAGAAATTGTCATCTTGATCATTCTCTGTGCCAGGAGAGAGCTGTAGCAGTAGTCATAGTTTGCAGTCAGGTTTCTATAGATCAGAAAACAAGCACATTATGGCCCCACCCCTGCACCCTTTGTGTCCTTTTCTCCTGTCAGAGGCTGGACTATCCTATTAACAGCAGCTGCCAGACACTATCTGTTAGGCTCTCTAGCAAAATAGCGAGCCACTCAAGTGCTAGGGTATCCCTTTCTTTCTCCTGATAAAGAAAAAGCCCAACCTACCTGTAGGAGTTACTGGTCCCAGGATATGTGAGCGTCAGAGCTCAGTGGGGTTTTGGATCAAGTCTGTAGTCACCAGATGTAGTTGACTCAGTCAGTTGCTGGCATAAAATAAATTTAAGACTTCTGTAGTATAGAATCTCTCCAGTTAATGCCAGGAGAAATAGCAGCAGATGATTGATCTTTAATAAAAAGGTAAAGGACCCCTGACATGTCAAGTCCAGTCGCGAACGCCTCTGGGGTTGCAGCACTCATCTCATTTTACTAGCTGAGGGAGCCGACGTTTGTCTCCAGACAGTTTTTCCGGGTCATGTGGCAAGCTGCTTCTGGCGAAACCAGAAACGCCGTTTATCTACTTGCACTTTGACGTGCTTTCGAACTGCTAGGTTGGCAGGAGCTGGGACCGAACAATGGGAGCTCACCCTGTTGCGGGGATTCGAACCATAGAGTACATGCAAAAGGTCCCATATTCAGTCCCGGTATCTCCAGGTAGTACAAGGAGAAACTCTTGTCTGAAACCATGGAGAGCCACTGGCAGTTACTGTCAACAATACTACGCTAGATGGATGAGTTTTCGGGTGGGACCCCTAAATGGCTTGTGATCCAACAACCTAAACAGTGAGCCTCTGCTAATATCAACTGATCTCAGGCCCTATGATTGGCAGGGGAGGCAGGAAATGGTAATAGCTCTCCATGGTTTCAGGTAAGGGTCTCTCTCAGTTCTACCTGGAGATACTTGGGATTGAACCTGGGATCTTTTGCATGGAAAGCGTGTTCTCTTCTCTATTGCTGAGCTATAGCCCTTCCCATTAAAAAGCTTCTTATGTTCCTTTCTTAACTGAACCATCATACATCCTTCTGAGATTTGGAGCTGGTTAACTACTTGTTGCCCTTGTGCTGCTTCAGTATTAAGTCTCCTCAGATTATTTGGTGTGTGTTTTTTTAAGCTGCCACTTAAATACTGACATATGTGTTGAGCTTTAATGGAATGCAGAGTCTGCAGAGAAAAGCTCCTTATTTTGGCTGTAGTCTTAAATGAGAACACAATGCATTTGTTATATATAATTGTTAGAAGAGGATATTTAAGGCTTTCTCTCCCACAGGGATATGTTTGGGGGGGGGGGAGAGGGGGGAGGGTGTATCAGTTTAAGAAGTTACTTTGGAGACTGCCAGAGGAGAGAAACAATAGGATTTTATTTTTGTTTGTATATGTGTAAATAAAGAAGCAAGTAGCCCAACTATAGCCAGCCTCTTGTCAAGTATGCTACAAGTTGATTCCACTGCATAAGACAATACCTCTCTAATAATTGGCATGAGATTACAGTAATATGTTTAACAAACAGTCTTGTGGCACCTTAAAGATGAAGTAATTTATTCTGACATAAGTTTTTGTGGACTTATTTGTCTTAAAGATGCAACAGGACTCTGTTTTTGTTTTAAGAGACTAACACTTGTACTCCACTGGACAGGGAACAAATTATACATCAATACGATCTAAAATAATCAGCACTCAAAAACACCACAAGAAAAGCAAGAAAACAGAAATATTTTTTCCTTATGTTGGGTCAGATCAGAAAGTAATTAGTCCCTTTAGATCAGTGTAACAAAGGGTCTCAAATCCAGTTTCACTGATGCTAACTAAATACTGAAAATTGAACCTAGAGCCTGATTATATTCAAAGCCTGAACATGGTGAAGCCACCTGGCATTCTTGCTTGAGGTAGAGATTGTTAGAACAACTTTATTTAAAGCAGAGATGGGGAACCTGAGGCTCTCCAGATACTGGGTTGCAACTATGTGTCATCCCTGACCATTGGTCATGCTGGCAAGGGCAAATGGAGTTGGAGTCCATTAACATATAGACAACCTCAGGTTCCTCATCCCTAGTGTAGGGATAACTTTCATAAATAAATAGCATTACACTGAGAATTTTGATATATTGTTTGCTAGACTCTAGCATTTGGACTTCTTTGGATGTGCATATGGTTGGCTTAATGAAAGTTGAAGATTTAGAGAGGCAATCATATTGGTTCCTCCCTCCTTCAGAGGGAGTGTAACCCCATCAAGAGCAGGCAACCTACTATCCGTCCAGTCTAGGGAACCACGCACTGACAGTGCCTCAGTCTGAAAGGCAAGCATGGAAATGCTTCTCCAGACTAATTTGTGGCCATTCTTTTCAAAACTTATTCTTAAAGCCAGTATTAGAAACTGAGTTATGAAACCTAGGAGCTAAATGGCACCTTAAACCTAGGTTATGGGTGCAACAACGGAATGTCTAGGCGCACTTTTTATAACAAGAATACAAAGCTGAAAATGAATGAACTGCAACTAAAATCTTATATTCATTTCCCATATGGTCTAGTCCTCATCTGAAGACTTCAAAAAACTAATAATAATAATAATAATAATAATAATAATAATAATAATAATAAATTTATTTATATTCCACCCTCCCCAGGTGAAGCCAGGCTCAGAGCGGCTGACAACAGTAAAAGTAATACAGCATTCTAAAACCAATTCATTCTAAAATCAATTCAAAATCAAATTAATGGCAACCATTGGGCTAGAGTTTTATGAGGATTACCAAAGGAGGGGGTCAGGCTGTGCTTTGGCCAAAGGCCTGGTGGAACAGCTCTGTCTTGCAGGCCCTGTGGAAAGATGTCAAGTCCTGCAGGGCCCTAGTCTCTTGTGACAGAGTGTTCCACCAGATTGGGGCCACAGCCGAAAAAGCCCTGGCTCTGGTTGAGGCCAGCCTAACCTCCCTGTGGCCTGGGACCTCCAATATGTTTTTGTTTGAAGACCGTAAGGTCCTCCGTGGGACATACCAGGAGAGCCCGTCCCATACGTACGAGGGTCCTAGGCTGTATAGGGCTTTAAAGGTTAAAACCAGCACCTTAAACATGATCCTGTACTCCACCAGGAGCCAGTGCAGCTGGTATAGCACTGGGTGAATGTGATCCCACGGCAAGGACCCCGTAAGGAGTCTTGCTGCAGCATTCTGCACCCGCTGGAGTTTCTGGGTCAGTCTCAAGGGCAGCCCCATGTAGAGTGCTTCCCCTGCCTGCCCCCCTAATATTCTTAAGATGGTCTCTTCTCCAGTCTTCAGAGAGTGGCAGGAAGTGGGGCAGCAGAAAAAGGCCCTCCTTTCCTTCCAATCTGCAGCTTTAATCTGAAATCTTAGGCACAGTACTGTGCTCAGAGCTCAGAAACTGCTCATGCTAATGAAATTCCTTGTCTCAAAACGCTTAGAACAATGGGAATTTTGAATGCTGCTTAAAGCCTAGGAAATAAGTTGATGGGTGAATAAAATTCACAAGTCTAATTTTAACCTGGACAATGTGTCATGTTGTTTGGATACTCAGCTATTCGTTTCTTTAATATATAGAGGAAAACGACACGAGGGAAACTTGAGGCAACTTATCTAACTTGGTTCTCAGTGCCTAAAAACTACATGTTTTCATAATCACATACAGCTAAACAAGCAAAATAACTGACTACCAAAATAAAAAATAAAAAATGGCAACAACTAAAACTGTACCCATTACCTCTTGAAAATTAAGTGCAAATCTAATATGTATTGAATACATAGGTATGATATTGGGGGTATGTGTTATTGTTGGTTAGTGCATGAAAGTTAGTGTTAAATAGTTTTTATGTGTTTGGCTCTACAATGATACACTTCACAACTAAATACATATTTATTTAATGTACAACACATGGTGTATTTGTGCACCTGTACTTACAAGCAGAGGTTGTTGGAGGCCAGGGGCAGGAGTCTTGTTAGAATAAAGTTACCAACTCAAACGAAAAAAGCAGATAGTCCCTGACGGGGCCTCCTGGCTGGCTTAGACCTCGGAGGCCTAGGGCAAGTGTACCCGGCTGCACCTCCCTGCATGGACCCGCTTACAAGTGAATGAAAAATCAAGACAATTATTTTTTCCCTCAACATGCAGTTACTAAAATAGGCTTTGGAATTAGTGAAAGTTTTAAAATTGCAGGCATAGAGAGTTGCACTTCTTTATAGGCCTGCAGGATGAGTAATCTCAAGCAGTACTGATTAAGTTGTTGTAAAAGAAATGGTCATAATTGCTGTTACACGACTAATTATAGTGATTTGCTTGTGACACATAACATCAACTCTGCAGAAAAGAATGTTAAAATGTAAAAGACTTGAATGCCCTTGTATCAGTGTCCCTTCATGTTATTCTAATACTGTAGTGCCGAACATGCAATACATTTGTCCAAATAGCTATTAACCTCTAATATATTCTAAAGTACTGAAAAAGTTTCTTAGTGTAAGCTTCCAATGTAGTCTTCTTTTAAATAGTTTAGCTGTTTTTTTCCAGAATTTGATTGATTTGTTTGATTTAGAATTTCTCCAACTAGGCTTTGCTGTGAATTTTTGTACCCTGGATAAAGGTTGAATCACAGCAAGCAAGCTGTTAAATGTAGGGACTCGTTTAGGATTAACCTCTGTGGCATAGATCCCTTTAATGTTTAGGCATATTCTTCCCTTACCTACACAAGTTCTGATAGGAAAGAAGACTTTTCTGTCCACAGCCATCAACAAGTACCCCAAAATATCTCTATTTAGGCATACGCTATGCCAGCTAAGCTGTGAGCGTGCTGAAGCTGCCCTGTGGTATCAATGTGCTACAGCCTACAAATGTTTTGCCTGCTTCTAGAATCTGTCCCTGCCTGTGTTCTTTCATGATGGCTCAGGGCAGCATGAATTGAGCTCTCTAAAACTCGTAAACTTCTCTATGGCCATGTGGTATGCTTTTGCATTACAGGTGTTGTTAAATAACACAATTAGATATGGAATACACGGCTTTGTTTCTTGAAGAGGAAGAATCTTTTCACACAGGTGTGGGCCTCTCCCACTGTTGATGAGTAATCCACATTCTTAAGAGGCTGGAGCAACTCCCCTACAAAGAAAAGTTACAACATTTGGGTCTTTTTAGTATGGAACCTGATAAAGATTCAGGACAGGCAAAAGGATGTAGTTAGTGCTTCATGTAGTGCAGGAGTGGGCAACCTTTGGCCCTCTATATGTTGCTGAACTTCAACTCCCACCAGCCCCAGTAAGCATGCCTGATGACCAGGGATGAAATGAATTTAAGTTCAGCAACATCTGGAGGGCCAAGGGTTCCACACCCCTGACACATTGCACAGGTAAGCCCCCACGGGATGTAGTAATGGCCACCAACTTGCCTGGCTTTAAAAGAAATGCTGGCAAATTCACAAAGGGGAAGACTATTGGTGGCTCCTGATCACAATAGCTGTTCACTACCTCCAGTATCAGAGACTGTATGCCTCTGAATCCCAGTTGCTTGAGAGCAAGTGAGAGAGTGCTGTTGTACTCATGTCCTGATTGCAGGAATCCCATAGATATCTGATTGGCCACTGTGGAAACAGGATGCTGGATTAAACGGCTCTTTGGCCTGATCCAGCATATCTCTTCTTACATTCATGGTACATGCAGATGTTGTTCATGAGGGTAGAGCAGTAATTCCCAGAGTGCCAGGCAGGGGTGGATCTACTATGAAATTAATGAAGCTTAAGCTTCAGGGCCCCTAATCCCAGAGGAGGCCCTGAAGTGACTTGAGTCCACATTGCTTTAAAAAATGGGGTCTACTAGATGCAATTTGAGTCTCATGACTCAATTTTGTGTTGTATATATTACAACAATCTCAAAGTTTGAAAGTGAGTAGCACAGATGTTGTAAAGGTGTGGTGATCTGTCATGGAACAACTCAATTGAAGAAGATAACAGTGGTTACCCAGACCTTGTGGCTGGTTTTGAAGGGACCCCCATATTGGTTCAAGCGTTGGGGCCCCTAAAATGTAGGTCCGCCACCTGTGCCAGGGCCCAGTAGTGTGCTATGAGAAGCTAGTTTTTGCGCTATGAGAAATTAAATATTCTTTTAAGCCTAAATAACCCAATGGCATATTCAGTTCCCTATTTCATCTTTGCAAAATTGACTGCTCTAGCCTTGCCTCCTTCCATTTGGCCTCCACAGGTCATGTAATCCTAACATTGGTTCTAAATGCATTTGACCAATTCAACACCTCCCAATGTAGTGAAGCAGCATAATTGCTCATACTTAGAGGAGGCTTTCTATTAAGTTTCTGCATGAGTCACTGTTCTAGGCATGGCTCCTTCTATTTAGGTGATAATCCCAGAACTGTGAGTCATGCAGAAATGTGTAAAGACAGTTCCACTGATGGTGTAAAATTCTTGCTCTTAACTATCTATAATGAATGGGCCACCAGCTGTTGATGAATTGCAATTTAATCATTCGTCAACATTTGCTATGCTGGCTGGGGCAGATATAGGATGTAGTCCAACAACATGTTTGGAGAGCAAGCAACAAGTTGTCCACCCCTTCTCTAAAACATAATATTTTCTTAGGGTGCAAGTGTAAAGTGCTCTAATTCTAGGAGAGGGGGAAAGAAGTGGCTCTACCATCAGTAGTTTTGTGAAGCACTGGGCCAAATGTGGAAAAAAGTTTAAACACAACATTTATTCTAGCTATTGTAGGTATTACATTATATTAGATGTTGGAGATAAAAATGATTATAGTGATGAACGCAGTGTAAACCTTACACCTCCAAATAACTACACAGCTTGTTTCAGGAACTGTTCGTGCTGAAAATTTTCTTGCTTACAAGTATACAGGGATGCTAAATTGAGTACATTTTGAACTGCCATGAAAGAGGTGGCTAAATTTTTGTTTATGAAGTTGGAGGTTACGAAATGCATTTGCATTCTAAGCAGTAATGAACTTGAAAGCTGTAAATGCAGACGGGAGTTTACAACTTACAGGGTGGCCAAGTTCTTTCAGTAATTTGAAGACTTTCAGATGTTATCTGTGTCAACACCTAATTGCAATATTTAAAGCACATTTCCCAGTAAAATGTAATTGGTTTGCACCCGATTTAGAATGTCATCATGCATTGAAAGCTACTATCACTGGCAAAGTTGTATGGCTCCTGTCTTTTGTGAAAAAATAGCTAGGACAAGGTATTCTTAATTCTGCGTCCCCAAACATTGAAAACATCAATAAAACATGTAACCAACCTCCTGATCACAAATGCCTGATATTGCATAACCCTGTAGCAGAATTCTAGATCTTCTTCCTCTCTCAAAGTGATGACTCTTATTTTTTGCACTTTGGAACAGTTCATGAGCAGCTTGTAAGTCATTAAAGTATTTTAGTTGCCACCCTTCTTCTGCCTGTTGTTTTTGGGAAGCAAGTTTTGTTTAACATAGTTTAAATAAACTTAATTGTTGTATTAACAAAACTTTAGAAGTAGCACTAGAATCCTTTGTCCGTTCTTTGTCTCAAAGTATCATGTCAGCTGCTCTGTTCCTCCTGTAGATGTCTAATTTTTTATATGCTTGATAGTGGGCATTGCCTAGGATGGCTAGAAACAAGGAGCAACATCAAAAGTAGCTAGACATACCAGCAAGCACTTAAACACTGCTTTTTAAAATTATTATTTTTGTATTTGGCAAGTGTTAAATCAGCAGAATGTCCAAAAGTTTAATTCCAGAGTGCCAGCTAGCATTACTGTATTGAACAGTGTGTGCTTGGCATTCCACAAAATGCAAAAAAGTTCTTGTTTAAAGAAGCTTATACTGTAGTTCAGCAACATTTACCTCAAAATAATTTAGTCTTCAATATGTACCGTATTTTTCGCACCATAGGGCGCACCGGACCATAGGGCGCACCCATTTTTTTGGGGGGAAATAAAGGGGGAAAATTATTTTTCCCCCCCCCAGGCGCGGGGCTGGGGCGGGGGAAGCTCGAGCTTCCCCCGACCCCAGCCCGCAAACAGGCAGTTCTCTGCAAGCCGTGGGAGCATTCCCGCTGCTTGTGGAGAGGTCCGCGAAGCCTGGGCGCGCTGAGCTCAGCGCGCGCAGGCTTCGGCATGCTGGCAACTCCCCGCAAGGAGCCGGAGCGCTCCGGCTCCTTGCGGAGAGGTCCGCGAAGCCTGGGCGCGCTGAGCTCAGCGCGTGCAGGCTTCGGCATGCTGGCAACTCCCCGCAAGGAGCCGGAGCGCTCCGGCTCCTTGCGGAGAGGTCCGCGAAGCCTGGGCGCGCTGAGCTCAGCGCGCGCAGGCTTCGGCATGCTGGCAACTCCCCGCAAGGAGCCGGAGCGCTCCGGCTCCTTGCAGAGAGGTCCGCGAAGCCTGGGCGCGCTGAGCTCAGCGCGCGCAGGCTTCGGCATGCTGGCAACTCCCCGCAAGGAGCCGGAGCGCACCGACCCCTCTCACTCTCCAGGCTTCAGCGAAAGCCTGCATTCGCACCATAGGACGCACACACATTTCCCCTTCATTTTTGGAGGGGAAAAAGTGCGTCCTATGGTGCGAAAAATACGGTATATAATGGTCATTGCCTTTTAATTGTGATGTCTCAGCAAAAATGCAGAATTCTAGTGAAATCTGAAAAAAGAATCTTAAACAACTGGCACAGGGAGTAGAAGGGAAAGGTATCATGAGCGAATGACAAGTGCTATCCCAGAACAGTTAATTCCAGTTTTGTCAGGAGTGAAATGCAGTCAATGCTTTTAATTACTTCAAACAATCGTTGAAAATTAGGTGGGCTGTTGTTGTTTTTTCCTACTCAGAACTTGTTGAAATAGAAGTACTGGGTATATTATTTAATATGTATATTCTACTTTGCAGTGTGCATTGAGCAGAGCTGTGATTTAGGGAAAGTTCCCTGCTCAGAAATACTGCAGATAAATGCCTACAGCCTTACAAGATCAGCTGCCAACCAAAACACACTATAGGAGAGTGAATGTTTCTATTGTGAAATCCTGGCATACTTTTCTCCATGGGCCCCAGGACCATTCGATTTCACTGAGGGGAACTGTGGAGAAAAAGCTTAATGAGAAATTCAGAACTCTTGGTGCTGAAAAGTCAAATGTAGGCCACTAGAATATGTAAAGCATACTTGTTTCTAGAACGCATTCATAAGGAAAAATGTAGTTGCCACAGACATTTTTTAGTAAGTTTTCCAATAGTTTTATATTTGCAGTGGTGAGAGGATTTTTGAAATGATACCTCTAGCCATCAAATAGAACAAGAGGTTTTCTGTTGATCAATTGTCTGGGGTTTTCAAAACAGGTTTAACAAACAAACAATTGTATTGCCAAACAATGTTTTGTTCTGTTTTTTTAAAAGGCATTAACATTATGGGAGCAAAGGATAATCACCAACAGGTTAGATAGCTACGTTAATTACAAAAACCAAATACAGCGGTATCTCGGGTTACAGACGCTTCATGTTACAGGTGCTTCAGGTTACAGATTCCTCTAACCCAGAAATAGTACCTCGGGTTAAGAACTTTGCTTCAGGGTGAGAACTGAAATCGCATGGCGGCAGCAGGAGGCCCCATTAGCTAAAGTGGTACCTCAGGTTAAGAACAGTTTCAGGTTAAGAACGGACCTCCAGAATGAATTAAGATCTTAACCTGAGGTACCACTGTAGCTGTTACTGTGAAACTATGACATTAACAGGGCTCAGGGTAGTGCACATGGACCACCCACTGTCCTGTTAGTTTAATAGCTGGAAAAAATCTATGGTAAAGGTTAGGTTGAGCATGTGATTGCTGAATGAGTAATGCCTATGTCAAGGTTTAAATGCAAGTGCCCCTGTCCCTAGCCTTATACTCTATCCTCTAAGTCAGTGGTTTCCAAAAAGGGGGATCCATGGTTCCATCCCTTGTCTTCCCCCCAACTAATTTTTTGTCATTTTTGTGCAATTTTTCAATAAATTGGCCAAAATATATTTGAAATCATACCACAATAACAATTTTGACACAGCAATATACTGCTTGTCGCGCGACGGAGAGCAGGAAAGCCGGTTTCAAGGCACTTCTGATCTGAAATGCCTTCCCTCACGTTGAGGGAGACCAGGGCAGCTGATCGCCCTCACTTCAAGGCACTGTGGCACTACCATCCCCTGGCACTGAGGTGAAACAGTGTTTCTCAGTCAGCAGAAAAGCAGCAGCAGGCACAGTGGATATGCATCTTCACTGGCTGTCACTGCTGGCTGCCCCATGGACAACGGCTTGATCTCCGCGGCTGCTCCTTCCCTCATCCTCAACGCCTGGAATCTCCAATTTCAGACATCATGATATATCAGAATACTGCAATGTTGAAAATGCTGCTGATATATCACAGTGTTGAAAACCAGATATTGCTCAGCCCTAGTCTGTTTTTTAGTGTAACTAAAATCCTTTGCTTATTAGGGGCTACCCACATTTTGTTCAAAAAATTGCTTTGCAGAGGTAACTACCATAGAGTTATCAAAATTTTCAAAAGTAGGGAGTCCGAGGCTTGGCTTTTGAAAAAGAGGGGGTCCTCTGTAATCAGCTAATTGGGAACCTCTGCTCTAGGTAGTAATAACTGTTTGTGTTCTTGTTTGAATGTACTATACAGTGGTACCTCGAGTTAAGAACTTAATTCATTCTGGAGGTCCATTCTTAAGCTGAAACTGTTCTTACAGTTCTTACAGGAACCTGAGGTACCACTTTAGCTAATGGGGCCTCCCGCTGCCGCTGTGCCACCACTGTGCGATTTCTGTTCTCATCCTGAAGCAAAGTTCTTAACCCGAGGTACTATTTCTGGGTTAGCGGAGTCTGTAACCTGAAGCGTCTGTAGCCCGAGATACCTGTAATGTTATAGTAGGTAGTGGAAAAGATTTGCTGTGCTACTGGGTTTGCCCCGAGTCTTTGAATGCTAGAGGCTGTGCTCCCTTTGCTATCACAGGACAGCACAGTGAAATACAAAAGGTCAGCTGACATCCAAACAGTGACATTTTTGGCATATTTGATAATATTTGACTGGTATCAAATAGACCAGGGGTCAGCAACCTTTTTCATCCGTGGGCTGGTCCACCATCCCTCAGACCATGCGGTTGGCCGGACTATATTTTGAAGAAAAAAATGAATGAATTCCTGTGCCCCACAAACAACCCAGAGATGCATTTAAAATAAAAGGACACATTCTATTAATGTAAAAACACGCTGACTCCTGGACCATCCACAGGCTGGATTGAGAAGGCGATTAGGCCGCATCCAGCCCACGGGCCTTAGGTTGCCTACCCCTGAGATAGACTGTCAGTTGTCCAGTGTGTCTATCCTACCCTAGCAGCAACTTTGGCCTGTGTTATAGCTGGAATTTGTTGTGGGAAAGCATGTTTGATTATGTGATGCTTCCTGGAATTATCTAATTTTTATGCACAGCAGTATTTCAACTGTTCTACAGTATGTTTTTTGCTGTTCATTTTGAAAGAGTCCATTTTTAAAAATAAGTAATTGATATCTTTGTGTTCTCAAAATAGTTCATGAGATATGCTTATTTTTATCTGTAAAGATAAAGTCAGAAGTCTAATTGAATAAAAATATGCAAAGCATCTGCAAGCAGTAGAATGACACATGGTTCTACTGTTTGCATCTGGTGTAAATCCAAGAAGTACCCTTGGACAGATGACTGTCTCCAATATGGCGTCAGAAAGTGGTGGGAAGCTAATTTAAGATCATTCATCTAGTAGTGCTGTCATTTTCCAGTAATGTATACCAAGCTTTTGTACTGGAAAAAAACATTTGTATCCAGAAGTGTTGTAATGCTTTAGTTACAGAGTACTACAGTTTCAGTAATCCTAAAACCCAATTTCCAAGATAGCAAGAATGAAGAATGTTTAAAGTAGTTGCCATAAATACTCATAAAAAATTCAGTCAGAAAGATGAAGAAATGAGTCCCACTCTTTAGGTATAAAGAAATTTAATTGAGTTAAATATTTTTACCTGCACAATCCTCAACTTATTCTGTATTATGTCCCCACATCAGTCAAATTGAGGAAATATATTTTAGATTTCACTCAAAATGTGTTTCATTCAGTCAGTTAACTTTGGACCTGAAGTTTCATAATAGAACACTTAACATTTCTAAAGAAGATCTATTGAAGCTTGACAATCACCTCAGTTAAGCTAAGGAAATCTATTGTAAATGATCTTGCATGTGCTTATAACTGGCTATGCATATTTGAACGCTCTTGTAAATGATCTTGCATGTGCATATAACTTGCTAGGCATATATGAAATATACAACACAGGATGTGGTTTATTGCTGAAAACATTACAATAATTTGTTTTTAGTCATCATAAGAAGCATTGTTGCCTAGCTGGCAACATAAGTGTTTTGAAATACATTGAAAAGAAAATATTGTTTTGAGTTGCATTCTATTCAAATGCTTCACAGAATGGCATTTCCATCCACATTCTTGTTACACTTTTACAGCTTGTTCATATGTGACTAGAGAAGCTTTAGGGTCAAAGTATATTTTGTATTAATTTGCTAGTGTATTAAACTTTAGGTGGAGTATAATCTAGTTAGCCCCCTTGCACTCATGGAAGGGGTTTCCTCCAGCAGATACCAGATCGAAGGTCCAGATTAAATCTGGCTGTTTATGAGCTGGAAGTCTCCCATTCTAGATGCAAAATGAATGGTATAAAGTAACACAAAAGAAGAAGGGAAAGCATGCATGACTTTTGAATTTAGTCAAAAGGCTTTTATAATCTTAGATTCTAGATTTTTAAAAACTGCATGTTTCATTGTTTTCTGCTCGTAACATATACATACTAAAAAAATGCATGCATCTTTGGTTAGATTTTCTTTATTTATAAAAAATGTTTATATACCATTATGTCATTTTTTTAAAAAAAATCAAAGCAGTTTAGAACAATAAAACATAAAACTCTACAATATAAACCATATTAAAAAGTTAAAAACAGACATCAATTAACCATTGTGGAAAGATGTATTCAAACTGCCTATGTGGGCCTGGCAGAATAGAAAATTTTCAGCATGCATTTAAAAGTTGTTTTGTATTCTTTGTTTTATAGAATATATATAATAATGTTATGTTACTAAGCAATTAAAAAAAAGCCAAGAAAAAATTTACAGACCCCCTCCCCCAAAGCATGCATTTAAAAGTTGTCACAAAAGGTGCCTGCTGAATCACTATTGGCAGAGTATTCCGCCAGTGATCGGGGTGATGGAAGTTGTAATTCAACAACACTTGGAGGCTAAACCCTGTCATAAAATGTTTGTTAAATAATGTGGTCGTACTACTTTGATGAAACTACATCTAAGTCTAAGAAGCATTGCCATTCAAATTGGTATTTGTAAATTATATGGAATGTGTGTTAATGTTTTCTATATTAAAGTGACAGGCCATATATTCACACAGATGGAATGTATATGTACACCCCACCCTTCTAATGCATAGTCATTACTTAGGACAGCTTGCCGCAGTTAAGGTCATTTATAGAATACAATAACACTTAATAAAATAGCCATTTAAAGAACAAGAGAGACAAACTGAGCAGATAAAATGGTCATTATATAGAAACATTATCTACTTAGTTGGAACTGATGCCTTCTGAAACAAACAAACAAAAAATCCTGAACTATTCACCAAAAATAACAAGGGGGAGTCCAGCTGAATCTGAGTATAGACAGGAAATATCTTGGAAGTAGGGGCATGAGCCCCTTTATAACCTCAGTTAGAATGGAAGGGCACCACCTGTACAGCAGTAAAGATCAGCCTTGTTATATACAGTGGTGCCCCGCAAGACGAATGCCTCGCAAGACGAAAAACCCGCAAGACGAAAGGGTTTTTCGGTTTTTGCGACGCTTCGCTAGACGATTTTCCCTATGGGCTTGCATCGCAAGACGAAAGCCCATAGGGAAATCTCGGGGACCTCTTTTAAATGCTGGCGGTGGGGAGCAAAGCCTTTTCCCCCCCTCCGGACTTCAGAAGAGGTCCAGGAAGGCCGGCGGGGGCGAAAGGCTTTGCTCCCCACCGCCAGCATTCTAAAAGCGGTCCGGGATAGCAGGGAAGCGCTTCCCGCTATCCCGGACGGCTTTTGAAGGCAGGCGGGGGGGAGCAAAGACTTTTGCCCCCCGCCAGCCTTCAGAAGAGGTCCAGGACCTCTTCTGAAGGCTGGCGGGGGGCAAAAGTCTTTGCTCCCCCCTGCCTGCCTTTCCGGGAGAGCGGAAAAGGCAGCGCTGCCTTCCCGCTCTCCCAGAAAGGCAGGCAGGGGGAACAAAGACTTTTGTCCCGCGCCCGCCTTCGGAAGAGGTCCAGGACCTCTTCTGAAGGCTGGCGGGGGGCAAAAGTCTTTGCTCCCCCTCCCACCTGCCTTCAAAAGCCGTCCGGGATAGCGGGAAGCGCTTCCCTGCTATCCCGGACCGCTTTTAAAATGCTGGCGGTGTCTTTGTCCCCCTGCCTGCCTTCCCGGGGGCTTTTAAATCGCCCCGGGACAGCGGAGAATTCCTCCGCTGTCCCGGGGCGATTTTAAAATGCTGGCGGGCGGCAGTGAAGGCTTTGCTGCCGTCCCCCAGCATTTTAAAAGCCCCCGGGACAGCGGAAAAGTCTCCGCTGTCCCGGGAAGGCAGGCGGGGGGGGGAGCAAAGACTTTCGCCCCCCGCCAGCCTTCAGAAGAGGTCGGGGGACAGATTGTCCCCAGACCTGGTCTGAAGGCGGTTTCCATAGGAATGCATTAATTGATTTTTAATGCATTCCTATGGGAAACCGTGCTTCGCAAGACGAAAAACTCGCAAGACGAAAAGACTTGCGGAACGAATTAATTTCGTCTTGCGAGGCACCACTGTAAACTTTCTACATAGGATAGCTGAATGAGCTCCACAAATGCTTTCCTGATTACCTTCTTGATCTTCAGTGTTCTGTTATGCAATCAGAAGTCTGTGGTGCGACTGAAACGGCAATATAGGATACACCCCCATTCTAAAAGAGAGGTGGAAACCTCAAGCCCAGCTGCTGAATGTGACCCTCCAACCCCACCCCAGCCTTTACGTGGCCCTTGGACCTTGGAACTCTCCATGGGCTGCAACTCTCACCAGTCTTCCTTCATACCCTCCTTGAGGCAGGTGGGTGCATTTAGAAACCCCTGGCTTCTGTGTGGCTAGGAGCTATCTTATTGTACAAAGGTTAAGAGGCATATCCATTATTCTACCCACTTTTGCCTTGGATCACACACACACCTTTGTCTCCAGGTTTGCCCATTATTCTCCTAAAATATGATCTTTAGACCTCCCCCCCCCAACTTAGGGCTAGTAAATTATTTTTCCTAAGACAATCCATTGCAAGCCTAACTATGACCATAATAAGAGACGGCAAGAGTTACAACCATGCGGCCAATTTTTGTTGTAAGTGTAGCGCTTGTCCTTTTCTGGTTTTGGTAGATCTTTGAGCAAGATCCCCCAAGTGGGGATACTTCTTCTGGGCTTCAGTTACTGTTGCTCGTGCACTAACCCTCTTTCTTCTGGACCAGTCTAGATAGCTAGCATGAGAGAGTGATAAGGTGAAGTGGAGATCACTCCTCTTCCTCTTGTCACTGCCTGCTCTCTTAGAGAGGACCGATGGCTGTGCAGCAACAGCAAGGAGTAGCAGAACTGGACCAGAAAGCTTGCTGAGGCAATAACCTTGGCAGGTGTTTGATGACATGGACTCCTGACAACAAACATAGGGTAGAACACACATTCTGTTTCCACCAGATGTATTCAAAACTCAGGAGATGTTTCTTTACCATAAATCAAGGCGAGGAAGGTGTGACTTCCAGTGGCTAAGTGGGCAAGAAGGTCAATTGTTAACCCTTCTCTTTCTGGGTGCTTTTTTCCTCTCTACCTAGCAAGGGCTCCTAGACTGTGCTTCCATCTGGAAGTGAGTTTGGGGGGTTGTAGTTAAGTGAATAGTGAATGGCTTCTTTGCTAGCAGTCTCAGCCTGCTTTAAAGTGGAAAACCTATAGCTGAGTTTTGCAGACAGGCAGTGGAGGTGGAATGGGTAGGCCTGCCCTGAAATGTAATGGCAATGCAAGATGCACTGAGCAGGGCTATTAAATGGAACAGAATGGTGTAGTAGCAGGTGGGAAATTCATTTTGCTCGGTGGTGGGAGACAGGAGGACTAATTTGCTAACTTTATTACTAGCATTAATATTCTACCATTCTATAAAAATTGAAGTTGGTAGAAGAGATGAGAGTAGGATTACCTTAGCATAATGCTGCTTTTCTTTTATTTGTTGCCTAACATGTAATGCATTTGTTTGGATGTATTAATAATGAATTCATTCTTGTTTGCTTCGATTCTAGGAGTTTGCAGCACTTACTAAAGAACTTAATGTTTGCAGAGAACAACTCCTTGAAAGGGAAGAAGAAATTGCAGAACTGAAAGCAGAACGAAATAATACAAGGGTTAGTTAATTATCTGATATCATTTTGTTGCTATTGCATACAATGTTGCTCTTGACTTTGCTTTTTAAATTAAAGGGGGAAGTGAATGGATAGAACCTTAAGCTACGCCTCTTACCTTTCTGAATATGGTGCTTCGGTGTGGCATGTATGTTTGGGATGTGCAAGGCTTGAAAAAATGAATGAATAAATGAATGAATGAATGAATGAATGAATGAATAAATAAATAAATAAATAATATAAATATACAACCATCAAATCAAAATCAGATAAGCCACAGATTGCACTAATAGGGCAATGTGTATAACAAGTAAGTTGTTATATGCAAGCTGTATTGAGCTAAAAATGCTGCAAACCAGGAAGTTAGTAAATGAGTTGTGAGTATGTATGTGGAAGAGGAAGTATAACAGCCCAAGGATGACCAAACAGTGTTATTGCCTGGTGTTGCATGCAGACTAACCCAGTACAGTGGTACCTTGGAAGTCAAACGGAATCCGTTCCAGAAGTCCGTTTGATTTCCAAAACATTTGGAAACCAAGGTGCTGCTTCCAGTTGGCTGCAGGAAGCTCCAGCCAAGCAGAAGCTGCGGAAGCCACGTTGGACGTTCGGGTTCCAAAGAACGTTCGCAAACCTGAACACTCACTTCCGGGTTTGCGGCATTCGGGGGCTAAAACGTTTGACTCACAAGGCATTCGGGATCCAAGGTATGACTGTATGAATTTATGCTGGGAAATGTAGTAGAGTGGCTCATGGGTGCATGCCTACTACATGTGTGGGAATGGATATCTTCCTTTTGTACCTACATATTCCACACAGTGAATTTTGGTGTTAATGCAGCAAATATGACTCCTGTGTGATAAAGTATGAATTTGTCCTTACCAGTCAAATGTATTTTTCTGAATGCTGAACTTAAGAGTTTCAGAATGAAATCATAATCATAAATTGCCACCAGGTATGATTTCTTGCCAGTGTTGCCCATCGTAAGCTTCGGATATAACATTATTAGCTAAACGTACTGTTTTACTGAGTTGTGGAAATCCCCAGGAGTGCAACCAAAAGCTTGCATGTTTGGACTGGTAGCTCTTGGAGATCTCATCATCTTTACTCCTCCAGGCATAGTTTTGAGAATCAGCTTGAATTTATATTTGGTAGTCAGTGCCAGTAGTTGATTACTTGCCATTGAATCTTTCTAGTTATTCAGGATTAACCCACTTATGTTTCAGTATGGTAATAATAGTATAATTAGAGCATTTGTGATTCAACTGTGTAAAGAATTTTTTTTTTGAAAGTGTCATTGGATTTCCTTTATAAAGCCAAATGAAATGTATCACTGCTCAAGATCTTAGGAATCATCTTTTGACCTTTTGGGTAATCATCAATTTTGTCATTCTTTATTTCATCAAATTCGGGCAATACCACACCAGCAAATTTAGCAGCAAGACAGAGCCATCTAAAAACACAGTAGCAGTTCCTGTCTATTTGGGAAAATTCCCAGTATTCAGGAGTATATTTGTAAACTAAAAGGGAGTAGGGATAAAAAACCCATATGGCCTAACAGGGAACTATTCTCAGTGGCTTCTGCAACTACTTCCTATTTTTTTTGGTTAGCAAAGTACATGTTTTTTCCCCTCAGTTGAATTTGCCATGAAACTTTCTGGGCTACATAGTTTTTCAGGCAGTCAAAGTTAAAAGAGATCATTTTTAAGACAAACAGAATTCTGTAACTCATGTGGTCATAAACAATCCATCATTGTGGGTTTGGGGTGCACATTGCATCATGATTTTATTTTCAAACAATAGCATAGCATTTCTCTTCAGATGCTTAGAATGGAATTCATCTGTCTTCCTCATCTAAATTTTGGTTATTTTTCAGCTGCTGTTAGAGCATTTGGAATGTCTTGTCTCCCGGCATGAGCGATCTCTTAGAATGACTGTAGTAAAGAGACAGGCTCAATCTCCAGCAGGCGTATCTAGTGAAGTAGAAGTTCTCAAAGCACTAAAATCCCTATTTGAACACCACAAAGCCCTTGATGAAAAGGTAAATGTACTGAGTGCATTGTTTATTATTTGAGAAATATATAATAAATGGTTATGGCAAACTAATTAAGCACATTAGTGTAAAAACAGTCTGTCGTTCAAAATTACTCATGTAAGTAATAAATGCAAGTGGAAAAAATAGCTGGCTGACTTGTAAAACTTGTTTGTCTTGGTAATAACTAGCTTACCTTTGTAAGTTTACCTTGTTATAACTAGCTTACCTTTCTAAGCAGGTGTCAGCCAGTGAATTGGTTTTCTGAGGCAGTCCCCTTGGTAACACAAACAGAAAAAGTGAGAATAACATTTGCCCTCTACTTTTGTTCAGTTGAAGCTTGATAGCACTGCTGTCTACTCCAAAATATAGATGCCAGGAAAGTGGTGGCAATGTCAAATTGGAGTGCGACAATCTTTTATTATGGTGCCTTCCCAGTCCCTTTTCATCCGCTTCGTTCAACTCTTCGTTCCCCTTTTTGCTTCATTCTGTTTCTTCCTCCCTTTCCCCCAGCTTTTGGTATGTGCATAGAGGAAGAGACAGGAAATGAAAACACTTTAATGCATTTGGGTGATGGGTGGGATCTGTGCCACTTTTAAATTGTGCCACTTTTAAATTGTGACATAGGGGGAAAAAAGAAGTGATAAGAGCAGAGGGGCCAGCTTATCCTAATACTGTTAGACGTATATGCTGTAATGCAAGAGAGAGCTTAGCTTCTTCAAGTCCCCTTCCTGACTTCTTTCCCTTCTGAGGGTTGGGACACCCTTCTGAAATGGTGGGCTGTGATGTAGGGGGCTGAGGGGGAAGGGGATCACTGAAAACAGTGGGTCGTGAGGGAGACAGGAGGCAGGGAATTTATCCAGTTGCCTCCTGTGTGCTTTTTCTATGGATCCAGTTCAGTATGACTATATGACTGTCCATCAAACAGTATGGATAGGCATTGTGAAATTTGAAGTTAAGCAGTTGAAGTCCCAATGACTTCAGAAGAGGCTTATCCTTAACTTTGGTTGAACTGTGCCCTTATTTTCCATTCGGTGTTCTGTTCAGTAGCTTCCATCTCTTGCTTTTGGGAAGTTCTGGGCATTTAGCCTTTTGAGTAAGCAATCTTACTCAGATCTTTTGAGTAAGCAGTCTTACTCAAATCAATAAACAAGTTCATTTATTTCAATTAATCTACTGAGTGTGACTAACATCAGATGGCACACCTGGTCTTTAAGCAAATATTTCATTAGTAGAAAAGCCATGGACGGTGGCTTTGATTGTAAGGATTGTGAGCAGAAATTTGCTCATGGAGTAAGACTTTTGATGTGGTGTAGGGATTGTAGGTGGGTTGGGTTGTGGAAATGAGAACCTTCTACATGATCAAGATTTACCCTTATGCTTGGGCTTTATTGGATCCAGACCCATAAGGTTTATACAGAGTATTCACAGGTGACATATTGATTAATTGAAACTTTTATATTTTAATTGTTATAACAACCAATCTCTATGCTTGTTTAGTCAAAAAAGATGAAATACAATATGATAAAATTAATATATTTAAAACCAATTCATCCTATCTAACCATGATATTGTTACCAGTCCACATTTCTGTAGTATAGCTAATACTATATTCTTAAGCTTGTCTGAGCCAGAGGTTCATTGCCTGCAAATGAAATAGGAGTTCTGAATGTATATTGGCTCCATATTGATTTTGCATAAGCTGCTTGTTGTTTGGCATTCCAATGATAATGGAAGAAATGTTTCGGTTGTTACTTCATTGTTTTTAAGAATTTAAAGATAATGTTCATTGCCAAAAATAAATATATAACTGCATGTAAATCCAAACTTCTGCACAGTTTAGTTTTGGAATTGCTTGTGTTCACACCTTGGCTCTATCTTTTTTAGGTAAGGGAAAGATTACGAGTAGCCCTTGAAAGATGTAGCTTGTTGGAGGAAGAACTGGGTACTACACACAAGGAGGTAGGTCATTTCCTTAAAACAAAAACTCATCTTGTCAGCTCTGAAGGAGCTGTTGACTTTTTGAGGGGCCCAAAGAACTATGACTGAAAGGAAAGGGTTCGAATCAGTGAACTGCTCCCATTGCATCTCTTGGTCCTGCTGCCAATTCTAAACACTGATTCAAATATTTGTGAAGCAGTGTGTCTTCATTCACTTTATTATTTGTGTACCGCTTTCTGACAACTCTCCCCTCAAACGCAAAGCAGCTTACAACAAAGAAACGGATGCATTTCAAACACACACTCCCAAATCATAGCATAGGAAAACTATAGCCTATTAACAATTTCATAATACACAGCAAAACAAAAATATAATGACATACCCAGAAACACATTCCTATACTATATATACATAACAAGATTACTTAAACAGCATGCAGCATTCATACAAAAATAACAAGGGAGTTTCACAGTTTCACCTTAGTCCTAGAAATTCCCCTCCCTTGATGTTGCTCATAGTCCCTCTCCTGCAGCAGCTTCTTTGAAGGCTTTCCAAGGGCAAAGGGTGGGGTAGCTAGAAGCACCCCTCTCTGTCTTCTGCTGGATAGGGACTTTGTGCAGCTTGGTGATGTTGGGAATACGTTTTCCATGGAGTCTTCTCTCTAAATGCAATCTTTTCAGCTGTGGACATGTCACTGCAAGGTTTCAGTCAGTCCTAAGAGCCAATTCACCCAACTCCATTCACTTATTAAGTAAATGGCAGTCATAGATCATTTGTTTTGCAGAAGGTTTCCTGTCTGACAGTTGAGTACTCCTCAAAGGCAAGCTTACCATTTGACAAATTATTTAGAGGAAATATAATCTTATTTAGATTACAGAAATCAGTCCCAGTTCTGCTTTAAAAATGAGGGTGGTAGTATATCTGTTGCCTATTCATTCATAAATGCAGAATTTCCATCTTTGCAAATGTTGTTAACTGCTCCTTTTTAAATTTCTGAATTAATATCCTTTATTACCATAACTGAAACAATACTTTAATTTCATTTTCAGTTAATGATTTTGAAAGAACAGAACAATCAGAAAAGAACTCAAGCTGATGGGATGCCTGATGTTAATCATGATCAGGAGAATGCACCTAGCACTAATGGGAAGGTAGGTGGAAACCTTGGTCTTGTAGGCCCTGTTCACTCTTCATTTCTGGTAACGGGTTTGTGGTACAGAAAACACCATTTTTAAATAAACATGGTTTCAGTTTGATTTACTCATTGTTTCTTGAATCTCTGGCAATGAGACCAGAGACTCATCCTTTTGAATCTTTTCCTCCTAGGAAATAGTAAATGAGCAGACCTTAATCATGCCTGAATTATGATAGCTTTAACTTGAAAAATTATGGTAGTATGTAGTACATCATATTGTACTGTCTTCTAAAAATAATAATTTTATTTCCATATAGAGATCTTCCAATGGCTCTCTAAGTCATGATGAAGACCTTGCTAAAGTAATAGAACTTCAAGATGTCATAGAGATGCAAACTAAAGAGCAGGCTCAAATGAAAGAACGTATAACGGCCCTTTCTAACAGAGTAGCAGAACTGGAAGAAGATCTTGATACCGCTAGGAAAGATCTAATAAAATCTGAAGAAATGAACACAAAGTTGCAAAGAGATGTAAGAGAGGTAAGGAAATGTCAGTTTAAAATGTTTTGCATGTGACCTAACGGAAGGATTGAGCAAACATGTTTTAATAAACTCTCAAGTGGAATTTTAAAACTTGTATTTATAGTTGGCTGTATGAACCTCTGTTCAAAAATTCTCTTTTTTTCTGGGTTTTACATGCAGTGTGAATCTTGATTTGGCAGCCATATAAATTAATGTTCTGATCGGGGGGAAATCCAAGTCTGTTTTTATTAACTTCTGCATAGGCTGGCACCTGATTAATATGATTACTGGTGGATCTTGAAAAGATGAGCACCTCCTATTAAAAGGGCTAAAGTAACCACATCACATACTTTGGTATTGAGTATATACATAGACTAGGGATTCAAATAACTATTTAGGCTTAAAGCTTACAATTACCCCTGTGAATCTTGACTGTTTTGCTTGGAACAACCTACAGTTATTCCTTATCACAACTTCTTTTGAAGCACTCCTCATTTTCCAAACCATATTATCAGAGATTGGAAACTTTTGCAAATCTTGATCTTGAACTTGTTAAGATCAGTAAGAATTGGCAACTTGCATAGTGTCAAGACCCACAAAGTAAAATAAAGGTGCAATTATTTCAAAGGATCTTTTGATCACTCTTATATTTCCATGCCTGATTTCTCAAGATAGTCTATTAAACACACTTAATGAAGAGAGACTATTTAACACTTAGGGACTATGTATTTCCTTAATCTCCTTACAATTTTTACAACTTAGGCAATGGCTCAAAAGGAAGATATGGAAGAGCGAATCACAACCCTTGAAAAACGCTACCTCGCTGCACAACGTGAAGCTACATCCGTGCATGACCTCAATGATAAACTTGAAAACGAAATTGCTAATAAAGATTCTCTGCACCGACAGGTAGAAACTGTTAATTATAAAGCAAAACTTTATCGAGCTGTGATAGCTCCCCATAATCTGCTTAACGTACTTGATATGAGAAATATGAAAGAGACAACTTTGCAGCAGTGCAGGTAGAATGCCATGCATTCACAAAGAATTAAATAACTGGTTTTATGCAACAGTTGTGTGAGAACAAGGCCACTTGTGCAATTGAGCTTTCCCACCATGTACTCCCCAAAGAAACTGCTTCTGGGGTAGGGTTCCTCAGGAAAAAGGGGGTTGGAATATCACCTGGGGGACAGCAGCAGGAAGAAATAATCTAAGAAAATTTGCCAGCCTTGCACTTCAGTAAGTGACTTGCACAATAGGTAAAAATATTCAGTTTGCTGGTGATAATTAGTTATATCTAATTATAACCAGAAAAATGGCTTGTATACTGTACAGATGGCCATGGGTAAACTCAACAGAGCATGATATTAGGAGCTTATTTTTTATTTTAAAAATTGTATCCTGTTGTTTACAGTAGCATTCCATCCTTGGTTATTTTTGTAGTGTACTGTATGTTGGAAATGAACTTCTGAATTTCCATTTGAAACGCGTATTCCATGTTCATATGTTGCTCATGAAAATTATCTGCGTTTGTGAGCTGTGTTGTGTGCGAGACAACTTCCATGATCTTGGAAGCTAATAAAAACTATTCTCTACAATTTCACACAATTTTTCTCACAACATGACTGTTCAGTACCAATAAAAAGAGCTTTTGAAAGTAACATTTGGAAAAATATATGGAGTTATAAGTAAATTAATGGTTTTCTTGCCTTGCTAGAGTGAAGATAAGAACAGGCAGTTACAGGAGCGACTGGAACTAGCTGAGCAAAAATTGCAGCAGACTCTCAGAAAAGCCGAGACTCTGCCAGAGGTGGAGGCTGAACTGGCTCAGAGAGTTGCAGCACTTACAAAGGTAGGGCTGTGATACTTTGTACTGTGAAAAACTGTGTCTTCAGCGGAAACAATTTGTTTTTAGCAATTTAGTTCTAATCCCACCCTTCACCCCCAGCTGGGTTAACAAAATAGCTTGACATAGTGCTTTATATTTATATGATTTCTTAGTTCTGTAACATAAAACAATTCATGTTTTTATAGTTTGGAGGTTGCTTGAGCAACTCTTGTGTCAGCTGTAGGTGTTGCATTATAAAGTCCTTCTGCATTTCCTAGTGGAGTAAACTATATCCGTAAGCAATGTTATGCCCAGTATTTACAAATGGATTATTGGCTGCCTTTTATAGTCTTCATGTGGTTGTTGTTGTTGCTGTTGTTACCACCTTTTCTGTTCCTTATTGTCTTTCGTTACCTGACATTTGCCTCTTGGGAATTCTGCAGCTAAATTAGCTAAACAGTTGGAACATAATCCAAGCTAAGGAAGGCCAAATTTGTACAAGTGATGCTAATCCCTATTTCTGCATGCATGGTTTTTTAAAAACCATTAAAATGAAAGGTAGTAGGGAAGAAACAGTGTTCAATGTATTTTATTCCATTGCAGTGTGTGAACAGAAATAGCAGTCTGCATAAATCACAAAATTCTCATTTGCTAATAGTTTTTCTGGGTGAATTTTCAAATTTTAATTAGCAGTATGATTTATAATAGGCTGAAGAAAGACATGGTAACATTGAAGAACGATTGAGGCAGATGGAAGCCCAGCTGGAGGAGAAAAATCAGGAATTGCTAAGGGTATGTTAAAGCAGTGATGACTACCATCTCCCCTCACCCTACTTTCAAACTTGAAAAAAAAATCAGGTTAGCAATGCAAAGTATAGGCTTATATTCCTCATAAAGTGAACTGAACGGGCAAGCTTTTATCTTAACTGGTTACTTGAAGTACCTGCATAGGCCTTGAATATTCAATAGCACTGGTGGGTGAATTTGCTTCTTAGAACAATGTCAGCTCCTATAACTAAATTTTTAAATAACTAATTAGAGAACATGTTTAGTGAAAGGACCTCTTGTACAGCTGCTGTCAAAATTATCAGTGGCTAAAAGTTCTGGAAACTATCATCATAAATATTCTTCAGAATCACATTGCTATTTTTTTAGGGCAGGCTCAGCCTTCAGTCTGGAAAAGCAAATATATATTATGCTATAAATTAGAGCATCGTGAAAAATATGTATAGCACAATAACTTTGGGACCTTCACTATTTCTACAAATTAGAGACAGAAAAAAGAGTTGGCTTATGTGATTTTTGCTTTTGGATGTGTACAAATGCTCATAAACTCACTTTGTTTCTTATTATGCCCTTTTCCCGCACATCCCAAAATCTAGGCTCGACAAAGAGAGAAAATGAATGAAGAGCATAATAAACGTTTATCTGATACCGTTGATAAACTTTTGTCTGAATCCAATGAGAGACTTCAGCTTCACCTTAAAGAAAGAATGGCTGCCCTGGAAGATAAGGTAATTGTGAATGTTATGAATGTTGCTTGAAATGCAACAGCAGCTTCAGTTGTAGTTTACCAGTTTATTGATGGGTATTTAGCCTGCTGTTTATGGCAAGACAGAGAGCCAGCGAAAGAACTATATAAACCATGGGGATGTCTAGTGCACAGCTGTGGTAACACTACTACTTTGTTATGGGCAGAGAAACTTCTCCTAGGAATATACCTTTTGTGTTAAGTGTGTTAAAACAGTGGTGTGAGGCTCCTGCTCTGCAATCTGCTGCTCTTTTTACAGCTTTGGCTACTTGTAGATAGATGGATGGATCTTTAGATGGATGGATGGATGGATGGATCTTTTGTTAAGCGTATTTTATTATACACCACCCTGGAACCAGGTGATAAAGAACTATATGTAATTCTCTTATATTAATGTTTATCTTATTTAAGGAGAGTGTACAAGAGCTCATGTATCTTAAATTGAGCCAAAGAGGCAAACAAGTAGAGCTAAACAAGCAGGTGCTCACATCTATAACCTTTTGGTAGTATTTAAGAACTTTAAAATGCTAAGTATTGCAAAGGGTCACATTCTTAAATCCTAATGAACTTAATTTTGTTCCAGAATGCTCTTGTTCGTGAAGTTGAAAATGCTAAGAAACACGTTGAAGAGCTTCAGAATGAAAAGGTATTGACTGAAAATGAAATGCATTACTTTATACCATGGTTGTAAAGCAGTGAAACAAAATTAGGCATGAGGAAAAGAATAAATTACCACAACTGTTAAAAAAAAATGCCTGCTTCGAAGTTGATTGTACCACAGATCATCCTGCAAAAGCCCAAGGATCACTAATACCCGGAAAGCATACATCTGTAATGGAGTAATTTTTTGTTTAGACATTCCCAGAAACTTGCTGAGGTTTTTTCTCTTTACAGTAGGGGTGGCTAACTTCCAGTCTGGGGCCTAATTACACCTCCCCCATGTAATTCTTTCTGCCCCCCGATCCCGCTGATGTTGGTGGAAGTAGCAAAAAGAAAAAATGTAGTAGATGCAGTACTAACGTTGACATATTACCCCTTCTACAGTCATCAGATTGATCATTTGACAGAAGAGGGGTCTATAACCCCCTTCAGATAATTTGCATGGATTATTTGAGGAGGGGGAGTTGTGCATGTGGGAGCCTGGGGTGGGTATACTTACCATTGGCATATGGTTCCCTGGAGGGTTGGCCCAAAGGTAAATGTGGCTCTTAAGCCAAAACTGGTTAGCCATCCCAGCTGTTGGGGTGCAGGGAGGAATAGACCCAGTCTCCCCTGTCCTTTGAAATTTCATAGTTATTCAGAGCCATTCTAGAAATAATAAGTAAGTGAGGGACAGTTGATCAAAATGGTTTTTGAAAAAACTTTTCATTGAGATGGGCCTTGAATATTAGAAATTCAAAACAATACTAACCTTATGAACCAATGTATGTGATTTATGTTTTGAAAAGAAATATATAACAGTAAAAGGAATTTATTACTTGCTTTTCTTTGTAGGATCAACTAGTACTAAACATTGAAGCAATGAGGTCTGAAAATGACCAGATGAGGATCAGAGGCCCTTCCCTTCATCATAGGTATAAGTTACAACACATATGCCTTTCTTCATTATAAAGTATTGCTAGATGAATGCGTGTGTCTAAATTACTGACATTTGAGAGAGTGTCTCTTATTAATGCAAAATATGGTATCTGCTCTGGTTTCAGTCGACCACATCTGGGTAGTGTGCCAGATTTCAGATATCCACTGGCACCTTCAGCCATAGCTGACAATCAAACAGATTCTTATAGCACCTCAGTGTTAAGACGTCCACAAAAAGGACGTTTGGCAGCTCTGCGAGATGAACCTTCAAAGGTATGAACTTTTTGTTAAAGCACTCTTATAATAGCATGTTTTAACACACAGTTTTTCATCTCAAAGCTATAAGAAGCCTATTGAAATGATATTTATATATACAAAATAAGGTCCATATTAAAACAAGTTTGAAGATGTTCTTGACTATCAAAGACTTGAGGGTGGATCAAAAGTACTACTTGCAAAATGTGACTTAAAACTCTGTGACTTTTTGATCCAGCGGAGGCTTTCATGAATGGAAGGGAAAGGGAGGGTGATTGATTGACAGGTTTCTTTTGCAATTTCCCCTTTCTTATGCAGCCCTCCCATGCTATTCTGGACAGTCCCCCCAAACCCCACCCTGGTGGGGCAGAGGGAAAGAGGAATAAGAAAATAAAATAAAATAGTCTCATTCTCCCTTGTTCACAGAAGCCTCTGCTGGGTCAAAGAACTGTCCATGAACAGAATAACAGGCTAGCGCAAACCAAAAAAGGGGTGTTGCTATGAAAAGAAGCAAAAAGCATGCAGGAGGAAAAAAGAAAATGATTTACCGTATTTTTTGCCCTATAGGACGCACTTTTTCCCCTCCAAAAATGAAGGGGAAATGTGTGTGCGTCCAATGGGGCGAATGCAGGCTTTCGCTGAAGCCTGGAGAGCGAGAGGGGTCGGTGCGCACTGACCCCTCTCGCTCTCCAGGCTTCAGGAAGCTATCCGCAAGCCTTGGGAGCCCGCAGGAGTTCCCGCCGGGCTCCCACGGCTTGCGGAGAGCTGCCTGCATCCCGAAGCCTGGGGCGCGCACCCCAGCTTCAGGCAGCTCTCTGCAAGCCTGGGGAGACCAGCGCGATGTCGCGCCGGGCTCCCTAGGCTTGCAGATAGCAGTCTGTTCTGGGGGCTGGAGTCGGGGGAAGCTTGGGCTTCCCCCGCCCCAGCCCCATGCCTGGGGGAAAAATAATTTTTCTTTCTTTCTCCCCCCCCCCCAAAAAAAATTAGGTGTGCCCTATGGGGCGAAAAATATGGTATTACTTATCTAATTTGGACCCCTCTGGACCAAGGAAACTCAGATATGTAGAAGTTCCATATGAAATTTCTTTATGAAGGAACAGAGTGGTCTGATCATTTTCTTTTTCCTACCAGCTAAAGCTGTGCACCTAGTTCCAAATGCTGGATTTGAATTATTTGTGTGAAGTAATAAATACATGGTATTGCTGCTTTGACACACTGAGTTAATTATGGGAAGCTGGATTACTGAATTTTGGATGTCCTTCCCCCCCTGCTGATTACTGTTAGGCAGCTAGAATGAGGTCATGACAAAAATAAAATTCTCATCTAAAAAACTGAAGTTTCCAAAGCTATTCAAGAAACTTAAATAATGGAATTATCTTTTGTTTCACTTACATAATGTTGCATTTATGTACTATATCTTGATTTTTTATAATCTTATTTGATAGAAATAATAATGACTATGAACATGATATTACAATTATTGTTTTGGTTTTATTGCATTCTTAATATTGCTGCCTTGGTGGATTACTGCAGCATGTAAGTTAAGTCTTAGTGATTTTATCTGTCTATCTTATCTATATGTTAAGTGAGAGAAATTTGCAATTAAAACTCAGATCACATATATTAAACAGGTTCAGACTCTTAATGAGCAAGACTGGGAGCGTGCGCAACAAGCAAGTGTGTTGGCAAATGTTGCACAAGCCTTTGAGAGCGATGTTGATATCTCAGACGGTGAGGATGACAGAGAAACAATATTCAGCTCAGTTGACATCTTGTCACCTAGTGGTCAGGCAGATGCCCAGACTTTAGCCATGATGCTTCAGGAACAGTTGGATGCCATCAACAATGAAATTAGGTACAGTATACATTTGTATCATTTACTTAAATTTCCACTATTTGATGTGAGAATGTATTCTTCCTGTACGTCTAGTTTGTTTACTCTCATTTCTTTTCGTTCACATAAGTTATAGCAATAGGTGTGTTTAATTTACCCAGTGCTCTTCCATTTGTATGGATATAGACATGATTTTTCTACATTGTCAGTTTGCCAGAGTTCTTGAAAAATTAACTCAATGTGATTATTTCTAACTGCTGTGGTAGTAGCATGGCTTCTCCAAACAGCATGAATCTTTACTTTGTGTCTGTGAACACAAAGCAAAAATTTAAGATCTGCTGTATTTGGTTATTTTGTGAGTGTTGAATCATTTGCCTTAAAGACAAGCAGCAAATTATTTTTCATGAAAAAGAGCTTTAAGTAAATTTAATGTCCCTACCTAGCTTTAATAGTAGCTGCCACTCTTGAAGAATCCCCCCCCCCCAAAGGATATATATGCAGAGAACAGTGTAGGAGTTAGTACAGAGGCTGCAGGGTGGGGGTAAAATGCAAAAATAGCCTCACAATTTTATTTCCTCACAGAAGTCTCTCTTAGATCAAATACTGCATATATCCATGAAGGGACAGTGTGGGGTGCAGTCCCAAATGAGTACCTCTTCAGTAGAATTCCAGTAGTAATACTGTACCTTTCATGAGGACTTGTAAAGAAGTACAATGGAACCTTTGTTCTCAAACTTAATGATTTCCGGAAGTCCATCCGACTCCTGCAACCGTTCGAAATCCAAGGCGCGGCTTCCGATTGACTGCAGGAGCTTCCTGCACTCAAGCGGAAGCTGCGTCGGACATTCGGCTTCCAAAAACCGTTTGAAAACCGGAACACTTCCAGGTTATCACCGTTTGGGAGCTGATTTGTTTGTCAACTAAGCCGTTCAAGAACCTTGAACTGTACCCTTAAACAGCTTATCATAACTTGATGAAATTATTGATGAAAATAGCAAAAGTTAATTGATGGCAGTGAAGCTTTGATAACATTGGATAAAATGTGCGTCTTTTGTGGCAGATACATTGCATAAAGGAATTGCATTCTTTCTTTCTTTTTAGACTGATACAAGAAGAAAAGGAAAACACTGAGCAGCGAGCAGAGGAAATTGAAAGCCGTGTTGGTAGTGGGAGTTTAGAGAATCTTGGCCGATTTCGGTCATTGAGCTCTCTCCCTCCTCCCTTTCCTGGTGGCTCCCTTTCTGGCTCCTCTCCACCTGGCAGTGGTCGTTCCACCCCGCGACGAATGCCACATAGTCCTGCTCGAGAAGTGGACAGACTAGGCATCATGACGCTAGTAAGTGTCTCTGTTTTCCTCCCACACACCCCAGGGGGAAATCCCTATGATTAGGTCTTGTGTTGTTCCCCATTTTTCTGTGTGTCTTGTTTTCTTGTGTTTGCATACTGGTCACCTTTATCAGGAATTTCAGACTGTTTGCTTGTAGCATGCAGCCACCTAACCCACCCATCAGAAGTTGTCTAGTGTATGTTCAACTTTGACACACACCCCCACGCACACTTAATTTGGAACGGAATGTTGGAAACTTACCATGAATGTTAAACATGAGTTGAGTCCCTGAGAGGTGTCCAAGGCTACATCCTTCTAGGTAGAGAAAAGATACAGGTAAAGGACCTCTGGACAGTTAAGTCCAGCCAAAGGCAACTATAGGCTGCGGCGCTCATCGAGGGAGCTGGCATTTGTCCACAAACAGCTTTCCTGGTCATGTGGCCATGACTAAACTGCTTCTGGTGCAATGGAACACGATGAAGAGTGCCAGAGTACATAAAAATGCTATTTACCTGTTTATCTACTTGCACTGGTGTGCTTTCAAACTGCTAGGTTGGCAGGTGCTGGGTCAGAGCAATGAGAGCTCACCTCATTGCACAGAGTCAAACTGCCAACCTTTTGATCAGCAAGCCCAAGAGGTTCAGTGGTTTAGACCACAGCACCACCCACTCTAGGTATAGAGTTGCAACTAATCACATTTACACTGCACTCCACTCTTAACTGGCTTTTCCATCACTCTTGGCTTCCCTCCAAGGTCTCTAGTCCAGGGCCTTGGGTACTCTTTTTGTTCTTGCTTGTGCTATTCCTTTTCCTTAATTCTACAATGCATTTTGCTCAGCTTTAACATGAAAGGTTCAGCAAGGGGAGGGGATTGTGATTCCCATTTCCTACCTTTCAAGCAGGAGAAATGAGAATTTACTTGGTCATCTCCAAGGGACTCAGCTCGAAACCAATGTTTATGGAAGGTTTCCAACATTTTGGTCCGTGGTAGAAGAAGCAGAAAGAGCACTCTACTTCTGTCCTTTATTTTTGTGGCTTTTAGAAAATTAGTTAAAAATAATCCCTCATGTAAAAAAAAAGGCATTTATAGCAATGCTTAACCAACGTTAAGAATCCAATTTTTAAAACTGACGTGTGATACTGCAGCAACAATACATGAAGGTAATTTACACTCTAGAGTGATCCCTTACTTATGGTTAAGGTATTCCACCCATTATGTCTGCATCAATCTTAAATGCTGCTTTCCAGGGTTATGCTTAAATATTTTCAGTATAGAGAAGTGGTCTGTTTGAGCAGTGGTTTCATGAGTAGGTTAAATAGAGCATATGGCTTGTCTTCTCCCGGAGAATGTTTTATAACTGCGAAAATCATTCCGTGTGTTCATGCTTTCTAGTTTGAATAATCAAAATACCTGCTTTATCTTAATTTCTCTTCTTTGCATGCTTCTGTCAGCCTAGTGATTTAAGGAAACATCATAGAAAGGTAAATCTTCAGCCATTAATCTCTGTGGAATCTTGAACAATAAAGTCTAGTATAACTAAACTGTATTTTTAAAATGTAAATGGTTTTTGATCAGCATGACCAGAACAAAGAGTTCTCCATGCAGACCTCCACTGCTCCCTTACTTGCCAGGTGTGCTCATCTCCCTATACTATTTCTGTGGTAACACTTTGCAATTAAGGGAAGGTGGGGGACAAATAAGGATATATGAAGTCTACATACCTGCCATTTAGAATGTCTTCCCTTCCAGTTGAAGAGCTATGTTTGCATTGTGTGTAGTAGGTATTCCTTGTGTATTTTCTCCATGGCTGATTAATCCCCTTACAATCCCTGCAGCAGTAGAGCAGATATTAGAACAGGTAGAAGTTCAGTCCTATTCTTCACTTCAGGTTTCTACCAAAGCAAAGTGGGAAGGAACCTGAGCCATGCCAGAAAATAGTACATGCATACCATCAGAACTTGGAACAGATGCTCAAAGCATGTCCATGGAGAAGAAAAGTCTGTTTAAATACCCCTCTGAATTCTGGGCATTGACTTCAGAATTAATCTCAGATTCCACCAAAGTCTATTTCAAATGCTTATAACTGCAAGAAATATGAGTTCTGTGCAAACTGGCAGACCCTAGATAATACACTAACTTGGTTTGGTTAGAACAAAATATTGTATCATTGCATACAATTTTTCTTTGTTGAAACGGAAGCATATAGATGTAACAGCTATTGAAATTATAAAATCTATAACACCGAAGAATCTTTACTGTGAGTACTCTGCCTCTTAGAGATGAAGTAATACTTAAATTGTGTTTGTTTGCAGTCTCCAGTTTCAAGAGAAGAAGTTAGAGATGACAAGGCTACAATAAAATGTGAGACCTCACCACCCTCTTCACCTCGATCTCTGCATTTAGATAGAACCTATAAGGGTGCCTTGCATACAGTGAGCCATGAAGATTTAAGAGATCTAAGAAAGTAAGTTATGTTTAAATAGAATATAGCTAAACTGAAGACTGTCATCCTATGTTTTGTTTTGTTGCATAACATAAAATCAGTATATGATATTGGCTTTTTGGAGTCCTTGGATGCAAACTCCTAGCTTCAGGATTTCTCATTGACTGCCAACAGCTCATACTGTGTGTTTCCTCAACTTCCCATTTCTCCTCCTTGGCTCCCTTTCTCCTCAGACTTCTACTTCCATTGTTTGCTATTTAGTTAGTTATTTACAGAATTTTATACCAGCTATTACTGTTTTTGGGTGGTGTACACTTGAAACAGAACAAAACAGAAAATATAATACAAACAGAAAATCCCGAAGACACTTTCACAGAAATACTTGTGTGGACAGACTAATTTCCTTAGCACTGTGTTGAATATAACCCAAAATGTGTATAGTGCATATTTTTATAGACTTAACTGTATCTGCTCTACAGTTCCACAGGTTCTCAAGATGGACAAGTAAGCAATCCCAGCAGCAGTAATAGTAGCCAAGATTCCCTTCACAAAGCCCCTAAAAAGAAGGGGATAAAATCCTCAATCGGGCGCCTATTTGGTAAGAAAGAAAAGGGTCGACCTGGACAGATCAGCAAAGAGAGCGGAGGACAAGGTTGGTGCATTATTGTACCTAGAACAGAAGGCACAGCAATTCTTAGGCTAATTGTTGTTGTATAGGGTAAAAGGTAAAGAAGTCCTAGCTGTGTGGTATGCAGATTACACCTACCTATGCTAGTATAGGCATAAGTGGAAGTTGGTGTCCTTGGCTATGCAGATGACCGTCTCAGCAGAAATCCAAAATGAAAGGTTTTAGATCTGAGGCAAATAACTGTGATTCTTCCAGAGCTGACCTTAGTAAGCATTTTATATTTATTTGATTGCTGTTCAAAATACTACTTGTGCTGCTTATCACGTAAGCACCATTGTCTTGCACCTCACTGCCATGAGACCCCAAAGCTGTGACAAGCAGTCCCTGGCCTTTGCCTACCCATCTGGGTCAATTCACAGCATCCACCACTGAGTATTTCAAGGAAACTAGGGGTGGGCTCTTAAGTAGATGGATTTATTTAGAAATATTTCCAAGTGGTATATAAGTAGTATAAATCAGTGTTTCCCAACCGGTGTTCCGCGGCACACTGGTGTGCCGTGAGACCTTGCCTGGTGTGCCGTGGGAAGAGCGAGAGAAGGCGCCTGCGGGGAAAGAGGAGCGAGCAGTGCGCCTGCACGCCGCGGCGCCCGAGATCGCTTCTCCCCACCGCCCCTTGCTTCAAAAGAGGTCCGGGGACAGCGGGAAGCGCTGCCCCCGGACCTCTTTTGAAGCAAGGCTTTGCGGGGAGCGATCTCCCCGCAGCCCCTTGCTTCAAAAGAGGTCCGGGGGCAGCGGGAAGCGCAGCACTTCTTCCCCGCTGCCCCCGGACCTCTTTTGAAGCAAGGGGCTGCGGGGAGATCGCTTCTCCCGGTGCTCCGAAGCGGGGCGGGGGGGCGGGAACACCTGCCCCAGCCGCCCCGCTTCGGAACGCTGCTCCGAAGCGGGGCGGGGGGGGCGGGAACCTCTCCCCCCGATGCCGCCAGGCATCGGAACGATGCCCCGATGCCGGGCGGTGGGGCGGGAACCTCTCCCCCCGCCGCCCGGCATCGGAACGATGCCCCGATGCCGGGCGGTGGGGCGGGAACCTCTCCCCCCGCCGCCGGGCATCGGAACGATGCCCCGATGCCGGGCGGTGGGGCGGGAACCTCTCCCCCCGCCGCCCGGCATCGGAACGATGCCCCGATGCCGGGCGGTGGGGCGGGAACCTCTCCCCCCGCCGCCCGGCATCGGAACGATGCCCCGATGCCGGGCGGTGGGGCGGGAACCTCTCCCCCCGCCGCCCGGCATCGGAACGATGCCCCGATGCCGGGCGGTGGGGCGGGAACCTCTCCCCCCGCCGCCCGGCATCGGAACGATGCCCCGATGCCGGGCGGTGGGGCGGGAACCTCTCCCCCCGCCGCCCGGCATCGGAACGATGCCCCGATGCCGGGCGGTGGGGCGGGAACCTCTCCCCCCGCCGCCCGGCATCGGAACGATGCCCCGATGCCGGGCGGTGGGGCGGGAACCTCTCCCCCCGCCGCCGGGCATCGGAACGATGCCCCGATGCCGGGCGGTGGGGCGGGAACCTCTCCCCCCGCCGCCGGGCATCGGAACGATGCCCCGATGCCGGGCGGTGGGGCGGGAACCTCGCACCCCGCCGCCGGGCATCGGAACGATGCCCCGATGCCGGGCGGTGGGGCGGGAACGTCTCCCCCCGCCGCCCGGCATCGGAACGATGCCCCGATGCCGGGCGGTGGGGCGGGAACCTCGCACCCTGCCGCTGGGCATCGGAACGAGGTCCTGGACCTCTTCTGAAGGCAGGCGGGGGCAAAAGTCTTTGCTCCCCCGCCTGCCTTCCCGGGACAGCGGAGACTTCTCCGCTGCCCCGGGCGATCTTAAAATGCTGGCGGGCGGGAGCGAAGCGTTCGCTGCCGACCCCCAGCATTTTAAAATCTCCTCGGGGCAGTGGAGACTTCGCTCCCGCTCGCCAGCATTTTAAAATCGCCCCGGGACAGCAGGGGCTTTTAAAATGCTGGCGGTCGGCAGCAAAGCCCTCCTGTCCCCGGAGTTTGCGGGGCGGGAGGTGGGAAGAAGGGCTTTTCTTCCCACCGCCAGCCTTCAGAACAGCCTTCTGAAGGCTGGCAGTGGGAAGAAAAGCCCTTGTCCCCGTCCCCCCCAGCCTTCAGAAGAGGTCGGGGGACAGACTGTCCCCGGACCTGGTCTGAAGGCGGTTTCCCTAGGAACGCATTAATTGATTTTCAATGCATTCCTATGGGAAACCGTGCATTGCAAGACGAAAAACTCGCAAGACGAAGAGACTTGCGGAACGAATTAATTTCGTCTTGCGAGGCACCACTGTACTTTTTATATAGTCAATATAGGCACAGAGTTAATTTTTTTAACATTTTCTAATGGTGGTGTGCCTCGAGATTTTTTTCATGAAAGAAGTGTGCCTTTGCCCAAAAAAGGTTGGGAAACACTGGTATAAATCAACATAAATGATAAAGATGTAGAAAAGCAGATCGATATAAAAATCCAATGATACAGGGTCCAATTTTACATATCAAGGAAAGTCCTTTTGTTCAATTGTTATGTGGCTTTGAAATCATCAGATAAAGCAGCTGCAGGAAATTGATAGCTACAGGAAATGTAGGTGTATCAGTTTCTACTACAATCATAATATTTTATTTATTACTACTGTGTTTATATCCCACCTTTTCTCTAAGGAGCTCAGGGTGTCTCCATTTTATATTGATGTTCACTGTTCATTGTCTCTTGGTAAACAAAGGTTTACTGGCTTTTGAACTATACAGTTGGAACTTGAGAGTCACTTCCATAAAGGAAAGAGTTCTTTTTGCTCATAGGCCAACTGTGATCCACTGGAAGTTCCCTGCTGGAGAAAGGGTCCCCATCCACTAATTCCCTCTTCATCCTTCATCACTGCCTCTTATTCTGCTCTGGAGAGCCCTCCAGTTCTCCAGAGCAAATTTCCAGGGGGAAGGACAAATGGGCAAAAATTGCCTGCCTCCCTCTGTCGCCTCTAACGCAAATGTAACTGCTGTGTTTTAATTCTGGAACCTGCCCAATGTATGTATAACATTTTACACTGTTGTACTGCAAACAAACTTGTATGTTGGAAATAAACACAAATGACATTCATTACTGTAATTCTGCTGCGTGCTAAAGTTAAGTACAGGTTTTTTTCATTCTTGCAGTTAGTGTAATGGAAGCAGACAGTTCAACTCAGGATGGCTTGGGACTTGGAAAATTGGGAGGACAAGCAGAAAAAAATAGAAAATTGCAAAAAAAGTAAGTTTTAACTTCTCAGTTCTGATATCTAAACAGTGAATGTTCTGCAAACTGTTGCTTCAAGTTAGAATTGAATTTTCCTGTTACCAAAAATCTCAAGCTATCAAGAAAATGGATATAAAACTATGACAAAAAATCAGGTTTATCTTAAGAAATGTCTGCTGTTTTCCTTTAAATTATGCAGCTTTACTGAACCTTTAGGAATAGCTAGAGTGAAAGATGGCTATACTGGATTGTATACTGGATTGTATACTGTTTCCTGTTCATTTTATCACTATTATTATATGACGCATTGGGAACTGAGAAACAGCCGTAAGTTGAAATAATAATATAAATAAATAAATAATCTTTGCTGGTACATCGAGTCTCAGGACCTGAGTGAATAACATGGGTACAGAGTGGGACAGGGGAAAGGTTGTTATCCTGTAAGTAGAAAAACAAATGCATTGCTCGTCTTGTCAGTCAGTGTTCTGTCTCTCTTTTATTCACCCTTAGTGCATCACCATACACTATCATATTCACTTTTATCTATATTAAGTGCTTTTCAAGTTTTAGTTTTACATTTTATTTTCTTTATTTCCTTTTAAATTTTCCATTTGGTGTGGTAGTGCAAAATCAGGGTAAGTTGATTTTAATTTAACTTTTGCAGAATGTGAATGTGTGATGTATTGGGAAACTCTTTTTTAAAAGATTTGTGTTAAAACATCAGCCATTACCTTTTTGAATTATTTTCCTTGCAAGATTCTAAAGAACATTCTGCTGAAACATTTTCAGCAAAATCCTGCCAGCATCTTCATGAATTAGGTATAATTCATGAATCCCGCCATAACTTGTTAATGTGCTGTCAAACAAAAATTCTTGACATAAATTCTTTAGTCCTAGCATTTGATTTTAAACTGTTTGAGTTGATTTTTTTTTAAAAAAAATGTGTTGCAAAAATGTACTTTTGTAGTGGGTGCTGTTATCAACCGAAGAAGAGTGAATCAGTTCGGCTACAGAACAGTCAAGTTCCTCAGCTCATCTACCATTATACTCCCTAGCATTTTCACATACAGTTTCTCCCTTCACTGTGTCTAATGTGTATTTAGAAAATGAGCATATGTTTTAGATTAGAGAATATGCATTCATAGTCATATAATAAAATAAGGTAGAAAATAGTTACGGACCTCTTCTGTTTCGTTTTCGAATTTTAATGGATGGTACTTCTCAAATTGTGTTAGGAACCGTTAGAATCCTCAATGTCGTAAGAGTTCTTAAGGGAAAAGATCACTAATAGACTTTCCCAAAAGATAGCATTCCCCACACCACTTAAAAAAGCAGAACCCAAAGGGGGGTTGCATGCATTTACTTAATATACTTGTCAGTGGTTCTTGGTAACAGTAAATACAGGTTCTGAAACCCCTTCATATTGAGGCTGCCCAAACCTTTCATGTAGAAACTATTCTCCCCTAGGTAGTGCTTGTCTAGTGCACCTGCACATGATAACTAATTTAGACCAGGAGCTTCAGCAGTGTAATGGATTCTGCTTTCCAAAGGTCTGGTGCAATCCATTATTCTAATGTGACTTTTCTACTTATCTCATGCAGTGTGCTTGCCATGCTGCTGTCGCTCTTGAACAATTTGCTGTGTTCATAGAGTTGCTGAAACCAAGGGGGAAATAGATGAAGGACAATCAGTAAAAATACAAGCACTTCACAAGTATATTTTGCTGTTTTTTAAAGGCATGAACTGCTTGAGGAAGCCCGGAGGCAAGGTTTACCCTTTGCTCAGTGGGATGGGCCAACTGTGGTTGTCTGGTTAGAGGTAAGGAGTCTTTACAATAAGGAAGTCAGTGCAGCATGGCTTCTAACTTGAAACTTGTGGGTGATCCTCTTCCTGTTTTTCTCCTTTCCAGTTGTGGGTTGGGATGCCAGCCTGGTACGTAGCTGCTTGCCGTGCAAATGTGAAAAGTGGTGCTATAATGTCAGCCTTATCTGATACTGAAATACAACGTGAAATTGGAATCAGTAACCCTCTACATAGGTTAAAGCTGAGACTTGCCATTCAAGAGATTATGTCACTAACAAGTCCATCTGCTCCTCCTACATCAAGAACGGTAAGTTGGAAAGCAATGATGTCTCTTAACTAAAGAAAAGCTAGCATATCTTTTAGAATTCTGCTTTTTGTGGAGGTCTGCATTAAAAAAGACAAATACAATAAAATAAAATAAAAATAAAGTTAGGGATAGTTGTTAGAAAATGACAAAATGAAGTGACCTGTTGAAACAAGTTTGCAAAAAGTTATGGTTAGTAACTGTGCTTTAAAAAGTAATGACTGCAAGAAGAATGCCAGTTTTAGGCAGGTTCTTGGGATCATTTATGACATGCTAAGATTTAAAGGCATGTTTGAAATGTTAGGCAACTCTAATATTTTTAACTAGATGTTTGCTACCGTAAGCAGGGGTCCACAATTTTGCTCACTATGATCAGTATCCTGTGTTCTTCTGTTGAGCATGACACGCCTCCAGCCTCCCAAATTTGGAGCTGGAGAATGGGGCAAGTATCACCCACAGAGTACTGCTCCTTTTCTAAGGCTTTCCAAGCACTTTGGAAGCACAGCATCAAAGCAACCCCCAACCCTCATCTCACTTTGGAGCAGAGATCCTTTTGTGTTTCCGGCTCTGGAGAAGAGGTGTGGGGCTTGATTTTATTGTGTTCTTCCAGGACACTTGGAGTACCTTGTATAACACAACACAGTTTCTGGGACTCAGAAGGGAGGAGGGGTTTGCTTTGAAAGGCACCCGACTTAGATTGGGGATAAAACCTGTCCTGGGGGAAAGGCAGAGTTCTGACATGTCAAACCTTTGGTTGGCTACCAAGGCCAGCCAAAATTTGTGAACCCAGTATTTAAAGATACAGTACCACCCTATTTCAGGCATGTAACGTGAAAGCAATCCCCTTTTAAAAGTGGAACTAAAGGAAGTTGTACCTGTGTTGTATTCTTGTGGGGGGGTGGGGGCACAAGTTGAAGGCAGGTTGTTTTGACTGCCACAATTGAATCACATTCATTATTTACATCTGGGGTGCAGAATGTCAGCCAGTTCAGTGGGGCCTTGATAAATACTGTGCTGTGGATGTGCATACAGATGCAAATCTGCATCCATATAGGCTACATATGCACATCTCATTGTGGGGCTGGAGTGAGAGTGATGGTGACTGCGTCTTGTGAATATCCGCTGTGTCTGTAGAGTGATTTGAAAGAAAACTGACTGAAAAAGAATAAGCAGGATCCATTTCATGTTAGGATCCAGAGTTCCTGTGCTCATGGAACAATTATTGCCACATATGCTCTTGGCTTATCATAAATATATGTTATGTATATTTATGTATTATATTATGTATAAACTTAATCTGATTGCATTCTATATAATTTGGTCTCAAAAGCAACCTGCCTAAACTGAGGTGGTTCACATATAATGCCAGCCATGATTTGGTGTTACATGACTGATCTTCAAACTCTGGTTTGCAATCCTGATTTGGAGCAAAGGCAAGCCATAGTTTTTCTGATGTAACAAAAATCTGTGGTTTACCACAAACCTGTAAGTGCTTTGGAGTGTGCGAGGGGAGGCATGAGTACACAAACACAACTTGTTCAAGTACTGCCAACCATGTTTTGGCATTGCATGTGAATTGGCACATAGTATACAAGGGGATACAGTAAGTTTCTTCAGAAGGATAGATGCACTCTAAGGAACTAAAATGAAGTATCCCACAGTATTACTTGGCACTGCTAAGTGTAAGGAGTACACCTAGAAGTCATATTATGAGGAATTATACTTTTTCTAATTTTGCTTAAATACAGGGTATACATTAAGTTATTATTTGAAGGGAAATGTTTGCCTGCAGGCTTGCATCTTACATCAGTCTGTACTTAACAATCTAGAAACCATTGCTTTTGCCCATGCCTGCTCCTTATATGTACCTGTTGCTTATATATTCTGCAACCTTTCCTCTTTGTTACTGCTTTCCTTTCATTGGATGTGATTGGTTCACTTTGGGGTCATATTAGACCACAGGAAATGTCTGGGTAACACATGAAGAAATGGAAAATCTTACATCTACACCACAAACGGTTAGTTATAGCACTGAACCTTTTTGTGTTTACAGTGCTTTTCCCACTTCTTGAGTGCTTGAATCATGTGCCTCTTAATGTCTCTGAAAAGAGTAGAATATTAATTCTTCTTGGTTATGGCCTATTTTAATTACTAACCTTCTCTGAAATGTATAATTATGCTGTAAAATGTTTTTCCACCAAGGTCATCATGGGGTTGGGAGAAATTATGTGCATTGAAGGCAAAATCAGTGCATTGATTTTGGAATTCTTAAGATGTTGCCTAATATTTTACTTGGGTTTACAGCTAAAGGCTGCTTCTTGTGTGGATAAACTAAGCAGCATGTGGTGATTCAATTTACACAAGGGTATAAATATATTGAGAAATTCTTATGTACATAACTTTGAATGCATGATGCTTGCATTCCTAACAATTAGCATGCCATTATTTTGCGTTTCCATTATGGCCACATTCCAGAGGTGTCATTTTATGCGCAGAAAGGACTGTGTACACTGTTCATTGCTAGGATACATATACTAAATGTGACATAATTTTATTATGTATTTTGTGGTTTTATATCTTGATTTTATTCTGTAAACTGCCCTGAGACCCCCAGGTATAGGGTGGTATATAAATTCAATCAAATAATAATAATAATAATAATAATAATAATTTTAACAGCCATATTGCTTGTTTTGAGAAGTTTATTGACGTCAAGCCTTCTACAGGTTTGCACAGTTCAGCCATTTGATTATTTTTTGCACACTGGACTGCGGCCATCACCTTGAATTTTCTTGCATTACTAAACTTACAAATACTAACATTTGTGTGTTCTTTTGCTTTTCTAATTACGTAACATCAGGAAGATGTGGAAGGAAGCTGGGCTCAGGTTGGAGACTTTTCTTTTAAACCTTCTGTGTAAAACATCAAAGTTTATTTAACCATAGAAAACTTATTTTTTTAAAAATATATACATTGAAAAACATTTTTGAGGGGAAACTAATGAGTAAATATTTCAAATGTTAACTCACCCAAAATTTATTATTTGAGAAATTATTTGGCATGGAGGTTGGCATTATATTACCTACTTTTGAGGCTTGTTCTCCTGGAGTTCATCACCGGCTTGTGATAGCACAGCAACAAAATGTGTGCCTTTTGCTGATTTTTGTTTCTGTCACAATGCATTCAGATTTAACTAAAATCTGTTTAAATGAGTTAATAACATTTTTCTAACAGCAGCCACTTCCCACTTTGCGTAGCTGGCCAATGCCATTGATTCACATTGTAAACACGTGAAGGGATGGCTTCACATGATATGGTAAGCCAAAATACGACTTCAGTGAGGCTGTGCAAACATGCAGGGGATACTCCATACTCATTTTTACAACTGCACCATGCTGACTAAGCTCAAGTTTGACTTTGGTGTTTCATCCAAACCAGGAATCATGGTTAAGCCATCCTCTCACTAACCATGAGCTGTAGCCAAGAACAAACTTCTCTATATCTCGTGGTTAGTCAGGAGAGAACTTAGTTTTGCTCAGTTCAAGGCAGCAGAATGAAAGTCCAGAAGAGAGGGAAATAGCTCCTCTCCAAGAGCAGGTTCTCACAGTCTTACCAAGTCATTGTTTGCCGTACCCAGTTGTGCAAAGCAGGTCAAAGTTTGAAATGGGGAATTGAAATGTACCAGGAAGCTGCAGCCCTGGCACTATCAGAGAGTTTGACGATGTGCATCTTCAAATCATTCTTCACTGTTCACCTAAGTAAATGCTAGCTGCTGTATAAATAAAGTGTGAAGTGGTTTTAATTTTTAAAACATTGCTTTGCATCTTCAGTAGTTACAACCTCTTTCTTGTGTGAAACTGTAAGGCAATGACTAAATATTTTACACCTTATTTAAAATTACACTTCAATGGTTTTCTTTAAATAGACCTTAGCCTATGGTGATATGAACCACGAGTGGATTGGCAACGAGTGGCTTCCCAGTTTGGGGCTCCCTCAGTATCGCAGCTATTTTATGGAATGTCTTGTTGATGCTAGAATGCTGGACCATTTAACTAAAAAAGATCTCCGTGGTCAACTTAAAATGGTTGACAGTTTTCACAGGTAAATAGATTTAAAATAGTCTTTATTAACAAGCATTTTGTCTGTGCATTTCAACATACTTTCCTAATGCCTATTTCCTTTTTTACCTTTTAACAGAAATAGTTTCCAGTGTGGCATTATGTGTCTGCGGAGATTAAATTATGACCGAAAAGAACTTGAAAGAAGAAGAGAAGAAGGTTTGAATGAGATTAAAGGTAGCCATTTTCTTTCCTGGATTGACTCTACTTATGAGAAGTATATGAAATCATGATCCTATATTTTCTGTTGGTTGAAAAATCTCCCAAGTTGCAAGTATGTTCAATGGTAGATTCATGCCAATGTTGTATTTTGTATAGAGCTGGTGTTTATGGGGTCTAGCATAGTGTTGTTAGGTCCTGTGTTCAGAACGTTTTGACTGCATACTGGAACCACTAAATCTATGGTGTGCTATCTAAAATACCCTTGAACTGTAAACAAGTGCCTATATTTCTTTTCCTTCCTAAACAATTATATGTACAACTACTGGCCCTATTCATTTGTGAAAGAAGGAAGAATATGCGCAGTAAAAAAACTAGTGCTGTTCTGATGTCACCCTTGTGGTGCAATTTAATGGGGCAAGATACAGGTATTCTAAATAGTATTTACCTCATAGTTGCAAGAATACAGTAGTTAATAATAATAATAATAATAATAATAATAATAATAATAATAATAATAATATTTTTAATATGCTGCCCATCTGACTGGTTGCCCCAGCTATTCTGAGTGGCTTCCAACAAATTAAAACACAATACAACATCTAACTTGAGTGGAAATATTTAACCAAAGGGGAGTGGGTGAAATTAATATAATGAAAGCGCATTTGCAATTCCAGTGAGAGAGAAATGCTAGGCATCAAAAGAGACTGGAATAGCTGCACAAGGAGCTTTGAGGTCAGATTTCGAATGCTATGGATGTTTTTGTTTCTTTAAAGGATACATAAATTTTGCTAAAATTCTGTTTTAGAGACTACCGTGATTAAAGAGTATTCCAATTCTTGAAGCAAACAAATGCAAAATAATTAATGTTTAGAAATATTTGCCTTGCAGTTTTTTAATATTAAGAGCTGTATCCAACACGCAATGAGCAAACACAGTAGATTTCAGTTCACACAACAAACTGAGCTCCTGCAATGGTATTTGGTCTTCCTGTCCTCCCCTCCTGCTACCTATGTGCCTTCAAGATCCATTCCTGAGTGCTGGGGAGTGCTCTGGAACAATTCTGGGGACATTACAGGGGCGAGGGGAGAAAAGTTTACGTCAGTTGCCTTGTGCAATGTTCGATTCCACCCAGTGTCTACAGTGTTGAAGGAATATTTCATAACCATTACAGTGGTACCTCGGGTTACATACGCTTCAGGTTACATAGGCTTCAGGTTACAGACTCTGCTAACCCAGAAATATTACCTCGGGTTAAGAACTTTGCTTCAGGATGAGAACAGAAATCGTGCTCCGGCGGCACAGCGGCAGCAGGAGGTCCCATTAGCTAAAGTGGTCTTCAGGTTAAGAACAGTTTCAGGTTAAGAACGGATTTCTGGAACGAATTAAGTACTTAACCTGAGGTACCACTGTATATGCCAGTATCAGACATTTAGCTGCTTCATACCTTCCATATTTACAGTCACATCTGTATTTGGTGCAGAACAATACAAACTGTTGACAATGTATAAAACACTTCATTTGATACTAATTTTAATCAAGTGGCAATGCAGTCCCAACATTTATTTCTAAGCTTCAGTAGTATGCAGTACAGGAACCACACTTGAAAGAAATTGTATTTTATATATATTGTCAACTTTTTAATGACTCATAACTTTGCTTTCCCCCCCTACAGATGTCCTTGTCTGGAGCAATGACAGAATGATTCACTGGGTGGTGTCGATTGGTCTCAAAGAATATGCAAATAACCTTATAGAAAGTGGAGTTCATGGCGCACTTGTGGCCTTAGATGAAACTTTTGATTACAATGCATTAGCTCTTTCTCTACAAATTCCCACTCAAAATACGCAGGTAATAATGAAGAAATTATTTGATGGGGATGATTTTTATTCATTATCAGAATACAACACTGAATAAGAATTTGTAGTGTGTGGCCTATTTTAACCCTGAAATACTGTATTGGTGTCAAAGAGCATAATGAATCTGTGGGATTGAGATTTAACGTTTTTTAAGGCAGAAGTGGGAAGCATATGTTTACTCTAGGTGCCAGATATTCAATATCTTATACATATAGATTTTCCAACTGTAACCCAAAAGTTTGAAATAAGTTTTGCTAATTCTTGTTCACTTAGGCTCGTGCTGTGCTGGAACGAGAGTTCAACAACCTTCTAGTTATGGGCACAGACAGGAGGTTTGATGAAGTGAGTATTTTGGTTTTTAGTTCTATGATTCCATCCAGACTTCTTATTTGTACGTACAGCCACCACGAGTTAATGAAATCCTGCAGCAAACCTTGGGCTCAATTATGGGGACTTTTAACTGGAGTGTGTTTTTGGACTCCCCCTCCTGCGCATTCACTGCCAAGAGATGCAGTCAAGGGGCTCCTAGACAAATAAGAAGATAATCTTTCCCCCCCCCCCCTCTGGTGTCACAGCACCTAAGATTAAGAACAGTTTTCCTGTGCAGGCAGCTGACTCACTGAGATCAAAGATATTTCCACTATTGATCAGTTTCTTTGTTTTAAATTTTAGGAACGGAGTTCTGTATAACCATTTATTCACTATTAGATGTTCAGCGTTTATAAATCACCAAGAACCTTTCACTACTCCCCACTTTATGGTTGTACAGTATTCAATATAGCACTACGGTGAACATTCCGTCAGGGCAAGGATTTATTCTTGTGCAGCAGAATATGTCCTGCCCACCTCCACCCCACCAGTGCGAGCAGATTTTAAGGATGGCACAGGCTGCATGCAGGGAGGAGGAGTGGGGGGGGGGACCCCTGTTAATCCTTGCACTAGTTAGTGCAGAACTGCCTGTACTGTATTGGCTGTGCTTCATTTTAACGTAGGTTTGCTCTGTTCTATCTCACTAGAAGCAAGTAACTCTAGTCCTCTAATGAGGTTTCCCAGTAAGCTCCACAAACTCTGCAGTGCAGATTCTTGTGCAAACTGCACCACAAGTGAGAGAAAACAGTGTCTCTTCTAAGCTCTCTACACATTCTGGAGGTCTCAGGAGAGACAGAATCTTGTTTCACTTGCAGGGAGGCTTGGGTAAGTTAAGGAACAGGAAGGACTCCAGCTGTTTTCTTATTGAAATTTCTGTGCAACTGACAAAAATCGCCACCTCTCATTGAAGCCATTTGTTCTCACTGCATTTAGGAAGCTTGGGGGTGAAAGTGGAGCTCCTTCTGACATGAATAGCAGTTTGAAAAAAGGGGGGAAGCAGGGAAATTTCTGTAGGTTCCGTTTTTCTTTTCATGCCACAGTGCAACTGAGAGGAAATGTCTCTGCCAATGTCCTCTCTGCATGTGCCAGAAGATTTGGTTTGTGGAGGGAATTGAGGTTAATGAGGTCAGATAGAAGTTTGGTAAGCCTAGTCAATATTTGTTGATTCCTATTTTAACATAGGAGATTTAAGACGTTTAAGTAGAGTTTTCCATCCTCTTGAATTTGTTATAGCTCTGCATTCGCTGTACCATGTTGGGCAGTGATCATGGCATGTTTTGTTCTTTGGATAAGTGTCAGGCAACTGAGAGAAAGAACTATGCCTCCTCTCTGTGTCGTCCTAGTGGGAATTGTCACCACACTTGCTGTGCTAAAGCATAGGGAGAAAGTGGATCGAGAGATGTTTTTCTGCCTCTCATAATATTAGAAAACTGGGTCATCCAACAAAGCCAAACATTGGAAGATTTGGGACAAGCAAAACGAAGTACTTCTTCATACAGCACACAGCTGAACTACGAAATTCACTGTGGAGTGAATATAAGTTGCTAGGAAGCACAAGTGGGAAAGAGTGCTGTTGAACTCAGGTTCTGCTTCTGGCCTTCAGGCATCTAGTTGACTGCTGTGAGAACAGGATGATGGACTAGATGGGCTTTTGACCTGATAAAGCAGGTCTTTTACATTCTCAGGACATGTATGCCACATCTACGTATTCAGGGAATAAGCCCTTCAAGTATAAGAGTAGCTTGAGGAATTTATCTCAAATGTGTGCTAGTGAATCTGTTTCCCACTGCAACCCTGGCTGTCTTCTGCTGTTTTCAGTCCAGTAGAGCTGGCCCAAAGTAGCACACTAACCAAAACACAAAAGCGGTCAGGCGTGAATAACTTTAGGATCATTTAGTTTAGGTGGCAAAGTGCCCACTTACCATGGGGGGCAATGGAGGTGAGTCAGGGCTTTTCTAGAAACTGAGGTTTGATTATGGTTATGCAGCACTGGAAAGAACTGAGCAGTCATATAATCAAGTAAGCCTTGATTTTAAAAAAGCAGACTAAACATATAAGAGTGAACAGGGGCAAATGGAAAGGTCAAATTTTGTAAGTGTTGGTTCATTTTTGTTCAGTATCTCAACAGAACAGAGTACAGTATACACCCTCCAACCCCTCTTGGAGATCTGTGGATGCTATCCCTGGCTTGCTTTGTTTATGAGACAGCTGAGTTTCTGTAAATTGTACTCCTTCTCAATGAGTTTAAATAGTTTCTTGATTTTTATGTCAAAAAGGATGATTAACTATTGAAAGGCTTCCTATAGGGAGAGCACAAGAGAGTGAGGAGGAGGAGTTGCGGGATGAATGGTACAGCTGTGCACTGTAGCTTTCTACTTCTGATAAGAGAGCTGGTTGGAGGGGAATTCACAGAAGGAAAAGGCTTAAAAAAGGAGAAATATAACATCACCTTGTTTTTCCTTCCTTACGTTCTGCTGGAAATGCCAAAGAAGGTGATGGTGATTCAGTGAGGTGCAGGACAGACCAGGAGGGCACTTGCAAATTGGGTGGGGGACAAGGGATACTCAGGGGGGAAGGGGAGTGGTCAGTAGAAAAGGGAACTCACATTCAAGGGAATTCCAGCATGCCAGAGCTGTTAAGGCTGAGTGGAAAGAGGCTTGAGGAACAAAAGGGTAGCCCTGCAAAGGGAATTTCCAAGCACACAAAAAGGAAGGCCAACTGTCTTGTTTGTCCTTGTTTAACAAAAAAGTAGTAAGCTTTTCATTGTTTTTTTGAAGTTCAGTTTACAATACTGCCTGGATATCACTCTTTATTTCTCAGGGCTGTAGGTAGCCAATTAATAGGCAGTACAGTGATTTAATTAGAACCAGAGGAGAACTGTAGTCCTGGAGATTTCAAGCTATTTGAATCACTCTCTTGTCCACATCAATGAGAATTTTATGGGAAACTCACAGCTTGATTTGTCTGTCCAGCTAAATTTTTGCTTAGCTTATTTTCTCAGACAAAGCAAAAAGGAAACTGTTCAAGGTACACAAAATGGCAACAGAACTGCCCTTCTCACAAAAGGCTGCAGAAACATTTCTTTTCTGCATTAATTTCGAATTCAGTACTGAATTTTTGTAACTAATGTAATGTCTGCTAAAATTGCTTGTTGTATTGCATAGTTTCAAATTCCTATTAGATGGGGGGGGGGGAAGACTGTCAGAGACTGACAGCCATGGGAGTAGATAGTCTTTGAAAAGGATGCATGAATGTTGGATTTTTATACTTCATCAATAAAACGATCAGCAACGTGCAAAATATGTGGTTCCAAAGCATCTAAAAATCTAAACCAAAGCACAATGTTCTGAGCCCTCTTGAATATTATGGTTGTGTTGTATATTAATCATATATTAAAGTGTATTGCCTTTCTTTTTTTCATGTTCAATCTTTGTTACACTTGTTAACTTGATAGGATGATGACAAAAGCTTTAGACGAGCACCTTCATGGAGGAAGAAGTTCAGACCAAAGGACATACGGGGCTTAGCAGCTGGATCAGCAGAGACTCTCCCTGCAAACTTCAGAGTTAACACCTCAATGTCTTCACCTTCTATGCAGCCAAAGAAGATGCAAATTGATGGTAATGTAGTGCTTATTTTTTTTAAGCATGATGATGATTTATGCCTGAGGTTGTAAGTGTAATCATCTGCTTTCTTTGTATGGGGAGAGAGGAGGACTTAACCCTGTGCATGACTTTCAGTAATGCTTTAATTTGTCAGTGAATGATGGCAGCATTAGTAATACTATTTCAGCATTAATAACTGTTCACTTTCTGTGAGACCTAATGAAGCAAACTTTAGGATTGTTTTCAAATGATTTAGAAATCTTTTTTAAAAAAAATATCTGTGTGGTAATGGAACACATCTGAATCTATGTAGCGCATAATGCAATATTGTTGCATGCAATCCACAAAATATTATTGCTGTACATAATCCAGTTTCAGCTGAGCTTGTATGATGCTCTGCTCCAGTCCTCTTGGTGGATAGGTATTATTCAGCAGCTGGAAGTGGTAGATTCTACCAGCTATGCAGGTTTTACCAGTAAACAACCTGATTCCTTAACAAAAGGTGGGGAGTCTCTGGCCCAGATGCGCTCTCTCAGTAAATGTCATTAGCCAAGACAACCAAGGCAGTTTCAGTGATGTGGCCAGGGCTAAAGTCAGATTGGAATGGATCCATGTAATCAGCTTTCTCCAAGCATTCCTAAGGCTAGGCCACCATCACCTTCTCAAACACCTTGCTGCAAAACGGTATATTTGCCACTGGGCAATAGTTTTAATACTTCTGGGTCCAGGGAGGTCATCTTAATGAAGGGACGCACAGCTGCCTCCCTCAGGGCAGATGGGACACCTGCTATAGTGCCATCTCTCATGTTTTATAGAGTTGTAAGTTACCAAGAGAGTCACCTAGCTCAACTCTCTACAATGCAGGAATCTTTCGCCCAATGTGGGGCTCGAATCCATGATCCTGAAATTCAGAGTCTCATACTCTACTGACTGAGCTGTCCCCTTTCCTTGACCTCTCTTCATTTTGGTTAGTTCTTTTATGGGCTATGTTAGTCAGGTATATGGAGAGGAACTGTGTCAGTATTGGCACAGGAGCATAGGGCGGCGAGTCACCTGACCTTAAACACCTAAGTGAGAAGCTGCCATGTGAATATAGCTAGTACGAGGCTTATAAATTCATGACCCCAGGCACCACATTGAATGCTGCTCTAGGGATAAAGCTGTTAATGAACCTAGGAAGCTGTCTTACACCAATGCAGAGCGTTGGTCCATTAGTATTGCTTCCAATTCCTGAGGCCCTCTGCACACAAAGCGTGTCTTTTGCCATTGAGCTGTGACACCTTTTCCAAATTTGTGATTGAGGCATGTGGTTGGTTTGACCTACTGGAAGAATGGAAAGTATATGCTGGTATAGTTTGGTGGGCTGCAGCCAATTTGACAATTATCGGTGGCCCTCAATATGCGCAAGGTTTTCCATCCTTTTCATAAAGTGGCTTACAAATACAAAGTAGTGAATATGTAGCCAATTACTTTACATTCTGCGTAGCTAACATTTTGTAACTTTATGTTGTTACTGTAACTGCATTGATATGTGATTCTAATACTAACTGCATGCTGTGTTCTGCATGTCTTCCTGATTGTTGGAATAGGCAATGTATCAGCAACACAAAGATTGGATTCTGCTACAGTAAGGACTTATTCATGTTAAAGCCTTTTATTGGTAAGTAACAGTGATAGCCTCATTGGGGTGCATTGATGTTTTTAAAGTTACAGTATACAAATATAGGAACACATTCTTGACATCTTTCTGGTTGCTGTCTGTGGCATGCTGAAGTCCACATTGATTCGGAAGATGTCCCCCAGAACCACAAACTGCTGTCCAGCCTCATTAATTTAGAAAGCAGTTTTGTGATTCAGCCAAGCAGCTGTAAAAAGGAAGTTAGTGAAATAGTCCATATACAGCACCAATATATAATCCCCCTTTGAACAGCTGTCATACCTAGTCCTCAAACTACTTTTTAAACTCCGTAATTTAGACATAAGTTTGAGTTCTGTGGGGACACCTTTTGAAAGGCTCTGTGCGCAGGAGTCATACCCCCTTCTGTATGTCTTTGTGAAATGGGCAGTATATAAATAATTTAAATAAATCTACATTAGATAAATGTAAAAAAATAAATATTTTCATGCGCTGATAACTGTACTTTCAGCACCAGGCTTTCTAGTTTGTTTTTGGAAGATTGAAAAGGGGGAACTTTTATGTAATGTGCAAATAACTTGTATTGGGGTTTGTAGTATTGTAAATACAAATGCATCTGTATACTTCAAAATTTTTATTCTGTTGTACTGGGTAAGTGAATGAACAAAAAGCCATGCCGGACGCTGCTCCTTACCCTTTAAAATTCTGTCCAACCCTTAAGGGCTATAATCCTGCTTTAAGAAATAAAGGCTGCCTTCATGGGGGTAACCAAGGGAAGGCAGGGGGGCAGCCTGACTATGCCCATGGCTAGATCAGCCTCTTCAAGTAAATGGTTTGGTTTTTATTTAAAATATGTCTGCCTTAATTATATCTTTGGGGAGACAGTGCATGGGAATACGTAACATTTTATTGTATATAAGACTGATTTATAAAATATTATTGTTCTTCGAAAGCTACCTATAGGAAGTACTTTACAGCTAGTTGTGCATCTGGTGCAGTTGCGCTCGTGGGGCCAAGAGAAGTATCCCACTTGTGCTGTGACACTTCTGAGTAAAGTCGTTCCATACAACTGATCAGCTTTTGGATGTAGAGGAAAAGGGGAGTCTGGGCAGAGTTTGGTTTCCCCCCTTCCTTTGCCTAACAGCCAGTTGGCACTATGACAGGCTTTCACTGCCTCCCTTGATTGAGGCTGTGAAAAGAAAGTAAAACTGCATGTAGTCTCCCCTCTGTGCTTGTCATTCCTTGGATCAGAGAGATGGTGCATACCTTTTCCTGACTTGACTTCTGCAACTAACTGAGTCTTACTTTATTTTCAGTTTATCCCCACTATTTCTACAGATGACCTGAAACATTTTGAATCAAAGACCGTATTTTGGAAACAATTCAAATCTTTAACCTTGTTAATACTTGTTAAATCAACACTTTGAAATATTTTATTACAGAGTTTTTAATTAGATGAATTTGTGAGTACTATAGAGAAAGTATTTTAGACTTAAATGTTTCTTATATTTATGTAAGTGTATGTGAGTCTTATTACTTACCTTTGTATTCAGTCTATAAATCAAATTACTGCCGATTTGTTAATTTTAGTCTCTTCAACTGAATGTACTGTAATGCTTGTATGTATCGACCCCTATAAGCAATGTAGGGTTTTTGTAAATTATGCAGTTATTGTAATTATCAGTAATAAGTTTTTAATAATAAACACAGGTGAAAAGGATTTTACTATCTTTGTAAAGGTATCCTGACTCAAGCAGTATATATATTTTGGCATTTGGAAAATGCTAGCTAGCTCTAAAATGTTAAATAAATCCCATTTTTTTCAGAGAAGCATATGTTTATTAATAAAGTGGGCATGGTACCTGCTTCTATTTCCGTTCATAACTCTACTTTTTCCACCTAGCATATGATTTTAATGTGGATTTATTTAAGTCTTCTGTTCAATATAACTTGCTTTAAATGAAATTCTAAAATGTGGGATTTATTTGAATACTATGAAATGTGTGTGAGACCTGGTGAGCTCATTTATAACTACTTTTTTGTGGCTATATTTGTACAGTCTATGTTCATTGACTGAGCATAAGCCATAAGCGGAAATATTTTCTCTTAACCGAGGATAGCTCCTAATAGTACTCAACAGGCAACGAAGTGCTCTCCTGTATTTTGATGTGAAACTGTTTTTCGGAAAAATACTGATGCAATTCTTCTAAGTGGACCAATCATGATGCGCAACTGTCTCATGACGAAAATGCTGATGGCCCATGAGGCTAAAGCGTGTAGTAGTGCAACTATTAAAAAGGCCTTATTTTTCTTACGCCATCTTTTGCATATATTTATAAACTTGTTTTAAATTTTGGACAAAAAATTAATTGTTAATAGCGTTAGCCATTTCAACCAATATAAGTAGAAAAATGCATCATTCTTTTTAAAAAATTGCATCTTTAAGAGGCCAGCGAGGAATGAGTTCAGATTATGGTGCATTATTTATTATGCAATAATATATACAGCATGTCTTTTTCTGTTTTGGTTTTGGCTCTTTTTAATTGTACGACTGAAATTCATTGTTACTGTTTTGTTGTTTTTTCTATTAATCTTTTATGTGTACTTCTGATTATGTAACAAAATATGTACAGACTAAGTACTTTTGAACTATTTTTATCACAGTATTATTTATTGCTTTCTTTCAATAAAGTACTGAAGCATTTTTTCCACTGCCAACAATGGGGGTTGAAGTGTTTTGAAGTGAGATTTCAAGTAATTAATTGATGTGGATGAGATTTCTTGTGAAGCATCCAGTCATGTTCCCCTTTGCTGAAACCAGCTTTCCCCAGCCCAGATGCCCTCCAGATGATTTTGAAGCACAACTTCCAGAATTAGACTACAACTTGGGTGAGGCTGGTTTAAACTGAGGCAAGTCCAATAACCTTCAAGACACTTAAGATACCCATGGGGTAGCACAATGTAGTGTTCAAGTAGCTTTGCACTACAACTCCCATTCTCCTATTGCCCATGCTGGCTGGGGACTGATGTGAATTACCCAGAACATCTGGAAAGCACCGCCTGTGCTGTGTCACAGTCTGTTTACGTTCCTAAAGTGTAGCCCTACATTAGATTGCGGCTTTGATGGTTAACTCCATTGGACTCCAGTGCAACTTCACAGTAAGCCTGCATAACAATGCATGGCTGAGCACCTCAGCTGTGTGTAGGATTGGAACCCTGCTGATGAAAATTTGTCTCAAAATGTGCCACATAAAACAAACATTTCTAGAATGCTTCAGTAAGTGGGTTGCTTTTAAACCTTTTGAAGTTCACCCCACAGTTGAACTGATGAAACTGCTGTTGCCTTCTGCCATCCTCTTGTTTTCTAAATGGCTGCTTAGCCCTGTGACCAGGAGCTATTGTCATGTAATCTGGGGATTACCCCCCCCCCTTTCCCCCATCTATGCTATTCTAGCACTTTAGTGTAGAAACAGATTAATATTTCTGGTAGCTATAGCAACTCTATGTTGAATGTGCTTTCCTCATTATTGAATGATAACAGGAATCAGCCTCGGTTCTCTCTGCAGTTATTTCAATGCAGATGAATCACACATTTCCCCTAGCTTTTCCTTTCTCAGCAGTTCACAACTTGCCGCTCGCATTTTGAGGTGCAAGCACAGAATCAAACAAAACAGCTGTTTGCTACCCTAGAGGCAAGGAGGTGCAGCTTCTTTTCCTTCCATACTTGCATCTCAAACCCTGGAAAGGAGGAAGATTAATGTTCCCAGCAGTTTCCCCTTTTAATTCTGTATCAGTATCTTAGACCTTGGGTAGTCAGTTTGGTGTCTGGGGCAAACTCCCTCAGTAAAGATGGGAGCAAGGTAATATGACCAGGCTGGAGGCACTTTAAAATTTAAAACACCTCCTGACAATAATTATTTAGAGGTAGGAGATTCTCTGTACATGGTAGTGTTTACTAATGCAGCAGCAAGGATTCTTTATATAAAGGAAAACCTGAGGCCACTTATCCCTCAACCAGTAGATCAAAATATGAATGAGGCATGTTGGAAACAAGACTGGAATTTTATTTATACACATTCAGTGAGGGTTAAAGCTCAGTGATTACTCTGGGAAGGTACAACATTTTGTTTCAGTCAGATCACTTTACAGAAGTAATTAAGAACTTTACTTAAAGCTTTACTTTAAACCTGTTTCTAATTAAACTGATTGTTCCAAGAATGGTTATTTACTCAGCCAGTAAAACACTTTCAGATTCCTCCTAGAATCTTTTCCTTCGCTTCAGAGAAATAATCTGGGTTGCCCAGCCTAGCGAAACCCTAACCACCCAGCCAAGCCTTTAAAAGCCTAAAATCCACCTAAGCGCTATCTGACCATTTATGTCAGGTTCTCTTCTTTAACTCTCCACTCCCTCGTGATTGGTCAACACTCCCCCCCCAGCCCTGATTGGCTTCTGGGTCTCCAGGAGGTTGACCCAAGGCCCAGTGTCCATAAGTGTCCTCCATATAACTCTTCCCATCATCCCTGACCATTGCCCATGTTAGCTAGGGCTGGTGAGAGCTGACTTAGATCTGTATGAGCCTTTCCATCACTTGAGATCTGGCTGGCTCTTCTCTCCCCATACCATAAGAAAAGTTTTCTGCTTCAGTTTTGTAGAATATTCTCTTGTCTAGAATATGCTCTCTTGGCATAAGTCCATGGCCCTATTCAGCAGAATGATAGACACACAGAGGGAGCAGGACTAGATTTGCACATTTTGAAGCAATGTGATGAAGCAAGCGATGGTGCTAATACTTTGAAATCTTGTTGAGGTCAGCCACAACAGTTTTAAGAGATGCTTTTAGAAACTTGTTTTTTAGCATATAACAGTCATGTTCCAAATTTCATTCGGCTATAAATTCCATAGATGGAATGAAGTTGCTTTTCTAGACTCTTCCTCACATTTTTGCCACCATTAAACTATATTTGTGAGTCATTTCTGTTCTTTCCCAATGGTGTAACATCTCTCATTTACCCTAAAAAAGGTCTATAGGAAATTGTATCCTGGAACATTTTTTTTAAGCTGCAGGTTTCCAAAGAGTAGAAAAGAGAGTAGTGTTCCTTAACAAAGAGTAGTGTTCCTTAACAGTTTCCAATACATACATACATACATACATACATACATACATACATACATACATACATGTTTTTAAGCAATCGGTCTCTGCTCCGTGCCCCAAACATGAATTTCCAACAGTCATCATTGCTATTATTTGGAGTTCAATAGACAACTTTTTAAAGCTATAGAAATGCCATTTTGAAAGCACGGATCTCTGAAGTTTGGACTTGCAGATGGTAAAAAGAGTGTTCTGTTTACCTATTCTTCCCATGCACATGCCTGGCAAAAGAAGCTAGAGTGCTTCCCTCTTCTACAGGAGCTTGGCTGGGGAGAAGGGAAACAACCTGAGGCAGAAAAGTGGAAGTGACCCATTATTCCAGGTCAAAGACTGTTGCTTTTGTCCTCCCTCTGCTGAAGCCCTGGATCCCTCCAGCTCCTTTCTTCCTCATTTGTGATGGCCCTACACAAACAGTCATGTGAGGCTGTAATTTCGGGGGCAAAGTGCCATCAGTATGCTAGTGATACTCGGCTCTATTTCTCCACAACATCTCAATCAGGAGAGGCTGTGCAGGACCTGGACTGGTGCCCAGACACAGTGGTGGGTTGGATGAGGAAAAAGAAACTGAGCTTTGAATCCCAGTAAGATGGAGGCGCTGTGGGTGAATGGTTTCCTGTGTCTGAGAAATTGGCCAGTTGCCGTCCCTGGATGGGGTTGTGATTGGAGGCCTCAGTGGCTAGGAGTGGCTTCTGTTTGCTTTGACTGGTGCAACAACAGGATCGGGACAGCTTGTTGCACATTAATGTCCAGGCATTAATGACTTCAGTATTGGATTACTATGCAGGACTTCCCTTGTGTTTGACCTGGAAACTGCAGCCGGGTCACTGACAGGAGTGAGACCCTCTCAGCATATCTTGCTCAGAGATCTGCAGTGGCTGCTGGTATGTTACCAGGTCAAGGTCCATGTGTTACTGTTAGTACGTGGCTCTCAACAACTTGGGGCCAGTTTTCTTAAAGGGGGGGCCTCACCTCATATGTGTCCAGTCGGCCACTTCAGTCTGTGGGACTAGCGCTTTTACAAGTACAATACAATGTTCATTCCACGCTTGCAAGAAGCCAACCTTTCAGTGTTGCAGCACCTACACTTTGGAATTCTCTGCTCATTGACATTAGGCAGGTGCATTCTCCAAATGGTTTTTCCATGCCTACTAAAAACTATTTTAGTTCCAGCAAGGCTACCCAGGCATGTAATCTTAACATGCAATTTTAATGCATGTTACATTACAACTGCATTACAAGTACAACTGTTTTAAAATTACAGATGTTATTTTAAAGCTGAATTTTTTATGTGACTTGTTTTTAATGATTTTTTTTAATTACTATTTTAGGCTATCTACTGTAAGCCGTTTAGAGGTCTTTTGTACTAGTGGCGGTATGCAAATTTTGTTAAATAACCCCATGCCCATTTTAGCTGGGAGCCAACCCCACTGAAGTCAGTGAGACGTGGTTTGCTTTTGGGTAGACGTTGTGATCCAATTGCTAGTAAAATTTCCCGCCCACCCATCGGCCGACTTGAACGCCTGGGTTCCCCCACTCCCACCCTCTGAATGGCAAAAGCCATTGCACGCTTTGACAAGAAACGATGCTCCGATAGCGGGCTGGGGATCCGAGCCCGCCTTAGAAAGAGGCGGCGCAGAGAGAGGGCCCGGGAGCTTTTGCATAGGAGAAGCGAGGGGCGCACCGTTTCCGTAGACTTGCTGCAAAGCCCGCCCGGAGCCGAGTGCCAACCACCACCGGCAGCTCGCTTTAGTCCTCTCCCACCTGATGACGCGCTGTGATGAAAAACAGGAAACGGGATCTTGGGAGAGGCGGAAATTGCAGCACCAGCCGAGTTAGGAAGCCCCAGCAGGAGAAGACGCTGCATCGGGAGAGGAAGGCGCCTGGGCAGCCAGGAAGTGGGCTGGGAACAAAGTAAGTGGCAGGAGCCCGGCCAGGTGCTCCCTCGCGCCGCTCGCCTTTTGCGCCAGCCACGGGGAGGCTCCTCGGCGCAGCAAGATCCGCAAGCCGGGAGGGTCCCTGCCGCCCGCGATCCGCTTGCTGGTAGCGGGACTCGGGTCTTGGAGCGGGGAGGTGCAGCCAGGCGTGGGGGCTTAAAAAAAAAAAATCAAGTGGGTGCGGGGGGGGGGGGCCTTGGCTCTGATTTCTGCGCCACGCGCAGCATGGCCATCTCTGGGATCTAACTAGGGCATCGGCGCTGCAAGGTGGGGCCCGTACCTGGAGCAGCCCAGATTGAGATTTGGGAGGGGAGGAGGAAGGAGAAGAGTCGTATAGGGAGAGGGAGGAAGTGGGGGCTGGGGTGCCACATGGCATCTCCGTGGCTGGCTGGGTGGGCTGCCTCGCTTTGATCGCCCTTTGTTCTTCGGTGGCGAGGAGGCAGCTGATCGAAGGGGGCTGAGCTGCTCTTGCTTCCTTGTCTGGGACGCTCGTTCCCGAAGGGAGGGGAGCGCCTTCCTGGCTCGCTTTTCCGCTCGCCCTGCGTGCCCGCGCTCCGTGCCTGGAGAGAGGACTGCCCGCCCCCTTGGGCAGTTGGCATGTTCCTGGGCGCATGGATTGCAATTCAGGCTAGTGGCTGTGGATGCGAAAACTGGATGGGCTTGCCTGGAGCAGGAGAATATCATTGTGTGTGGTGTTGGATCTCAGGGGAAGGAAGTTATTTGACAGCTTCATCTTGGGGTTGCTGCTCCCCAGAAACTTAAAGCTGGTAAGAACTCTGGCAGGGTGACCATCAAAATAACCCGTAAGTGTCTCTAGGATATGAAGCTGCCAGGCCCATCCAGCAATGGTCCATCTAGCTCAGCATGTCTACATGCCTTCCAAGGTTTCTCCAAGGCTACCTTGAGATGCTGAGGATGAAACTGGAGACCTGAGTGCACAATAGGCACTCTGCCACCACGCTAATAGCCCTTCTCTTTGTCCTGTGATTGAACCCCACCCCCACCCACTTCTCAGCCATTAAGGCAATAGGGAGATGCACAATGATTTTCCTGGAGCATTGAGGGGATGCTTATTTGCGCTTGTTAGATGCATTTCCAAGTTTATAATTACCGAAAGGCCACGGCACGTGAACCAATAGTTTATGGAGGCAGCAGGTCATGAGCACTGCCGCAGATCATGTGTCTGAAAACTACTGCCTAACTGCATGTTATGTTCAGCCTAAGGATGTTGATGTGTGCTGGGCCTACCCTTGTCATCCTGTGAGACAGTGTTCTTTCAGAATCCAGATAAGAGCACTGTTCAACTGGATGCAGATACTGCCCTTTGGAAACGGCTTGTAATTCTGTGGTAGTTCATTGCCTGTGATTCAGTCAGTCACACAAAATGTTACTCATGGTGCAGGCAGAAGTTGGACTCATTCATTCTGAAGTCCACATACCACTGGACTATCCAGTGTTTCAGTGAAGAGTGCTGATTGAAGATGTTTATTTCTGTTGTGGTCATTGCTTTGCCTTTTCAGAGCAGGGCTGGCAAGCCTGTGTCCCACCCCCAAATGTTCCTGGGCTACAGTTTCTATCAACCCTGACCATTGGTCATGCTGGCTGGGGTTGGAGAGAGTTGGGAGCCCAACATTCGTTTGACCATAGATTCCCTCATTCCTCTTTTTCTAATCGACGTGAGAAGTTGGGTCCTGACAAAATGTTATCTGATGGCCAAACCATGGTTTAGTGATCAAGACTGTATTTATATTTTACCTAACACTAGTTGGTGGCAAACTGTTTCCCTGATATTGAACTAGTGATATGAAAAGCTTCATTTGCTCAGTATTTGCATGCCAGACTGTTTTTAAAGGCACAGAGAAGCCTGTAGTCCTAAAATTAATAGATGCTGGATGTATCTGACTTTCTAACCCAAATGGCACATACAGTATATGTAGTATACCTGCAGAAATGTGGTATACAAGTCAAGAAACTCCAAATACCCATGAAAGAGAGTTTACTGACAATGGTTAATTTAAGGTATTATTTTGAGGCCTGCTTTTTGCTCACTTAGGGAGGATATGTACACAAATGCAGTAACCTTATCTTCTATAGCACAGACCTATAGGATGGGTAGCTAATGTGAAAAAATTCTTCTGAGGCAATTGGGGTTGACTTGCTACACCACTTTTTACTTTCCTGCTGTATAAAATACACTCTGCATGCCACCCTCCTTTCTTGACTACAGTCTGCATAATTTTTTTTAATGTTTTATTATGTTTTGATATGTTGGAATCCACCCAGGGTGGCTGGGGGAACCCAGTCAGATGTGTGGGGTACAAATATAATAATGATACAGTAATAATATTCCTCTCTGGCTGCTGAAGAATCAGTAGAACAAAGTAGCCAGCGTGTCTGATTGTCTGAGTTCTCTATTCCCCACCCCCTTACCCCTTTTCCAGAAATTGTGTGAGTCAATGACTCATGGATAACGTTTCTCTCCAGCCTGGTTTGAAAGAAATTGGCCAGAACAGCAAATTGCATAGGAAATTTAAAGCCACTGAGCTGCTAACCATGTTCAGTGGAAAACTAGAAAGGTTAGAGCTGGAAAGGAAAACTCAATATCTCTTGCGTCTGCAAAAGAAGAGAGGCTGAAATGCTGTCGGTTGTGCAGTACCTCTGATCCTCTCTGAATGTTGATAACTGTATGTAATCCCAAGCACACTTGCTCTAAAGTGAGCCTGGCTGAATTCAGCGTGACTTGCAGAGCATTGCAGCCTTATTTTTGGTCTGGTATGTTTTGTGGGGAGAGGAGCTATATGGAACTGGGGTGGTCTTCAAACTGCCTGTGTGGGCAGGCAAGAAATTGCTCCAGATTGTCCACATGTCTTTAATTAATGCCCATGGCCATTTTTATCCCAGTTGAAACTCATTTATATCAAGAGAAGCTACCTTTAAAATCACCCATTTCCATAATTGCAATAAATAATAGTAGAAGCAAAAACTACCTTGTATTGCAGTAAGCGTGCAGAGGTGAGCTGGCTAAACAGTTCAGCTTGTGTTATGCCTTCTCTGAGCAGGCCTCCCTTTCTGTTGCTGGTTCACAATGTGTTTCAGATGAATGAATGAATCAAACATATGCATGTTGACTCTTACCGGAATGAATTTCCTCCTTTTCCTTTGAAATGGTGCCAGTAACTATTCCTAGCTGTGGAATAATGGCAAGAGTATTCAGCTTGCAACAATGTGGGGTTAGCTAAATGTACACCCATTTAGAATTGCAGTTGTTGGCAGTATATAACCTTTGCAAAGCCATTAACCAACCTTTCATTGGGTGGAATCTATATATTTTTCCTGGCAATAATAATGTGATTCTTGCAGAATTATTTTGTACTGCAAGTATGAACCTTTTTTATTCTAATGTCACTGTTTCTTCTGAAATTTCAGATGTGGAAAGCAAGTGCAGGCCACACTATCAGTGTCAGCCAAGATGATGGTGCTGATGACTGGGAAACAGATCCTGACTTTGTGGTATGGTTAGAAACTTTCTCTAAATGCTAGCCATGTTAGTTAGAATCAGAGCAAAGCAAGTAATTTAGGGCTTGTTAAGTCATAGAATCATAGAGTTGGAAGAGACCACAAGGGCCATCGAGTCCAACCCCCTGCCAAGCAGGAAACACCATCAGAGCACTCCTGACATATGGTTGTCAAGCCTCTGCTTAAAGACCTCCAAAGAAGGAGACTCCACCACATTCCTTGGCAGCAAATTCCACTGTCAAACAGTTCTTACTGCCAGGAAGTTCTTCCTAATGTTTAGGTGGAATCTTAAGTCAAAGTCTGAGAGTCATCGGGAGGGACATGCTTATGTTTGTACGCAACAAATAAATGAATTTAACTGGGGTTTTTTAGCAGCTGGATGTTTCTCCTGCTGAAGGACTTGTTGGAAGAGGGCAGGATATGAAATTGAAATTAGCCAAAATGACCAGTGACAGATGGGAAGAGGCAGGGAGGATGCAATTGTAGGATTTGCTTTCGTTACAGGCCTTAAAGTCTCTTTCACCTCTGAACTCTCTGGTTCAATTGTAATTGCTGCTTAACCTGTTTCTCTTTCCTGTGTACTTTACAGAATGATGTAAGTGAAAAAGAACAGCGCTGGGGTGCTAAAACTGTGCAGGGATCTGGTCACCAAGAACACATCAAGTAAGCCACTTCTTTCATTGTCTTAAACCTGTGATTGTGGTGATAGTTTTGGCACGTTATTCCATTTCTAGAGCAGAGGTGGGGAACCTTAGGCCCTGGGAACCAAATATGGCCATTGAGCCCTCTCCATCTGGCCCTTGGGTCTCTTCCCAGCCACATCCTTCCTTCCTCAAGTCTTTTTGCCTGGCTAGAATGTGAATACTGAGCATGTCTCTTGCAGGGTGGAGTGAAACTAGCCTGCTGTGCAAAGCTAAAATGCATATCTGTTGCTCCTCTCATTTTTGCCTCTGGCCCCACCCACCACAAATATTGCCCTGAAGGGAATGCGGTCCTCAGCCTGAAAAGAGCCTTGCTCTGGAAAAACAGCAAACAGAGGCTGTGCGCACGTAATGGGCCTCATCTTTTAACCCAGGGCTCTTAACCAAAGTTTGAAGCTGGTCAAGAATCCTTGGCTAAACAGGTAGTTAACATTAGCTGCTGATAATATCGGTGTCGAAATGCCCTTTAACTTTGGCTAAGGAGTTTGCTTTAGGGAGAGACTGGGGGGGTATAAGCATGTTATCAGACAGCTCACTCTTAATCTCTTAATTGTGGTTTAGATATTAATTGAATGGCATGCTCACCAGCCCACTGCTGTCACTGTGAGGGCTCATATGTTTTTATATGTTCTAAAGGGAAGGGGAAAACTGCTTCCAGCTACCACCTTCATTGCTACATACGATGTCTCAGAAATAGAAGGGCAAAATTTCAGATCTTCTGCCCTAAGTCCTGTGCATTGCAGCCATTCTTATTTCTCTAGTGAGAGTTCAACTTCAGTCTAAGGCTGGGCCTGCAGCTGGCAAAAAACATAGCCGTATGTAACTTATCTTAATGGTAACCTAATAATCAGTTTTGAAAGGTAGATAGTATTGCTGTAATGAAATCTGAAGGTTATGAAGACATCAGTACAGAATCCGTTCCGGAAGTCCATTCGACTTCCAAAATGTTTGGAAACCAAAGCACGGCTTCTGATTGGCTGCAGAAAGCTACTGCAGCCAATCGGAAGCTGTGGAAGCCCCGTTTGGATGTTCAGCTTTCAAAAATAGTTTCCAAACTAGCACACTCATTTCCACATTTGCAGCGTTCAGGAGCCAAAATGTTCGAGAACTAAGTTGTTTGAAAACCAAGGTACGACTGTAATGGCCTTCTGCTCTAAATATTGAAAACAAATGTTTCTTGAGCATGTGACACAGTTGAGGAACCAGTTTTCCTACTCAGCTCTGGTCATTTGGTCCGTGGTATGCTTCAAAACATAGTTTGGAAATTTTTGCGACAATTGCCTGTTCCTAAAGGCATGTTAGAAACATGGTGAGCCATAATAGCAGCATAGCTTCTGGCATTGTACATTAATGCTTGAAGTAGCTCCATCTCTGAAATAGTACAAGAATGCAGATTGCACTATCAGGTAAGGTGGCAGGACAGACAGCACCTGCATGTTTATTGCTAGGAGGAATAGCGTCGGATGAACGGCCCTTTTCTGAACAATGTCATGGGCTGTGAACAGGGTACATAGGGCAGTAGAAAATGGCGGCCCTTTGGATTACAGGTGACTGGGGCCATATCTGGAGTACTGTGCTTAATTTTTAGTCACCCATGGTGAAGAAGGATGAATTCAAGGTGGAAAAAAAGGATGCAAAAAGGAGCTACTAAGAAGGTAGCAATAAAACAGGGACGGTTAATTTAATTTTTTTCATAAGTAATGTTTTATTAGTTTTCAAATGTTTCCCCAATAATAGCCAAATTATAACAATATCAATTTGCGGGACAGATAGTTTAAAGGCACACAGTGTGAGATAAATGCTACGATGGGTATAGCCTGTGACTTCTTACACTTCGGTCAGCACAAGAAATCCTATTTTTGCCCTGCAAAATCTTGGATGGTTGATGAACTATCTGGACAGGATGGTGAAAGCACTGAAATATTTTGCATTTCGGATGTGTAATGCACTGCAGTATTAGCATTTGAATTTCCTTACTGCAGACTTCTCAGGCAGGATTCAGCTAATGAGTCCCATCAGCAGAAGCTGCCTTCTCTTTGCACAACAGGGCTGCCCCCCCACCCCCTATGTGCTCCCCAATATTGGCTCTGGGAGGGTTGGGTGAACCTCAAGAACAGTGCATGGAGGAAGGAGAGGAGGGATTGCTTTGTTTGGCAAGCTGAAACCTTAGTACGACATTGAACTCCTCCCCTAGGTTTCTTCCTCTGTTTAAAGCAGCAAGGGATGTGTGTGCAGAGGGGTGGGAATAATGTAGAAGGATTCTGAAATGGGTATGCAAATAGTCATTTTTATTTAATCATTGGAGGAGTTGATGTAGTTTTTAAGGGAAAAAAATGGCACAGGAGGCGAGAGCTAGATCAAAGTGGCATCTTTTTCTGCAATTTCTCTTGTTTTTAATTGGTTTTGTCTCAAAAAGCATACATAAGCTGAGGGAGAATGTATCCCAAGAGCATCAGACTCTCAAGGAGAAGGAACTTCAAACAGGACCAAAAGCTTCCCATGGCTATGGAGGAAAATTTGGCGTGGAACAAGACCGCATGGACAAAGTAAGTGTAGAAGATTTTGCACGGCTGATGTGCTGTGTACAGGCATGATTTGCCAAACAGGGGCCTCGTCAGGCTTCCTTGGACCCTGCCTCATGCTCAAATGTCCTGTCCCTCTTTCTGCTTCTGGGTGCCTGGTGTTATTGTTGCATTCCTTTAACAGGGATCTTGGGATAGTGGAAAAGTTGGTCTGATTTGACTTGGCAATCCGTCCCGCTCTTAGTTTTGCTTTCTAACTGCAGGGAAGTGAAAGTACCTTGTGTCATGTCCTGCTCCTGGGAAGGTGCTTAATATTTCCAGTACACTTTCTAAATTGAGGAAATGTCTACCTCACATACATAATTGACATTCATGCTGACTTCTCTTCCATTCATGAATCTTCTCCCTCTCTCTACAGACCCTCACTATCACTGCCCAATAACAGAGTTCTCAGGACATCCCGCGACAAGAACTAAAACAAATTCAATAACAAAACACTTAAGAGTATAATGACAGTGGTGGTGGGGAAGTCATATTAAGAATATGAAGCTAAATTGAATTAAAAATAAATAAAAATAAAACCTCCTGCCTGGTGCTGAAATGACAGAAGGGTAATACTGCTGATAGACTTGAAAGCCGCTGAGAGGTTTAGGAGAACCCACAGGATTGAAACCCTCATGACTGCCTTCTGGGAAAGGTGATCTCAGAGGGCAAGCCAAGACCATTTCTGTGCTCAAATGGGCTAGAACAACAACTGAAATTGATTGAGAATGCTGAGGATTCTTGGCTTTAAAAGAAAAAAAGTTATTATTGATTGAGGCATAGAGGTAGTAGGAGTCTAAAATAAGAATTGCAGAAAGCCATTGGCCAGATTTGCTAAGAGATATGTTGCCTCCGTGCTTGATGAGCTAGTGTGGTGCCAGGTGGAATATACACACTGCAATACTCTAGGCCTGCATTGTGGCATGCGGTAAATGGCCTCTGATCCTTACAATTCATGAAGGAGAATTGTGGTTAGTAAATCTGAGTGTGGGTTGCAGCAACCACAAGCTGTTACCTCAGCAGACAGATGATGAAGAGGAAAATCCCCAAGTATCTTAATTCTGAACACAGGATTTGAGGAACTAGCTCTTGGGTCAAGTTGAAACTACCTCAGCTGATGAAAGAGGCTATGATTTTACTAGAACTCTCTCTTTCTCTTTAAATCTGATCTGCAGGTTGACTTATGCAAACCTAGTACAATCATTAAATTGTTTATCCCACAGTCCCAATAGATTTTGTTTCTGGTCATTGCAGTTTGGAATAGAAACCTGTTGTACCTCCTCCCATGCTGAAAACACTGTTATTATTTTATTTTGAAACTCAGAAATGGCAAACTGTGCGCTAGAAAAGCTCCTGTTTGATAAGGCACATGCTTAGCATCTCTCCTGCTCTGCAGGAAGACAAATGTGGAGACCAAATGTGGAGGAAGTTGTTAATGCTTGATAGAGACTTTGGGAAAGGAAGAGAGTGTCTGGTGGCTTCCTGTAGGATAGCAGCACAACACAACATAGTGCACACTGAAGGCACAATTTTAGCTGAATTCTCTTGCAGTTGGAAGATGCTTTCTGGTAAAATAGCTGCCATAACTGCTGATGCAGTAATGGCAGCCTTTATTTTATTTATACTTTTTCTTTGTAACAATATTTAATATACTGACGACTTGTATCGAAAAAGTAGTGTAAAGCACATATACAGTCATGGTAAGCATCAAAGAACAGAAACTGTCATAAGAATCTGACCGATCACATAAAACTTATCCAGCTGAAACAACCTATTGACATAAGTAAGTCTTTGAAAGACATCTAAAAAAATAAGAAGCAGAGATGCTTGGTGGAATTCCATCAGGAGGGCATTCCACACTGATGGGGTAGCCACACTAAATGCTTGATTTCTCATAGATACCAAGTGGGCCACATTCACACAAGGATAGTTCAAAATGAAGTTCACTTTTAATTTGTATACCGCCTTTCTATATTGCTGTACACAAGGCAATTTACCAAGTTGAAGAAACAACAAAATATGCAACAAAGATCACACATCCTATAACAGTCCAGTCCATGAAATGAACAAATACCTCCCTGTCAGTGACTTGCTCAAGAACCTTTGCACCTATAAATACATTTTGAACTTGAAATTTAAACCTTATTTGGAAAAGTAAAAATAACAAGAAAGCTGGATTTTTACAATCATATCAGCTGAAGAGATCGTGTTCATATATATCTTGGATGGGGACCTCCAGGCTGCAAGCCAGACTTGGCCCACCAACTTCCTGCAACTCGCCCAGGAGGCTGTTTCTCTGAAACCCGGCCCACCTGATGTCATATGTGATGTCAGGTGTGAAGCAGGTAGAGATGAAGCTGCACAAAGCAGGACTGAACCACCAACTTCATCACCTGATCCACAGGGAGTTCAGTCCCATCTAGTTCAGTATGACAACAGATGACTGACAAGTAGCTGGTCCCATCCACCTGTCAGAGGTGGCTTTCTGGCACGGGGGAGATAAAGATCTGGCCAAAAAGGTCCCCCACCCTCCAGTATACATGGAGACAAGACTGCAATCTTTGCTTGTCTTGAACAATTTAAGTAGAAAAGGCAACCAAGGTTGAACCTTTAAAGTTACGTGTTTTCTTAGAAATACAGAGCAGCCATGGTTTAACTTGTTTGAATAATCTTAAAAGCGCTCTTAATTGTTCATTGACGCCCTTAGCTTTCTGATGTCATTTGGCTTATACAAACTTCAGTTTCCACAGGGAGGACCGAGTCACCATAGTACTTGTTCAATTTTGTGTTGAATGAATAGGTTTTTCCTTCCTCTAGGTGGAAGTTAATTGGTGCATATGTTTATATAAAATGTGTCTTTTCTTGTTCTTCTAGTCAGCTGTTGGTCATGAATATCAGTCTAAGCTTTCTCAGCACTGCTCCCAGGTGGACTCGGTGAAAGGTTTTGGTGGGAAGTTTGGTGTGCAAGTCGATAGGGTTGACCAGGTAAACGACTTCCTGTATTTCTAGAAATGTGTTTGATAGCTGCCTCCTACATTTTTATAGTGTAGGTGTTGATGTGGCTATATTAAGATGGTTCACATGTAAGTGTCATTTGGGGGTGCTTCTTCATTTAGAATACTCTTGTAATACTTTTTATTTTTATTTTATTTTTATTCAAATAATTTTCATTTTTTAAATTTCTGCAGTCTGCTGTGGGATTTGAATACCAGGGGAAAACCGAGAAACATGCTTCTCAGAAAGGTAAAGGACCCTTTAAACAAGAGGATCTTTTGTTACAAGAGACTTTCTACAGAATATCATTTGTGTTTAGTACCTAAGTATTGAGTCTATTCCTAACTATTCCTAACTGAATAGCCACTCAGATGGAAGCCTTATTAAGGCATTCATTTCCTTCACACGTCAAAATCATGTGAAGAGCGTGGCGGTATACAGACTAGGCCTTACCCCTAACATATCAGATATCCTTCAGTAAAGTTATTGTAACTGTGACTATTGCATAAATGCCAAATATTTACTCTTTAGCATGCTTCAAACTACTCTTTTCATAGTTATAAGGGTGGCAGGGAGGTAATTATTGAAGGAGGTGCCACTAATTAGCATCATCTTCAGAATTGTTCAACTGGCATCCATGCAGTTTCTGACATTATTTCAATGTGCTTGTTTTTCAGACTACTCAAGTGGATTTGGCGGGAAATATGGAGTACAGGCTGACAGGGTAGACAAGAGCGCATTGGGATTTGACTACCAAGGGAAAACAGAGAAGCATGAATCGCAGAAAGGTTTATTACTTACATTATATTCTGTGCATTTTTTAAAATTTCAGGAGCTTGTGCTATGATTGTTAAATTTGTAAAAAAAAAATTCCCCTCTTTAAAAAATAGGGCAGCAACTCATTTTTATAGCATCAACTCAACAAATAACATTCCTTTTGTGTTTGAGAATTCTCACGGTTTAGCTAACACAGGAGTTCTCTTCAATCCAGAGTTGTCGTTAGAGGAGGTGAGAAGCTTATCTAGTAGATTTGATAGAAAATCTTAATACCTGCAGATTCTAAATTCTGAGTTCTGGCTGCAGTGGTGGAAAACCAAGAAAAAGTGTCTATTTTCAAAAGCTTGGTAATGGGTTTCCAAAAAAATCAACAAAGCAACAAACCCTTATTTGCTTGTTTGTGGAAAATGACCTCTTATTCCCAATTCTCTGGTATGGGGGGTGGGGGATGTTTGCCAGGGATAAGAGGTAGTTAGGCTTTTGTTTGCATATTTTTGTTTTTGCTGCTGCTGCTCCTTTCTGCAAAACCATGAGAGGAATTATGTACTTTTATTCTCTGTGGAAGAAACCAGTCTCTTTCTGTTTCTGTTCAGTTTTTGCAGGAGGCAGTGAGAAGCTACTGCAAGCATTTGTTCTCCAGAAGGTTGTTTCTCAGGGAATAAAAAACCACTTCTCTTTTCCTTCTCCATTTTTTTTTTTGAAAAATACGGATGAACTCGATGTCTTGTGATGTGAAAGTGTCCTCTGTGGTGGTTGGGTAGTGATGGCTCTTTCACACATGCAAGTCAGCACTTGAATACTCAGTTGGAGTGATGGGCAGGAGAATGTGTGAACTGACCACTGCTAGCCAAAGAGCTATCAATAGAAAGAATTTAGTGTCTTAGTTTGCACTGCTATGATGATTTTTTTATTCCCCCCCCCCCATCATCTCCAGATTATTCCAAAGGTTTTGGTGGTAAATATGGCGTGGACAAGGAGAAAGTGGACAAAAGTGCTGTTGGCTTTGAATACCAGGGCAAAACTGAAAAACATGAATCACAGAAAGGTATTTATTTTAAATTTTATTCCATGAAATTGTTTTGGGTTGGCCTCCTTTAAGTCTGAGCCTTTTAGTATACTTCAGTATCCCTGCATAAACGGAAGCTTTCAACTTTTAGAAGTAAAAAAATCCTCTTCCCTTTCTCTTTATTCTGTCTTTTTGTTTTGTTTATTTTGTTACTTTTATATCCTTCCTTTCCTTAGAATCAAATAAAAAAAATCCCACTGCAGCTGACGCCTATGAAATAAATAAACCTAAAGTTGATTACTTAAGAAAGGCCTGTGTGAGAATACACAGTTGTATTAAAGTTCTGAACTAACTTCACAGCACACAAGTTCCTTCATAAGGATTGTGTTGTGTTTATGGATGTTACGGATTTTGATTTGTTTTCTTTACTGTAAACCTGTGGCTTGTGCAAACGGTGGTATATCAATCATTTCAATAAATCATCTAAATAATTTTATTTGTACAAGTATTTATATATGTCTGTAAATACAGTACCTCTGTAATATATAGATATGTACAATTTAGAAGTGTAACAACTATTAAAAGCAGTATAGAACAATCATTAACATGACTAGCTACCTATGATTATTTTTTTATTTATTAAATTTATATATTGCCCTTCATCCGTGGATCTCAAGGTGGTTCATAACTTAAAAATATTTAAAAAACCCACAAATATATCCTGTGAATACCTTGGCTCAGACAATTTATTGCACCCAGCAGGAAATCTGGATGATAGAACTAGTAACTGCTGATGTGGCAAAACACTACTATTTTTGGTTTGTTTTTTGTTTGGTATAAATAGCTGCCTCTTAAGTTTGCACCTCATAAGATTAGCAGTATTTCTTCTTGTGCATTTCTGTTTTGTGTAAATTGGACTATAGTGAATATCTGCTGAGTTCTATACAGTAGCATTCTCAAGGCACTGTGGAACCAAATAGCAGAGTAGAAATTGCAAAATAAATGTCCTAAACATGTAGTTTAATACATCTCAGTTTAATGAGTCCTTACAACTGCAGCTTTGTGCCCTAATATTTTCCCACCATTTAAAAAAACCCCTACTCGTACACTGAGTTGGCAAAGGAAAGAAGACCTCTAGCTACTCTCTCTTAAATATATACATTCACTTTAAACCTCCTCCAGGACAAAAACATTATCTCGGTAACACCTTGTGTTATTTTATCTATCTAGATTATACAAAAGGTTTTGGTGGAAAGTTTGGGGTGCAGACGGACAGACAGGACAAATGTGCCCTTGGCTGGGATCACCAGGAAAAAGTACAACTGCACGAATCTCAGAAAGGTATATACATATTTCTTGGCTGTACATATAAAGGGATACAATGATTACCATAGCATTATAAAAATCCCGGGACAGCGGAGGACTTCTCTGCTGTCCTGGGGCGATCTTAAAATGCTGGTGAGCGGCAGCGAAGCCTTCGCTGCCACCCGTCAGCATTTTAAAATCGAAAGTCTTTGCTCCCCTCCGCCTGCCTTCAAAAGCTGTCCGGGATAGCAGAGAAACACGCTGCGTTTCTCCACTCTCCCGGGAAGGCAGGCAGGGGGGAGCAAAGACTTTCGCCCCCCCGCCGGCCTTCAGAAGAGGTCCCAGGGTTTTTTAAAATGCTGGCGGGCGGCAGCGAAGGGTTCGCTGCTGCCCGCCAGCATTTTAAGATCGCCCCGGACAGCGGAGAAGTCCTCCGCTGTCCCAGGGTTTTTTAAAATGCTGGGGGTGGGAAGAAAAGCCCTTGTCCCCCCCCTGCCTTCAGAAGAGGTCGGGGGACAGACCGTCCCCGGACCTGGTCTGAAGGCGGTTTCCATAGGAACGCATTGATTGATTTTCAATGCATTCCTATGGGAAACTGTGCTTCGCAAGACGAAAAACTCGCAAGAAGAAAAAACTTGTGGAACAAACTAATTTCGTCTTGCGAGGCACCATTGTATTTTGGTTCTGAATTGCATGATGTGTTCCTGAAAGTAGTTATGGGAGGCTACTGTTCAATGCCATGGGAGTCATCGTGTGGTGTCCTGCAGAGTTTCATCTTGTCCCCCATGCTATTTGACCTCTATATGAATCTACTGGGAGCTGTCGTCCGGAGATTTGACGTACCATCAATATGCAGATGACACCTACCTTTCTCTTTTTGTACCACCTGAGTTGGGAGAGGCAATTGCTTGGAGACCATGATGGACTGAATCTTGGAAAGACAGAGGTGTTATGTGTTCTGAGTTCTTACACCCAGGAAGTGAGGAGATGGCCTGTCCTGGGTGGGGTTACACTCCCCTGGGAGGAGCAGGTCTGTTCCTGGATTCAGCAATGTTTGTTACTGGAGGCTCAGGCAAGCTTAGAGGCTAGAAGTGCCTTTTTCAGATCCTGCTGGTTTACCCGCCTCAGCCCCTTTGGAGCAAAAATGACCTGGCCATTATACTCCACGATTGGCAACTTCCAAATTGGATTATTGCAATGTGCTCTAAATGGGGCTGCCCTTGAAGACATCTCAGAAACTTAAATTGGTCGAAAATACAGTGGCCAGATTACTGGCTCTGACTCCATTTAGATAGCACATACAGTGGTGCCCCGCAAGACGAATGCCTCGCAAGACGAAAAACCCGCAAGACGAAAGGGTTTTTCGGTTTTTGCGTCGCTTCGCTAGACGATTTTCCCTATGGGCTTGCTTCGCAAGACGAAAGCCCATAGGGAAATCTCCGGGGACCTCTTTTAAATGCTGGCGGTGGGGAGCAAAGCCTTTCCCCCCCCCTCCGGACTTCAGAAGAGGTCCAGGAAGGCCGGCGGGGGCGAAAGGCTTTGCTCCCCACCGCCAGCATTTTAAAAGCGGTCCGGGATAGCAGGGAAGCGCTTCCCGCTATCCCGGACGGCTTTTGAAGGCAGGCGGGGGGGAGCAAAGACTTTTGCCCCCCGCCGGCCTTCAGAAGAGGTCCAGGACCTCTTCCGAAGGCGGGCGGGGGCAAAAGTCTTTGTCCCCCCTGCCTGCCTTCCCGGGAAAGCGGGAAGGCAGCGCTGCGTTTTCCGCTCTCCCAGGAAGGCAGGCAGGGGGGAGCAAAGACTTTTGCCCCCCCCCCCCGACAGCCTTCAGAAGAGGTCGGGGGACAGACTGTCCCCGGACCTGGTCTGAAGGCGGTTTCCATAGGAACGCATTAATTGATTTTTAATGCATTCCTATGGGAAACCCTGCTTCGCAAGACGAAAAACTCGCAAGACGAAAAGACTTGCGGAACGAATTAATTTCGTCTTGCGAGGCACCACTGTAACTCCTGTTTTAAAACAGCTGCACTGGTTACCATTTTGTTACTGGCTCCAAGATACTCATGTTAGTGTTTAAAGACCTAAATGACTCAGCCTCTAGATACCTGAAAGACCAGCTCCTTCCCTGCTGGACCCCCTTGAGCTCTAAGATTGGTAGAGGGGGGCACTCTTGTTTGTTCCACTACCCTCAGACGCTATTGGGAGAGGGTGGCCAGGAAAGAAAATTCTCTCTGGCAGCCCCTAAGCTGTGGTTCTCCATCTCAATAGAGGTGTCTGGCAACTTCTTTATTTAGCTTCTGTGATACTTGAGATGCATATTTTTAGGACCCACCTTTTGTGATTTTTTTATTTTTTGTGATTGTCAGTTGTTTTAATCTGTTTTTTAACATTGTGTTTTAATTGTTGCAACCTGCCCTGGTACTTTAGGGTTAAGGGCAGGTAACAAATTAATACTTTATTTTTTAAAAATGGGGGCTTTTTAATAGTGTTTGTTTTTTGGTTCGTCCATGTTGTATCTAAATATGTTTCTCTTCCTCCTGTCCTTCTCCTTCTCTCCTCTTGCTTCTTTTTCCTCGTGATATAACCTGGATTTCTCAGACTATAAGAGTGGTTTCGGAGGGAAATTCGGTGTTCAAACAGAGAGGCAGGACTCCTCAGCTGTGGGGTTTGACTACAAGGAGAAACTAGCGAAGCACGAATCGCAACAAGGCATAGTTTCTAGTTGTAACTTACCCAGTGCAGCCATTTCTACCACAGACTTAAGTTGCTCTCTTTAAAAGCCCTGCACCTCCCTCGGGCAGTTTCACGGCAACATTTCTTTCTCTCTGAATCATATCATCCCAATACATTGCTGCAATCTTTAGTTGAATGTTTTAAAGCTAATGGCAGCCATTCTTCATTATTATGATTTTTGGCAAGTGCGCATCAGGTCAGTCGTCTGCAATAGTATTGCTTGAGTGTGGACTCTATGATATATAAGGAGTGAACCTCTTCCATGCCTTGTGTGGTTCTTGATTCTGGCCTACAGAGCCTGAGTCTTTGCCATAGAAAGGTTGCTTCTGTTCAGGAAATGTCACAAGTGATACCCACTTGTGAACAGCACGTCCTTGTTATGGCTTCCGTCATAACAAGAAGCCAACATTTTAGGTTTATGCTGAAATTGATAATACTGCTTAAAAATGCAGACATCGATGTCTTTTTCTTTAAATGCAATGGGTGAAATAGCATAACAGGCACCACTATGAGATTATCTTCTTTTCTCCATGTGCTGTGAAATCAACCTAGCCAACATTGCATAGAAATATACAGTGGTACCTCAGGTTACATATGCTTCAGGTTACATACGCTTCAGGTTACAGACTCCGCTAACCCAGAAATAGTACCTCGGGTTAAGAACTTTGCTTCAGGATGAGAACAGAAATTGTGTGGCGGTGGCACGGAAGCAGCGGGAGGCCCCATTAGCTAAAGTGGTGCTTCAGGTTAAGAACAGACCTCTGGAACGAATTAAGTACGTAACCAGAGGTACCACTGTATATATATATAGAGAGAGAGAGAAAGAGAGAGAGAGAGAGAGAGCTCCCTTGCCTCTTTCTTCAAAGGAAAACCCATGTGCAATTCATTTTCTAGAACTAGTACAGTAGTTTCCATATGTTGCAATGTTAAAGTCATGCACCATCCATCCAATATAAAATATGCCCTGATTTGGCTGTTAGAAGGTTTGAGATTTTGTTTTTAGTGATCACCACTTCACGCAGTGTATCAGTTCAATATAAAACATGTGAAATAATATCTTCATTGAAACGTAAGGCAAAGGTGATTTGGTTCCAGTGTTTTGGGTGGATAGATAAATATATATATAAACTCTCTTTACATAGAATCTCCTTGATGAAAATAAGGCAAGGTAGCCCATGAGATCTTTCCACAAATAAGAAGTATTTCATTCCTTCAGTTTCCCCCCACAGTGTGTGTGTTTTGTAGAAGTTTGTCTATCCAGCATTTAATTGTACTTCTGTTGTCGATCTGAAATGAGACATTGCCCTGCTCAAAGTAGACTCTCTGAAATCGGTGGGCCTGACTGATGTCAGTTCAGTGCTTTTCATTGTATCTACTGAAGACTATGGCTTGGTTGGATACAAAGCCCTCTGTGGTCAATATATCTGTGTCATTTTGGCATTTGAAATGCTCATTCATTGACATGGTGAATGCCAGCAGTGGTGAGAAGTAAATGCTAGAAGTAGAGTAATCCAAGGCTGTTCTATAGAAGTGGTGAGTGGCAGGCAGAGGTGTTGGGTCCAGAGAGGGAGAGCATCCTTTTCTTTGCTTGATTCCTGCCAACGGTCACCCAGTGTCATTTCAGCCAATGAATGCGGAAGCATGAATCTGGCCCATTGCAGCTTGCACATCTGCCAACACTTCTTCCAAAATCTTACAAGTATATATATATTTCATCTATTGCATCTACTTCTTTTCCGTTTTTTGCTTGGCTGCAGTCATTGGGAACTCTTAAGCATGCAGCTCCTTTCGGTACTCATCTGCATTTGAGAAAACTCAAAAGAGGGGTAGAAACAATCGCCTACAATTTTTTTTGTGTGTCCTGTTTTTAGACTATTCGAAAGGCTTTGGTGGAAAATATGGCGTGCAGAAAGATCGAATGGATAAGGTATGACTGTAAATCAAATATTTCTTATGGCAAGGATGGGCAACCTTTCATTTCTGTCTGGGAACTGATGATGAGTGGAGCCAGAGATAAATTGTCTGCATTAAATAATGTGGAATAAATACCCCCCGGCATCAGTTTTTATAATGGCTGCCTCAGATTAGAATCTCCAGTCTAATGCAAAGGTGCTCAGAAATAATCCCCTCTGAATTCAATGAGTATGTATACAAAGGAGCTTCTTATTTTATTTTTTAGAACAGCGGACTAATACAGATACTGTTCTGGAAAAGAGATACTTTCTTCGGTATATATACATACTCACGTGTGGCTGGTGGATGATGAAAGTGTTTTTTTTTTGTTGTTTTGTTTTTAAGAAAAAAAATTCTGAGGAAATTCATATCAGCTGCAATTTTAGCAGCTCACAAGAAGTAGAAAAACATTACAAAAATGTAGCATATAGATGTCCAAATGCATAAAAAAGAGTGTTGCAACATAAAAAGTATCAGGGATCAGTTCATAAAAGCATCCTCAACCTTCAGTGCAATTGTAACCATGTCTACTCATGTATTGAACCTTCATATATTTGTGATAGAGACATCTGTTTGCTTTGCTACCTCATATCATTGTGCACTTAAAGCTTCTCTACTGCTTTTTGAAATTGAGAGTTGCTCTTTTGAGTTCTCTGCTCAGTTGAAATTTAGCTTTGTGTTTCATTTTACTTATAAAAAAATGTCAAACCTCTTGCATCCAAGTTTGCATTTGTCATTAGATTGGCAAGTGTCAGGTGGCATTTTGCATTGTCTGGATACTTATTAAAATCACACAGCCTTTTTATTTGTTTTGAGTGCACATGTCACCTTTGAGAACTTGCAGCTTGTACATGAAAAGCAACTTTGGAGCATAAAAATGACTTCTTCAAATAAAACTGTTGTGTGCATTTCTAATAGCTTGTTATCTTGTCCCTGAATATGTTTGTGACCTCATCTGGCTTTTATTGATAGAATGCATCAGCTTTTGAAGATATTGAGAAATTGTCTTCAACGTACCAGAAGACCAAGCCGGTGGAAGCTGGTAAGGCTATGTTTTAAAATGCTGAAAATCTCTCTCCAATGTTTTCCTTGTTTATGGTTTAGCTTGCCCTTATACCTGAAATATCTTAAGTTCTTGATGGCCCAAGTGCCTAGCATTATGAGGATGAGGGGCTGTGAATCTCAGGCTTGTGTGCTCCTCTCTTCACCTCTGACACAGCCACAAGGAGATTCCTGAACTTTCAGCTTTTGTTTTGGATTAACCACGGTTTAGTGTCGCAACTGAATCCCAAGTTAATCTTAACTATGGTGAATGAAAACAAGACAGCTTCTTAAATTATGGCTTGAAGGTGACTAGTTTCTATTAAGCTAAGGCGAGCCACAGTTTCTCCCAAGTTCCGATGGCAGATGAAATGTGGTTAATCTATAAATGAAAGGAAAACTTCTCAACTCCTTGTAGCAACATTTCAGGGGTGGTGGTGGTTTGTGAGCCTGAGGTTTACTGCATTTCACCCTCATAATGCCAAGCCATGCTTAAGCATTACATGGGAGTGCAGCCATTGCATCAGCATAAGTACTAAATCTCCTAGGTGTATTTAGCTTTCTATGCTTGGAATGGTGAAATAAAAATTGGATGGACTTTCTAATGTATTTTCTTTTTTGTCTGCTCAGGAAGGGAGTCATCATTTTAAATTGAACGTGTCAGCTAATCCTTGGCCTTGTTGCTGGAACGACTCCCGAATTCCTAACTTTTAAGTCAGTCATTTAGGCCTGAACTTTCAATATGTTCCAATTTTTGCAGCATCTGTTTTTAGTAGGAAGGTGAATGAGTCAGGCTTCTCAGGGGATTACATTACTTTTTCTAAGTATAAAGAATTTGCTTAGTCTTAATTTTGGTTACCAGTTAACTCTGGATCTGTATGTTGTGGAGGTTTGCATAGGAAACTGCCCTGTAAAATGAACGTCTCAATATTTCTACTATTACAGCAAACAACAAAACTAGCAACATCAGAGCTAACTTTGAAAACCTAGCTAAGGATAAAGAGCAGGAGGATAGAAGGAAGGCAGAAGTCGAAAGAGCTCAAAGAATGGCACAGGACAAGCAAGAACAAGAGGAAGCCAGGAGGACGCTGGAAGTCAGTGAAATTCATTGTTTTGCCTCTTTCTTTCACCCTCCCTCACCCTTGAGAAAAAAGTCAGAATTGATTTTGTTTTGTTTTTTTGAAAATAATTAACTTTAAATCTTCTAGAAAGTTGTCAACTTTTACGATTCAAAACTAGAATACATATTATAAGTAGGTCTGGTTATTGATTGCTTAAAGTCTTCCTAGTTCCATGATTCATTAATTAGGCTGTAATCAAAACTATGGATTCAAAACTATGAGGAGGGAAGGAAGCTATTTTTAGATATTCTTAGGATCCCTGCTTTCTGGTTGTCACTGCAGTGTACATCCCAACTGATGAAGCTCACAAAAAGAAAGTTTCTGCTGATAAAATGTGAGCTGTTGTCAACCAATCCCTTTGTATCTGGACTGGACACAGAAACCTCTAGAAGCTAAACTGTTAGGACCTCCATCTCTATCTGAATTGCTCCTTTTATTGTTAAGAAACCTATTGGTGTAACTCTGTATTGCTAGCATCCTATAGGTCACTAGCTTTACTTGTAGCAGAGACATTCAGCTCCCTGATTTCCTTGCTCTGGTGCTGGCAACAGAATCATTGCTGAGCATTTCTGAGCTGCAGTCGGATAGAATTGGGTCCTGAAGATGGCAGGCACGCCTCCTTTATGACCCTAAAGCTTGATCCTATGACTGGGGCACAGAACTAGACAATAGAGAAGGATGTTTGCATGGGGCTGAGCAATTTTAAAATGTTCTCGCCCTGTAAGGTTTGAGTTAAGTAGCTGGCAAAATGCAGAGGCAGTTCCTCAGTAAAATATGTAGAGCCAGCTGGAATAAATACACTAGAAGGGTTTCTTTCTCCCGCCCCCCCATCTCTTGGAAAGCGTCAACCTCTGTTGAGTGTTCTCTGTTAAATGTAACTTGGCTGTATCCTTGCTCCCAACCAATTCCTTTCTTCATCATATGATCTGTGTCCCTGATGATGTCATTTAAATCTAAGAAAGAGAAAAGCAAGGTGGTAGTTTTTACTTTTATTTCTAATGAGCAAACATACTAGATTATTGCTCCTAAATGCCTACCTCTTTTGGACTATCTTTAAGTCCTAGAAAGTGCTGTGCAGTTTAATCTGGAGAAAATTACTAGCAGCGGCACCCAGCATGGGTCTTCCTACTGCCACCCACTCTGACTCCTGCCTTTGAGACGCTGATGTAGAAAGAAATTGCCTGTCTGCTACAGAATATGTGGGCTCTGTGAAATGAAATGCAGCAGTCCTGTACTGCTTGCATTCACAACACCTGGTAACAATTTAGCGTGTCAGACCACAGCCCTGGGACTACAAATGAAAAATAAGTTCCTCTCCCAGCTTTGTAGTATGTCTTGTCTTGTTAGTGGGTTAACTAGACAAGGGAAGACTTACAGACTTGTTTCCCATCAATGCTTACTTGCGGGGTGAGGGGTGGGGGTGGGGAGATATATAGTAATCAATGTTATAGTCATCGCTCTTGTGTATTGTAATTCACCATCAGGGAAATGCACAGTACCTAAATGTTTATGGCAGGAACAATGAACACATCACTTATAACCCAGTGCTACTAATTTTATGTATTCACAAATCTTATATCCTGTTCTTCTTTCAACGTGGAACTCAGGACGCCTGATGGCCAGTAGATAAAACAACTGTACACAGTAATATATCATCTAAACTACAAAGTCATGGCAGCAACAATTCATCAGTACAACTGCAACTAAAAATAGTTTACCTCTTTGTATAAGCACCTGGCCAGTGTAAAAATATATAGTCTCCTTGTAAAAACAGCATTCCTCCATGACTTTTTGCCCAGACATATATTGACTTAAGTGAACAACTGAGACTTAAAAGTGCAGTGCTTAATAAATCCTACAGCAATTTCACTAATCAGCCGTGGTAGAGAAATAAAGATACATACAGCGAAATAATCAGCTAATAGAAGAGTATAAAAATACAACAAATACAATACACTAACAATAGAAAGCAAAAACACACAATACCCTCTTCCCTCCCTCAGTAGCAGCAGCAATGTGGAAATAGGGATACATAAAGTGAAATGTGTAGAATATAGTAGATTTACCTATTGCCGTTTCCACAATTGTTTACACTAAACAGCTGACCACAAGTGTACTCGTTGTATGTATCTAGGGACAAGAGGGCCTTCTGTGACACTTTCAGCTTTCACCCAGAAGCATTATTTGATCCAATCTCCTATCCTGGGGTGCCTTTCTTCCCTAACTCTGACTATGGGATTCCTCCACCCCATTGGCAGTTGTCATAGGGGTGCTGCACACTTGTTGCTCCAGAAATGGTGACCTGTGTCACCTGTGTTGCTCCACCTCACACCAGTTGCTGTTAATTGGCATCATTGTTTCTGGGAGTCTCAGGAACAGGAGGCTGCAAAAACTCCCTTCTGACTCCCACTGTCTTGGTGGCAGCTGCTGCCTCTGACAGCGCTCCACCTGGCAGTTCACATTTGGGCCATCTTTCATCTCCCTGTCCTTTACCCTTAAGTCCAATCAGCTTGTCAGAAAGGTCATGTTTGGTGCACTGGAAAATGCGGTGCCATTATGTTCTGAGGCCATTTTAAAAATAGGAGCTTGAAGCCTGATTGGTGAATTAATGCAAGGGAACCAGCCCCCCATGCTTAAGGATACAAAGGTAAAGGAATCCCTGACCATTAGGTCCAGTCGTGGCCAACTCTGGGGTCGCGGCGCTCATCTCACTTTATTGGCTGAGGGAGCCGGCGTACAGCTTCTGGGTCGTGTGGCCTGCATGACTAAGCTGCTTCTGGCGAACCAGAGCAGCGCACGGAAACGCCGTTTACCTTCCCACAGGAGTGGTACCTATTTATCTACTTGCACTTTGACATGCTTTCGAAATGCTAGGTGGGCAGGAGTAGGGACAGAGCAACAGGAGCTCACCCCGTCACGGAGATTCAAACCGCCAACCTTCTGATTGGCAAGTCCTAGGCCACCTGCGTCTCTTAAGGATACATAGAAAGCAACAAAACAGGTGAAGGAAGAACTTAACAGGAAGTACAGGTGTCTTGCTTTATGGTGTGGGATTCTCCTTGCAAGTGGATCTTGTGAAGGAAATAGTATACTTGCCAGCCCATTCACACTGCCACGGTGCTGCTCCATGGGGCAGCAGTGATGGCATAAGAGTCAGCCCATGAGTGGGGTAACTTGGTTGCCATATTCATGCAGCTTGCCACTGACTGTGTTGAGTTGCAAGCTCTCAACATGGTCACACTGGCTCACATGCTCCTTGTAGCTGTAACTGCAGAGTAACTCCTTGTGTAGGATTTAAAGGACGACCTCACCATAGTCTTACTGTTAAGTATTCTCCTCACTGTGCCTGCTTTCTGTTTTAGCCTCCTGCAGTGTGACTCCATAAGTGAAACTGCTGCAGAAAATAAGTTACCTTCCTTACAAATTCTCTCACTTTTTCATAGAGGGGCAAGTTAGTGGTGGTGTTGCGTGTTAAGTGCAAGTCACAAAATTCCTGCTCCTCTTGTTGTGTCATGTCTATGCTACAGATTTGGCTTTGATCCATATCTCTTCTCCCACCCACCCAGGGGCGCCGACTTATAAAAAATATTGGGGGGGCCCATACCGGGGTCCTGCCCCGGGAAGTTTTCTAAATTTTAGATGAAAATTAGTGAGTTTTAAAGTTTTTTTAAAGTATTTTAGAGTCATATGATCAACATTAGAACCCCGAAAACTCGACTCTCTATAACTCCACACTCCGGGAAACTCGACAAGCCTGAAACACTTTTTGGCTTTGAAAAAAGAAACAAAACATAAACACGCACGGTATTTTCGTAAAAAGCTAATTTAATTTACAGTAACAATTATGCTTATAGACTATTACAGAGCAGTGAATATATAGCTCTGAAAAGACTGAAATGATATTTAAATAAATCCTAAACTATCATTAAAAGAATAAAACATAAAATATTGCTGTCGCACGGTAATAGCACTTTGATTAATAAGTGAAATAGCTAATTTAAGCTTACTTTGAATAAGGCTGAGGGTTCATTAAATAAAAATAATATCTCAAAGTTAATGCTTTAATACAGTTAATAAAGTTAATACAGTATGCCTAATACTGTATGTAAATACTGTAATACTGTATGTAAATAACGGGCTTTAATTGGGTCTTACACCCTAAAAATATTTAAGTATTTGAAAATAACTAATACAGTACTATTGTAATATAGAAATACAGTACTAAACTAGTACTAATATTTCAAAACTGAAAATTTAACATTCTGTATGTATTTAATTCTCTATTTTATAAAGATTTTTAATATCTGACAGTGAGTTTGGAGTAGCCCAATGCAAAAATCCTGAGGATCCATGTGGATCCATGCTTTGTAACCACGTTTTTGCACCACTGTGACCCTAGGCAACAGTGGGTGCGTGATTTTTTTGGTGCAAGATGTAGCCATGGACATGCTATGTGATCTGATGGTGAATTTGGGGTGACCCAATGCAAAAATCCTGAGGATCCATGTGGATCCGTGCTTTGTAACCACGTTTTTGCACCACTGTGACCCTAGGCAACAGTGGGTGCGTGATTTTTTTGGTGCAAGATGTAGCCATGAACATGCTATGTGATCTGATGGTGAATTTGGGGTGACCCAATGCAAAAATCCTGAGGATCCATGTGGACCCGTGCTTTGTAACCACGTTTTTGCACCACTGTGACCCTAGGCAACAGTGGGTGCGTGATTTTTTTGGTGCAGGCTGTAGCCATGGACATGCTATGTTATCTGATGGTGAATTTGGGGTGACCCAGTGCAAAGATCCTGTGGATCCATGCTTTGTAACCACGTTTTTGCACCACTGTGACCCTAGGCAACAGTGGGTGCGTGATTTTTTTGGTACAGACTGTAGCCATGGACATGTAATGTGATCTGATGGTGAATTTGGGGTGACCCGATGCAAAAATCCTGAGGATCCATGTGGATCCGTGCTTTGTAACCACGTTTTTGCACCACTGTGACCCTAGGCAACAGTGGATGCGTGATTTTTTTGGTGCAGGCTGTAGCCATGGACATGCTATGTTATCTGATGGTGAATTTGGGGTGACCCAGTGCAAAGATCCTGTGGATCCATGCTTTGTAACCACGTTTTTGCACCATTGCAGCCCCAGGCAACAGTGGGTGCGTGATTTTTTTGGTACAGACTGTAGCCATGGACATGTAATGTGATCTGATGGTGAATTTGGGGTGACCCGATGCAAAAATCCTGAGGATCCATGTGGATCCGTGCTTTGTCACCACGTTTTAAATTGGGAGGGAAGGAAAAACACAGAAGGGACAAGAATCACAAGAGGGGTGTGCGGAGAAGCAGCTGGCTAAGAATGCAGGCGAGGAGTTTAACGGGGTGGGGGGGAGGAAAGGAAGGCAAAAGTCCCCCCCCCCCAAGCCAGCCCTCTCTCTCTCTCTCTCTCTCCCACCTGGAGCCTGCAGTGTGACTAGGAAAGAATTAGAAGGAAGGACTCGATCCTTTCCTTAACCCTCTGCTTGCCAGGAGGGCAGGGGATTCCCTGCTCTTTGTTGAGTTTGAGCAAACGCAGCAACAGAAGCGGGTGGGCAGTAAGACCCTGAGGCAGAATGCAGGAAAGCCCCTGCGCTCCAGCGAGTCAGCTCCAGGGACCACACATTCGCTCAATAACACGCACAGAGCGAAATTTACGGTAATAATTTTTGTTAAATTATTGGGGGGGCAGAGCCCCCCCAAACGAATTTTTGAGGGGGCTCGGGCCCCCTCAGGCCCCATGGAGTCGGCGCCTATGCACCCACCCACTCTGTTTTCTCTCTCTTTCTTTTAAAGGAACAGGCCAAAGCCAAGAAACAAACTCCACCTCCATCTCCTGCTCCTGTTCCTGTTCCTTCTCCCACACTGCAGCCTGTGGAAGAAAAATTGCCATCAAGTCCAGTCTATGAGGTTAGTTTGCTAACTTTAGTCATTTAGCCAAACAGGAAAACAGCAAAACCTTAGCTGAAGGGCAAATGCTTTGCATGCTGACGCTCCCAGGTACAATCATTGGCATCTACCTGTCAGGTAGGAACTGCTGTCAAAGAGGTCTGTTCCTCCTCTGCTTGTCAGAGGAGACAATGGTGTGCTATATGCACAAGTAGTCCAACAGGGGCACCACCAGAAGCTGCCTTATACCACTCAGGACAATAACATTGTAATAAATTTAATCACATTTGCTATGCTAAATTTGGAACATTCGACAAGGGAGAGATCATGGGGAGAAATGAGAATACGCTTGAATGAATTATCACGGCGTAGTGAGGAGCAGACTTTCAGCTGTACATGCTGTGCAATTGTATTCCCACAATGACTGAGATGCGGCTGTTGCAGTGCACCACCCCAGCTTCTCCTCGAGTCTGCCAAATTACTTTGCCAAGGAATTGATCTGTTGGACTCTCATAAGGCACTTGCTGTGTATCTTCACGGGAAGGGCACTTGCAAAATGTCAGCTTGCAGCAGTCTCTAAAATGCAAGCAGTCCATGGGCTGTCTTCATGTGCTCCTCATTTTTGAAAACTCCGATAAGGAGGAGTTATTGGTTATGGGGAGGCTTCTAAGCATGTTCAGCTGAAAGCGCTGAGGAAGGTCTAAAGGGGGCTTCTGTGTCAGGTGGAGCAGATGAGCATTTGGGGGTGCAGGGGGCTGGCACAGGGGTGCCCTTCCCCTGCACACTTTAGCCCTATATGCATAAATGTGGGTGTGGTGTGCACTGTGTCCTGTGTACCGGGGGTGGGGCACCTTTATTAGCCCAACAGGGACATTCTGAGAGCCTCATGCCAGCTGTGGGTGGGGTCAGATGCAAAACAGACGGAGCTATGAATATAACTTCTACTTTTGTACTGTAGCATATATGCAAAAAAAGAGGTTTCTCTGTGTGTGCTTGTGTGCACTTTCCTCTCCACCCTATGTGCAGGCAAGCAGCAGTTCAAGAACACATGCCAGTCCAGGCTGTGGATTGGAGCAGACCTTAAAGAGTCCCCGCATTCCCCACCACCCTTCCCCCAGGGCTGAGGTTTCCTCCTCCTAAGGGAGGCAGTAACAACTGCATTTCTGTAACAACAATGTACTTGAAGTTCTCTCTGTCTGTTAGGATGCCGTTTCCTTTGAGTCTGGCTACAAGAATTCAAATGCAAATTACTCAGCCGCACACGAGCCAGAAACCAACAACAAAGTTGAAGAATCTGACTACCAAGAAGCAGTCAGTAAGCGGGAGCCAGAGTATGAATCTGAGACGGTGTATGAAGTGGCTGGGGCAGGAAACCAGTATCAAGCAGGTTCGTCAGCTTGTCTTTTGACCTAGGAGAGATCTCTTTGGTCATGGCTTTAGGCAATGGTAGACTGTTCTCAGATCTGGTAGTTTGAGATGTTCAGGCTAGAAAACACTCAGTAAGTGACAGGAGCTGGGAGGTAATACTTTTGAGTAGACGGTTCCTTTTTTTCCCTAAAGCTATGCAGGGCTGTTTGTAGCTAATGCTGGGCAGGAGATTTACCTGGGAAGCCTCTCTGTGCTGTATTGAGCTCCTTAGAGTAGCATCAGATACAAACCTATAAATATTTGCGGTCTGTGCTTTCTGAAAAACAAAGCTGGGGGAAAGGCATACTAGCTTGACTTGTAAGGTGTTAATGGTGTTACATATAGGACATTTGGTGGGCCAGGGATATCTAATGATTCTAGGCATCTGAAAGTAAGTCCCTCTCGGTGGGATTTATTCTCCAGTAAGCATGTCTAGGATTGCAACCGCAGCCTACTAGGTCTTGGCTTCAGACAATAAAAATGATCTTAAATGGTGATTAGAACCTATGTTGGTTCTAATCCTTTTATTGTGTCATGCATAGTAGTAATGTGTCCCTTTCCCTTTAGATGAAAGTACTTACGAATACGAAAACGACCTTGGAATAACAGCGATAGCCTTATATGATTACCAGGCTGGTAAGCAATACATACTCTTAGTTCTGCAGCTCTGTTTTTTTAAAAAAAATATATTTTGCATGGGGCTATATTGAGCACATACACACACACACACACACAATATTCTTCAAAAAGCACTATCTCATACAATGCAGAACATTTTCAGAGCTGTGTCATAAATTTTGCAGTTTTCTGAACACAGTCCACAAGCATAGGAATGGTGGGTGCGAAATTCAGTAGGTGAGAATATTGACTAAGTTTCTAACCCTCGCGCCTGCTTTAAAGACAAGACAGAAGTACTGTTTTGGGGGGACAGGAGGCAGGTGGGTGTGGAGGACTCCCTGGTCCTGAATGGGGTAACTGTGCCCCTGAAGGACCAGGTGTACAGACTGGGAGTCATTTTGGAGGTGGAGGTCAATTCTGTGTCCAGGGCAGCTGTTTACCAGCTCCATCTGGTACGCAGACCGAGACCCTACCTGCCCGCAGACTGTCTCGCCAGAGTGTTGCATGCTCTGGTTATCTCTCGCTTGGACTACTGCAATGTGCTCTATGTGGGGCTACCTTTGAAAGTGACCCAGAAACTACAACTAATCCAGAATGTGGTAACTAGACTGGTGACTGGGAGCGGCCGCTGAGACCACATAATACCAGTCTTGAAATACCTACATTGGCTCCCAGTACATTTCCGAGCACAATTCAAACTGTTGATGCTTACCTTTAAGGCCCTAAATGGCCTCGGTCCAGTATATCTGAAGGAGCGTCTCTACCCCCATCTTTCTACCTGGACACTTAGGTCCAGCGCCAAGGGCCTTCTGGCGGTTCCCTCACTGCGAGAAGCCAAGTTATAGGGAACCAGGCAGAGGGCCTTCTCGGTAGTTGCACCCGCCCTGTGGAATGCCCTCCCACCAGATGTCAAAGAGAACAACAACTTACCAGACTTTTAGAAGACATCTGAAGGCAGCCCTGTTTAGGGAAGCTTTTAATGTTTGATGGATTACAGTATTTTAATATTTTGTTGGAAGCCGCCCAGAGTGGCTGGGGAAGCCCAGCCAGATGGGCGGGGGCATAAATAATAAATAATAATTATAGTTACAGATAGGTAGCCGTGTTGGTCTGCCATAGTCAAAACAAAAAAAATTCCTTCCAGTAGCACCTTAAAGACCAACTAAGTTAGTTATTGGTATGAGCTTTCGTGTGCATCTGAAGAAGTGTGCATGCACACGAAAGCTCATACCAAGAACTAACTTAGTTGGTCTTTAAGGTGCTACTGGAAGGAATATTTTTTGTTTTAAATAATAATTATAATTATTATTTATTATTATTTATTATTATTTATTATAAAGTTGTGTAGGCAACACCTAATGGTATGTCAGAAGCCAAGAAGGTAGGCTGAGGCTACATCTCACAGCTTTGCTATATGACAGAGAAGTATTTTCTGCTTAAATCACTTACTCTGATTGAGACACTGAATTTCAGTTTGTGGTAATTCGTTACACCAAATAGTTGGCCACATAGCGTTCCAAAGCAGAATCCACATTGTCTTTTGGGGAAAGGGTTATTAGTTCCACCTCTAGGTTCAAAAATATATTTCCACATCTGTGGCAGGAGTTAGTAGATGATAAAAATAACTGGTAACTCTCCCAGTTTTATGAAAGATTTTACGTAAGCATTTTTGTTTTGCTCTTGGGATTTGGATTACCCTTTCTTCTGCAAGGTTTGTGTCACTCACCTTACTTGCTTTCCAGTATGCTGAGTATATTCCCCTGAGAATCCTTGCCAAACAGTCTCCCTTTTGCAATCTGCTTCAAAGGGATTTCCCTTTTGGTAAGCATTCCTGTCACGGCCACCCAGGTCTGGTCCCAGCTCACAAGAGACCTCACTCCGTTGCAGCTTATTTACAGGAAAAGTTTATTGAAGATTTCTGCTTCTCATACAGTTCAGCATTGTGGCCGTACGTCTGCCACGTTAGACCGCTGAAGTCCCCTCTGACTCCTCCCCTCTTCCGCACCAACTTAATAGCCTGGCTCTAGACCACCTCTTCCTCTCCTTTCTTTTCCGCAGGGTCTTCCTGCCCCCCTGGGTTCCCTCTCTCCGTGACTCGCCTGAGGCTGAATCCTCTGCCGCCTCCTCCCCCCTCTTTCTGGCTTTAGGGCCGGGCTCCTCCCCTGAGCTCTCTCCACTTCCGCGCGCCTCTACGTTTGAACTTGGCGCGCGTACGTTGCTGCTGACCCTTCTTTCGACCGCTACACCACCCCCTGCTCTGCTCTCCACCCTTTTCGGCTGAACACCCTGCTCCAACCCCCTCTCTCTGTTCTCTCCTAATCCTGCTCCCTCCGAGAGGCTGACGACTCCACCCCCTTTACTCCGTTCCGGCTGAGACGTCTCTTGCTTCCTCTGTCTTCCACTGGGCTCCTCTCCGCTTCTCCCTTCTCCTCCCCTTTGCTTGATTAAGGTAACCCCCTTTTGAGAATCCTCTGACTCGCTGCTCAGACTCGTGGATTCCCTCAGAATTCCGTCATCTTCTTCCTCATCCTTCTGCCCCTCCTCCCACTCGCTCTCCGTCTCCTCTGTCATCTCCTCCTCTCTCCCAGAAACCCTGACATCCATCCCCCCCTCGAAGCCCCCCCTTCCCCCCTCCCGCTCGCCGGGGACCGGTTGTGGAAACTGCGGCTCTTCGGGGGTAGGCTCAGGATACAGGTCGTCTACGTCAATGTTCTCTGCTGGCAGTTCTGTGTAAGCGTATTCGAAGTCGGGTTCTTCCCCCAAATGCTTCTCAGTCTCTGCTTCCCTCGCTACTTCCTCCGGTGCTGCCCGCCAAGGACCTATCAGCCACCTCTTACGCCATTCCTCCTCTGGCTGCTCCTCCCACCAATAAGGGGTTTCCGTGTCCACCCCCGAGCACGATCCCCTGGGCGGGCTTGAGTCTGGTGTTCTTTCCTCGGGGGAAGAGAAACCCCTGAACGTGCTATCTGACAATGTGGGTGTGAAAAGCCAGTCATCAAAGTACTCAGCTGGCATGGGTCTATGTGGGAAAAGTGCATGGAACTCTTCTTTCAAAAGGGGTTCGTCTAACTCGTAGCCTGGCACCCAACTATTAGCAGCGGCTGGTGTGCCCTCCCTGGCGAGAAAATATTCAACTCCCTCCTCCCCCCATCTCGAGTCCAGTATCTCTGTGACCTCGTTAAGAGGTTCTGGTCTTGGCGATTCCCCCCTCTCAGGCGCCCTCCTACGTGGCTCTGGGGGTGCTCCTGACTCTTGAAACCTGTGTGGGGTTTTGTAGGGAGTGAGCACCGACCTATGAAAGACCGGGTGCACCCTGGAACCTTCCGGAAGGGCTAGACGAAAAGCCACCGGATTGATCTTAGCCTCAACTTGATATGGCCCTAGCTGCCTGTGTCCTAACTTCTTCTTGGCCAATGACCTGGCCGGCATCGCGTGGGCTGCTAACCACACCCAGTCCCCAACCTGGATGTCCTCTCCCGCCCTCCTGTGCTTATCGGCTTGCACCTTATACGCCTGTTTTGCCAGCTCCAAATGTCTCCGCAGCTCCTCGTGCACCTCTTGCAACTCCGCTGCAAACTGGTCGGCATCTTGAGGCCCCCCCCCTCCTGGTGCCGCAAATCTCGGGAAGGTTCTGGGATGACGGCCATTGTTCGCGAAGAAAGGCGTCACCCCGGTGGAAGCGTGTTTCGTGTTGTTGTAGGCGAATTCAGCCATCGGCAGATAGTCCACCCACGCCGCAGGTCGCTGGTTGGCGTAGCACCGCAGGTACTGCTGCATGATCGCGTTGACCCTCTCCGCTTGACCGTTGGTTTGTGGATGCCTCGCCGATGTCAGGTTGATTTTGACGTGCAAGATGCCCAGAAGCTTTCGCCAGAAAGTGGAAACAAACTGGCGCCCCCTGTCGGACAAGACGGACTGCGGAAGTCCATGCACTCTGAAGACGTGATCGATGAAGAGCTTTGCGGTCTGTTCTGCCGTCGCCACCTTGGCACAAGGGATGAAGTGCGCCATCTTGGTGAACAAGTCCACCACCACTAACACCGCCGTCTTACCTCTGGAGCTGGGCAGGTCTGTAACAAAGTCCAACGCTACCCTCTCCCATGGTTGCTGCGGTGTCTCCAGCGGTTCTAGCAATCCCGCCTGCTTCTGGTGCACTGGTTTGGACCTCTGGCAGATATCACACCTGGCGACGTAGTCCGCCACCTCTCCTCTCATCTGGGGCCACCAAAAGTCTCTAGCCACCAACTCTATCGTCTTTTCTTTGCCGAAATGGCCTGCACTAGGGGCGTCATGCAACTGTTGCAGAACCTTGGCTCGAAGATCGTCGGTGGGCACGTAAAGGGCACCCTTACGAGTCAAAAGTCCATCTTGTAATTGAAACTCATCGTTGTGTCGCGACCCTCCGCGTAGCTCCTCCAGCTTAGACTGTGCAAACTGATCCCTTTGCAACGCGCGTCGCACCGCGTCCAGGTCGACTGCGATGGTAGCGCACGTCCACGCCTGCGGTGCGAAAATGTGCTTTGCTGCGATTGGAGCTGCTTCCTCCAAGTATTGCGGCTTTCGGGACAGCGCGTCTGCAATAACATTGGAGTCTCCTGGGATGTATTCTATTTTGAAGTCGAAGTCCGCAAAGAACTCCGCCCAGCGCATGTGTCGCTGGGTCTGCAACTTAGCCGTCCGCCAATACTCTAAGTTCTTGTGATCCGTGCGGACCTGCACCGTGTGCTTGGCTCCTATTAAGAAGTGTCGCCACGCTTTGAAAGCTGCATGAATGGCCAACAACTCCCTGTCCCATATGGTATAATTGCGCTCCGTCTTGCTGAGCTTCCGGGAGTAGAACGCACCCGGTCGCCAGTTGCCTTGTGAATCCTCTTGCAAAAGAACGGCCCCAACCGCTCTATCTGACGCATCGGTCTCTACCCGCATGGGTCTGCCGGGATTCACGTGGAGCAGCTGCTCTTCGGAGGCGAAAAGACCCTTAAGCGTCCGGAAGGACCGCTCCGCTTGTTCGGTCCAGACGAACTTCTTCTTCTTGGAACTGAGGGTGTCAGTGATCGCCGCCGTCGCGTTCGCAAAACCTTTAATAAACTTGCGGTAAAAATTGGCAAAGCCGATGAACCTCTGGACCTCTTTCCGATTTCGAGGGCTTTTCCAGTCCAACAGCGCTTGAACCTTAGCCCTGTCCATGGCCAGTCCCTCGTCGGACAACTTGTAGCCAAGGAAATCAACCTCTCTGACATCAAACTGGCACTTTTCCAACTTGGCGTACAGCCTGTGTTCCTTCAGCCTCTGCAGGACCTCCCTCACGTCCTTATCGTGATCCTCCGGCGATTCCGAGAAAATCAGGATATCGTCGAGAAAGCAGACACACTTTTTGTAGAGGAGACCTGCTAGCACGTGGTGCATAAATGCTTGAAAAACGTGGCTGCCATTTTGGAGGCCGAAAGGCATGACTCTGTATTCGTATGTGCCCAGAGGGGTGAACATGGCGGTCTTCCACTCATCTCCTTTCCGGATGCGGATGAGATTGTAAGCTCCACGTAGGTCCAGCTTGGTGAAAATCTTGCCCCTCCTGACGGTCGCTAAAAGGTCGTCAATCTTGGGCATGGGGAAAGCTTTGGGCTTAGTCAAGCTGTTGATGAACCTGTAATCCACTATAAGCCTTTTTTGGGGCGTGTCCTTCTTCTTCACAAAGAAAACAGGGCTGCCTCCCGCTGCTTTAGATTCCTGGATGAAACCTCGCTTGAGGTTATGGTCTATGAACTCCCGAAGCTCTTGCATTTCGTCCTCCGACATGGAGTACAGCTTGGCAGCAGGCAATTGCGCCCCTGGCACTAAATCAATCGCGCAGTCGTAAGGTCTATGAGGCGGCAACTTGTCAGCTTCCTTCTCACAGAAAACCTCCAAGAATTCCTGGTACTTGTGAGGCACTGTTTGCACCATACCCAGATGCAATGGCTGCTCAGCTTCTCCTCCCTGATCGGTCTGAAAGCAATGCTGAGCACAATACGATGAACAAAAGTTGATCTGCCTCTGGTACCACGCAACCGCGGGACTGTGCCTCTCCAGCCAACTCATGCCTAACACGATGGGTGTGTCCGATAAGTGGGTGACATTGAAACTAATAAGCTCTCGATGGTTGCCAATCTGCATCATCATGGGAGGGGTTTGCTGCACCACTTGCCCCCCCAGCAACTTCCTGCCGTCCACCGTGACCACGTTCAGAGGCGTCGTTGCAGGCAGGAGCGCCATGTTGTGCTGCTTAACGAACTGCAGTCCCATGAAGTCGGCGTTGCTTCCCGAATCGATCGTTATTGGAACCTCGAGGAGTCTCCCATCAGGCAACTGGAGTGTTGCTGTGAGCAGAACTGCCGGTTTGGGAGGCAAAGGGTCCACGCTCTGCAGTGATGCTGGGGGCTTGTCTACAGATCCGCCTGGCTGAGCCCCAGTAGCTCTGCTTCCAGCCAGGCACTGTCGTTTCCCTGAAGCTGCTCCCCTGGTTGCACCTCTGCTGTTACAGTTGCCAGCGCTGCAGTGTGCTTCTGGAGCCTCTGGGGGCACTCTTTCGCCATATGGTGCGCACTGTCACAGATGTAACACTTCCTGGTTCCTCTAGGAGGCTTCGCTTTGGCTGCACCAGGGACAGGGCTCTGGGATGGCTTCTGAGCCCTAGCACCACCAATCTCCATTGGCTCCTCTCTGTCCTTCCCCATTGACGAGGGGTGCGCACGGCTGAAGTCCCTGTGCACAAAAGGGAGAGTCCTTGCTTGCGCACGCGCTTGGGGCCCGTCCTCCTCATGCCACGGACGCCCCTCATGTCGAATTCCAAGAGCTAAAGCCCGTTGCACCACGTCTTCTAGGGTCTGGGGTCTGTCCCCCCTAGCGATCTCATCCTTGATGGGGGGGCTCAATCCCTCCCAAAAAAGATCTCTGACCGGTTTACTGTCCTTTGGCCAATCTAAGGCGGTGAGCAATGCAAAAAATTTAGAGTGGTATTGGCGCACAGTCGCTTTCCCCTGCCTCAGCCCGTGCATTTGACGGCGCGCAATGTCCACATCCACAGAGGATTGAAAACAAGAATCCATCGCTTTGATGAACGCAGTTGAATCGCGACGGGCCGGTCCATCTTCGCGCCACAAATTGCGTAGCCAAGCCCTGGCCTCCCCATGCAGGTGCGAAACAATGAACCCCACTCTCTCCTCCTCATCTTTAAAATCGTGACGGAGTAAGTGCAGTGCATATACAACGTCCGCCCTGAAATTGGGATAGTCTTGCAAGTTGCCATTAAAATGCGGAACTAGGGCACCCCCCCTCCGTCCAAGCGCAATGCCCTCCGCTCTGGATCCTGGGGCCCCCGCCTTGTCCGCGCGCTCCCACCTTGCCTGCAAATCCTGGCACGTCTTCTCCAAGTCGTCATTCTTCTTCTGCGAAGCAATGACTGCCGATGTGAGAGCGGTAACCTGATTCCGCAATGCAACCAGCTGCTCCTCAGCGCTCATGGCTGCTCCCGTTCGTGAGCTTCGCAAAAAAAAATTTTTGCTTTGAGGGAGGGGACTTACTGTCACGGCCACCCAGGTCTGGTCCCAGCTCACAAGAGACCTCACTCCGTTGCAGCTTATTTACAGGAAAAGTTTATTGAAGATTTCTGCTTCTCATACAGTTCAGCATTGTGGCCGTACGTCTGCCACGTTAGACCGCTGAAGTCCCCTCTGACTCCTCCCCTCTTCCGCACCAACTTAATAGCCTGGCTCTAGACCACCTCTTCCTCTCCTTTCTTTTCCGCAGGGTCTTCCTGCCCCCCTGGGTTCCCTCTCTCCGTGACTCGCCTGAGGCTGAATCCTCTGCCGCCTCCTCCCCCCTCTTTCTGGCTTTAGGGCCGGGCTCCTCCCCTGAGCTCTCTCCACTTCCGCGCGCCTCTACGTTTGAACTTGGCGCGCGTACGTTGCTGCTGACCCTTCTTTCGACCGCTACACCACCCCCTGCTCTGCTCTCCACCCTTTTCGGCTGAACACCCTGCTCCAACCCCCTCTCTCTGTTCTCTCCTAATCCTGCTCCCTCCGAGAGGCTGACGACTCCACCCCCTTTACTCCGTTCCGGCTGAGACGTCTCTTGCTTCCTCTGTCTTCCACTGGGCTCCTCTCCGCTTCTCCCTTCTCCTCCCCTTTGCTTGATTAAGGTAACCCCCTTTTGAGAATCCTCTGACTCGCTGCTCAGACTCGTGGATTCCCTCAGAATTCCGTCATCTTCTTCCTCATCCTTCTGCCCCTCCTCCCACTCGCTCTCCGTCTCCTCTGTCATCTCCTCCTCTCTCCCAGAAACCCTGACAATTCCACTGCAGGATTGCCATGCTAGGTGATCTGGAGGACAAGGACCCCAGTGCCACAGCAAATCAGCAAAGGGTCTGGCAGAGTTCTCATGTGAAGGCCAAACACACTTATTCATCATGCCTGACCATTAAAAAACAAGTATCCTATCTGGAAGTAGTCCTTGGTGATGGCATGATCTGGCACACACATGCCAGGAACAATCTTCAGTGGTTTCAATCTTGTTCTCGTATACCACCTAGGCAAAAGAATTGCACGTTTCTCATAGAATTAAGGTATTTCATATGGAGGTTTGGGATCTCAGGGGCAATCTAGAGTTGTGTTCCCATGTCTTGGGTATAACACGAAAGACCCTTTCCCTCTTTATAAGCATCAATGAGAACCCTGCTCGAAGATTAACTAATTGCAAATACTGTTATTTAGTACCTTACCCGTTTCCCCCACCCCACCCCCTTTTATATCTGTATGAGATACTAACTGGAGAGTTGCTTCTGCTCTTTCCACAGCTGGGGATGATGAAATTTCCTTTGATCCTGACGACATCATCACAAACATTGAAATGATCGATGACGGCTGGTGGAGGGGAGTGTGCAAAGGCAGATACGGGCTCTTCCCAGCTAATTATGTCGAGCTGAGGCAATAGGAAATAATGTCCTACCATTTATGCCTTAATACCGCGATCATTCGTCTGATTTATTACACTACAAATCATGTTCTTTTTCTTCCGGAGGATGGAGGGGGTCTATACATAATTCCTTTTATATTTAAGATATTTTGCCGATGCTTTTACAAATGTTTATGGGCTCAGAAATCGCTTAATATATTGTAACTCTCGCGTTCCCCACTTCAGCCTGTTGTCATAGGTTTTTAATGCGGTTTGAAAATGGGGGGTTTTCCTTTTGGCCAAATTGGTGATGGTGTTCCCGACAATTTCCAAGGCATTTTTAGCTCTTTCTGATGGCAACTGCATGTCTCATTTTGTAGCTGTTTGTGTGCTGAATTCCCAAGTAATTATGTCCAGCTGCTCTAGTACTCTCACCGTACTCTCAGCTACTCCTTGTCAGCTTCCCAGAGCTCAGCCGTGCAAGTTTATATATCATATTTCCATATATAGGGAACATAGCAGGAGGACCTGAGAGGAGTTGCAGTTGATGGCAATTACTCCATAGGAAAAACCTTTTTACATTGATAATAGGAAGGATCCAGTGCAGATACATTTTTAAAAAATATTTTCTTGAGGACTGCAATCCAGTGGAAAGTTCCCTTGTGCAGCCACCATTCATTCAGTCCAAAAGAGGGTTGATGCCATTGCCATAAGCATTTGTTGTCTTGTGTTCTCCTCCAGTGGAAGCCTCCCAATATATTGGCAAAAGAAAACCCTGCTTTTCTTCTTCTCCCTGTGCCCAGAACACTGTGAGATTTTTTTGGTCCTGAGAGACTTGCCAAGAAGTGACCGTTGTCATTGTCTTGCAAATAGCACCCATCTGCTGCATGCAGTTCATAACACTGCTGCCTTGAAGGTTAAAATGAGGCAATAGGTGTGTACATACATACTGGATTTTTATGATTTGGAAGTGGGAGAAGGCCGGCTGTGTGGTAAGCCGGTTATGCAACCTTATTTCACTCAAGGAATGTTAATAAGAGGAGCTTAAAACCTTGCAGATAATCTCTACTAAGCAATGTGTAGAAAACTACCACCTTTTTTTATAAGTTCAGCTGAAACTGCCAGTAACACAATTCAGTAAAAGTGTGTCTGCCTCTTGCCAAATGTTAAGCTGAAGTTCTTGCTACTACTTCAATGGGACAAGTCAAATATTGGGTTAGTCACTAATTTTGATCACATGAGCATCCCTACCAAAGACGTGTTCAGTGTGTGTGTCCTGTCCATTTCTACTTGACTGGAGGAATTCAGGGAGGAACTGATTGAGCAAGAAAAAGTGAAAAAGTCTCGTAAGTAAGCCCAGTGGAATATTAAAACAATATTTATGTAAAATGGCAGTGTACAGTGTATCTAGGAAGGCGGCCTCAGGGGTGGGATCGTGAGGGGGGGTGTGGAATTAACTAGTTGGGACAATCTTTAAGAAGAATGTCACTTTTACCTGATGTTTCCTTTCCCACTGGTTTCTATTTGTCTCCTGATTGCATTAATAGTATTACATTGGGTTGGGCCGGATTTTATATGCAGTTAATCTTACCAAGTTTTGCATAGGACACCTCATAGGGTACATTATTCCTTTTTTGTAAATTAAATATTCAAATAAAATTTTGGAACCATCTGCAGAGCCTGTTTGTGTGTGTGTTTTAAAGGCTTTATCACATACTGAGCTAGTTTAAAAAAACACACAAAACTCTCTCAGAGTATGTGAGAAAGTCTTGGTCACTCCAACTCTCAATGAGGCATCCACAACCATCGGTAAGCCACATGGACAGCCCAATTCTAGCAGATTTCACCATCCAGGAAGGACTCTAAGGTCAAAGGAGCACAAAGCAGACCCTTACACCTTTGAGCACATTGTCTGCATCCTTGGGTACAGCATAATCAATGTGGTAATTCCACCCATCTCTAGCTCTGTATTCACTAGGGCAACTAAATTGGCCTGGATATGAGCTGCTTCCTCTGCAAAATGTGTAGCTAATACATCAAAGGGCTCAGTGTTATCCAGCAGAGCTTTTTCAGATGGCAAGTGGCCTTGGTGTAGACATGGGGACGGTGAAGGGGACTGTGTGGTCTAAACCACTGAGCCTCTTGGTCTTGCTGATCGGCAGGTCGGCAGTTCGCATCCACGCGACGGAGTGAGCGCCCATTGCTCTGTCCCAGCTTCTGCCAACCTAGCAGTTCAAAAGCACACAAGTGTAAGTAGATAAGTAGGTTCCGCTGCAGCGGGAAGGTAAACTGCATTTCCATGTGCTCTGGTTTCCATCACGGTATTCTATTGCACTAGAAGTGGTTTACTCATGCTGGCCACATGACCCAGAAAGCTGTCTGTGGACAAACGCCAGCTCCCTTGGCCTGAAAGCGAGATGAGCGTCACAACCCCATGGTCGCCTTTGACCGGACTTGACCATCCTTTACCTTTACCTTACCTAAATGGAGAAGCAGCCCCTAGAGCCCTCAAGGGCTGAACAAACTGACCAGTTGGTATGATACCCCCTCCAATCTATAACTTTGGTACACTTGTCAGGGGGCTAGGATTGACGGACCAGATGATACGACTAGGACACACACACACAGACATTCATGTTATGTAATTTATGAAATGGTTCACAACTGGTATATATGGAGGATTTGTGCTTGGCTTAAAGTCAAGTCATTTTCAAGACCCCCTGTGTAAATATATTTTAAAGGTATATACTTTTTTTGTGGGGTGGATGAAGGCAGTATAGCTGTAAATACATTTATTCTACCTGATGAAGCTTCCTAGGTTGCTTCTGTGAAAAACCTGGGGTCCATTTTGCCTATTTGGGAGAATTCCTCATCTCTGTCAGATTTAATGATAGCAGGGGGAGAAAGAGAGAAAATAAATAATTTGGAAACCAGCGGGGTAGCTTACAGACAGCTTAATCAATATGAATCACCCACCAACAACATGATTGTGTTTGTGTCCTCTGATTATTGTATTGAAAAAGCTTGCTCTATTTTTTTGAAAGTCTGTGGTGTATTACTGATAGTTGGCGGCAGCTGCTGTGCAGAATAAACCCATTACATACAATGCTCCCTTGTTGCGTCTGTCATAGTTCTGCCTGGATAGGAAGCTTTTTAAAGCCAAGAATGACACATTTAACATGCAAAGTCACCTTTTCAAGCTCTGGCTCCTACTCTCTGCTGCAAAGCAGCCATGGCTGAGAGCAGTTTTTGCGGCAAACAGGATGGGCCCCTAACAAGTTACTTTTGCCCTAGCCAGCATTCCAGCTAGTGAGTTTGCTGTAGAAAAGGAACGGCTGTAATTATGATCTCTTGGGACATGATGGTGGTATTTTTGAGGATAGGCATCTTTACAATTACAGGTTCCTCTTCTTACCTTTAAAATGTACAAACACATAGTATCTTCTGAAGATTGCAGAAGCCTGAAACTTGAAAGGATAGTCAGTGAAAACATCCAGACCCTGTAAAACCTAGCTGATAGAAGAAAGTGCTATGAAGACATAAATCTCATATTGTAGCAGGCTGAGATCCCAAAAATGTGGCTTCACTAGTAAAGACCCTGGAATTTTTAACTGTTTCAACACAAACTTGTGTTTATTTGCTAGCACTGCCAATAAAATAAAGACTCCCTGGGGGAAAGGTTTTTGTTACATTGTATGTTAAGAGTGAATACAACTCCCTCTGCTGTTTGTGTTCTTCCAGTACAACCACTAACTCGGTCTGACCCACCCTCCTTTACACATTAACAGAATAAAATTCTGAAGGTTTCAATAGCCTGCGAAGAAAAACAGAGCGCAATCTTGGCTGTGGTGCTCAACACTGGGAGTAACCTAGCATAGTTTTTTTTTCTTGAGAGTGTCCAGCCAATCTTAAAGCATTTCTGTGCTGCATTTTATAAAGCCCCTCTTTAAGCTGCTACTTTATTTTTAGCTTGCACAGATGGCAAGATTTAAGGGGATGGTGAAGAATGTTCTTGCATCCAATTTATTTTATATAAAGCCTTGAGGCTGAGGAGAATTGTTAAGGGGTGGGGGTTGGGGAATCCATTACCCAATGTGTTTAATTTTCAAATGTGGTTTGGAACTGGGGAGAAATGAATCATGGTTTGGAGACTGCTTGCACCTACCTCAGTGGTGGGTTTGCACATCTTGCTCCTCCATTCTTTTCTTTCCCTTGCAGTCTTCCTTTTCCCTCCAGGAAAAATAAGAAATTTCAGATTTCAAAAGCGAAACCCTTGAGGCTGGTCAGCAGGAGACTGGGCTGCAAGGAATGCTTCCCAAGCCAACCATTTCTCCTTCAGATGTTTCTGTTTCAGTGGATAGAAGTAATTACTCCCTGTTAAAGCAGGCTCATATTCAAAGCCATTTTGTTTCACTCAGAAAAACTAAACTAATTCAATAAATAGACACATTAAGCAAACTGGATTTTAACATGAAAGTTACTAATGAACAGTGTAAACAGGGCTAGCAGAAGAGAAAGGAAGTCCATAGTTGGCACCACTACCTTTCCAAGCAGAAACATGAGCTTCCATAATGTGATTATGTTGGCCTCTTTTAAAATCTATGATAGCAAATGATTAGCGGATTTCAGTTATGCTTTTAACCAGTTGAGTAAATAATTTATAAACAGCACTGCTGGATGAAAATTGGTTAAAGTGCTTTTGAATTGTCTAAATCAACAGCTACGTGACCAGTGACTTCTCAGCAGATGGTTTAAGATGATTTAATATGACAAGTGAATTATAGTGCAATCCAGTGCTTCAGTTGCATGGTCTGGAGGGCTTTAGGATCTGCTCTATGTCTCCAGGGATGGAGTATTTTGGATGTGCAACAGCCAGAGACTCTGCTGATGGATTGCCAAAGGGCTGCAAGGCCAACACACCCCACAAATAAAAGGGTAGGGGAGAAGGCTCTTGACATTTCACAAATCTGTTGCTACTCCTGTGCAGAATGATGTAGTCTGATAGCCTGAGGTGGAAGGGGAATGTGGGCAGCAGTGTTTGTTTGGGCAACGACCAGCAGGTCCAGGCAAATCAGAAAGGAAAGGTGTGGCTGGATAGCATCACAGAATCATAGAAATGCAGAGTTGGAAGGGACCTTGAGGGTCAACTTGTCTAACTTCCTGCAGTGCAGGAAACATAGGACAGAAACATAAGAGCTCTGCTACATCAGGCCAAAGGCCCATCTAATCAAGCTTCCTGCTCTTCCAGCAGCCAACCAGAAGACCACGCCCAGCAGCATTCTCCCCAGTTGTAATTCCTAGCAATTCATATTTAGAGGCCTATCGCCTCTGGTAGTGGGAGCAGGCATCAAGGCAAGTAGCTAGAATAATGCTTAAAAGCCAACCAGGCCATAAGTGGTCACTGTGCTCTAGAACCTCCCAGCCTTTTCTTAGTGGGAAATCATAGCCAGGCTTTGCACCTGGGATCTCCTGCAAGCAAAACACATGTTGTTTCAAAGCAGCAGGGTTGGTTGTGCAGCTCTTTTTGTCCATATACAGCTGTGGGAAGGTATTCTTCCATGGTGCATCCTTCCCTGAGCTGCTGTGTCTCATCTATCCTACCTCACTGTGGTGGTTATTGTTTTGTTTGTTTGTTTGAGGATACAATGGATGAGGGAGAACCGTGTATGCAGCCTTGAGCTCTCTGGAGGAAAGACAGGATATCGGTGTAGCAAATAAACAAACAACTGCTGGGGGAGCAGCTGGTGTTGCTACATTCCCTGTGGTTTGGTGTGCTGCCAATCCCTTCTCAGGTAACTGGAAGCATTGTAAACTTGCAGGCAGGCTCATTGGCTACCAAGAACACCAACAAACTGTCAGGCTTACAGCTCAGATTAATTTTGTTCATGAATGGGATAAGTGAGGGGAACTCATTGTAAATTACGGTGTAATGGGTTCCAGTCCAATCTCCTTGTATAATTAGAGCAGGATAAAAATAGCCCAGCACGTTTTCAGGTGTGTTTTGAAATGCTCAGACCAGTGGTTCCTAGAAAGTACAAGGATGGCACTTCATAGACTTTCTTCCACTTTCCCCTACAATTTGTACTTTGATAGAACAAATTGCTGTAGCGATTGGCTCATCCGTCCCATTGTCAGTCAAATTCTCACTAATGGATTGTGGCCTCTTTAGCTATTGCTTCTAGCATTAGTTACAATTCATTTTGTTGATGTTTTTATAAAAAGTTGAATACTTCTGCCTGGTTCTATGCAGGCATTTAATTTCAGGAAGCTTGGGCACATCTAAATCTGCATAGGGTTAGTTTGATTATATGTAAGATTATGTACTGCAGTGGTGCTTATTTGGGAATCACAATTCTGGAACATTGTTTCTGCTCCTGCTAGTCTAATGTGTGAGATGCAGGAGAGCAGATGCGCTTATACATGCAAATAAATATAGGCTATGTCATAGGTAGGCAACTAAGGCTCGGGGGAAAAGATCCGGCCCAATCGCCTTCTAAATCCGGCTTGCGAATCAGCATGTTTTTACATGAGTAGAATGTGTCCTTTTATTTAAAATGCACCTCTGGGTTATTTGTGGGGCCTGCCTGGTGTTTTTACATGCATAGAATGTGTGCCTTAATGCATGCATCTGGGGGTTATTTGTGGGGCTTGGGAATTCGTTCATTCCCCCCCCTCGAAAAAAATATAGTCCGGCCCCCCACAAGGTCGGCGGGACAGTGGACCAGCGTCCTGCTGAAAAAGTTTGCTGACCCCTGGCTATGCACACCTATAAAATACACACAAGCAGAAAGAAACAGACTTTGCAGCATAAGCATATCCCAACATTACAGATATATGGAAATGAGCTGTTCCAGATAGGGCTGTGTGCTCCTTGAGGCAGTTTGCTCTAGCTGTAACTGTTCAGTGGAAAAGGAACTGCATGTTCAAATACATGTTATGTACACATTTGACTTATTGTTTAAATTTAAACTAATATTCCATTAGTGTTTATTATGATTCTATATTATAAAATATAAGTGATACTAAGTATAATGTCCTAGTCAAAACAACAAAAACAAAGCAAAACCACCACCACCACCCTGGTTTACCTTGGGTCAGTTGTACTCTCAGCCTAAGCAACCTCACAATATTTGTGAAGGGGGGCCTGTGGAGAGGAGAGAAAATGTCTACTACTGTACCTTGAGCTTCTTGGAAGAAAGGCAGGATACAATAAATGAAATAAATAAATCAAAATGACCACGAGGGTTGTCACTAAGAATCTCATTAGTTTTCCCCTCATCCATTCTTTCTTAATCTTTAGGGGAAAGCAACATGTTCTGCTCACCACCAGAAGAAGATCCCCTTCTTTCCTATGTTCCCCCCTCCATTGAAAAGGGGCAAGGTATCAAATGCACACATAGGTTGGGAGTGCTGAAAATATTCCTAGCATTTCAAACCTAAAGAAAGCATGGCATCTGAAATGGAATACTGGATTAATGGATCTGATCCTGTGGAAGTGGGTATGTGGAGTGTTATAAACATACACATTCTTACCTAAGCCAAGCCACCTTCTCTGCTTCCTGTATCTGACAAACAACAATGACCCTGCACAGAAGTTTTTAAAGGCTATTTTGCTTTGAACCATAGACTCTCAAGCTGTTTCAAAATCAGTTTGCTATGCACCCATGTTCTATAGCAAGCTGGTTTTGAAACTCCCTTCAAAGTAAAGTATCAAACATTGGGCTAGAGTATTACAAGCCCCTTGCATAATTACCCTAAGCAGTACCTAGATCCCACTGAGTATTCCCCATTTCCAACTAAAAAATCCATCCACCATAATGCTCCTAAGCAACCTTCTGGAAAATTATGTTTCCACAAACAAAATGGCCTTCCTACTGCATACCAACTTGCTACAATGGAGACTGACATAAAAAACACACACGTAAAAATTAAATGAGACTTGCATCCCTTCTCTTTCACAACATAAAACAGGAAATGTCACACACACACACACACACACACACACACACTCCTATGCATAGCTTGTTTTCTTAAAAAAATATACCCAAATCAGTAGGCTCCCAACTGCATTTTGCTCTAAATATGTCACATCTACTTATTTAAATAGGAGATTCTTAATCACATGCTGGGACTTTACCACTGAAACCAATTAGAGTTAAATTGCAAACTTATTAGTCTCTGGGACAGCATCCCATGGGACCATAGGGCACTGTGGATTTCTCCCTCCATGGATGGAAAGCCCTGAGTTGAGCAGGCTTGCCCCAGACATATCCTCCAGCTCTTGCAACTGTCCCTTCACCATCACTAGTACGCTGACAATGGAGAGGGCAAAATGAATGCATGACTGGAGTGGGTAAGGGAAGGCTTTTAATCTGCTCCTTCCAAAGCTCCTTCCTTCTCCCAAGCAGACCCCCAGAAGAGAGTGGCCCTGGAACAGGTTTACTTCCTTTCCCATTGGGAGCAATACAAAAACTAGAAACAACAACATGGAAACCACAAAGCTGATGGAAGGAAAAAAGAAAATGTGGACCTACCTTCTGCTCTGTTGCCACAAGCTCACCTGGGCTTTTGACTGGGTGATTTGTCTGCCTTTAATTCTCCCCCCTTTTCGATAGCTCTGTAACTTGTAAATATATTTATTTAAAAGATGCACTGGTTGCCTTTTAGGGCACTATTCTCCAAACCTACTTCAATGCTATATTAAAATACAAAATTTTAAAATATATATGTTCAAATAATAGGTTAGTAAAATAAATGTGTTTTTTATTTTTTAAAAACCAGATTCCTTTATAATTTATTGTTTGAAAACTTTATATATATTGTTCCCTGACTTGTCAAACAATTGCCACTAGGAGTCAGCGTAGCTATCTGTAAAGAGCTTGAGTTTGATACGTAACAGCGACGTGTACACTGTTAAATTAAGATCTGCATAAAAGTACAGAAATTATATCCCTACGTACTGAACAGATGTTGTACATATTTGTTATTGGGAAACAACTGAAACACAATTTTATTTGAATTTTTTATTTCATTTTGGTGACTCATCAAGTCACAGCTTTATTAGAGAGGGCTGCAAAATAATGTTTTGATTCCCCCCCCCCCAACATTTAGCAATTTAATTTTTTGTTAAGCTGTGCACTGATGGACTTCTTGATCCAGAATACAAGGCACTGTAACTACAATACATGGATGTTGAAATGGTATTTCTCATCAAAAGATCAACAGTTTGTAACATGATTTGTACAAGTCAGGTTCAAAGTGTCCGAGGCCCGCACTTCATCCTTGTATTTACCGCGTTCTGATGTACAATTTCAGTATACAACTCATGGTCAGTGCTGGTACTGTTCTTGAGTATTATCCTGTTGATGCAAGTCTTCACTCTGTGCTGTAAGGTGGCCAATGCAATATGTTTGAAATTAACCAGTTTCCTGAATGAAAAAGCTTTAACAAAGATGTGTAAATTACTACCTGGAACCATACCCAGCACTAGTAATTCCATAGCATGGTGCGAGGCTAGTTATATTATTATTATTATTACAAAATAATAATGTGTGCAGGTATAACTGTATCTATAGCTAGATCAAGATATCCATGTATCTTGGCAGTTAGAATAACTGAATACAATTAAACACTGAAGAAAACAAAGCTACAGAATCCTTTGAATATCAGACACAATGGACATAGACCAGAAACCCATGCATGGGAGAAAACTAAACTTCTAAACAAAGCCAAATCCCATCTATTATGGAACATAAATTTCATAACTGCATTAAGGCATTTTCTTCCATGAATCTTCAGAATTTAAACCAAGGACAGCAAAACCTGTGGCCTCCCAAGTGTTTTTGTCCTCAAACTTCCACCAGCCCCACCTTGCATGGGCCACGGTCAAGGATGATGAAAACTGGCGTTCAGCATTTTTGGGGGGGCCTCAGGTTCCCCACATCTGACTTAAAGGGAAAAAAGGTGGGGGGAATCAAATGAAGAAACAGACAGCTTAGAATATTCAACATTCTTCCCATGATAAGGGAAATGCAATCCTTCCATAGGAATTGATGAACTCCAATTGCAGAATACGAGTGATGGAAGCATCACGCACTTACACCTGAACTGCGTTAGGAAATAAGCTTCTGTTTCCCGATTCCCCTTTCTGACTATAATTCTCTATATGCAAAAGGGGAGCGGGAAAGGCCTTCATTTAGCTTCACATTTAGTAAAATGCCTTCATGCAGCGCACAGTTAAACTTTGGAATACTCTCGCGCAGGAGGCTGCGACAGCCACCAACTTGAATGGCTTTTAAAGAGGATCAGGCAAACGGTAAAGGAGATATGCTTGGAATAAAGGCGTCAAAATGGTCTGCTGTTAAATCTCTTGTCCAATAGGGCAGGCAGTCCCTTCCTCCTCCACACGGTCAGCACGCTGAGAGGGAAGAGCAGAGGTGGGCCTTCTGTGCAATTGCGCTGCTACTTATTTGCAGCCCAGTGAACGTGAGAACCTTTGAGTCACAGCCCTTGCGTCTCTTTCGTAAGGTGCCTTAAAATGGGGGCCTTTCACTAAACTATAATGATTTAACATCTGAAATGCCAACTAATTGTCCTTTGGGAAGCTCAGAACACTGAAATCACTACAATCAGGGGAGAAAAAAAGATTGCTAAAACATCCATCAAGAACTCAAATCACCCTTACACAAACGTGTGTTCTCTCATATTTCTACAACACACATTTCTCATCTGAAATTCGGATTTGGACTCCACAATAATGATAAGTAGTCAGATATCTTGTGGGAGCTAAATTAAAGGTAACTGGAACAGTTTTTTAAAAAAGAAATATTAAACAGCAAGTTTTGGCAACTCTTTTCAAAAACAAAAGATTCAGACTGTTCTTACTGTTTGTAATCAGAACCACAACCTTAGTGCAATATTATATTTATTTCTTACAGTAATTTTGGTTGCCATACAAGAGTAGTAAGGATTAGGGAAAGTGCAAGTTACAGGAGCTTGATTTTGTTGTCATCAATTTGAAATAAGAGGAATTAAAGCACAAAAATTACAGCAACAAAGATAACATGAACACAAGTTGTTACACAAACTATAGCGAGAAACATTACTATCTAGAAAATAAAATAAATGTAATGGAAAAATTATCAGTATTAGAGGCTCATACACAGAGTCATTGCCAGATCAACTGGGTAATGCTTGTTTGTAAAGGAACTCAGAATCAGAAAATCACTTTTATTAACTTAGGTACCACAAATAGTTAGCTTTTGTGATATGTAAATTCTGTAAATCAACAGTCACATTTAGTCATTTTATAATATATGAATTAAAACTTAAAATGTTCCCAGACACCCAGGGAATAGAGTCTGTGCAGTTATACACAATTTACATCTTGTGTGATTTTGGTATTGTATACACAAATATTACAGAAACTAGGCATGTAAATGCAATTTATTTAAATTACAGTATATAAACAAAAGTTGTTCCTAAAACCTGGAATATCATTAAGAAGATTATCTCTAACACCTTATTTTGCACCATCATAGTAGCAGGAGATTAGAAGGGCCATTCCTGCTCCCAACATTTTCGAAACTGATAAAAATGCTAGGAGGCAACTGTATCTGTTACTATTGCTTTCTGTGATAAAACCATCAAACAGTACTAAAGACTACTTCCTCTTGGCAAAGGTGTATTTTATTGATAAAAGCAGTTCCTTGTAGGCCCTATTACTCTTTCAATCATAAGACACAATGTAAAAATAAACTATTTCATTAGCTCTTTGATGTTTAAATCTCTTTTCTACTAATTCTATTGTACCTACTATGTAAGTGCCTGAAAGAGATACATATCTAAGAGACCCCTTTTGAGAAAGGGATTACCATCACTTGTAACTTCGGTGTACACCATCATAAGATATTCAACAGTAAAAGGGTATGATTAACAGCAGCTTAGAAATAATTCTCTCTATTTTCTTTTCCTACCATGTGTCCTGTTTGTATTTCCTGGCACATATTGTAGAGGTAACACCAACTGCATTCAAAGAAGCAAAAAGGAGCATGGCGTTCGTGGTTTATTTACTGAATTCTGCAATATCACCAAATGGAAGACAATGATGGCTGAATTATCATTTTCTTTTTTACACCCCCACCACCACAAAAAAGTATTTGATGGCTTTTCATAGCCACTGAATATATGAATGTCATCCTCTACATAATCCATATAATTATGGAAATTTCAGGACTTTTGCATTTAAACTAGATTTTAATTATAAGGTTACTTGGAACTTTCAAATGCAAATAGGAACCTGTGAAGGATACAACAACAGATGTTAAGTCAAAAGACCAGTTTTTGCAGAAAGTGAAGTGGGGGGGGGAGAAGAGAGAGATGAATATTAGTTTTCATAATTAACCACTGCATTGTTAATTGTAACCATGTTTGAAGAAACACTCATCTTCTGAAGAAGTTCTAGCAAAGATAGAAAATATAACACAGCTCTGCTGGTTCAGATGCATCCAAATGAGGTTGATTTAAAAAGGTCAAGACTTAATAATTATTCCACAGAAATAGTAGTAAACCACAAAAGTTTTATTTTATTTTTTTAAATTTCTAGCATTGAAGTGGCACAAAGGCTGCCCAGTAGACCAGCCACTTATATTCTTAAAATATTGTGCTTATAAACTATCTGTACAACTATTTAAACTTGCAGTAAAGAAAGATATTGAAATTGCTAAATTTTATGTACTAGTTCTAGACCTAATTAGACACTTCGTTGTGAGAAAATATAATTAGAGATAGGCTGGGACGTATTAAGGAAAGAATTTAGATGCCTTCCAAAAATATGAGGCCTTCTGAAAGTTAAGTAGTTTGATGACTGAGTAACCACTTATGATTTAACCTTCTGTTATAGGCTGAAGTCTTCAGGAAGGCGGGAACCACAAAATTCATAATGTGTATTACTTACAGTGGGAGAGAGAATAAGCTGGGGGAATACTGCTAATCTCCATAGGCTACAAAATCTCTAAATATATATCCCACAATAAAGACTATCATTCTAAGAATGCATTCCAACCAATTCATAGCCATTTCATTGGTTTTCAACTCAATGTCAAATAAACTCAACCCAAGTTGTGAGAACAAATGTATTCTCCTGCAATGCTGCTCTAGTTCATGCAGCAATGCAGAAGTGAACTTTGGGATTTTTGATTTTCAGTCAAACTGAAGCCAAAGTCAAACAAGTCAAACTGAAGGTGTGCCAACTTTAGGCGGCTGACGTGTTTTTGGCACCCTGAATATTTGTTGGAATGGGGTCAGGCCCTCTCAATGTTGAGTGGGTTGCATTTTGCAGCATCAGTGGCTGGCTCCTCCACAGCACTTGGCCTCCTCCAGGTGTCATTATAGTGCGCATTGCCTGTGACACGACGTGTGTGTGCGCCACGCAAGACATCACACGTGTACAAAGCATGCCAGAACCCCTCAATCTGGTGGGCAACGTGGCGCCTCTGAACTGAAGCTAACTTGAATTTTTAGAAATTGTTCCTTGCATCTCTAATAGGTGCCCACCAGGTTTCTGAAAAAAACCACCTGCATCTTGCTTATAGTTTCAGTTTCTGCAGGCAATCACTTTTAGATTTTCCTCTTCCTGGTGCCATAAAAGACTAATGCCAACACATAAAGATACACTTCTGCATGTAAAAACAGGCTTTGTGCCACGTGGATTCAGCAAGAGCAGAAAGATGATCTTTTGAGATGGAAAATCCCACCCTATGCACAGTTGTGAACATAGCTTGTGCAAAGGTTTGTGCATTCACATGCAGAACTGTAGAAACAATATATATTGTTCTTTTATTTATACTTTGGATCATAGCAGTAACTGAGTCCCTCGCCACACGTGATCACTTTGACACAGCAAAAGCAATCGGTGCATAAAAATACTTTTCTTTGCATGAGCAGCTCATTCAGATCTGAATCTAACTGTGTGGGAGGGCAAAAATTAATGAAAGCTGTGTGACTAGTTACAAAGGATGACAAGAACTAAATTCATTAGAGATAAACCAAGGAATGTAATAAACAAGGCAAAAGGATGTCAGAAAGTTGTTTGTTTTTTGAAATCTCTGCTTCTACAACCCCACAAATGTATTGATTTTTAATTAAAACCAGTAAATGTGCTATGAAAAAATGTGCATGTTAGTATGGTGTCTAATTGGCAGAAGTGAGAATCAAAACAGGAGGACCTACAGGAGCCATGGAACTGAGTGCAATGGGCATGTGGAATGACTGGGGGGGTGGGGAGAGCAGAAATTGCAAAAAGAGCTGGACATAATACTTTATTGTGAAAGGAGAAACACCAATATGTTTCAAATCAAAAAGAAACTGGCACAGTATTGTTCAGGCAGAAGGGCATTTCTGAAGGGCAGGAAAATAATTCATGAATACCAAAGGATGAATGTTATTCCCATGCCCCATAAATAAAAATACTGTAATAATTTTAGAAATAATTTCAGTAAGACCAGAGCTTACACACACACACATATATATTTAAAAATTAGCATTTTCCCCCTTTCCTTATTCTCTCCCCTTTCTTCCTTCCTCTTTGAAATATATAGTCCCTTTAATAACATACATTTACTTGGGGCTGCTCCCGGGCACCAAACTTACAATCTACACTCTTGCATATCAAAAACTCTAGCAATCAACTGATGCTTCAATTTAGTGGTACTCTTGGGGAGCCAAGGCATTTGGGGTGTTTCAGTACCAGCCCATCTCTATTTATAACAAAGGTATGTGAGGCAAGCGCAGCCATTCTTATCTGTCCAGTAGCTGTTTCAAGGCTCTTTCTATGTTCATTCTGTGACCAACTCTAGTCACTCCAAGGTCTATCAAGTCTTCCTTCTGAAGGTTTGGTAAGTGAGTGCCATCTATTTCATTATCCATAAAGGTCTCTTTATGTTCACCTAAGTTTAAACTCTCCAACCAATCTGCCACATCTGGCTTGGTCCACAGGTGGACAGGCTTAGTTGTAAAAGGCTTATTTGATATTGGCTGTTGCAAGATTGAGGGAGAAGGAGACCTGCTGCGCCCTGTGTTCAAAGCGAAGAGGTCCCCCGAAGGAGGCTGGCTGGGTAGGCTAAAAACATCGGAAAGTGTTGGAGAAGGAGATGCAACTGGAGCAGCAGCAGTCAGAGGAGCTGGCATGATGTCCTTACTTATTTCTGTTGGTGAAACCACTGGGCTTGGAGCATGTCTTGCTCCTGGTGTCCTACTATCATAGTCTGGGGATCTGCTCTGCAGTGTGATTGGCTGGCTAGTCCCAGGCCGGACAGTAAAAGTGATGGTTGAACTTCGAGTACCTGAGACAGTGCTCATGACTTCTGTGCCCCTGAAATAAACAAATAAAAATGAACAGGAAATATTCAGACTCTCCACGTATTAAAAATACAAATCAGCTCATTGCTAACTTATGACACAATTACGTATTAAATATATATATAAATGCCAAAGAGATACCATACGACAATAGTGGCAGAAAACTATGAGCAAGCTTTACAAATATTTTAAAAGTCAAAGACAATCTCAAATATGCTGCTAAAAATTAACTCTAGCCACTGAATCATTGCCCCAAAGAGCATTATGGTAGCAGAAGGCGTTTAAGTGTGGTGAATCTCACAAGACAGTTCCAAAACTGGACAAAACAACCAAGGATGCTTTTCTGTGTCATTGTTCTAATTTGTTGCACAGATGATGCACTAAGGAAAGTACATCTAAGAGATCACAGCAGGGTACAGAAGAGGAGGCAGTTCCCAAGGTAAGTTATATGCTGAAACCAGTCTTGCTAAGCATAGGCCAGAGTCCTAGAAGAACTAAGTTCTGATGCTTGGGAACTTTACCTTCAGGAGACAGACCATTGTGTTTTGAACTAGCTGAATGCTCTTAGTACAGTGACCTGGCTCACCAGGGGTAGTCCTACGCATTGCCAGAGCAAGCGGTGACCCGCCCCCAGGACACACCCCTTCTTCCGCCCCTGATCCTATGTACAGTATATTAAGAGACCAGAGGTGGGGCAGATATTTGCATACCCACATAGTAAGTCAAATAAAAGAGAGCTGAAATCTCCAAAAAATCCAGAGAAAATACATTTTGCACCCAGTGAATCAAATTTGGTGAACAGATACTGCACTCAAAAAGACGTTTTGAGAGCGTTTTCTCTTGGAGATGGTCTTGCTGACATGCTTTGGTTCCTGACAAGTAACCCTAAGGTCTATGCATAGGCAGGGTGGAAAGCAAGAGGGGTTTATCAATAGGTAACTAAAGGATGAAAGACACACATATGTATCAATTGCTCTGAAGATCTGCCTGCCTGTTTTAATGTTATGATCAGGGCTGGCTCTAGACACATCAAAGAAGCATTTCACTTTAAAGCGTTGTAAATTTAAACAGGGAAAACAGGTAGAGAAAAATGGGTCTCCACATTGCCATCTGCTGACACAATGTTAAATCGCACATACAACACATATAAATCGCTTTTTCTTTACCAGTCTAGCAGAATTCTGGGACTAAGAGTAAATGAATGTGTATGGACTATAGATTTTTATTCATCCTTACTTTTGGCATTTCTGATGAATCCTGTTTTATTAAAATACAAAATAATGCATTTTAATTTTTTTAAAGGCTAAAAATAAGGAAGAGCAGCCCCTGTTTTTATTTGTCAAAGCAAGATTCTATTACAGATCCAGCTCATTTGAAGGCTCTTTTTAACATGGGGAAATCTGAAATCTGACTAACACTGCTAGTCTCCCACGTTCAAAGGAAGAAAATGATGAATGAGACCTCAGGTGTCAAAATGTCTTGGGCCAGCCTTGGTCACAGTTTATCTCCCCCAGACAAACCATGTGTGGTAAACCATATAATTCTTTGATAACAGATCACACTTTGTCTGGAATGAGATAAAGTTTGGCTTAGCATTATGCAGGTCAATGGATGGAAACAAGTCTTGCCTGCCCCAGGTTTGCATGCTTTCCCCTTCCCTCTCTGGTGTGGTCATAAAAGGGAGTTCAGAAGTTCATTTGTGGCACAACCTACATAGTAGTAGTACAACTAATGTATGGGACATCAGAAATGTCAAATTCCTATACAGAGAAGCAGAAAGAGTGTTTTAAAGTGCAGCATGGATGGGCTAGTATTAATAGCTCTCTGTATGGATAAAGGGAATCAAACAGTGAATCTTCCCAACATGGTAGTAAAGAATTAGCAAGAATACGAAAAAATGTTATTTGTAACTAAAGAAAAGGTTTTCTAAGGTCAGTATTCAATTTCTGCAGAAATCACTGTAAATTACAGTGGGTAAAAAAAATAATTTCAAAATTACTGTGGATTCTAGAATGTTGATTGTTAGAGCTTGTCCACACTTCCAATTTCCCCATCACTTTCCCCTGGGAAAACCCAGGGTTTAATGCTGAATTGGAACAAGTGGCAATTGGGCTTTCTGCAGATTGCCATGTGTTCCAATTTAGTAGTAAACCATTTGTTTTTCCAGGGCAAGAGAAAAACCTCTGGGCATAGCTGTCAATTTACAGATTTGAAAATAAGGGATCAGCAGCCAAAATAAGGGATTTTAGTCAACCAGCAGCCAAACGAAGCCTCAAGTGGTGGTTCCCAAAACGCAGCAACCCGGCAAAGGGGATGCAGCAAGGAAACCCACTGTCACCTCTCCGCTGGGAAGCGCTGAGCAAAGGTGAGTCCCCAGGCAACGCGGCCGATTTGATCGGCACAAAGCACTCAAGCTCCACCCCCCAGTCGTTCTTAGACTCCTTATTGGGTGAGCAACGCAGCCAAGCAACACAGTTGGAGCCTCCCTCCTCCCTGGCCGGCAGGGAGGGAGGGAGAAGAGCTGCTTCCTTTGAAACCCAGGAAATTTAAGGGACAACATCAATAAGGGACAGCAGCGGGACACGTTGCTGGGCTAAGGGACTTTCCCGCCAAATAAGGGACGGCTGACAGCTATGCCTCTGGGACCTGTGCTTTCTAGGCATGGAACAAGCAGAATTGTGGACAAGCCTTCAATCTCTAACATCTTGTTTTACATTCTTAGCAGATTGTTATCTCAGAGAATAAAAAGACTAAGGAGATGGGTCAAAATGTGCACAGCACATGCAGGCTCATTTCTTCCTTTCGGTGCATTGCTTCTGGCCTTATCACACACCATACTACATGTCTATAGTGACAACATGCCTTTGATGGCATGCTAATAAACAGGACAATGGGGTATGGATTGGTTTGTACCACATTCTCTGGCACAAAGGAAAACATGTCTCAGACTTGAAAATGTACCCTGAGGAGACTTTGCCCATGAAGCTATTTAGATGAATGGGAGGAAGAAGACAACTCGGAAGTGTTTAATGCTGCACTTTCCACTGCCAAGTTGGAAACATCTGTTAAGTTTTAAAAGTAGCTTCTCTCTTTGACAGAAGTGCTGCAGGAAAAACGCCAAATACAAATCACCAGCGCTTACAATTCCCAGCATGTCTAAATAGTTTCTTTGAATTTGTGATAATTATTTTAGAATCACAGTGAGAGAAACATCGGTCAAAGGTTATTGATTTGTAATTCAAACACAAAGGACCTGAAAATTTACCCAAAATAATGATTTATATAAAAAAATTACATTCAATGACATCCAGACCAAAGCTGTGCATTTTAAACACAGAGGAGTTAGGGATTTTAAAAAATCTTTCAGAAATAAAAAAAATACTAAATTGAGCTGTTTAAAATATTGATTGTCAGAAGCGGGGAAAGAGTTTCTTCTAGAAATATCAAACACATCCACATCCATAGCTGTGAGAAATAAAGTATCTGTTAGCAACTTTGGACTATACCCTTTTCTGTAAATTGTCAATGAGCGGCTATTAGACTAGAGACAATTCTTTCCAACCAAATTTACTTTTCTAATATGGCTTTTTATACTGTCAGGAATATATATATATGAAAAGCTGGCTCTATTAGGAATAAGCATACAGTGATATTTTGTTGCAAATATTCACTTCCTTTGATTCCTCTGATTGCAACACACATTATGTTGTCTTAGATTATTTCACAATATGTAATTACTGTGTCACATCACTGAATTTTCCCAGGAAAAGCAGTCTGTAGGCATGAATTCCTATTAAGTTATTTTGAGCCATTTTAATAGGATTTAAACATAGTACTACATTTTAAACAAACGTTTACTAGCAGTAGGACTGGGCGATATATCAACATGCCCCAAACCAGTTTGAAATCCATATAGTGATATCAGTTTCATAATTTTTGACCTGGCAATGTATCACAATATGTGTGTGTGCGCATGCATGCTATGAAAAAATTACAGTATGGGGAAAACCATGAAGCCAGCCAATGCCTCTACATAGACCCATCCTTGTTTCAGACATTGTGATATATCAGTATATTGTGATGTTTAGCTTGTGATATATCACAATGTTGAAAATCAGACATTGCCCAGCCCTAAATAGCAGAAAGCTTCAATATACAAGGTGGTTTTTTTCCTGCTACAAAGAACTACATGGACACAAGTCATTTATATGCCAAACTGTTGCCCTAACATCTTTTTAAGATGTACAATGTGATCCTATGTATGTTTACTCATAAGAAAGTTCTCATGAATTCAATGGAATTTGCTATTTAGCAAGTGAACTAAGGACCACAGGATGTAGAGCCGAACTGTACATGATGTTCATCTTTATTTTAATATGCATTTTAAATAATTCAAATAATAGCCACCTGGTGTGGGGCTTATAATGATCAAGATTGCAGCAGTCGGTGGGGGTGGGGAGAGTGAGAGATTAAATTATTATTTCCCTGCTGGAGTCATGACCAAAATAATACATTTGAAGCGGCTGTTTGCATTGGGAGGAAATTCTGAATTTGTGTTGAAGGTCTCTTCCCCCAACTTCTGCAATCAGTCCCCTTTCAAGTGGCTGTCATTTTGCAGCTCAAGCTGTCTTGCTCTGGCGAGCAACCTGGATGCCGAATTCTGCACCTGCTGAAGTTTCCAAACAGTCTTTAGTGGCAGCCCTACGTATAATGCGTTGCAGTAATCTAACCTAGCGGTTACCAGAGCATATACAACAGACGTTAGGCTATCCCTGTCCAGATAGGGGTGTAGCTGGGCCTCAAGCTGAAGCTGATGGAAGGCACTCCACGCCACTGAGACCACCCAAGACCACTCTTTCAGAGGGAGTGTAACCCCATCAAAAGCAGAAAATCTCCCATTCCAGTCCATAAGTGAGGCAAGACATCAGTCCAGCACAACCACTGCCACACCTGCAGATGCAAAGGAGAAGTAGAGCTATGTGTCACCAGCATATTGCTGATGACATACTCCAAAATTCTGTATCTTCACTCAGGGGTTTCATGTAGATGTTAAACAGCATAGGGGATGAAATTGAACCCCAAGGAACTCTACACTGAAGATTCCACAGGACCAAAGAGCAAACCCCGGCATCTCCCTCTGGAAATGACCATCCAAGTAAGACCAGAACCACCACAAAGTGGTGCCACACACCCCTAATTCAAACAACCACTCCAGAAGGATACCATGGTTTATAGTATCAAAAGCCACTGAGAAGTTGATAATTGACCGGAACACATTTCTTTCCTGACAGCGATCATAATGTAGTTTCTGTGCCAAAGCTGGGCCTAAATGCTGACTGAAATGGATCTAGAAAATCAGTTTCCTCCAAGAGTGCTTGGAACCCAGAACATCTCACAGAAGAAGCTACTGCAGTGTAGGCTTCTGAGTTCTAGCGAGATTTTCGTGGAAGCTGGTTGTGACCACTTCTCTGGGAGGGGAACCTGGAAGCCAACGCTACAGACATGTAACCTGGTAAGCCATGCAACTCCACCTTTGGTGGGAGGTGGGGAGGTGGAGTCAGCAGATGCCACCACTAACACAAATTCCAATCTATGTATGTCTTAAATGTATAGCAGTTCCATTACAACCTGAAGTATAGGTTAGCAAACCTGTGCCCCTTTGATAGTCTTCAACCCAGCATAGTCTCCAGCCCTCCAGAAGTGACACTCAGACTTCTGTCTTGCCACTATTGTTCCTAGGCCCCATCTGAAGTTTCCATTGGCTCTTGTTTTCTGAAACTCCCATCTCTTCCCCACCCATCGTTTCCTCAGACCTCTGCTTTTTAATGCACTGCCTGCTTTGTCCCACTGCTTTAGCCAATCTGCTGCATGTGCAGATTCTCCACAACATTCATCTCTCTTCCCCCATAGACCTTCTAGTTCTTAAGCATTATGCAATTTCTTCAGAGGTCCTCCTTGCCTCAGAAAATATTCTGACAACACTGTTTCCTTGGCAGTTGGGAAAGTGCATGAGTTTGCATCAGCTCAGCTAACAAATACCAGAGGCTTCTCTATCATCGTAATTATGTGCGATACAATTATAGACTAGAAGAAATGGCTGCCTAGAAAATCTCAATATGTGAAATACAGTCACCTGCACTGCTTATTGATACTTGTTGCCAGTTCACAACGCTACACTAAAGGCAGAAGCAATAACTGACAGAATTTTCTTGGTGTATCTAGATTCTAGATAAGTCTTTGCCAACCTGCCCATGCTGGCTGGGGCTCATGGGAGTTGTAGTCCAAAACATATGGAAGGCACCAGTTTGATGAAGGCTGTTATAGACCTAACAGCTACTTTGTTACCCTACATTTTTCTTAACTAGCCTACCTAGCTCTCCTTCTACAGCATATGTCAGGAGTGACATAAGCTATGTGAAGTTTCTTCAGAGACCACTTTTGCCACAGTTCTGTCATCTTTGCACCTTACCTCACTCTCTGCTTACTTTACTTTCAAGATTGTCCTCCTCAGAGCCTTCCTTCAGATTCCTTGCCTCTAAATTTTCTGTCCATTAACTTCTCTACAACCCAGGACCTATTTTCAGTCCTAAGTCTGCCCCTGTGCAACTTCTTACTCCCAACCAAACTGACACTCTCCCTTTCCCTCACGGAAATTGAACTGAAACTTTCAGCAACCTGAACAATAACTTAATCGTTCGTGCCAATAGTTCATGCCACCATACTAGGCAGTGGAGGTTGGTCCATTGGGGTTAATGGGCATTGCCCATCAACCTCATTCTGCTCTCAGCCACTCACACCTGTTTGACGTTCAACTTTTAACCAGTTAGGGGATGGCTCTGCCAATCACTGGCTCTGGCTCTATCTACTGTTGGTCACCTGGCCTTCTGCCCTATCATTCCCAATGGGCACCAGTCATCACTGACACTAGGTAAGAGGCTTTACAAGTACAATGCAATATAAATTAAGCATTTGACTGTGTCATTGATTTCAACAAGGCTTAGACATGGCTGAATTTTATCCTTTGGCTCAATTCCTCATATTTTTATTTATTTATTTTTTAACTACACACTAACTAGAGTTAAAAAAAAATTAAATTAAAATATGAGGAATTGAGCCAAAGGATAAAATTCAGCCATGTCTAAGCCTTGTTGAAATCAATGAGTTGGAGTTGTTGGAGGCAAATTTTCCCTGGCGGCAGATGACAGAACCACAAGACTGGTGTAAAACACTCAAACAAGAGTTTTATTATGGCTATACAAACAACAAACACAAAGCATGTGGGTGTTCTCTTTCTGTAGGCAGTTGCAAACTGCAACTTCTTCTTTTTATACACGTCATCAGCTGTGCTAATGAGCCTGGAAAACCACACCCAGAACTCATAGAAAACGTCCTTAAAGTTACCTGCACCCTTTTCCTTTTTCTTAACGAATGATACCTAACAGGAGTACTACCTGGTGAAAGTTATGTAAGAAAGGGTCTAATGTTGAAGACCTATGGTGAATTTTAAAGAATGGCTACCACTTCTGGATAGGAGAAATATCTAATCCAAACTATGAATGAAAAACGAACAAAAAGTAACTCATGTGAACCAATGCATGGATTAAAAAAAGAAACAAACCCCAAATAAACCCCCTTTGGTTGTCACTTACTTCATGGCACTTCAGAATGCCCCTCTTCTGTTAACGGCAGTCATGAGAGCAAATAAAATGACAAAATGGAATGACTGAGACACTGTAGAGTTACAAAGCAAAAGCATCTGCAAAATTGGCTGACAAACAGTTAACAAGATGAAGTGAAAGTAAAGGATGTAACAAAGTTCAGCTTTAAAAAAAACACCTCTCTGATTGTTGGGTTATTTATGAAACTCAAAGGTTATGAAGTTCAAAGGGGACCAATTCAACATCTGCCAATGCATATACTCATCTTCTTGATTTACTTTTCACTTACCTGTCTGGGGCAAATGAAACATTTACAACTCAGTATATTAATGCATGGCAATGAAACACTTGAATACCTCCTGGCTTCAGGAAGGACTGAGGACACATAGTAAAAAATATCACTAGTGTACAATCGAGTGTCAGAAGAACAGAATCTTCCCTGAATAAGATATTAAGTCAACAGTTTCAGGCTGGCAACCCTGCAACTATTGTTAAATCTCAGTAACACGACCATTAGACCCGTAACATCATTATGGATTAGAATAAACCTCCAGGATAACAGATGCTGGTTCCAGCCTAAACTGTTCAAGATGCTTCCTGCCCCTTTCTTTCCCTCTTCACAGTTACCTCCTTTACTCTATTGATACAGTAATCATTCAGTGGATACTTGATCATTCTGTTTTAATACAACTATTTGGTTCAGAGGTAGATTAACCTGCTTATTTACTTGCTAATGTATTTACCTGCGTATTTATGAATGGGTGGTGGTGGTAGGGAGTACAGAGTTTATAATAAAAGCTGGGGAGAAGGAGCTCAAACAGCTGCTCTCTGATAATCAACAGGCTTTTGCAAGGTCTTTATAATTTGCTTTTTGTAAGATTGATTTAACAAAGATTATGTGGCAAGGACACCCAATTTCTTCCCATAAACAGCTTAAAGCAGAATGGGAGTACAAAGAACAAAAACGAACCCATCTGCTCAGGGACTGATTTTTTATGCTTATCATTTACAGATTGAATTCAGCTAAGGACTTAATTCTTTTATTTTGGCAATTTTACTATGCACTTGGTTTTGATGGCATAATTTCAACACACACACACACACACACACACACACACACACACACACACGTCTTTGAAATGCATAGTAGTTGAAATATATATTTTTTCCTCCAAAGGGTGGAAAACTTGTTTGGAAACATCCAAACTCTTAAGACTGGTATGGAGGTAGGCTGGTTATATCTTTTCAAGTGTGTGTGTGTGTGTGTGTGTGTGTGTGTGTGTGTGGAAGAGCACCCTTAATTTTGCCCTTTATACACTTGCCTGGAGCAAGAAGCAATTGCTGAATGTGTGAATTGCTGGGTGTGTGTTTGTGTGCATGTAAATTAGGAAGAGCACTCTCCTCTCCAATAGCAATTTTCAAGGCTTTGTACACTCAGAAAACCACTGTTTTCTGAGTGGTGGTGGTGCCTTCTAATGCACACATGTATGGGTGTAGCCAAGACTTTGGGGGGGCAGAACCGATGTGATTGGCCAGCTAGTTAAGTAATTGTGTTGCTTTACTGCCCCCCTTGACTATGTCGTGGCTTCTTTGTAAAAAAAAAAAAAAAAAAAAGCAAAAAAAAGCTCAACAACATTCAGGGTGTCCTGGGTTTTACTTCTTGAAATATGACATAAAAGTCAGTAACGGAAAAACCCTTTCATTGTTCAAATATCACTATATGGAAGTATACAGATTTTTATTTCTAGCACTTACAAACTATAGCAATGTGGAAAAATAAACAGTTTTCAGGGAAATCTGTATCCAAATGATACTACAAGGTAAGCTTGTAAAATTGACAATGACATAGTCAATATAGAGTGGCATCATTTTTCTTTAAACTACCTTAATTCTGTCTAGTTTAATTCATATGTTTTAGCTACGTTATATTTGCTATACCCCATTAGGGAAATCTGATTAAAAGGTGAGTGTACTGGCACCATAGGAAAGACTCACACTGATACAATTACTGTGAAGTACCTTAACATTTAAGCTAGTTTATAATTGGGACTTCCACTGCCAGCTGAGTGGACAAATTTTTAATAAGTATGCAGCACAGGAAGAAATTACCTTAATTTGCTTATTAAAATTAAATGAATCTTCATACTACACAAAAAGTTGCAAAGTTAATCAACACTCCAGTATACTGTTAGGATTGCTACATTTCCTTACTGAAAGCCACAAATGTCATGGCAAATTTGGCTGCCAACTCTACATACGCTTTCCAATATTATAATTTCCAAATACTGCTATCACACACTCAAGACACACAAACCATACTGTTCACATCTCTACAACAAGCAGAAAGCTAGCCACATTTTGATTATTACTTAAACTTCATGATTTAGCAAGCTCTTGTGGATATGACTCTCCATGCCTTTGGATTTTCCTCACTCTGTGACCTAAGCCAGGAACAGAAAGAGTAAATCCTGTTGTGTTTTAGCTCCCTCCATTGAAACTAATGGAAACCATCATTATTATTACTTTTTGGAATTCCATGTGCACCTCTGAGTGTCAACAGACCCCTGAATTAGGGAGAGCACTGTAATTTATAGAGTAACAGAAACTTAGCAGTACTTTTGATATTACAAGTTTGGTTCCGATTCGGCCTTTCCTGAACAGAAGGGCTCCTTCCATATATGGAAAGGATCGAGATCCAGAGAAGATTTCTACTGGAACTGCAAGAAATGGCTGAGGCCCTTTGTATGATCCCACCCAACTTCTTCCCATAGCCACAACACTGTTCTGGAAGGTCCACAAATCTTCTGGAGTATATTTTCAAGGGGAAGGGGGAAATTAGTAAAAAAATTGTGTCCTTCCTACACCTAAAAGTTATGTTTTATAAAAAAGGCAGGAGTGAAATAAATAAAATAAATACTTTACAGAGAGTACACCTTATGAACCCTTTGCCTATTCACTGGTAAATCAGATTGCTAAATGAAAGGGAAGAACAAATAAGAACTGCTAGATTCACTAACCGGAGTTTAATTTTTAGGTATCCATTCGTGGTTTAGATGTTCACTTCGCTTAATACATTGGAGAAGCAGCACAGCACCCCCCCTCTTTTCAACCCCTAAAGTAACATGATATGGAAGCTCCACATAGAAATTTCATCACTGCCCCACTGGTATGTCATCCCTAGTTTGAGGGAGAACTGACACAAGAATTGAGTGTCTGTGCACATAGGATCCCTGTGGATCATTTGTATTATACAATAAGATGTATGGTAATGGGCAGAGGGACTCATGACAATTCTCTACCACAGGCATGTCCAACTTTCAGGAGACTGAGATCTACTCTTACTATAAAAAAAACTGGCAGTGATCTACCAAAGTTGTTGAGCTTTCTTTTTTGGGGGGGAGGGTTCCACGATCAACCGCGATCGACCACAGACCCCACACACTCTACCAGTAGATCATGATCTACCTGTTGGACACCCCTGCTCTACTACATAAAACCTGTCCCCATGTAGCTGAAGCTTGAACTTTGCTAGGAAACAGGTCCTGGTAATAATAATATTATTTTTTTATTTGTATCTTACCCTCCCCGGCCAAAGCCGGGCTCAGAGCGGCTAACAACAGGTAAAAATAGGCACATTCAGAGTTTGGGGTTTCTTACACCACTCTACTGTTCCGCTACCATGGGTCGCCACCTTCAGTTGAAAGTCCTAGAACCTATCACAGCAAGTGCAACAAATCCATCCAAAGGCTCAGTAAATTTCACAATATTGACTTTAAAAATATGTCTGTCAAATGCAGTCTTTCAGTGGTACTGGCTGTAAGGCAGGGTGGTTCAAGATGGGATGCAAAAGCTGACTCTCACCATATACTACCACCATGGAGAACATTTTTGTTTAAAAAGTGTTTAAAAAGTAATGTATTATTCACCATGGCTGTTGTATGCTCTGATGAAGAGGAGAAGATGACAGAACTCTCACATTTTTAATAGCTGTGTAGAAAATGACATTTTTGAAAGTGCAGCTGCTTTCACCCCTGAATGATAAGATGCACACAACAAAATTCCACAATTGAGAGAGGTGCAAAAGCCCTTGTATCCTTTGTCTCTGGCCACCCTAGAAAAGACTAAAGGACAGGCTTTGTGACTACTCTTCTTCCAACAATTAAAACCAAACAGCTCAAACAACGAATCATTAATGTACGTTGATCGCTTTACTGGAACAACTGAATGTGCACAGTGTGAGAACTAAATGCTAGACCAAATGGGCCACTGGCATGATCCAGCGGGAAACTTGATTTTAAAAAATGAAACCAGAATATGGTCCATTAGTGCATCTCCTTGATTGCATGTGCTGAAGTCCATGCAATAAAATAAATATTTTTGAGATCAAATGTGTCATTTTTGGTTTTTTCTAAAGTTGCATTGGAATATTTGTTATCAAATAAAGGACAGGTTTTTATTTCATTTACTTAAAAAGCATAGAGAGATTCTGGCTGGGATCCAAAGGTGTGAGCAGAAAACACTTCTACATTTGCATGTGGGACTGCTGATTTCTCTCTTTCCTTGCACCTCCAACTGGATTCTCAGGAGTGCTTTGTTGGAGGTTGTAATGGATTGCAGCAGGGAGACGAAAACCTTGGCAAATACATGCAGCGCCACATGTAGCCCTCTGCATTGTAAACTAAACATATGTATCATGCAAAATAAAACACACAAAACTACTCAACACATTCTAAATAAGACAGCTACTACTGAAGCAATATCAACTTGAAATTAAATCAGAACTATAACCAGTCAGCTGTCACTTAGAGCCACTTTGAAACCTTTTCATTAAATTTGGAGAAGTTAGGGGTAAACCATAAAACACATAACTAGGGATTCTAGAAAGGAGAGGTGAAATTGATTCTTAACTAGCAGCATAGTAAAAGATAGCATATTTCAATACGTGTTAATATCATAAACAAAGAAGGGCAAAGGTGAAAAATGATAATAGCAATTAACGTATTTTGTAGATTTTTAAGAGCGTAAAAAATTAATACTGGAGCATTAATACCATGAATTTTAAACATAAGATTAAAAGGTATTTAAGACATTATTAATGAAAGCAAAGGCAATTTAAACTTATGGACACTATAGACTTAAAAAATAATTTAGTTGCATTTACCTTGTACTAAGACTTGCTGTTTTTATTCCTGGAGGTGACTCCAATCCTTCCCCTGGCTTTGATGATTTCTCTCTGTTCATTTGCTGCAGTATTGAGTTCAATTCACTAATGACATTAGCCTTTGGGCCTGAGAGAACTGGGCTTTTAACCTCCGTTACATCACCCCATAGCTTAGAGGTCCTTTGCTGTACAACTTTAGCCATACCGGGCTGTGCGCTGATAGGAGGTGGGGGTGGGGCAGGTGGAGGAATAACAAAACTATCTACAGTTTCTTCAATTAGCGCATCCTTGTAAAGTGCATTGCTTTTGTTGATTATGGGCTTCATTTTTGGCTTAGGAGGTACTGGGGGTTTGTCCACCAGAAATGTTTGCCCATCTGCATAGACTGTACAAGTATCCAAGTTCTCACCACCTTCAGAGGATAAGGTAGAGATGCTGGACACAGTTGAGATAGTGCTGGTTGTCTCTAGGTGATGGTCACTACTGCTTCGACTGTCCACCTCTTCAATCCCAGAGTCAGTGACGTTATCAAAATTTTCAGGCGGTGGTAAAAATGAGGCAGGCAAACAGTTTGAAAGACCCACTGGTTTCTTACTGTCTATTGAATTTGAGGGTTGAGTAGGATTGAATGAAGCAGGCGGAGTTCCATTTTTTCTGTGTTTGAGCAAGTCTGTTAGTGCAGAGCCTGGGACAGAATGGTCATCAGGGATATCAAAACTGTTAGCAAATTCTAAAGGCGGTGGTAATGGCTCAGTAAAGATGAAATCTTCATCAAGATCAACAGATGCTAAAGGGGGTGGAGGGATACGGAACGGTAAAATGATTGGATCATCAACGGAGCCAACTGCTACAATAGTTTTGCAGGGAGATGCAGGTAGCTCAGGCATGTCAGCTTCATCTGGTCCACTTTCAGCTGTTTCTGTACTTTCCTGTGCCTCTGGTGGAGGCTTTTCAGTATCCACATCTATCTCAGCACTTTCCTCTTCCTTTTCATCAGGGGTCTCATTGGACTGTGCTGTATCTACCGTATGAACCATGAGCAAACCAGCGGACTTCTGCTGTGAGGTATCCACAATATTGATCAGCATGTTCTTCTTTTCTTCAGGCCTCCTCTCTTTCCCCGTATCTGTCTCATATTTGTTCTCCGTCTCCTGCCGCCTTAGTGGACCACGCGTATTTTGCCTAGCAATTGTAGCTGTCACTGGAAATGTAGTTTCGATGTTGGACCTCATCTTTGTATCTATATAAAGGGGTTTATTAAGGTCTGCTTTGCCAGATTCTCCTTTCCCTGGAATTTGCTGGGTTTGTTCCTTCATGGCTCTATCTCTGGCAGAAAGGGCAAGGGCTAAAGGTGAATTTGGATCCAGTAATTTCCCTGTGAGTGGATGAACATAGTTATCCAAACTGGACATACCAGCATTCTGAGTTGCCAACACATTATTTTCTGAACCCATTGATGTTGGGGTTGAAGGGTTTGGTGTCCTTGCATCACTTTGATTACTTGATTCACTGCTATTAAAAATATTTTCAGGCTCTCTAGGTGCTGGGATAGGAGATGGTGATACAAGTTGCCTAAAGTTGTCTTCATTACCAAACATTCCCTCATCACTAAACTTAGACTGTCTCAAACGTGGCATTGGAGGCGACAGCCCAACATCCTCATCTCCCAAATCTGTGGAAAGGAAAGCTGGAGAGTTACGCCTGGCTTCTAATCTTTTCTCCCTATCCCTCACTGCCCCTGCAATGGCTGCTGCAAATGGACTACTGACAGTCAAGTTATCTTCAGGTCTGAGCTGTCCTGGTTGCTCTGAAGACTGTGGGTCAATTTCCATGCTGCTTCCTTGACTACTTTTCCCACTACTGCTGGTAGATGGCTCTTTAACAATGATAGTTGGAATTGGAATAGAGCAGGTTTTTTCTGGACTATCCTCAACATTAGATTGTTTCACTAGCATTCCCTTCCGTCTTGCTGGCTTGGCTGGGACATACACTGCTTTGCTTGCTATTTTTCCAACTTCAGAGTATGGGTTCTCCGGCATCTGACCTCTCTTGTTTCTGAAGCTTGCCTGAGTTGAGGCATTTCTGCTATATAAGTCCTCAGAATCTAGAGAATAACGGTCCATCTCTCTCCGGTAATATATCCCTTTGTCCCTTATCACCGTTCCCATATTTTCAGATCTACCTGAAATAGCTAACTTTGCACCTGAATTCTGATTAAATGCAGGCTTAATTGTCCCATATATTCTAGACACTGGAGATTTGGGGGAGTTGTAAAGAGAAGGAGATGGAGGTGGTGGTGATGGAGGTAAAGACTGTGGAGGAGGAGGGATATCTTCAGAGGTGTCTGGCATGGATAGACTTCTGGTAAATTTTAGCATGGGAGGAGCCAAAAATTGCCGTTCTTCCTCTGTTATCCCTTTAAAAAAATCACAAGCTACAATTTTTAAATTGCTCTTGAATTTTAATTATCATCCATTGTCACCAAAGACATAGTAAACCAGGTACAGAAAATACTGTATTATATATTACTATGCATGGTTTGGTTTTAGAATATGTCTGCAACTAGATCTTCAGTTTACATTTTGGCTTGCCTCAGTGTCCCTATGCTGATCTTCCAGCATTTTCTAACATATATGTGCACAGAGAATTGTGCATCCCTAAAGTAATGTTTTTTATGAACTGTGCATAAAAGGAAGTTGTCAGCCAAAAGCTGTGAAAGACTGGAAGAAGAAAGGAAAGGAAAGCTTAAAAATAAATAAATGTATGCATGTTGGCATTTGTGAATAGGTGGCCATGCATGAAACATGATAAAACAATGTTTCTACATGGGTAAAGAGAGTGGATAGAGAGGCATTGTGGAACAATCTTCCAAACAAACATATGTAACTTTGGAGTGAGATTGCTACCTGTTGTATGAGGTGCTAGATTTCATGCTGGAAAGCTAGACGTGAAGCAGGGCAGGTCACAGCATGAGGCAATGGCTTCACAAGCTACTTGTGGTACTTCCTGGTACAGACAGAGCAAAGAGATGCTCTCCTTACACAGACAGTCTCTGAAGTAATAATTAATATAGCTGGCTTGCTGGTTTGTGTTCAGGATGAAACAACAGCAGCAAGAGGGTCGATCTAAGCTATGGGCTGATTGCTATTCCTTGTAATAGCTGATATTTCTTTCACTGTATTTCCTGTAACTATTTTTATGTAGAGAGTTGCAAAGAATAACTTCATTATTTCACCAGGGAACAGAATATCCCTTCAAACATAAAGGAGAAGAAAGGACAAGAAAAACGTTGCCTCTCAGCTTTAGCTCCCATATTGCAACCTATTCTAATTAAAGTTTTGTGTTAAATGTATCTTTTCGGTCTCTGCTTGCCATTGCTATTACAGCAAGAATAGCAATTGAAATTGTGGGGAATAAGACCTTTGACTAAGTTTCCAATATGACTAAAACAACATCATTTTGCAGAAAAATACATTTCCATAAAGCATATGTTGACTCTGTTTAAATTCCTCGTTGTACAACCAAATACTTCTACAGCAAAATGGACCGATTAATATATATTTTCCTAAAGCTTTCTGTCATTATTTTGAACAAAAATACCATCTTATCACATACACACAGATTATAAAACACAATTTTAGCAAAGAAGAATGATTTCATTTAAGACTAACCTCTGAGTAACTTTTACCAATAGTCTTTTTAAAAATTCTTCTTCTTTTTGTAGTACGAATTTGGCATTGTAATATAAACAAAATTCTATACATGGAAATCAGAATGCTAAAACATTTTCAAATGTGCAAAAGCAGATGCTTTTGATTCAATAAACATAAAATTTAAATGTGTATTAAATTTGGTTTGGATTTTACCATGCTTTATAGGGATTGTCTGCTGTTGGTTACTTCGTTACTTATTAATTTTGTAATTTGTAAATGCATTTTGTATGCTAAGAAATTCTGATATTAAGCAGTAAATAAATATTTGAAATAAACAAACTAAAAAGCAATGAATTACTTAAGAAATTGTATATTTCAAAGAGCACAAATTCCAGTTGTAATATTCAGTTAATGTTACTGACAGACACTGGCCTCAGTGGCGTCGGCAATGGGGTGTGTGTGGGGGGGTGCACTCCCGGTGCCATGTCTCCAGGGGTGACAAGGCGGCGCCCCACTGCGGTGGCGTGAGCAACCATCACGCCGCTGCAGCCGCGAACACAAGCACGCTACGTAGCGGTTTGCTGGCGGTGCGGTGCCCGGATCCTCTGCTTACGGCTGCAGACACATGTAGAGGATCCTCCGTTCGTGGCTGCAGCCGAGAGCAGAGGATCCCGGGACCCTGCCACCAGCAAACTGCTACGTAGCGCGCTTGTGCGGCGTCGCTACATACAGCGCATGTGTCGTATGTAGTGACGCTGCACATGTGTGCTACGTAGCGAGGCCCCGGCCCTGGGTGCACATCATGTTTGCCGCTCCGAGTGCCCGAGCGGCTTCCTCCACCACTGACTGGCCTGGTTCACATGTCATATGATATCTTAGTTACAACTAGCTATGGTTTAATGTGAATGTGCTGCTGAATGCTTCTAAAAAGCAGAGATGCTTTGCTCTTCTGCTGCTCATGCTGTGCTTCCGCGAAACAAGCCATGGTCTGGTATGCCATGTTGTCTAAACCTGGACTCATAATTTGTTTTCCCCAAAGTGGTAAGCTAATAACAAACCTTGGCTTCTGCTCATGGTTTGTTTGGATAAAAATAAACGATGAACTTGAGAAGCAAAACCACATCTTGTTTCATGGCAATGCGGCAGCAGCAGGAGCAGAGGGGGAGGAGCAAAATACCTGCCATTTCTCAAACATGCATTAGCATGCTACTCTCTCACATTAAAGTACAGCTTATTTTATGGTTCAATATGACATGTGAATGGGCCAGTTTGTTCTCACGCAATGGCTATTTGATCAAGACTCAAAATCAACCCATGAACAAATGCATTTGAAGCAAACACTGTAAGCAATTGTTGAAAATAATGAAACGTCGCTTGTAGAAAGTTTCATTTTACCTATTGATTTTTGTCTTCTCACGGTACCTCGTGGTACACCCAGAAACGGGCCTTGGGAACTCCCAGGGACTGTTGGTGGCATCACAGCAATCCCTTGTCTCTCATACATAGACTACAAAAGACAAAAAGAAAAAATAATTGTACCTGAAGCCATAATTTAATGTTCTGTTTCATTCTCACATATAAGCCTGGTTTACACAATACCTTGGGCAGTATGGCTCCATGTCTTCATTGTCACTTTCATGCCATTCTATCTTCTATCTATCTATCTATCTATCTATCTATCTATCTATCTATCTATCTATCATCTATCTATCTATCTATCATCTATCTATCTATCATCTATCTATCTATCTATCTATCTATCTATCTATCTATCTATCTATCATCTATCTATCTATATCTATCTATCTATATCTATCTATCTATCATCTATCTATCTATCTATCTATCATCTATCATCATCTATCTATCATCTATCTATCTATCTATCTATCTATCTATCTATCTATCTATCATCTATCTATCATCTATCTATCTATCTATCTATCATCATCTATCTATATCTATATATCTATCTGTCTGTCTATCTCTATCTTTATCTCTATTTCTATCTCTATTCCTGACCATGTCAGGAGGGACAGATTGCATGGTGGTGATTGGGGCAGATGTGAATAGTGTGGTTAGTAATGATGTAATTTGGCCTAGGCAGATGGATTATATGTTACTGGAGCAGAACGGTAACATTTACAGCAGGTAGTGGCAAAATACATGCTACACTTCAAAGAAACATGTCAACTTGGCCTTAGCTTTGATATTCACTTCAAATAGTAAGTGACAATTTGGGGAAAAATACATTATACTCTACACAATTTGGCCATTATTTTGAGACATCCAAAATATTTGTTTCATTGGATATTTGGGAAATTGGGCAGATTATATCTATATTACACAGGAAAACGGCAACGCAAAAAGGAAGGTTTGATAAACTAGTGAACTATGAACTTTTGCTATGGAAGGCTTTATATTTGTACTCAACTGGCAAAAGAGAAAGCCATTTCTATGGATCACAAGTTTATTTCTTACAACTGATCTTCTTCCAGATCTGTCCATACCTGTCTGCCTCATCTGATGGCTCACAAAACCTTTCATAGTGACATCAGGTGTTGCAAGAGGCCCTCCTCAGTCACTTGCAGTAGCAAAGTTAAACATAGGTAGGTGAAGGATCTATTCAGAACCGGACAACTGGGATGAAGGAAAATCTGGCTAATGGTACCAAATGGATTTGTGGACTACAGTATGTCTAAGATCAGACATCCCCTTTGAAGAAAAGCACTTATAGGAAAGGATTGTTATCTTCTTCAAATGGTGGTATGTGCTACCGTACACACAGGTGACCAGAATATTGCAAAGTAAGAACTGAGAGTAGAAGCCATTAATGTAGAGCAGGTAAGGCACCATTCAAAACCCTGACTTGTGTCTGACATCAATTATTAGATAATTATCCTGCACACCTCTCCTAAACATCTCAAGGTAGGAAAAGGAATATAAACAAGTAAGCCATAACATGCTATCCAGAAATCAACAGGTCTACAGCCACAATGCGCTAGTATTCAGCTCTGGAATGAACAATCTCTCCCCCCCCCCCAGGAAGAAACAGAAGTATATTGTTAAGTCCCTGTGACGCCTTGATATACATGGTTCCTTAAGGAAAGGGTATGGGAATTGAGGTCATATCCACAGAGGACTGGCCAGGTGGTACAAACTGTTGGACAAGAGTAGAGCAAAAGACTGCAGAATCCGCCCTCCAAGGGTCTCTTCTTATACTAGGCCTGCATGACAGTTTCTTGTCTGCACCTTGGTATGTGCCACTTGTGTCAGAGCTCCCGGGACTAAGGAAGTTTAGCAGTGCACCCAAGAATAAGCAGGAAAAGGAAACACTCTACAATACAATAAAATCACATTTATTCAGAAACCACAGAACAGAACTAGAAACTTGTTTTCCTTGTTCATTTACAGGGAGTAATAAAGAGATAATAACCTAAGGTATACTGTGAAAGGATAACGTCTTCTATTAGAAGACCTCACTAGTCTTCTCAGGTGACCTCAACAGTCCACAACACATTGACCTCAATCTTCTTTCTCTTCCTCCCCCACAACAAACACTGTGAAGTGAGTGAGGCTGAGAGATTTCAGAGAAGTGTGACTAGTCCAAGGTCACCCAGCAGCTGCATGTGGAGGAGTGGAGACGAGAACCCGGTTCACCAGATTACGAGTCCACCAATCTTAACCACTACACTATACTGTTTTTTATACAGTCATACCTCGGGTTACAGATGCTTTGGGTTGCGCGATTTCAGGTTGCACACCGCGCCAAACCCAGAAGTACCGGAATGGGTTACTTCCGGGTTTCAGTGCTTGCAAATGCCCATAAGTGCTAAATCACGCTTTGCGCATGCGCAGAAGCGCTGAATTGCGACCTGCGTGTATGCAGACATGATACTGCGGGTTGCGAACATGCTTCCTGCACGGATCACATTCGCAACCCGAGCGTCTACTGTATGTGATTGGGTCTCACGTTTTTGGCTGTACTGGTGTATTTCCGGTTATGAACATAATTTGTTCCGGATGTCTGTTCTTAACCCAAAACCATTCTTATCCTGAGGCGCACTTTCGCTTATGGGGCCTCTTGCAGCCGCTGCGTGACTTCCACTTGTATCCCGGGGCAAAGTTTGCTACCAGAAGCACCTACTTCCGGGGTACCGGAGCTCATAACCCGAAGTGTTCATAAGGAGGACAGTACGTAACCCAAGGTTCCACTGTATTGTTACTTGGAGTGAGACAAAACATGAGCCAGAGTCACATACAATACTACAGATACCTTCAGAAAAATGCTGAATGCAGCACACCAACAGCTAACTAGCAGTTAACAGGCAATTTGTAAGACCAAATTTATGTGCAAGTATGGGAGAAAACTATGCACATAGCTAGATATTTCTTTTGTTTCCACTGCAGTGGCTCACACTCCTGAATTTTCAAGCACTTTTCAATTTAAAATGCAACCTGTCTCCTCATTTCTCTCTCTCTCTCTCTCTCTCTCTCTCTCTCACACACACACACCCACCCACCCACCCACCGAGCTTTACTCAAAAATTCACATTTTTTTCATTTTAATAATGGATTTGGGACTGTCCTCCAGTCCAGAACCTAGACTCAATTCTTTTCTTTAAAAAACAAAAACAAAATACACAAATAAAAGCAGAAGATGTATCATAATCTATTTTCCTCCTGAAAGAAGAATACAGCACATCTGAAGAAAGCCCGTCTCCACTCCCCAACTCCCCCTCCCCAAAAAGTAAAAAATGCTTCCTAGAGGAAGTAGATGCTAAACAGCTGGAATTTTACACAAGAAGGAACAAGACCACTGAATAACATAAATAATTTTATAAGGCATAAGTAGTGCATAGAGAATAAAAGTGAAAATGATTATTTTGCAAATGAACAGTGAGAGAGATAAGAAGTGGGGTTCATTCCATAGCTTTACTGAAAGGCCAGCTCTATCAGACACCGCCTGTCCCTAAACTGATTCCATTCCGCCTTGTCATGATAATAACTACTATTTAAACTTTAAGAATTGGCCTCTGAGTTTCCCCACCTTCATCCCCTGGACACTTTTCCTTCTGTGCTGTTTCTGTTTTGTTGTAAGCTGACAGACAGGGACTATCTTGATTGTCAGCAAGCCACTCCAGGAGCCTTTTTGGCTGAAGACTGGGGTATAACTTTTCTCAAGAAATTTAAAATTAAAAAGATTTTTTTTTAAAACAATGGGTTGGGGATGATAAGTTGAGGTGGACAGTCTCAATTCTTCAAAAATATTCTCAAGAGATGATGCTTTTCTGGCACTTTACTTTCTGGGAAAAGCTAAACATCTGCCTCAAGCACCTGAAAAGCACAGAATCAGAAGTTCCTGAAGTGTTACTAGGAGCCACAGGATTCAATGCCATCTTTTGCCCTGCAAACTGTGACTTGAAGGAGATACAGTTCAGAAACCGTATCTTTATATAGTGAAATAAACTGCTATCCCAAAAGCTTACTGGAAAAGGGAAAACTTTAGACTAGCTAGAAGTATCAAAGCCAAAGCCAAGCAAGACAATCAGAAGTTTCATATTTCTTTGGCATGCCTTCCCTGAGGAGGAGAATATTTATTATTCCATCCAACTGAGGTCATTACTTCCTGTATGCTGTCCATCACTAACCAGAACACATAGCAATCCAACTAACAGCAGGTCAGTTTCTCCCTTAATTCTTTCTGCCTCAGTAGGTGGGGAATGAAGAGTAGCGGATGCACACAACTTGTAGAAAGCAGAGCCTTCCACCCTAGTTGTGGTATTTGAACTAAGAGCTTCTAAAGTCATATCAAATTCTATGAATGACAGTATTTGTGAAATAGGTGGCAAATTTGTCATTCTGGACAGAACACATTTCTTGAGCAACATTTCTGATGGGAAGGAAAAGAAAACACACCATGCTGCACTGTAAAAAAGGTAAAGGGATCCCTGACCGTTAGGTCCAGTCGCGGACGACTCTGGGGTTAGGAAGACATTTAAGTTCATTATGTGTGATTCTTGGACAAGATCTGATTCAATATTTAGATCTATTTCATATCTAGATACAGTCTCATTGCACCATTGCAATAAATCATGAGGAAGGTTTTGATGTTGATTTCAAACTTTGGAAATTAGCCATTAAAAGGGCATTTGAATATACCATTGCTATGGATCCAGTTCAAGAATATGGTGTAACAAAGGTGTAATTTTACAGAACATGAATATATCACTCTCTTTTACTTCAATGGGACTAACTTCCAAGTAAATTTTCCTAGGAAATAAATCTTAATCTGTTACAGTGAGGAGTGTCATTCCAGAAGGTGATCATGGGCACAAGTCAGAAGAATTAAGGATAAGTGTGCAAAAAGAAAAGGAAAGCTTGGAGGATTATCCTCTACTATTAGGAATCTGGAAAGATCTTAATTTAGTCAAAATATCAGAACTCTTAAGTACATTTACTCACATTCATATCTGTAGCCGAGGGAAAGCATCTGCTGGAAGGTCGTTGTTTAATTGTTGCCACTCTTGAGTCCACGGCTGCATTGTCTGGAATTCTTGATGGCTTGGAAACTGGTACTATTTCATCAACTTTATCTGTAACACAGAAATATTTGCTAAAATAAATCTAATTTGTCCAAAGACTGAAAATCTAAATAATGCAATGTGAAATTAAGAGTTTAACTTTTTTTAAAGATGCAAATAAAAAGGGGATTTTGGCAATTTAACAAGGCAATGCTTCAGCATCGTAAGTCGTGCAAGCCGAGCACTTTTATTGCTGCTGCGTAACATGCATGCTTTAGTTTTAAGCCTGCATGCATTTAATGTTTACTTAGTGTGACTCGAAAAACAATCCTCTTCTTCAAACCTTCAAAATGTGAAGGGAAAATATCTATATAGAAATGGAAAGAAAACCTTTAGAAATTTTACACCTCTAGAGCACTATTCCACACAGTAGTCACTAGAATGCTAATGAAATTTTAGACAATAATAGGTATTTTTAAGTGCTCTTTATGCTATTACTTTGTAACCTATTCCTGATGTCAGGCTATTAGACAAAACGATTTGGCACTGCTATAACAGCACTTTTTAAAGTCTCTTAAATATGCAAATACTTAATTTTCTATGGACTTCTAAATGTTAAATGAATCATACTTAGGTCCAATGAGTCAAGTTTCAAATCTTCATTAGAAACTTTGCTATAAGCCTGGCAATTAATATCTCAGGGCTAATTCTCATGGCCATGTTGTTAGTAGCAAACCACTTTCTAAACTCTGGAGTAGTATTTTCCTGCATTTGCCTATGAGGAAGTAGTCATGAAACATTTTGACCGCAAACTCAGATGGTGTTACTGTTTGCCACAAATGTTCAAAGAGTATGTTTGAGTGATGGCCATCAAATTGTGACCTCAAAGTCATAGTATGACCACTTCACTATGGATAAAAGGTAGGAAAACTAATCTGAGCTGGACAAATAAAAGCAGCCCGTCACAGACAGGGTTATGAAGAGAATCAGCCCTCAGTTTTAAGTGAGCTATAGAGGCCAACCACAGAAAATTTATCTCTACCCTTTGTAGCACAGGGAAATTTGGATCCAATAGGCACAATGCAGAATGCGACAAATTACAAACACAAACCAAAATAGAAGCAATCGATACAAGTGATTTCCTTTTAAGATGCAAGAGGAATGTTCAAATCTAGAGTTAGGCAACAACTGGATTATAGCATTATACAATGGGTATCATCCCTTTGTATTTATGTTGAAACTGAGTCATTTTACTGATCTAAGATCACACGTCAATTAATCCTCCACACTTGGAATAAGAGCCAGCCTTATACTATAAAAAATAGTCCTATATTCTTTCTTTGCCCCACCTTCAGTATCAATGTTCAGAGAATGCAGTCAGATTATATATATGCAGTGGTGTTTTTTTAACATTTAGATTATCAAAGCAAAGTTAGCAAAATATTCATCCTAACCACAGGGCCCTGGATACTCAGCATATATGCATACATAAAAAGTTATGTAACAACTGGAAGAGACTCCACCAATTTCTTTTTTTCATCATGTCCGACAACTGAAGACTTAAAGGCATCATACTTCTCAACTGATTTTTCTAGAATTAAATACAAAATACCTGCATTGCAAACTGCTTTAGGAAGAAAGAGAAACTAGCCCATTAGTTACCAACTCAATACAGTCACCTCAATAATTTTCTTCAGACAATTCCACCCATGCAGAGTGTTGAAATTAGAGATTGTAATTAGATATGTAGAGCATATTCATCTCTTAAGAGTGTGGTTTAGAATGGTATATGGGAAAAGGAAAATGGATTTTAATGTAGCACATCTAGTTAAATGCAGAGACGCTTCCTGAACCAGAGCCCTGTGTGTGCTGCAATGTGCACAAGGAGCCCCTGCATGTGTGGGTTTCTCAAATCACAGCAGTGGATGGAAAAGATCTATGTGCATATCTCTATGCATGTGATACCAGAGATGCCTCGACCACTGAAGTGAATGGAGAAGATCCTGTGGCTGGGTGAGATCAGAGCCCTTGTGCCCACAAGGGATAGCTGGATCAGGGCAATGGTGTTTATAGGAATCACAGTTAACTTCTCTACCTGTGAAGAAAATTGTCATAGAAAAGCAGATTCTTGAGTCACTGAGAAGGCTCAAGATCTACTGCCAACATCATGGAACTGGACAATGCTATAGATTATTTGTAAATATCAATATCTTTCAGTATTCTATTTTTTTTGCCTGCTTTTTAAAAGATTCAAATGTGATGTGAAAGATTTATACTCAATTTAGCAGAAATCTGAATTCTGTCTTTCAAACTATGACTAAACCTTTCCAATTTGCAGTAAAACATAAACCTTACAGGTTTCATCTTTGACATTTGGGTATGCTGGTATATCCACCACCAAGAGGGAAGATTTTGTGTTATGCCTCTCTAGTCCGGTAAATGATGCCACAAACCTTTTGTGATCAACAGTGAAAGATTTTGAAGATGGGAAGTATTTGTTACTCAATGTCTGCAAGTAATGTAATATTCCACATAAAAACTCATAACTTTTGTAACTGAAAAGACACACGTAGCCATATTTCTAGCCAGACAATGAGAACTACAGGGAAATAATGAATAGGCTTTGACAGATACAAGAAAAAAGCATGGGTATATTCACTTTGAAAATGATAAAAACCATGCATACCTCCATTATTTTGCAAGACAGTATTGGAAGTCTGATCCAAGCACTAGATCTGACTACAATATCAGTTTGCAGATATTCACTAACAAAATCTGATATTGCCACCACACATTAGGTTAGTGGGAAACTCTATCTTTTGTTGATCTTATTATTGTCAGCTCATTTTTCCTTGCCCTACAGCTTTTTCCACTCAAATGGCAGGTATTGCAACCCTTTCTAATCACAGATAGCTGAAACAAGTTGGAATGGGGAGGGGGCTTTGTATATTACTGCAAAGAATGAATTTTGTGCTGATTTTTTTTAATCGCATACTGAAGTTGGGATGCAGTATAACCCAATGAATTAAATGTATTAAATTTAGGGAGGAAATCTGGACTTTCCAACAATGGTTATGTTTGAACTGTAGTATATTTGTCAAATTCTGAATACCCCCCCTCCCCAATTCCATCACACTTTTAGAGTGACATAATGCAAATAAACACATCTTCATTATATTGTAGATCTAGGCTGATCTCAGGATGTTTGTGGAACTCCATGTATTTCCCTTTTCAAACATATTAATAAAAGCCTAATTTTCAAAGAGCTCTGCAGCTTGTTTTTGTTTAGGACTTTGAAAGCTACATTGGAACCTTAACAACTTGTGTTTCATACTTGCTTGTGACACTTCCCCTTGGTTGTTGTTTTTTAATGTAATTTTGCAAGAATGTGTATTCTTGCATCATGATTTTTTACATGCTTCAATTTGAAATGTATTTATTTATAAAGGCATCTATATATACCATATTTTTCCGTGTATAAGACTAGGTTTTCCCCCCTAAAAAATTATGTCAAAAATGAGGGGGCGTCTTATACATGGGGCCATCTCCCCCCATTTTCTTAAATCTGAGTCCCCCAAAATAGTCTTATACATGGAGGCGTCTTATAGACGGAAAAATACGGTATATTATGTTTAACAAACAAACAAGAAATAAAACAGGCACAGATGGGGCACAAGTGGTATGCAGGTGTGAAAGGTCATCCCTGACAGACCGGGTGCATTTAGAGTTTATGGTCAAGACAGCACACCCATGACAGCTCATCTCTCAGGACAGATATCTGAACCGTACGTTGTGCCTGCATGAGGGGTTAGCCCACACTAGCTGCATTTCACCATTAGCCCAGTCACTTAGCAAAAAGCAGCCACAAGCAAATATTTCACTAAGAAGCATATTATGGCTGGTTTGTACTGCAGCAAAATGCTTCTTGCTCTCAGGTTTTCTTCCGTCTGAACAAGAGTAGGTGGAAGAGATGGCCCACATGGTCCACAGCCTGTTTAGATACAGCCACAAACTAGGATTTAGATATGGGCTTGATAAATATGCTCTCACAAATATGCTCTTTAGGGAATTTAGCTCCAAAGTGAAACTGGAAAGTGAAGCAGGGCCTACACTGTGCCTGTAACAGTGGTGGTGACCACACAACCCAGTTTGGTGGTGAAAACAGGATGATCTTGAGTACCACTCAGAAGCCACTCTGTATTCCTTATATGCATCTAGATGCTTTTGTGTCCCGCTTTTTAACCAACCCTCACAGAGGCAGTCCCAACAGTAATAAAAATGCTCTCCAACCCATGTGCATTAGTTATCTGCCTAGTGTGCTAGGACCACTCTTAGCATCAGTAAATGAGGTGGCCTAAAGGAAGAGGAGAGATTTTCATATCGTCTGCAATGCAAAGCTGTTATTTAGACATTGTGGCACAGAACGCAACAGTGTGTTATGACTCTTAAATTCTGAGAAGGTCTGGCTACAAGGAAGGCGATTGCTTTGTTCTGTAAGTGTCTGTGATAGTATTAGGGATAGTTTCTCCTATGATATTTCTTTATGTGATTCACATATAATAAATGCATTGCTATTTTCCACTGTTTCTAAATCTCCAAACTTCACCATGGGATAACAATGTTGCTCGCCAAACCTTTTGTTCAACAAGGAAGGAGCTTTTGAAAGTGTAGTTCATGTGCCTAGATAGGTTTGCTGGCACAGTTTTTGTACAAGTCACAAATGCTGCAATATAGTCCTGGCATGTTGCTTATTACACAACCCAGCCAAGATATGTAATTTCCACAAAATAGGCAAGAGATTAATCTGGTCAGACCCACAGAGGATAATATTATTATCAAAAAAAGGCACTTACAGGCTAATCCCAACACCTCAGGCCAGCATGCCAGAAACACCAGGCAAAGACTGATCGAACACAATTTCTGAGGCGAATATTGCCAAGACCCACATACTTACCAAAAACTCCAGAATGCTTGCTCAGAGGGAAAGGGGGAAGGGGGGATAATGGAAAAAGAAAACTCAAAAAACAACTGTGTCCAGAAATGATTTGTATTTGTAAGAAAAGCAATGAATGTCTGGCACAGTGTAAAAAAATGCTCTCATGAAGCTGAAGTGAAAGAACAGAAGCAAATGTTCTTCAAATACCAGTAGCACACATTGTTAACAATGCAAATATAAACTACAAAATGTAAGACTAATCTAGTCAGCCAGAATACAATGTTAGCCAAATGTAAAAATGGTCAAGTTCTGCCACTCATGGCCTTATGGCTAAGAATTAAAAGGACAGGCACATTAAAAAAAACCCTTAAAAATACTATCACTAGTGTGATAAATTATTTTTTCTTCCCTCCCCCCTTTGCTTGGCGCATGGGCATGGGCAACGAGGCCCTTTCTGTTATGGCTCTCTGCATTCGGCCACTGCGACGAGGCAGTGTGGCTTGCAGTGTTTCTTGAGAGTCATTAATCCCTTCATCCCTTGGTAAGTATCCAGTGGGCATTGCCACTGCATCCTCACCAGTCCACGTTGAGGCACTCGTTAACTCAACATGAGGGGTGGCTCTTTGGGAGATACGTGTTTCAAGGACCTGTGTCCTTGGTTGTTTGAGGAAAGCTAAAATCTCAGACAGGTAGTTATGGATGGCTCTTGTGGATGTAGCCACAATGCCTAGCTGCAGCTCCATCCGGCCCATGGACTGTGACATGAGACCCATGGACTGTGCATGCTCTCTCTTGATATTTTCCAGCAGCTGTACAATCCTACTATTGGTTTCCATTAATAACCTCTCTCCCTCTGTCAGCTGAGTTTGCCCTCTCCAACCCCGATCCCTAGGGACAGGCTGAACACCATGGTGCTCTTCGTTCATTTCATCATTTCCCTCCACAGGAGAGTCACTCTCATATTGGGGAGTCCTACTGAGAGACTGATCCCCAGGAGATTGTATGTCCATTGTACACTGCGGAGTCCGCTCTGGTGTTGGAAATCCCTCAAAATCTTCCCCCAGGTTGCTGTGTGTTTCAGATGATGACAATGGCCATGGCCAACTCTCTGTAGTTCTGGCTGGTGAATCTTCATCAGAAGCTGGCACTGAAGATTCTTGCTCTTCTGCAGGTGTGGATGGTGAACTTCCTCTCTGGTGCCTGGGCTGTCCAGAAGATCCAGGAACCTCCCCATCTTGCTGCCCAGTGACATCTGGCAATCAAATAGAGGAGCAACAACCACTGTATCTGAGGCCAGGCAGATGGAGGAATCTACATACATCGGACAACACACAGAAAGAAGCCAGTTGGGAAACCAGAGTGTTTGTGTTTGGGCAAATAGTTGGGCAGACTAAAATTTAGAGACTGAAAAGTGCAAGTGGCACTTCATAAAATGCACACGGTGCTGCACCCATAACACATACAACTGTACTGGATCCCAAAGAACATCTTTCAATATACCTTATTGTGATTGTGACAGTAAATGTCTGTGAACCTAGCAAAAAGCTCACCTATGCATTGTAGTGATGTCACAGTCAGAAATCTCTGTGATGAACTTTGAGTCAACTTTCCAAGCGACCTGAGCTTCCTGTGGTGTCAGATGTGCTCCACCACTGGCTTGTGTGGCAACTTTTGAAGCACTGCTTGCTATCTTCTCTTTTGTCCGGCGATTCATCTCACCCCTAAACTCCTTCCAGAATTATTGCCACAAAATCTGTGTGGCAGTCAATCAAATTTATCCTGTGAACAATGTCTCTTAGGTCTTCTGTATGCATTCATTTCCTTATTGTTAATATTAAACTGAAAGTAATTATGCACAATGGCATTGTTCACCAGGATGTCTTTTGTTTGTCTGAAGATAAATATTTCCCTTGCACTTGCCTTGCTGACTCCTTGCCTGAGTACTTTTATAAAGAGTTATATAACACGTGTACAATTCAATTTACAAAGAAAGGTCAAGCATTAAATAAGGGCATTTGTCCATGTATGTTATTTAAATTCACATCTATTCTTAAGAAAATGTAACCCCAAACACTTTAAAATGATTATATATTGCATGCACTTCCTAACTAAGCAGTTACTTTATGCATTTATATATATTATGCAGGCTAATGAAGAATGAGAAAATGTCCTAGGTTGGGGGGGGAAATAAAGTAAGCCTTCTGCCTCTGGGACAATTTACCCATTCATATTTATCTGAGATGTCCTCTCAAATTATCATAATAATCACTTATTCAAAGTACATTTCCCAATTTTAAGCAAGATTTGTGTGTGAACAGCATGATTCTCACTAAGTCTACCTAGTAAACAAGAGTAACTACTACTAATCATTCCTGGTGAACTGGTTGCTCTGTGTGGTTGGTGCTAAGTAATTTGCACCTGCTTTGCAGAATCTCCAAATGAATTTGTATTTGGTTAGGTGTCACTCCTGCTCATTGACACACACCACATGCTGCTCTTATGAACTTAATTTGGAGTTGTGTATTTGCACCAGAGGGACACGGGTGTATATATGTGTCTGATTTGTAACAGTGTTCCTTATTATTTCTTATCCTTTGAGATCATCCATCTTATTTTAGTGGGAGAGGGATGTTGGGGGTGGTTCCTAGAGAAAACCATGGTCTCTCTCACCACTCCAAATCCTGAACCCCTCCAACCATATATTCATTTAAAGGGCCTTGTACATTTCATGATTCAATATAACTGAATATTTAATCTCAACATTAATTACGTTGTGAGTGCTAATAATTTCTCCATCTATTAATTAACGTATTCACATTCAAAGTATTCACACCTGTTTGTGTTTGTTTAGACTGTCCAGTTGCATGTTTATGGAAAGTGAGAATGAAACTGTTTGTATATAATATGCATGAGTTCCTTATGAAAATGGATGTGGAGACAGAGCGGCAAGCAAGCCTTGGATCTTCCACTGCATGGATACTTTGAAAAGGGACTTCACGAGACAATTTAAATGTAATACCTGCTGCTTTTGCACTTTAATTCCCACCTTTGCTCCACCAGCCCAGCGACAGCTGTAACCAGTGATTCCTATATCCCTCAGATAGATAGTGTAGGACCACAAAATCCACTTTTCAAAATTCTATGCTAGGGTACACATATAAAACAGGGATATTTTTAACCACATGAGCAAATGTCTGTTTCAAAATTCTAACTGAACCTCTAGAGCAGGGATGGCCAGCTGAGGCCCACGAGCAAGATGTGGCTCAGGAAATAATTTTATCTGCCTTACTCCCTGCTACATTTTAATCAGTAATAACATTTTATATAAAAAGGAAATTATTTTTTAAAAAGGTTGTGTGAGAAGCCTTTCACGTTAGCTGTGCAAATCTATGATTCTATCTCCAGGTTTTGAATGCAACAGCCCAAATCATGATCCAGCACACATGCACCATAACTATGAAACCACTTTTCCTAGGTCATGCTGAATACAACTGCTGACTAGTTGCGAGAAGGTCCAATTGGACAGCAAAATATACTCCCCTTCCAGGAACAGAATCTAGAGAACTGAGTGGCCGCTTATAATGCAGAAGTTGGCCATCCCATTCTAAAGAAGGGATGTTATTATTATTGGATATCATTGATCATATGAAGCCAGGCATTTTTCATATTTTAAAACTCTTTGTCTGAACCTTTACAATAGAACCAAATGGAAAATAGTAGACCTGATGAAATAATCTGAAAAATATAACCTATCCCACCCCCCATCTGATGTGTGAACATTGATATACAAATAAAATAATATTTTGGCATAGTTTGTTATTTATGTTGATGGTTCATTTGCCATTTATTGGTGAATCCAGTTTCCTGACTTGAAAAAAAAATCCTTATTGCTCAGAAACATTTTATTCGCTGCAACGTCTTCCTAAGCAAATAACTTCAGCCTCCCAATCAGAGAGATTGGCATGTGTGGCCAATCACACAAATAACAAACTGAGTAAACAGTTTATAAACAATCAATGGACTTAAATTCTGACACTGTTGTCGAATACTTATGAATCATGAATACATTCAAAGAGGTTAAGATGGGTTGTTAGACTAGCCATTAACAATGAAGGGGCTGAATCAAGAGGCAACATTAACAACAAAGAGTTGAAGCATCTCTAATAACTAGGATTTACAGCCTTTATTTAATATTATTATGGGGCACAGAGAACCTTAAGCTGATTTTCATTCAATGCAGAGCAACTGTGGCAACTTGGGATAATGGTTGACATCACTGTGTTATATGCATCAGGCTCTGCTTGAAAGGTCATTTTCTTGGTGTCTGCAAGTTGGCCTGATAAAATTCAGGACTTGGAAGTTGTTAAGATGATGGCACCAGTGCTATGTTGGTGGTGTGGAAGAAGTGCATTTGGTAATATGGAGACAATGGAAATTTGGTGTGCCTAGAAACTGTGCTGCTCAGCAGCAGGACTGAATGATCAAATGGCTTACGCTTCTGCACCATGTGACTAGAAATATTAAAATCAAGTTAACTTCTCTCTTGAATTAGGTGCCTTGATCTTGCATTGTTGCCTAGTTCTTCCCCAGGAGCATACAACAACTGCACTGCAAGGATCAACATGTAAACAAAATCAATATTATGTATTTATCTTCTAAATACTTTTCAGCTACAGATTTGGTTTCATTACGGGGGCACAAATCACTAGCTTGTGGTTACACTCAATGAGATGTAGAAATAATAATAATGAAAAGAAAATGAAGCAATTATTTATGCCCAGTGCAGATGCAACACTGTTGATCTTTTACTCATGGTTAAGAGACTGGGAATAAGCTGCACATAAGATCACGCAGGAGTTATTTACTGAGCTAACCGTAATGCTAACACTAACCATGATTAACGCTCAACAGCTTTACCAGGGTTTGCCAGCTTATTGAAGCCTTGCTTCAAATCCTGATTAATGCTTAGTGAAGTCAAGCTTTTAACCATGCTTAGTACCACTGCAGATTATTTATTTATTATTCTCAAAAATATTTGTCTTTCTATAGGAAACCAGCACATAAGCTGACACTACATAAAAACATGTTAATACAATTGCAGACAAAATGTGAGACTCTGAAATGAATTTAAAATAGGAACAAATAAACCAAAGCAGATGTAATGATAAATATAATTAAAGTTCAAAGGAGAAAGAGAGGAGAAAGAATGCCTGAGACAAAAGGAGACAGAGGAAAGAGAGGGTTAGATTCAGACCTGCTGTTCAACAAACCAAAGGCCTCCTTCTATTCACAAAAGCAAGTCAATTCCTGCAGAGGCTCCCGTAGGTGAGAGGATAACTTTTGATAGTTCCCCTCTCCCCCTCCATACCCATATCCTTGCTGTTCCGGAGGATCCCCCCAATCCTCTGGAGCAGATTTTGGAGAGCACAGAAGGCTCCAGGAGGAAAGGAAATATTGAAAATCATGTTCCAGCTTCCACTTGTGGGAACATCCACTTTGCATGGCTGCCCCCTCCCCACCAGGGAAGGAGGGGTGAATGAAAATCTACATCAGGAACAGGACGGGGGAGGAATAAATATCTGCATTGGGATCTGCTGTCCATGTGGATCCTGCCGCCTGAGTCAGATGCCTCACCTTGCCTCATGGGTGGGCCGACCCTGCCAGTTTGTGCAATTCTGCTCTGCGCAAACCTGTATCCAACCCAAGGTATCTGTGCATGACCAACTCCCACTCTCTTAACCATGGTTAAGAAATCAGCACCATCATGTCTGCACTCTGCTTCAGACCCCAACACCCTTACATACTACATCTACCTAACTGAACAATGTATTTTTAAACCGCTGCTAACTCAATCGTTTTCTTTCTAGACATACAGTGAGTTATAGGGTATGTGGATGCGTGGCTTCCTATACTATGGTTTAATCAATATTACATGGTTGCATTTTGTTCTGGCATGCCTACCAGAGTTCTCAACTATAAAGATGTATTTGAAAACAGACGGAGAAAGGGAAAGCAAGAGGACTGTGCCAAGAGCCTGGTAATTTTTGGACCGGGTGCTCTTTTAGATTTTCGTTCCATAGTGTTGTTGTTTTTGAATTAAAAACAAAAAACCCCAGACAATGTGTTTGGGTTCTTTTCAGCATCTCCCCTATAACATTATTTTATTTGTCAACTGGCTGAATTTTTAAAGTGTTGTGTGCAAAGAGGCAGTGTTAGACTTCTCACAGTCCCTATCCTCAATGTGATCAGATGCCTCCTTCGTTTCTGTGATTTAGTCCATCTGTGTCATACACCTGGGTGTATTGTTCTGACACCTCCATGTGCATGATACACCTCATAATTTTGTGTTCACTATTTGTAGTTTGCCTACTCCCTGCCCTGAAGAATAAGCTGCCTTGGACAGGATGTTTGTCAAATGTTGCCAGAAGTCAGGACTACACCAGCTCCATAGATGCTTGGGTAGGATCATGGTGCTGGCGTACTGCTGGCTACTTGAACATGGTTATCATGCTTCTAGTTTCTCAGTGAATGTAGGATACCATTTACAAGTTATTCGTGATATAAAAGCTACAGAAGAAACACCAAGGACAACTTAGTTCTAGGAAGTATATGGAAAGAGCACAGGCTACAGTACTTAAAATAATCAGAGGTTTCAGCTACAAGAAACATATTTAAATTGATTCACTGAAAATAGTTATCTCTTTATGGCCATGTTGAGTCTTACCTGCCACTTGTATTGGCAGCTGATCCCTCCCCTGGGAAGTGCTGCTCTCAAAGAGTCCTTCCTTTTGAGATCCCACCAGATTTTTCATCTCCACTACGGGATTGCTTTCTTTTCCTTATATATTCTTTCCTTTCCCCCCATATGAACAGCTGGATTGCAGGAGTAGGTATGATCTTCTTTGTTGCCAGATAACTGGAAAGTTCTTTGGGTACAATTAAATACAGCTAGCAATGCAGCAGCCATAGTAGCACGCTTGAGAAAGTTCTTGGAGCCGTGAATTGTTCCTCTGCACTTAGGCCCATGTTTGCAGCATGCCCCTTCTTCTTACTGTTCAAGCTGCTTTAGATAGGATGAAAGTTTCTGAATACCTAAGACAGATACAGATAGAAACTGTGCCATGCACAATAGGTTACATCAAACTGGGTGCAACATCCATTGCACCTTCATTCTGTGGCTTCAACCACATTATTAACTTCAGAAATGAACCATAACCACTATTTTTCATGTGTCTTGTTCTTCCTCCCAGTATACCCACCCAATGTACTAATGAAAGGACGATACATCACATGCTAGGAGATCTATGTAAAAGTAGAACTTGTGAAGCGTTCTAGCACACGTTCAGTTTTCCCACCAAAAGACACACAACTGACAACCTGAATCTTTAGGGGTTGACGACCCCATGGCCTGGGAGCCATTCACAAAATGAAAAAGCTTCGTATAAATTCTACCATACAGCAGTGCAAAAATGCATATTCTGAAAGGTGTTGTGTGAATCTGCATTCAAGTTCTAGACCACATGTCTCATGTCAGTGTAAGATTGCAAAATCCCAAGCGAAGTACAATTCAAGTGTGCTTTCTCCTTATTCAGAGCAATTAAAAAGAAAACTATTCCATGTTATCTGTGTTTGAAAGAAGCTAAAACTTACAAAAGGTACCTGCCTAAATATTAGAGCATAAATGTACATTAAAAAGTCATTTGTAAATTCTGTGCATATTTAGCTATTGATGGCTTTTGAAAGCACTCTTTTTGACAGACATTGTAGATGCAAAGCAATAAACATGAGCGTGTACCGTTAAGTTGTCTCTCAACAGCTTTAGGAGGGAAAGGGAGAAAGGCATGGCAGGGGGGAAAGAAGAGGGCATATGGCGTGTGATAAAGGAATAATGTGGCATGTTTCAACCAAAGTTAAGAATTTCAAGTCCAACTGATTTCAACTAGGAAACATATGCATGCTTCCTTAGAAGCTAATCCCACTAGGTTTACTTGAGCTGTGCGCAGGACCACAATTTTAAACATGTACTCAATTCACCCACTAAAATCAATAGGACTTAAAACTACTTTGCTGTGGCTGCTGGTATCCATGACATTCTTTGGGCATTTTAAATTTATGATAATTTAATATTGTTGATTTTGTGGGTGTTGCTAATTCTCATCAAGGCAAAGGAAACTTAAGAAATCTCTCACTCAACTGAAACATTTTCGAGTGAATAATTTCAAAAATAAATAATAATAATAATATTTTTTATTTATATCCCGCCCTCCCTAGCTGAAGCCGGGCTCAGGGCGACTAACAACATTAAAATAATACAACATTCTAAAATCATTTAATTATAAAATTAATTCAAATCAAATTGATGGCAACCATTGGGCTAGAGTTCTGTGAAGGTTGCCAAAGGAGGGAGTCAGGCTGTGCCCTGGCCAAAGGCTTGGTGGAACAACTCTGCGGAAAAATGTCAAGTCCCTCAGGGCCCTAGTCTCTTGTGGCAGAGTGTTCCACCAGATCGGAGCCACAGCCAAAAAAGCCCTGGCTCTGGTTGAGGCCAACCCAACCTCTCTGCGGCCCTGGGACCTCCAAGACGTTTTTGTTTGAAGATCATAAGTTCCTCCGTGGGACATACCAGGAGAAGCGGTCCCATAGGTACGAGGGATCATCAGAATATGGCTTCAAGATTAGCCAAAAAAACCCAACAACAGTAATGGTACTTTGGAGTGATTATGGCCAGGAGCCAAATACATCTGTGCTGATGTGATTGAAGTGCTTCTGTAAATACGTGAGATACTGCTGAGTTTTGCTTTCAGCTGCGGTCCTTTGCACTATGCTAGATACTCCACTGGACAATCATCTAATCTTCCTAAGAGGCTTCTCAGGGAGACACCGAAGGCTGCTGTGAAATGTGGAAACCGGAAATCTTGGTGTACACAGGGAAACAAGGCAGAAATTTTGAATTTCAGCCCAATATAGTCACCCAATGTACTTAAGAGCAAGATATAAAAGTGACAGCTTCAAATGGAAACTCACTTCACTTGAAAGCGCTCCCCACCTTGTTGTGGGGGCTGTCCAACATAGATCTATTCCATGTCTATATATACTTTAATTTAAAGTCTACATTGACAGGTAAATTGAGATAGTTTCTCAATGCATTGTGTACGTGTATTAGACATGACATCTCTTAAACAGCTGACTAGCATTAAGATGTAATTTTAAAATTAAGAAAAATGATTTTATAGCCTGATCTATAACTCAGTAAACCTTGAATATTTGCATATCAACCAGTATGGTTTCATTGACTAATTCAAAGATTGAAAAAGCACAAATTCAAGTGTTTAAGCTTAGATTGGTTCCAGAAAAGGATAGTCATGAATGGGAAAAGCAAGGGGGGGGGGAATGTTAGTGCTGTTTGAAATGTATGTAAGATTAACTTATTTGATTATAAAAAGAACAATTTTCCTCTTTTATTATTACATAAATTTTATTTGTTAACAAAGTTTAATAAAGCAAACTTAAAATAGTTACGGGTCAGACAGTTAATTACATTTGCTCACAAGAAATAACCACTGATACCATATTCAGTTTGTGGCTAATTTATTTAACATTTGCAAGCTTTTTACAGATGCCAAAAATGAATGCAATCGAATTATTCTTATTTTATATGACATTTTAAGACACAAAACACAGATTCTCTCCATAAGTGAAATGTATAACATAAAAATGTTATCTCAGGGGAGTCTGATATTTTGTACATAGAAATTCTGTAATTTACGAAAAGAATGCTACTAAAGATGAATTGATGGTATCAAGATAAAATAATCTAAATCTGGAATCAGACATAATGACTCAAATTCAGACACAAATCAAAGCATGATGTGATGCCTGAATTGACAACACATAGCCTGTGATTATCCAGCAAATCATATAAGAAACCATGGTATGAACTGGTCTTGCAAGCCATGGTTTCTGCTATTATGGTTTAGCATGATAGGAGGTCTTTCCTAGGGTGTGCACGATGCAGGAAAAAGTACATTGTTTAACTTCCATGACATTTTTATACAGGTGAAATTCAACTAAACCAGGAGGTAGAGAAACCACAATTGGATGTCTTGAGAAAACATCTGGAAGACACCTAAAAGCTAGTGTGATGTAGTGGTTAGTACCAGAGCAGAATCTGGAAGACTCAGGTTCAAATATCCACAGAGGAAAGAAGCTCACTGGGTGATATTTGGGCCAGTTAGTGCTTCTCAACCTAACCTATGTCACAGGGCTGCTGTGAAGGGAAGGGCAGGAATCATGTACTCTACCTTGGAGGAAAGGTGGGATACAAATGTAAAAAATAAATCAAATAAAGCTTTTAGACAGGTGCCTGAGTTTGAATTTAGAACTCTATACAAAGCATTTCTAGGACATACACCTTAACCACTTACTCTATAAGATAGCTTTAGTAACAGCAAAATGTAGAATTGATATTCTCTTTTCACACCTTTATTATTCATACATTATAAATATAACACGTGGCCTTATAAAACAGTTTCAACATACTAGATTTTAGTAAGAAATTCTATCCCATTCAACCCCCACTCCAAGAAACATAAAAGAGCAGAGAGTGCACTAGTAATAACTTTCACTATTAAAAGTAAAGGTCTTTAGTATAATGCCATTTATGTAGGATTACTCACAACGATATTTGGTTGTACGCAAGTAAATATTATTGAATTAGTTGGATTCAGGATTTGCAAGCCTCAAATGCAGTTTAAATAGGTGAATGTGGTTGCCTCACATTCTTGGAATTCAACATGGGATGAGACGCAAAGTAAGTAGGGTAAAAATAACAATACTCCCCCTACCCCGCATGGGAGAGGGAAAATAATAACTTTTCTGTCATTGTTTATTGGAAATAGTTTTCTCTTAATGCAGGCATGCCCCTACCCCATGCCTGTATTTCCTGGAGCCACAAAAGAGTGACTGAATGCATGGTTTCTGCCTAGCCACTGTCCTGCTATTTGTCCATGTACAGGACCTGTAGTCATGTGTGCTGTGTAAAGGTGTGTAAGTTACCTATATTTGCCCCACATGGGAAGGAACTGACATGATGTAGCAGAGCAAACAAAAGCAAACAAGCAGCTCTAACTCATGCTTTGTCTTTACATTTGGAAGATCAAACCATGGTTTGGGTTCTAAGCTACAATTAGTGCAAAGCATGCTTTGGTGTGAGGTCTGAATCAAGCCAAACTGTAAGATGAATGAAATTAAGACCGTGTATTGTAAAGTATGCAACCGTACAGCCCAACGTAAGAGGTTGACTATTTCAGATTATGCAAGAGGGCTTCTAAAATGTATAGTCTGTTTACGGGAACTGGGAGGAGATGCTTGCATTTCTTGGCACACCTCAAATCAGACATTGTACAGGATAGAATCATTGTACAGGGTGGGGTAAATGGCATATAAAACTAATACCAAATATTAATTCGAAAGCAACAGATTTACAAATCCTCTCACCTAACATCTTAACACCTATATACCTTTTATCTGGAAGAGGTGCAAATTAAAAAGGTATCTGGAAAATATGATGTGTGCTTCAGTAATCAGATTTCACTCTAATGCATGAAAGATAATATTTATAGATTAATAAATTATGCTATAATCAATGGGCAGAAACTAATGACTGGGTCATATTAGATACATATGCCGTACTTCAAGAATAGTTTTTAGTAAAAATATTTAAGACTTAGGGAACACAGAGCCACACAGGTTGAATCACTTGATATTCATTTGAATCGTATCTAGGGATCCATTAATTCTTTGCTGGCCAAATTTTAGACTATCTGCCTTTTGGGAATATTTACTAATATTGCTGCTGAATTAATTCTACTGGGAAGCTTTATGAACATACTGACCCCCAATCTCATCCTTCCTTTCTGTAATGTGGTTTCTGTTGAATGAAGAACCAAAGGAAAAGTCATTCTAAATTAGTCATTCCAAACAACCAGCTGCTAGGGATAAGATAACCTCATGATAACATTGTTATCTAATGCTAGATTATACCTTACTCCATCACATGGAATGACAACTCAAATCCCCAGATGCAGATGAAAAAAAATATTATGTGTGAATGTATGCATAGATGCTCCATATGTTTGTAATCTTACAACACAGGAGATATTTTACATTGCAGAAGCAACAGTTATTTTAGAAACACAGTATTTATTTTTCAAAAAAAAGTTATTTCATTCTGAAAACATGGAAGGTTTTCAGAATTGAGAAAATAAGTGGAAACAAAATGTGCTAGATTTGAGCCAGCATTCGAAGAGATGGAATTTGGAGATGGGGAATCAATCTTCCAAACATTATAGTAAGTTATGGTGCAATTCTGCAAACACATGAGCCAGCTTGTAGAACTGAGCAAGGCAAATGAAAACAAACTACAAGATGCCTAGAGTAATTTATTTTACAGTTTTAATTGGGAGTCAACATGACATTGTTAACAACTGAAAAAACAAACAATGTGGAATGGGAAGAAAAGGCCTTGAAAAAATAAGGAAGGAAATCAGGAAGAAAGGAAAGAAAGAATGAGAGAAAGGAAGAGTATGCTGTCCACCTCTCTGGTACCTTAAATAAGGCATACTGAAGTTTAAGTCACAGTGGCAGCATTACAGCACCTGAAAGACAAAAAGATTAAAAGCTTTGAAAATGCGTTCTGTGTGCAACCTTTAAATTCTGAAAATCTTAAATAACAAACAGTCTAAAAATATATAATAAAGTCTTACTCATCTTTCAGCCAACAATTTCCAGGGGTTTTGCTCAAAAATTTCACACCTAATGGCCGTAGTAATATGATTCTCTTGAATACTTACGATTCCATCACTTTATTTTCTCTTTTCCTCACTGGGATGGCAAAGTCACCCTCAATTACTTTTCTCTAGTGAAGAAAGACAATGAAGTGCTTTACATGTGGGGATGCATGACTAGTTATAATTGTATGAGTATTCTGCTCATAATAGACAGCAAGAACAATGGCAACATGGAAGCTTTAAAAGCCCTCATGTATTAAGGGCTGCAAACATTTTCAGAAGCACTACTAATTTTCACCACCTGATTATGAAATCATGCTGAATGTTTCAGAAATATTCAGCACCTGGATTCATTATCTCTGAGAATTCCCAGGAAGTACTGAACAGAACTTAAAAATTCACCCCTTGTATTTCTTTCCTCACTAACTCCTTTGTACCTCTTTAACAGATAACGTTCTTACTGATACATATTAGAAAACAAGTGAAGTCTGGTTCCTTGATATACTAATAAATATGGCTTAACCTCATTGGGATAAATGAACAGTTATTTAATAAATTTGCTAAGAGAAGACAGAAGATCACCCCATTTAAAAATGATTAAGTGTGCATTCAACACATCTCCACAAAACTTAAAACTGCATACCATGAAATAGTAATATTAACTCAGATTTTCATTTGGTGTCAGCAATTAATACTTACACAAATATCCTTCAGAGGATCCATGTTAGATTGGTAACGTCAGGAATATCCATATCTTTGACGGTTAGGTTTCTTTCTGATGACTTAAATAATTCTGTCCAAAACATCTTTCCGAGATTATCATCATATTTGAAGGTGTGAACACTTTAGAGCTGGTATCATGTCTGCTTTCACTATTTCTTGGTTGTGAAAGTCCTATGATCTATTCCACAGTGCTGAAATACCTGTAATCGCAGTGTGTAGCCTTTTCACATGAGGCCACTTTTCGGTCCCTATTACATTTTGGAATTCAAGTATTGGATTTAATTTATGTCTTAATTGTTTCAAATGCCATCATTTCACACTTTTTTCTGGAAAAAAAATGATACTATACCATGTACTATAAATATTATTGCTTTTATTATCAATGCCACTGATACTTTTTTTTAGAAGATACCACTATTAAACATTGTTTTGTTAGGTGAGTTGCATCTCGTCTTAAATTGCACTATGACCCAACCTAATGTTTCTACAGGCGATATTCTAATATTCTTCTAGAATTAAAATTTATACTCCCAAGAGAAAGATCAACAAAAATAGAGGAAGGCAAAAATATTCCTGTTTCAGAATTATTATTTGGCTAGCACCAATCCAGCAGTAAAAATCCCCTAAACACATATCTGATTATTCTTGTCACAAATTAACATTTTGGAAACATTTATAGATGGAGAATTGAACAATATCCAGTTTAGAAACTGTTCAGGGGGAAAAACCAACTAGCTAGGCTTAAAATCTCAAATAAGATCAAAGGAAACCTGACATTGCTTAATACAGTGTTTCCCAACCTTGGGTCTCCAGCTGTTTTTGGACTACAACTCCCATCATACTTAGCGAGCAAGACCAGTTAGCTATGCAAAACCTGCTCCCCCTACAAATTCCATACCTATCTGGTCATGTAAACCATCATTGCCTCATGATTTATTTAAAAAATCTATAATCTATAGATAGGCTGGTTTATTTTGTTGCTGTTTCATTTTTGAAAAAATGAATTAATAGGCTGGAATTCTTTAATTTAAAAATTCTAGTCATATTGTGCTTGTACTGGTGAATAATCATATAGCTTGTTGTTTGAGTATGTTTTTGTTTGATTCAGTGGGGATTTATTGGGCATTGCATTATCACAAGCCCTGATAAATCTTGTTTTCACCAAGACATTTTAATGGAATTCATTGTTCATTTCAATGGAGGTGCCCTATACCCATATGTCCTATCATTGGCACACTTAGTTTGGGTCTATCCGCTAAAATGAAGAAATCCTTTAAAAGGTTGGGAGACACCATACACATACATATACATGTATATGTGATCTCTGGATCGGTGCAAGGATGTATAGACATTATACAGAGGAAATATATTGCTATATAATATATTGTTCTAAAACTCTATGAGATACAAAAGGTGTGCAAAAGTTTTGTCTGCATTATGCAAAAATCTCTCTGTGTTATTTGTTTTGCTAATTTTAATATTTTTTCCCATGGAGTTCATGGTCTAGGCTAGCCACCTTGCTAAGCAGTGGATACTCCAAAAAAATTTCCTACAATTTAGATTTATTTATTTATTAATACATTCAACTGTGTATTTATCTGGTTCAAATTTGTATTAATTTTTCAAAATATTGTAAACCAAAAGAAATAAGACCAGTTTCCAAGTTGAAATAATGTGTATTTTAAAGTTGAATGGCTTAGTTCTGAGTTTGAGAAGGATGATGAAAGGGAAAATAGCAATGTAACAGTACAATCCTGTAAAAGTCTACTCAGAAGTAAGCTCCATTGAGTTAAATGGGGCTTACTGGCAGGTGAGTCTACAACTGGAAGCTAAAAAGATGTATTACAGATTGAGAAGTTGGGTTTTTTTAGCAACACTATGCAACATTCAGAAGTAAAGTTAAAAGTAGCGGAAGACATAATATTTGATTTTAATCTTACAAGGAATTCTATCTCGTAACTGTATAGCTAAACCACGGCCCTGATCCAGTGGCTCCATTGTAAATAAGGGGCTCTGATTAAGAGTAAGAAGGGGCTCCCTTATTGTCTTCAATTTCACAGGAAACACCAAATATATCCATATGGACCTATGCCTGCTATTGGGACAGCCCCTGCCTATACAGAATGCCATGCAAAGTACAATGCAACTTTGCATAAAGGCAATTCTACACATGTAAGGTCTGCTTTACAAGAAACATATATGCTTTAAAGTATGTGTATATGTGGCAGAGACAAATTCTTGACTTTCTGGCACAAGTAATGACTTATGTGTCAACGTATACATCGTTCAAAGTGGATGTCAGTTTTAGAGTATGGACTGCATATATACACTAAATGTTCTAACACGTGAAGTGGACCTGGATGTGCACAGTTTCAAAAGCCATATTCAGGGTATTTACCCTCCCCCTCAGTGAAACAAAAGCAAGCAAACACACACACACACACACACACACACACACAAACATTATACTTATTGGAGAACCCATCTACACTACAAAGTGTTCCAAGTCACTGGGACTCACAACTAGTTAAGAGGTTTTATTCTATATGGGTTTCTGTAGAAGGGTTTGAGTGGCAGTGCTGTAGGTGTACTTGGAGCTCTTGTTAATATGATCAACAAAAGGAAGAGAAACAAGAGAGCTGGGAAAAGGGTAAAACAACAACAAAAAAGTAAATTTAACTCCAGCCACTTTGCTTCACCACTGTAACACAGCATCAAAGTTAATGCTTCACACAACTCTGTAATCTACACATGACTTATCCTCAATTTCTTCTACCTCTATGGATTAGCAGTGTGCTAGGCAATCATATATACAAAAAAAAAAAAACAAAGTTCCCTGCCTTGAAGAAAGCAGGTGACATACAAAGGGTAAGGAAGAAAAGGGATGCAGCTAAATATATGCAACCTTTATATACATATATTTATTTATAATTAGTATTACTACAAAATGTCAACAATCCCCATCTGTCCTTTCACTTAGCAATCTGTCATTGCAAGTTGTGCAATAGGCTCAGTAGGCATTGCAGCAGAGGTGGGTCTCAAGGAGATAAAGGAGAGGAGAGTCGTGACCTTATGGATCAGTTCAGGGAGGGCATTCCATGCATACGGGACAGTGTGGAAGATGCTAAGTTCAACCTGAAATTATGCAGAGCAGCAGTTCTCCAGGTAAAGACTCAAGGTGTGTGTGAGGTGCCTATTTTTGAGACAGAGGCAGTGTGGTTTTGTAAGTAACGACTGGCTATTAAGCAGGCAAGTGAAATAAGTGATGCAGGACTACACCAAACTCCGGTTACTTGCCACTGCTTTTCATAGGGCTGCTTCATTCATGAGTTTCCCACATGAAGGGAAACTCAGTGCAGAAAAATATGTGTACACCCACATACACTGTTGGGCATGAAAATGGCACAGGTGTTTATTCTGCCTTGGTTACACATGTTCAGAAGCTGCAGCAGGTGGTTCCAAATACAGGTAACCACAGCAGAACAGACATACAACATGACGTGTGTGCACATATTTTTTTCCTACCTGGGGACATGCCATGCATGAAATAGCCCTAAGTGATCACCAGTTAGCACAGTAACTTTGAAATAATGACTGGGGAACAACTGGGAAGGGATCTTAAACATATAAAGGGAGAGGGAGTGGGTATGAAGGAGGCAAGACAAAAGAAAGAAATGGGATCATCTATTTCAAATGTGAAGGAAATTAGGTTATTTTATGTGATTTCAGTTCATTATCTAAATAGCTAAAACATATTAATAAGTTATTTTTATGACTGACAAACTGGACCATTTACAACTATGTATCCTCCTTTAATATGAAAAGGTGTAGGGGAGAAAAAACAAATTAAAAGAGATAAAATGCTTCCCCTTACCCTTCTTCTTCCGTACTGAAGCTTGAAAATAGAAAGGGAATGAATGGTAAATAAAATGTGAAGAGAAGGTCATTCTAAAATGATAAATCGCTGTTTGAGTCTCAAGCACCAACACTGAGCGTACTCAGTACTGTACTATGCTTTCTCTTTTTCAAATCACCATAAGCATTAGCAAAACTAGCACAGGCTATGTTTAAACTCTAATTCCAAATGATACAAACTAAAAGGCAGAATACCATGGCTATGCCAAAAAGGAAGATCTCATCCCAAAAGTTAAACAGCATGATTTAGATTGTAAAAAATATCAGCATGATTGTGGAGGGGCGGTGGCGGGGAATATTTTAAGAGTTTGAATTCAAAGGGGAAAGAATTGTGACAATTTCTTAGGCCATTAGTTCCTGACAATCTTAGTGCAGATTCTAAAGAGGGGCAGACATGAATTAGAGCTTGTGCAACACTAATTGGGAAGCAGCCGTGTAATATTACAGGGGGCACAAAGCTGAACATGAGCTCCACAGAACCACTAAATTAGTTCCTTGACCCAATGGGCTGTTTCCTCCAAAATAGCAGCCCCTTAATACACAGAATAGAAAAACTGGCTTAAAACTGAAGGGGAGTTTTTAAACAAAACAATTCATTCACAAGAAGGAGGGCACTGTCATGTGTTCAAAGAAAAGAAAAGAAAAATTCCACTGGAATACCACAAGGTAAGAAATATTATTGGTCACAAATACGAAAATCGTAGTGTTGGACATTCAGCACAGACTATTATTGCTTTCGAGGTGGGGAAGACTAACACCCGCCCCTGAAGATCAGAATCAAAGAACTTTAGGGTGGGAGTGAGCTTATCTTCAGGCTGGGATGGGAGAGGATATTTGTAAAGGACCCTAAAAAACTCTCCCAATGTTTCAAGTAGCAGCTTGGCTGCCCTGAGCAGTGCATTGACACTCCTTTGTAATTCAGTACAGAATGCCCCCTGAGAATTATGCTGTGTCATGATGTAGTATTATTCCTAGAGCTGTTATTGAGGGCGGTGGTGGGGAATGGTGGCTGTTGTCATTTACTGTGGCAACAAAGCTTTTCTATTGTTAAAAAAATAAAGTATTCATGACTGAAGTGTAGACCCACATGGACTCCAAAGTTCTTTGATTGCTTCCCACCCATCACTATAAAAGTCACCAACATCCCCCCACTGCTTTCAAGGGGAATGAATGGCCCTGTGAAAGTGGAGTGGGGGGAGGCTGGTTCAGTTTAAGAAGAGAGAGTACAGAGAAAAGTAGGAAGAGGAACCCATTAAGAAGAGGGACAATACAAATACACTTTCAATGATAAATAGTGAGCACATGCTTTCCATGCAGAATATTCCAAATTCAATCCCTGGCATCACCAGATGGGACTGGGCAAGATTCCCATCTGAAACCATGGAGAGTCATTGTAGAAATTTTGGATATATGGACAAATATTTGTACTATGTTCTTATGGCAGCTTCCTGTAAGTCTATCTTTTTTATATACTGGCAAATAAAAAAAAATATTTTTAAAGCCATTTAAACTAGTTAATAAAACATTTATGTGCACAATAGATATAGTTTTTTGAACTATTTTTGTTAGACATCACTGATGAAAGGAAGTCGATAAACAGTAACAACAGCAGCAACAATAATAATTTAAACTATTGCCATGACTAAAACGTAATTTTCAACTCCATATTCTGCGCAGCATGAACGTTTGCATACTTTTATAAATGGTAGGTGGTCTTTCAAAAGACACCATCACATCTACAGCCTTATCCTATGCAAGTTTACACAGAGGAACATAGAAATGACATTAGTGGTATTTACTCCTAAGTTTGCAGAGGAGTAAAGCCTTTGCATATTTAGCAGCATTGGTAGGCTAGATTGGTAGGCAGCATTGTATAATCAAGGGTGTCCTGTTCTCTTCAACACAATTCCAGAAAATTTTGCTTACAATTATGTCATGGAAATAAATAAGGAAGTTCCTACTCATACATTCATGGACTTTGAATCACGTTTGGTGTGGATATCTCTAGCTCTTAAGACAAATTTTCATCATAGCAAAGTACATAATATAAAAATTATGAAGGACGAAGAAACCGCAAGTTTCTATATTATAATGGTCAGGAAGACATTTTCTTTATTGCCAACTCCTTTAAGGTTATTTATGTCTATCCTTTCAGTGATAGACTTCTCAAAAATAAAACACCCAATATGTGCAACCAGAAGGCAAGAGCTTTTCTTGTATTTCTTTAGAGAAAATGTGAACTAACTAGAGTTACACCTGGACAGAGTAATTATCAGGCTGACCTGTTTAGAACGTGTAGCAATTGATTCCCTCCATAGCTGCTTTTATAGGTCTTAGCATTCTACCAAGAACTAGAAGAAAACACAAGTTTTCCTACGGACACACCTAGACCTTCCTGCTGAGCTTATTTCATTCCAGCTCCCATTCAAATTTGCCCTCCTTGGCGGGAAAACCACCCCGTGATACTGCTGGCCATGGGGAATTTCCCCAGCAGCAGCTGGCCAGCAAGCGAGTGCGGCCTGGTAGCCGGGGATGAAGGCAGAGAGCAAAGGGGCCGCAGTGATTGCCCCCTGTGGACATGGCAGTGGCGTAGCGTGGGGGGTGCAGGGGGGGCCGGCCGCACCGGGCGCAACATCTGGGGGTTACGGTTAGGGGGCGCAAATCCACGGGTTAGGGGGTGCAAATTACTTGCCTTGCCCCGGGTGCTGACAACCCACACTACGCCACTGGGACATGGTGAGCAACCACGATATCCACATGGTTCCAGGATTAATCATTCAGGCATTTCCTGATCTCATCTTTGCTGACATCACCTTTTCACCACTGCCTACTAGGCAACATCTCCTCTGAGGGAAGGGAGTGGAACTTGCTCAGCCCCTGACAGAAGCAACTTTTCTCTTGCAGGTAGCTGTCAGGCTCCCAACGATGACCTCTGATGCAAGCGAGTGAGACTGAGCTGCTGTGATTCACTCAAGCCCATGGTGGAGGCCAAGTCTTCCCTTGATGGCAGTTGATTTCAAATTACAGCCGGAGAAGAACTGCCATTCCTTTGAAGTTGTGTGATTTTATTGGGGAAAAGAAAGGAGCTCAGAAGGAAGGTGCAGTTGTGGCCCAAAGAAAGCTTTTTCCTGAATCTCAAAATGGTTCGTGAGTCGGATGCTAAGACCTATAAAGGCAGCATTGTGAGAAAGTCAATTACACTGAGTACTACACATTTTCATAGCTTAAATAGGTCACCCTGGTGATTACTCTCTCTGCTCAGGTGTAACTTCCTGTTAGCTCACAATGTCCAGATTGAAGAAAAATGCCCTAGTTAGCCAACAAGATCATTATTTTTATGGTTCATAAGGGAGCCTTTCCCATTTTTCCTTGGCGAATGAACAAGGACTGTGCTATGATACAAAAATTTGTTTAAAAGGATAACTTCATGATATTCAAAGCAAGTGAAACAGGAATTTTATGGTTGGCAAAAAAAAAAATTAAAAACCCAATAACTCTCATATAAAATAGCCCCCTATTTCCCACCTAATCCCTCCAAAACCTAAACAGTATTAATTGCAACTGGTATGTTGTGTTATTTAAAGCAGGAAATAGTGCAAAGGAGGGCATATTTCTGAATAAAATTGCTGATAATTCACAATCAAGAAATAAATTTAAATGAAGATTATATAAAAAATAAACTCTTCATTTGAGAAACCTCTGTAATCTATTTTAAAATGTTTCAGCTTAATACCTCTAAAGGTGTTAAATAAACAAACTCGATGTTACCTAGGACTCAGCGAGACTGGTAAAGAAATAGTGATTTATATGCATTGTATGTGCAATATGTACCACCAGATGGCGATGTGGAGTCCCTTTTTTCTCTACCTGTTTTCCCTGTTTAAATTTACGCTTTAAACTGAAACACTTCTTTGATGTGTCTAGATCCAGCACTAGACATTAGGATATCTAAAGTGTTTTCTATGTAACAAATATTTGATTACTAAAAGGTAGGAAAATGCTGAACTGTTTTCTTTAAATAAGAAAGACCTTATATCAGAAATATTTTAACTAAATATTGTAAAAATGGATTCTACTACTATAACGCTATTTTTTTCTGCACAAAAATAGGTGAAGTAAAGATTAAGAAATGTTCTTGTTTATGCAAATTCAGGCTACAATCCTATAGACGCACACCTGCAAGTAAGCCCCGCTGAACTCAATGGGGTTTACTTCTGAGTACACATCCATAGGATTGCACTGGATCAAATAAATAAATAAATAAATAAATAAATAAATAAATAAATATCCTAATCCAGGAGGAGAGATAAAAATTATGGTAGGGAACATCTGAGAGCCGAAACCTGCTTTAAGCTAACAAATTGCTTTTGCTGGATTGAGGGCAATGAACACCAATAAGATAGTTTCCTTTCAGGTACAACACTTTGTTTCTGGGTCAGCTTTTATAGAACGACAGCTAGCAGCTTACCTTTGTCCACTAATGAGAGGCCACAGAAATTTAAAATAAAACAATATTAGATAAACTGATTTCTTAGGGGGGGAAAACAAGCTAATAAAATATGCTTATAGCTTTAAATTAATGTGTAAAATAACAATGCACATAAATGATAAAACACATTCTGTCGCAGAGCTGGAAACAAAATTAAACACAACAAAATCACTCATGCTCATCATGCTCACGTGGGAATCTCCAGAAAAGCAACATTCCCATGTCATTTATTTTCCAATACCACGTTCTGTACAGGGTGCAGTTCACTTTCAAACAGTCTTAACATTGCCTTTTCATCTCTGCTATTGCAGCATGCTCATTAAGAAACACTTTCTTACCAAGCTCTTCAAGTTCTGAGGTCATTGACTTAGACCGCAAGGTCAGTGCAGTGGTTGGAGCCCGTTTTGGAGGTGGTGGGGCTTTGCATTAAACAGAAGGACATACATGATAAGAAACAGCACTCACTGCATGCTCATATATGCATTATTCATATTCAACACAAAAATGGATTACTAATTAAATGAAAATATGTGTTTCTCTATGTAGCTAATCAGTTAACTGATCTCTGGAAACAACGTATACAGCAGTTTCCACACATAGGAAAGGAAGACACCACAGTATTTCTTTGACATATATTTTATTTTAGGAGATATTCATGCCGCGTTCACAACTAAGCTTATGCTATTGAATCTTATATGCTTAAAGGTTTATCAAGTGAGACGTAGTACTGTAGAAGTCTGTAAGCTCTGCATTTCTACATTACTCAAAGAGCCTCACATGAACGGCTCATGTCAACAGCAGCAAATGACCTGAAAGTTATCTGACTGACAAGTAGGTTTGACCAGAAATCATGACTGGACACAAGCAGTGAACAGGAGAACCATAGAAAGTGATAGTTTATAATAATGCTTTGAAAAGCAATAGGCTATACACAACTTTTGTATTGTAAACTGAACTAAAAAGAAAATGATTGAAGCTGTGTTCATTGATAGCTTGAGTTAGACACGTAAGTCATTGTAGCCTACAATACAATGATACATTAGCTGTGTGGAGCTCAAAGCAGTCAAATGCTCCAGAACTTACAACCAGAGATAAATATTTAAGTTGTTACATCCAAAGTGTATTATATCAATTTTGGATACCCTGACCAAATCAGCTTATCTCAAGTAGCCCTTACTATGTTTGTTACTGAAAGTCATATATATAAAACTGGCAGCTGTTTGAGCTTAATGGGTCATGCATTCAAACTGTACAACTGACTTATGCCCTGCTTTAGAAGTAGATAATGGAGAGCAACTCCAAGCAGACATATTTTTAGCCAAGTTATTTCAAAAGGAAATGAGCTTCATATGTAAATACACTATGCTATTGACCCCTTTTTCACAGGACCATGGCAAATGAATATGCAGGAAATGATCATGTTATAAGAGATAGTATATAGGATTCAAATCAATCAAGAAAGACCCATTAAACAAGCCCCGTCCACATGGTTGGGCTATTCATGCACATTTTCTAAAAGTGCAGAAGTGTACCAGAAGGAACTAGTTCTCATGTCAATTGATGTCTATTAAAAAAGAGTATTTTTTCAACTTTGGAAATTAACTCTTCCGTAAAATAATACAACACATATTAAATTGTGGGATGAAGCTCATATTGTGCAAATTGAACTTAACCTTCCATCAATAATTGAGGTCATATGTACTCCAACTGTGCTGAAAATAAAAATAAAACTTCTGTGCAAGTCTTTCACAATTCCAGGTTCTATGTATTCTTCAACTATTATGAGGTTTGAACTGGTATGTGGTGTTCCAAGTCACTCCACCCCACTGGAATGACTAAAAAACTGAAAAACCATGCACATTAGGTGCTAGGGGTCAAAATGACCTCACAAAATGCTGCTTAATTTATTAGTTTCTTGTCATGGCTACATATACTTAGCTTAGAACCTTTTATATCAATTTCTTGTGAAAAGGAAAATAGATGAAAAAAGTCTATTTTTATATCAAATTACTCACTTTCCTCAGTATCACTACAAATTATATTAGAGGTCAATAATACCCAAAAGGCTAATAAAACTAATTTTCAAACCTTAATACTGTATATTGAACATTTTTATGAGTGAGAAGGTCCTTGTTTACCCAGCCAAACTATTGTTTTCCTCATAGCTACTTGTAGACTTCATTTGAACAATACTTATTTATTCTGCTTTGGGGGTCATTTTCATCTCAATTGCATCTTTAAAATTGCAAACAACCTGTACCCCCCCTGCAGGTGGGCAGACCTAATGGCAAATCTCCATAGAGAAACTTTAGATTTTATCTGTTTACATGAAGATATTTGAAAAATATGTTGTTGAGAGCTGCTTTGGGCATCTCTGCGATCAGGAGCTCAAATTCCAGGTCAGACAGCGGTTGACAAACGAGCAACCTATTTACAGTCTTCTGGACAGAATATAACAACTTTTTCACCAATAAGCAGGAAAAAACCTGACTATGGCAACAACACTGAAAAAACAAGCAACCAGAAATCCCCCCAGAGTTCCTTTCCCACAAATTCAGAAGTGTCAACAGCAGCATTTTTTGTTTTTGCACTTACATATTATGTGCTAAGGAATGGAAGGAAAGTGATTTTCCTTTCTTCAGTGCATAAGAATGCAGCAATCTTAGTCCACAAATACAAGTCTGAGGTCATTCTTTCTTATAATAAAACTAAAGCTGGTATGCACAACTGTGACCTGATAGTGTCTGTTTAAATGCCTATATTTGCTTGGAAGGTAAGCAAACCACAATGAAGTGAACATCCCAAAATATTATTTTCCTGGTATACCTGTATCTGGAGTTGATCAAACTCTGAGCTGAGCATAGACACATAGCCAACCTGCCTGGGATATCAAGTGGGCGGCAGATCCAAAATTGGTAGAGCCTGCCTATGCTGACACCAGGAAAAGGTGAAGGCATGATATCTGTGATTGACACAATGGCAGAAAATCACAGCAACAATGTGCTTTATGTAAATATTCTGCCTCCCATATTCATGGTGTTGTAAATGTGGCAATTGTGCATAAGCTGCTCAAGTAAAAGTCATTTGCAACTCACAGTAAACTGCATTGTTATACTCCCGTAACAATTTATAATGAGGTTATATGTATGCTAACAACACAAGATTCCTTTGCTCCATTTTGGAGGAAGGATGGAATATAAATCTATCAAATAAATAAATAAATAGATTATATGTTGCTTTGTGTTTTTAAAAAACCTCTGGGATCAATTAGACCCTACACACCATTCTTGTGGATTTATGCATTTTATGTTGTGGGTTTTTGTTGTCCCTCGTTAGTTCTTTTCTTCTGCAAAAGAAAACTTCTCAATAAGGACATTTTTCAGAACACTTAGATGGGATCTTCCTCCAGCTATTTTAAAAATGTTTTTCTTGGGATATATTTGATTTCAAAACTGCTGTGATACAGTATATGTCTAAATAATTTCTCATTTGCATTGTTCTCTCAATGAAAGGAAATACGATAAACAGTTCAAACTATGAAAAGAATGTACCTTTCTTTCTGGCTGTGTCATCTGGATCAAGATTCCTGGTTACTGTGACAACTTTAAGAACTAAATGATTGCCTCCTTGCCGAATCATGTTCACCACTTGCCTATGGCCAACTTTAACTACATTTTCATTATTAACCTGCAGGGGGAGAGAGAGAAAGGACAGAGTTATACTAAAACACATGGAAAATAATACTTGATTGTAAAAGATAAAGTAAAACAATATCTATAAGATTTTGAAGAGTGTTCAAAGAATTTGATTTTGACCTAATCAGCAGCTCCCTGGCTAATCTGCAGATATTCCTGTTTAAGAATTATTATTTGGCTAGCACCAATCCAGCAATAAAAATCCCCTAAACTCATATCTGATTATTCTTGTCACAAATTAACATTTTGGAAGCACTTAGAGATGGAGAATTGAACTCCACTTATAGATGGAGAACTGAATCAATATTTTTCCACTGCAGTGGAAATAAGGTACAACAGACCAAAAGATACTATATATTGATATTAGTTTAATTTGACTCATTTTCTTTATATCCCTGTCATGCTTATAAACCATAATGGCAACTTCCAGCCCCCAGAAACATCTATTGCTTGCATGATTTGTAAACACACTGGGAAGCCAAACCATAATCGTGACAGCCTTTTAACGCGTACCCAGACAGCTGTGAGTGTAATTAAATATAAAGTGTCTTTGACCAAAATTTGCTCTTGACACAAATCTGCACAGGAACCACATTGGATTTTTTCGCCACAAGTACTTAAGTACACTTCAGAAGGTCTGTACTTTATTTTCATAAAATATTATTGTTATTTAAATTCATTAGTCACTTGCTATGTAAAGAATCTCTAAGCAACTTACATAACTTAAACTTCTTAAAGTCAGAAAAAATGACAAAACAAAAATCATTAAATCTTTTAGTGTAGTCAGGCAGGTGGTGGTGGTGTGGAGGAAGAGTTCCACATTGGAGGCCTCTGGGGTCTGACCTCCAGGAAAACTATGGATGGCCATCTTTATTATAGGTTCCAATCACAAGGAGTTTCCTGATGTAAATATCCTTTTCCTCTCTGCAATTGCTAGTGCCACATTAGGGAAAGCATATGGGTACATAGCTGATTTCCTTAAGAAGTCAATACCAGCTTGGTGATTTAGATTAAGCAAGTGACATGGGAAAAGAGATAAATCTTTTCTCTCCCGGTACCACAGTCTTTATCTAATTCACCCCTGCTTTGGCCACTACTAGCTAAGACTGCTTTTTAAAAGAGATCCAATCTTCTATGGTTTGGTCCTAAACAAGCATCTCAAGAGAAGAGGGAAGTGACAATATGACACAGGAACATAAAGACTATAAGCCCAAAGACAAACATTATAAATGTCAAAGAAAAAGATAGCAGCAGCAGCAGCAGCATACAATAGGGTTGTACTATGCTGAAACTTGTCTTTCAATTTCTCAAAAGTTTCTTCCATTGTGAGAAGCTACTATTTTTCCTTCCCATTTGCTATCACTCTAGAATTTCTTTACAATTTTGGTGGGTGTAGGGTTGAGGTTATAGTCCTCTGTAGCTCCTTTGTTCCTTATCTGACAAAGCCCCATGGAAGCAGTTACTTGACAAGTCCATTCCATGGCTTTAGTGGAAGCTCAAGAAGCAGGGGAAGTTGGCTAACTAGCACCTGAGATCGGTGCACTCTGATTTGGTTTTTTATATATAAAAAATCTTTCTGCATGCACCAATTTCTTTATAACAAAAAATACCAGAACTTTTGTGAGTCGAGGACCCACCACCCACATAGGATTATAATAAAACACAAAGACACATTATTTTAGGTTAATGGGCAAAATTAGGCCACAACTTTATTGGTTACAGCATGTGAGTGCTATTGGCTTAGGCACTGGATAAAACAGCAATACAAGACTCCACCCCGCTCAGTGGGGAGTCATTTCAGGGGTTAACAACCAGTGGGAGGAGCTTGTTATGCAACTGGAAGCTTCCCCATGATGTCACCGGGGGTCATGCCATGGCCCTAGCCACCAGCAAGGCATCAAACAGGATGCATGACCGTCTGATTCCTTTAACGGAATACCCAAAAGAGGAGGGGTGGATGATGGCCATACCCAAACCTCCAACACAGTACACATATTCTAATACCTAACCGCCAATACTAAAAAAGTTGTGATGAGTTGCTACGAGGTAGGCAAAAAAAACCCAAGAGGCTGGTGCCAATTTGCTAAATTGATAAAATAGTTCTACCAGGCCCCTTGGGTAACCAAGGCAACCAACCAAAGTCCATAGCAAGGTCAATACGCAGAAGAAGCTGACCTAAAAGGGAGGGAGGGCGGGAGAGCCGATGTAAGCAGGAACCAACTGGGGTCAGAGTTCTGCCGTGGCTGCTTAAATGCAGCTAAACCCCGCCCGCCAGCCGGCTCTATTGGCCGGCTGAAAGGCTTGGCCATGGCAACAGAGGCAATCAGAGGCAGGGAGCCGAATATGCCTCCCGGATGCTATGGGAAGCTGCTCCCGCTCACAACTCCTCCCCTCTGGGAGGAAGAGAGGTCTTCTCAGCCAAAGATGCCATGATAGGTGCTTTTAAAGAAGCATAGGTACCAGGGAAGACTACACAATACAGACCCACCAGTCATCTTATTTATACTCTTTCTAAATCCCTAAGCTACCATGAAAGTTAGGTAAAGGCAACAAAATCCTGTGCCACTGTCATGAAAATGTCACTGAAATTTTCTCTTCCCTTTGATAATTTTCTGATCCTTCCTCTTTTCCAACAAATTGATAATGGTGGAAATAATACAAAAGAAAATTTCAGCACAGTGGTAGCAAATAATGAAGTAAGTGTGATCTCTTCTGCAGGTAATGCCCAACTTAAACAATAGGGTACCTCAAGTGGCTCCATGCCAGCCCCAAACTGCCTATATTATGTAAAGGTTTTCTTGTTATCTAACATGCTTCTAAAACTGCTGTCCACGACAGAGAAGAAAGCTAACAACATAAGCAAATGAATCCAGGAAAAGATGGGATTATCTCAAACATATTCATAATCTGTGAAGTGGAATGGTAGAAGGAAGAAAATGGTGAGTTCAGTTTGATTGTGGCAGCCTGGTCAAATTGGCTATACTATATCAGATTATGTGGGGGAGACTTGAATTGCGAGTATGAGGTCATCCAGTGCCTGTCAACTAGAAATGTGGGTAGGAAGTTGCAATTAGGTACTGGGCAGATATATTTAGAAAACTGGTACAGAAAGTGGTATTATCCTACGATAATCTTTGTAGTTGGGAGTGTGTGTATGTGTATTCTAGGCTAGATGGGGAGTTTTGATTAATGCATTAATGCACCAACCCACACACAAAGCAGCTGTGATTATGGTTACATTTTTCTTTCTCCCCCTCACCAACAAGATTAGCTGTAAATGGCTCAAGTCTCAGTACAGCTATTGCATCTACTTGAATGTTGAGGTGGCAAAATAATTTCTAGAAGGGAAATGTTCACAGAAAGTGATTTTAATTGATATCCTGCTGCTACTGATGTGGGTTTTTCTTGACACAGGTAGTAGAAATTCAAAGACATTTGATATGGGTAATTAGGACCGAAAAAAGAATAATTCGGGCATGTACAATATTAAAGGACAATATATGCAGGAGCTGATTTTGTTCACAACAAAGGAACCCACTGTAAAATTTGTTCTATACTATGTTCTTTGACAACTAATTGTTTGTGCTGCATTTTAGAAATAGGAAAAGCAGCAGATGAAATCATCTAAACTTCTGGTCTAAACTCCACCTAGACCATGAGGAACTAGATGAGGCAGCCATTTTTGAAGCACTGGGCACTGTATTGGCAGAAATAAAGATGGAGGAAACAGTCCAAGCACTCTTCATTGGGGGATGAGAGGAGGCACAACTGTAACTCATTAGGGACAAACACAATTCTCCCAAGATTAAAACTGGCCAAAATTGCTACACTCTTTGAGCAACCAACTTGAATAAATGAAAGGCAGGGGGAAGCAACTCAAGCAAACACACTTGGTACTGGTAGGCTGTGGGACTTGCTGAGAAGGAAGGTGTGAGAAAGCGGTGTGAGAACAGCTGCAGCTGCATGACGGACCTCCGGAACGAATTCAGTTCGTAACCAGAGGTACCACTGTAATACAAGAGGATCCACCTGATGTTGACCACAGGTAAGGAGGGCACTGTGGTAGGCAGGACAACTCAAACTGCAGAGGAGCAAAAAGGCTCCACAAACTCTACCTCTCATGTCCAGTAGGAGTCATCCCTACCAGGAATGTCCTCCATTCTCCTCTTGAAAAGGCACACTCTAAAACATACATACACCATTTCTAAAGAAGCAGCCCATAAATATCACACAGTTGAAGTCATATCCCAATGTGAATAGCCAGATTTCTGCCACAGCCACACTGTTACTGAAGCTGCAGAACCAGAGTGGTTAATATTACAAATTAGCATCCCTCACTTACTAGCGTCAAACCAGTCTGCTCCAATTTGTTATTTTTTTATCTAATCATAAGACCATTCCATAACAAAAGTTTAACTATGAAAGCAACATAAGGCAACATCGATAGCATTTAACTCAGACCCAAATGAAGCTATGTATTGTCCCAATGTGTTCTTCTCAATATGTTAAATCTGTTTTTTCGAAGTGTTATAAGTAGGCAATACTGTATAAAATAATATGTACAATGTAAATCAATTCAGTTAAAACTACAAGAACTGGTACATTCAGATTTTTTTGAGACTTCATTCTAAAACAGCTGATGATAACAAATTCAACCAGGATTTAGTAAAGGCCACCCTCACTTAGTTTCTGCAAATTGTTGAAATAAGAAGGAAAATTATTATACGATGATGCTACTTTAGAAACTGATATAGTTGTCCTGTCCATCTGAAAGGAAGCAACAGATAATTTCTGTTCAAAAACTAAAAGTATACTCCATCATCAAAACTCTAATTCCTAATTTCACCAATATGTAATGCAAGCCCCTTCCAAGAGAGATTGTTCAAAGCGTTTTCTCATGTCTGTCAATTATTTCATGTTCTTATTGCTATTATAACTACAGTGGTATCTCGGTTTACGAACTTAATCCATTCCGGAAGTCCGTTCTTAAACCAAAACTGTTCTTAAACCGAGGCACTCTTTCCCTAATGAGGTCTCCTGCCGCCAGTGCCCTTCCATCGTTTGGCTTCCATTCTTAGACCAAGGTAAAGTTCGCAAACCGGGATACTACTTCTGGTTTTGCGGAGTTTGTAAACAAAATAGATAGTAAATGGCTGTTCTTAAACTGAGGTACCACTATACTATACATGAAGGTTAGAAGAGAATTTTTCATTCTAGCACTAGATTTCACATACATATGATATAACTGGTAGATTGTGCTATATTCATTCTCTCTCTCTCTCTCTCTCTCTCTCTCTCTCTCTCTCACACACACACACACACACACACACCTTTCATATCTATCTATCTATCTATCTATCTATCTATCTATCTATCTATCTATCTATCTCTATCTATCTATCTATCTATCTATCTATCTATCTATCTATCTATCATCTATCATCTATCTATCTATCTATCTATCTATCTATCTATCTATCTATCTATCATCTATCTATCATCTATCTGCCTCTACACACTGACGATTCACAAACCTGTCAAAAAGTTTGGGAAAATTCACTAATCTTCATCCTACTTTCATTTTACACATTTTTACCAGCTGCCTCAAATTTGTACATACATTGGCCTCTACACATAAAAGATTCGCAAACCTGTCAAAGAATTATAAACACTTTTATGAAAAATATTACCTTATTACCAGCTTTGCAAAACAGTTACATATACACATCTGTCTTTGGTTCTTTATGAAAAACTAAGATTAATTTAACAGGCAACACTAATGTTAATCTTTGATGAGCTTGATCCTATATATCAACCCCTACTTAAAAGTGTTACAGCTATTTCTGGTGTTGAAGCAGAAATGCATTCCTGTTCCAGGCAGTGAGACAGAGCTGCCTAGTTCTGCCATGCTTGAAAGCATCTTGCTCCTTCTCCCTGATATGAAGGATGGGTGGGATGGGTGAACATTGCCCTTAGCCCTGGATATGGCAGGACATGCTGGCATTGGTGTGTTTGGGTGTGCACTGCACACCTTCCTACTTTCAGAGTCAGCACAACTTCACCCACACAGACCTGTTAAACAGCACCCACACCCCAGGAAACAGCTTCAACTGGCTGGCTAAACCAGGTGAGGATAGCTTTTGGGCCTCAAACTCTTGGTGAGTTAGGCATTTGCCCCTGCATGTGAAGACAGGCTCTAGGCAATTGAGTGGGTGAGACCAATAAGTAGGTTCAACAGCCAGGAAGATGGCTTCAGCATGTGTGGAGAGGGAAGTGAGGTGCAGATGGGACTCATCAACCTGGGAAGGCAGTGAATCTAGGAGAAGGGAAGCTCCTGTTGTAAACTTCTGCTGCATTATGGGATATCTTCAGAAGAAAAGTCTCAGGATTAAACCCTACACAGATCTGGAGTGGAGTCCCTAAGACAGTTGGATGATATCTTGTATGTCTCCTTCCAGCAACTCCTGCAGCAAAGCTGGTGCCAAACATATTGTTCTGCATTCTTTTGGATCACATCAGCGAGGTCAAGATGGGAATCTTGCTGTCTGGGCAGCCCAGGACAGAATACACAATGCCCAGGCTTGCGCCCCAAGGAAGTCACTTTGGTGCTGCTAATGCAATGGCCTGAATTCACCCCTGGAGGCACACTCTATTGTCTCTCAACAATGCCAACAACAGCAGCCCTGGAACTTGCAGATGAAGGGTAGGCAATCATCACCATCATCATAGTGATCTGGGCAAGACTAATTCTCCCTAGGAATAGGGGAGAAATTTGTTCACATTTTAATGCAAATCTATGTAATTCATGGGGTTTTCTTGGCAGGGATACTGGAGTGGCTTGCTGGTTCCTGCTCCAGGTGAGAGCTGGACCGTAAAGAAGGCTGACCGCCGAAGATTTTTTTTTTTAAATAATAAGTTTTTATTGTTAAAATAATTCATCATTAATACACATATATTACAAATATACAAGCATACAAACATACATTTCATGCAATCCTTAAAAGTGTTCAAACATACTTACACTCAATCCCACAAATAATTCCTTTTCCCATCACCATCCAACACCCCTCACCCCATCTTTGTGTTAGACGTACAATGTACTCAATTGCAATTTCTTTCCACTTCTATTACTTTGTTTCACACACCTTTAATCTAATTTCATACTTCTTTTTCTATTACACATTGTTATCCATCTTATTTAGTATTTCAGTATTTGAAACGGAACTTGTTTATCCTAATAGGAGTTCTGATTTTTCAATATGATTTTGCAAGTATCTTTTAAACACCTTCCAGTCCCTGTCTGCCTTCTCTTTTGAGATCCTTCCAATTTCTCCCATTGTTTTGGATATATTGTGGTACTCCAATACAGTGGAACAGTGTTCTCGAAGCTACGAACGTGAATTTGACCAAACTGCAGGAGGCAGTGGATGACAGGAGTGCCTGGTGTGCTCTGGTCCATGGGGTCACGAAGAGTTGGAAATGACTAAACAACAACAACATGAACATGTAATTCATCCTTCCCCAAACCAATATAAGAACGGAAACACAGCTATCCTTCAAAATTCACACTGTAAATGAGAAAGAGCCCTGAGGCCACAGAGTTCACAGTGCTTAAACCTGCAAATCAGATCCCCGAGGCATCCAAGAAAAGTATACATCTCAAGCCAGTGCTGTGTAGTATTAGGGCTGACTGTATATTGTCAAATGAATGTGAACAGAACCTTGAATGCTACCTATGAATTCCATTCTCTACAGACATTGACCTAATTTCATGTGGGTGGCAATGAGAAGAAAATGGAAGGAACAGAACTGAGAGAAAGAAAAGGGGTGGCACAAAGAGAAAGAAGTGGCTGAAACAGGAAAAAAATGTGTTGATGGTCCCACTGGTGTTTGGCTGTGATGTCACCATTTTTGGCTCCAGCCTCAGTCAATGCCAGTATGAAGCCCCTGACAAATTAATGCCTGAGAGAATGTGAACCTCGAAAGAAGTTTGCCCAGCCCTGCAGCACTGCATGTCAGCACAACAATGAAAGCAGTTAATTGTTTTCTATGTGGCAGAGAACACTATAACATGCCCGTAGCATTGACAACTATATTGACTATTTAGGCAAGAGGACTAACTGCTGTGGCAGGGTTGGGAAGGGATTAAATATCAACTGAAACAGATGGCTCTAGCCCATTGCAACTTAGCTAAATAATATACTTCAGCAACTATTTATTAGAACAAGAAGTCTAGGGAAGCCTGTCAAAAGAACTGAAAGACGTTGTAGTTAAACCACATGTTCTCATTTCAAATTGGGCAACTTATTAGTAGTGACTTGGGTACACACACATTCAAACACACAATGCTATTCAAAACTCTCATTGCAACTGCCACTGTTAGGTAAAGGTAAAGTTACCCCTGACCATTAGGTCCAGTTGTGGCTGACTCTGGAGTTGCGGGGCTCATCTCGCTTTATTGGCCGAGGGAGCCAGAGTACAGCTTCCGGGTCATGTGGCCAGCATGACTAAGCCGCTTCTGGCGAACCAGAGCAGCGCACAGAAACGCCGTTTACCTTCTCGCTGGAGCGGTACCTATTTATTTACTTGCACTGGTGTCCTTTTGTTTGTTTTTTTTTAAATAATTTTTATTAGGTTTATAATATACAAAATTCAAATTCCAAAATACATGTTTCCATAAATCTAGTGGACTCCCCCCATCTTCCGGACACTGCATTCTCTGTAAAACCAAAACCTCAGCAATTTGTTAACTTATTTTAAACATAATAATATATCTTCCATTTTATCGTGATATCTGGTCTCTAAACATTTCAATCCAAATCCATTAATTTTTAGTTTCAACACAATAAAATTATTTCATTACACCACTTCTGTCTTGTTGTGCCTTATTTACCAATTCAAAGATTTACCAATACTGAAGCTATAATTTCCTAGAGAGAAGCATTTTTTAACATTCATACAACTTATAATGCTTTTTCAAATAGTCCTTAAATTTTTCCCAAACTTCCTCCGTTTCTTCTTCTCCCGAGTCTCGAATTCTGCCAGTCATTTCAGCCAGTTCCATATAATCCATCAGCTGCGTCTGCCATTCTTCCAGTGTGGGTAGATTTTGTGTCTTCCAGTGCTTTGCCATCAAGATCCTTGCTGCTGTAGTAGCGTACATAAAGAAAGTTCTATCTTTCTTAGCCACCCTCTGGTCTACCATGCCCAGGAGGAAGGCCTCCGGTTTCTTGGGTAAGGTGAGTCTAAGCACCTTTTTTAGTTCATTATGTATCATCTCCCAGAAGGCCTTCACCTTCGGGCAGGTCCACCAGAGGTGTAGAAATGTCCCTTCCTCCTCTTTACATTTCCAACATTTATTATCAGACAGGTGATATATCTTTGCAAGCTTGACTGGGGTCATGTACCACCGGTATGTCATTTTCATGATATTTTCCTTCAAGGCACTACATGCCGTGAATTTCATTCCGGTGTTCCATAACCTTTCCCAGTCTTCAAACATAATGTTGTGCCCCAAGTCCTGCGCCCACTTTATCATGGAGGATTTAACAATCTCATCCTGTGTATTCCATTTAAGCAGCAAGTTGTACATTCTCGAAATTAACTTAGATTTTGGCTCAAGCAACTCTGTCTCTAGTTTCGATTTTTCCTCCTGGAAACCCACTTTTTTGTCCGCTTTAAAAACTTCCTGGATTTGAGCATAATGCAACCAATCTCGCACCTTGTTTTTTAACTTTTCCATACTCTGCAACCTCCATTTATCTCCAATTTTTTCAATTATTTCCCAATATTTAGGCCAATGGGCCTCCATATTGAGTCTTTTACGTGCTTTGGCCTCCATCGGTGAGAGCCACCTCGGAGTTTTACTCTCCAATAAGTCTTTATATTTTGACCAGACCATAAAAATTGCCCTTCTGACAATATGGTTTTTGAACGATTTATGAACTTTAACCTTGTCGTACCACAAATATGCATGCCACCCAAAAGCATTATCAAATCCCTCCAGGTCGAGGACATCAGTGTTCTCCAACAAAATCCAATCCTTCAACCAGCAGAGGGCTGCAGATTCATAATATAACTTCAAGTCCGGCAGGGCAAATCCCCCTCTTTCTTTCGCATCTGTTAGTATTTTAAACTTTATTCGGGGCTTTTTGCCCTGCCAGACAAATTTAGACATATCCCTCTGCCATTTTCCAAAACATTCCACCTTATCCACGATCTGGAGGGCCTGAAACAAAAATAGCATTTTCGGCAAAACATTCATCTTTATAGCAGCTATTCTGCCCAACAAGGAAAGTTTCAGTCTTGACCATGTTTCCAAGTCTCTTTTGATCTCTGACCAACATTTCTCATAATTATCCTTAAACAAATTCAAATTTTTGGAGGTCAAGTGCACCCCTAAGTACTTTACTTTTTTAACCACATTTAGTTCTGTTTCTTTTCTGAACTCCTCTATTTCGGTAGTTGTCAAGTTTTTTGCTAAAACTTTAGTTTTTTGTTTATTCAGCTTGAATCCTGCCACCCAACCAAAGTCAGAAATTAATTCTAACGCTCTTTTAGTACTAGAGGCTGGCTCCTGTAATGTTAATACCAAGTCATCTGCAAAAGCTTTCAGTTTATATTGTTTCTCTCCGACCACAATTCCCTGTGTCAACCGGTCATTTCTAATCATGTTCAATAGCACCTCCAGGACTGAAATAAACAACAGAGGAGATAAAGGGCACCCCTGTCGTGTCCCTTTTTCAATTTTGAACTCCTCTGTCACCACGTTGTTTACTATCAATTTAGCTTTTTGTTCTGAATAGATTGCTTCTATTCCATTTTCAAACCCCCGCCCTACTCCCATCCTTTCCAAGTTTTTCTTCATAAACATCCAAGAAATGTTGTCAAAGGCTTTCTCCGCATCAATAAAGATCAACACCGCTCTTGTATTTGAGTTAGTCTGTAAAAATTCCAAAATGTCAATGATGTTTCTTGTGTTATCAAATAAATGTCTGCTAGGGAGAAAGCCTGCTTGGTCCTTATGAATCACTTCATTTAATACTTTCTTAAACCTGCTTGCCAAAATGTCTGCAAAGATTTTGTAATCCACATTTAGGAGTGAGATAGGACAGTAGTTTTTAAGTTGAGTTTTTTCAGTTTCTGATTTTGGTATCAACGTGATGAAAGCTTCTTTCCACGTTTCCGGTGCCTTCCTCCCCTCCATAATCTGGTTACAAACTTCCAACAATGGTTGTATCAATGAATCCTTCAATGCCTTATAATATTTGGAAGTAAGCCCATCAGGTCCCGGAGACTTGCCCAGTTGGAGGTTCTGAATGGCGCATTCAATTTCTTGGATTGTAATATTACAGTTCAGGGTTGCTCTCATTTCCTGGGGTATTTTTTGTTATCCATTAGTTGTGACAAATTGGTCCACCTCCGAGCCTTTTTGTGGCCTTTGTGAATAAAGTTCTTTGAAATATCTCTGGAAACACTTTCTAATTTCCTCGGGTTTCTGAACCATTCTCCCTTCAATCTCTAGATTTGTAACTGTATTAAGTTTTTGTCTCTTTTTCAACTGCCATGCCAACAACTTCCCGCACTTATTAGCAGATTCAAAGGATCTTTGTTTCATTTGTTTAATTTTCCATTCCACCTCTTGATTTATCAGTTTCGAATATTGTGCCTGGAAAAACTTCACTTCTCTCAATACTTCCTTTGATTTAGGCCTGGATCTCAGTTTTTTCTCTCCTTCTCTTATTTTCTCCAAAATCTTCTCCTTCTTTTCATTCCAGAGCCTTTTTTTAATCGTGTTCTGCTGTATTAGAAACCCTCTCATAACTGCTTTACTTGCGTCCCAGATTGTTCTTTTTTCCACGTTTGTCTTTAAGTTTATTTCAAAATAATCCTTTAAAACTTTTTGGGCCTTCTTAACAATCTCCTGATCTCTTAACAAAGCGTCATTCATTCTCCATCTGAAAGATCCGGTTGTATTTAATCTCAATTCCATTCTCAAAGCGTTGTGGTCGGAGCAGGTTTTTGGGCAGATTTCCGCTTTTCTAGTCTTAGGTGCCAGCCCTCTAGTTATCCATATTTGGTCGATTCGCGTCCATGTCATGTGGGCCTCAGAAAAGAAAGTTCCTTCTTTCCCTAGAGGGTTCTTGATCCTCCATATGTCAATCAAATCCAAATTGTCAGTCATTTCGAAAAAGGTTTTTGGTAGTCTGCCGTCTTTCGTTATATTAGCACTTTGCGACTTATCCATATTCACTGAGGCGACGCCGTTCATATCTCCCAACATGATAATGTTGTTGTAATCCAAATAGTCCAGCATAGTCTCATGCAGCTTCTTGAAAAATTCCGATTTTCCATCATTTGGGGTGTATATTCCTAGAATTAAAAACTTTTCTCCTTGTGTCTGAATTTCAATTGCCAAAATTCTACCCTGTTCATCTTTAAATACGAATTTTGGTGACAAGTTCTCCTTTGCATATATCACCACTCCTCTTTTCTTAACTTTGTCCGATGAGATAAATTCTTGGCCTAGCCTTTTGTTAATTAACACTTTTCTGTGGAGTCTTGTCACATGTGTTTCTTGCAGGCAAATAATGTCCAATTGTTCTTTTTTCAAAATATGAAATACTTTTCTCCGTTTTTCTGGAGAATTCCCGCCATTTATGTTCCAACTAAGAAGCTGTAGAGACATCCTGGTCTACTTCTTAAATATCACAGTTGGGTATCTAATTTATCCTCCGTTCCCGAAGGCTGTGGTGCCGGTCCGCCTCCAGATGGTACGGGTCTTGGTGGTGATCCCGGTGGTGGAGGCCAAGAATCTACAGCTCTCTTTTGGAGGTCCTCCTCGTTGTCGTGTAGGAACTTCTGGTGGTCCTCTGGTGTTTTAATTCTTACCTTCTTTCCTTTATAGGTGAATGATAAACCTTGAGGGAATTCCCACCTGTAAGGGATTGCGTTGTACCTTAACAATTTAGCCAAGTCTGTATATAAAGCTCTAAGGTCCAACAGATATTTAGGAATGTCTCTATAAATTTCTGCCCTTTTACCTTCAACTTCCAGAGATTTTTTAAAATGTTGGCCTAGTATCTTGTCTCTTTCCTCTCTTGTTCTCAAACAAACCAAACAGTCTCTGGACTTGTCTTTCTTAACCGATCTTCCCAATCTGAAGGCCGTCACAATTTTGAAGTCTTTATCTTCCTCAACCCCCCAAAATTTAGAAAACAACTGTGTCAAAAATTCCTCTAGGTTGCCCTGCTCCAGCTCTGGGACGGCCCTCAGCCTAAGATTACATTCCTTACTTTTCAGTTCCACCATTGACAGGTAGGCTTGCTGTTCTCCTACCTGTCTTTTCAGAGGTCTTACTTCCCCTTTGATCTCCTCCACCTTTTTGCACGCTTGCTCAGCTTTTTGATTGGCTTCCGCAGCTAATTTGTAGTTCTCCGCCGTAGCTCCTTGCAATTTCTCAATAGCCTGAGTATGCTGGGAAACATGATCTGTTAACTTACTGATAGTAGATGTAGCTCTATCAATTTTAGATGACTGATCGTCCACCTTCTTATTCAAAAGTGCCAGTTGTTCCAAAATTTGTTTCAAGACTGGATCAGTTCCTCCAGTTGCCATATCTTCTGTTGCAGGCGTTTCAACTTCTTCCTCCTGCGCCGTCAGCACAGTTGGTACCGAGGATCTGCGTTGATGAGTCAACGTTGTTTGAACAAGCTGCCCAGCTCTCTTATCTTTTTTCTTTTCTTTAGCTTCCTCAGCCAAGGCTTCCTTAGCTTTAGCTGCTCTTGTTTTCCCTGGGCCACTCATTCCCCAGCTGCCTCTGTTCAAGGTCAAATAGTCTTTCAATCCATGAGAAAGGCAAGTCCAGAATGTAAACAATTAAACCACAAAAAATCCCAATAAGGTACAGTTCCCAGACCTCTATGCCTCCGCAAATCCACTAGGGGGGGTTTTCAAAGGAAAGAAAGTTTCTTTTCCGCCATCAAAGTTCCTATTTCAACTTTTATAATCCCCAAGTTCGAAAAGGAGGCTTTCAGATATTTCTGTTTCAATATAGTGCCACAAGGTAGCAGAAAGGTTCCAATATCAGTATTAAAGCGATAGTGTATCCATCAATGCAACAATTTGTACTTAAGAAAAAGTTTCAGCAGCCTGTCAGTACTCCTTTGCAACACTGGCAGTCCGATAGCTCGGTTATCCCTTCAATTCCACGTCACTTCACAATAGGAGGAAGATTCCTTAGCGCAGTAAACCAAAAGATTTAATCCTTCAATTTTTTTGATTTCTAAAAGAACACAGTCTGTTAATGCCCCTTCATACTAATTTCAAAGTCTCTTTTGGGCGCTTCAGCCCGCATCGGGTTCTTTGCTTTGCTCTGATTAGCAGGACCGGGAGACGGACTTCCTGTTACTCGCCTCCCGTTTTCAGCCGAATTAAATAAATTTGAGTCAATCTTTAGTACCCCTTACTCACGGGTAAATTGCAGCCAATTCCGATGATTTTCAAGAAGAAAGGTCGACGCTCATCAGCAACAGCAGCGCGGCTTCACTTCCGCGAAAAGAGCGATGAACTCACAGCGCCGCTCCCCCTTTCACGTTCCGGAGCCTCTTACGAGGTCCCTTCCTCGTTTCTGGGGGGGCTTCTGGCACCCGCCGAGTCCCACGGCCGCAGGCTCGCTCTGCCTACGGTTTGTCTTAATGGGTCTCCGCTTTGCCGCAGCGGACGACCCTTTTTCGCGGAGCCCCTCTTCACACAGTAAAGAGGACCGCCATTGCCGTTTTGCGCCGCCTCCGGAAGTCCCCGCACTGGTGTCCTTTTGAACTGCTAGGTTGGCAGGAGCTGGGACCGAGCAATGGAAGCTCACCCTGTTGCGGGGATTCGAAACGCCGACCTTCTGATCAGGAAGTCCTAGACTCTGTGGTTTAACCCACAGCGCCACCCGCGTCCCTTTTAATTGCCACTGTTAGAAAGTGTAATAATAGCAAAAATATACTTCAGGTTAATTATAATAATACTATCAACTGCAGTTGCCTCTTTATCAATAAACCTCTCAAAGGCCAAACTTTTATTTGAAATATTCCAATCCATGCATTTCTCAAGGCTTACCATAGGAATTAAAATCTGGCAGTTAAAAAAAAAGCCACCTAAAATGGGATTTTATGCAATGATGCCAACACACAATGTTTTGTTGCTTTACAATACCTCAGAACTGCTAGAACAAACTAGAGAAAAATAATGAAGGTTATAAGAAAAGCAGTACTGACATCTGATGAAAAATGTATATAAGAAAGGAGAGTACCACAAGTTCAAGTGGCAAGGAATACAAATGCCTAATATGTTTTTGTTTGATAGATTTAATAAATAACAAATGGAGGTCAAAGGGTGAAAAGAACAGGGAAACTTCATTGACATATACCTAATAAACTACTAATCAACATGGAGTGACTCAGTCATTGTCTTTGGTTGGGTGCTGAGAACATGCAAATGGATTCAACTACAGGAAGATTTATGGTATAACCCCCCAGGTTCTACTTAATGCTCTGGTGCCAATGGAACTACAGCACAACAAGCAGTCACTCAATTATTTAAATGTTTGAGACTTCTGGTTTTTTTGCAGAGAGGAATGGTGGCGCCCAGCGCTTCATCCTGCTAAAGATGCCTGGTACTGAAGCCACTGCCACCATTCTAGGTGCTGGCATGCATATGCATGTCATGCGCACTGCACGCCAGCATGCAGGGGCAGGGTGGCAGAATCCTTTTAAAGCTTACATCACCTTATCCGCTGTCTTGGCTGGCACCCTCCCTCCTACTCTCCTTTTAACACAGCATCACTGTGGTGGTTGCTTTGGGGCCACAATGGGATTTTTCGCAGGTGGGGTTGTTTGTTTTTTGCCTACTGTAAACATGGAAGAAGAGACTTTAAGGTGTGGTGCCTTAATATTCAGCTCTTCTAGCTGATAAGTTGATCTGTATTTTAATTCCTTCCAGTAGCACCTTAAAGACCAACTAAGTTAGTTCTTGGTATGAGCTTTCGTGTGCATGCACACTTCTTCAGGTATCTGAAGAAGTGTGCATGCACACGAAAGCTCATACCAAGAACTAACTTAGTTGGTCTTTAAGGTGCTACTGGAAGGAATTTTTTTTTGTTTTGACTATGGCAGACCAACACGGCTACCTATCTGTAACTGTATTTTAATTGTTTGCTTGGCTAGTAGGTTAATCTGACCACCTGAGCATTCTATTTCTTAAACAGATTTATCTGGTCACTTTGGCAGGAAAGCGCTGGAAGGGCAATTTAATAGCACAGCTTGATGGCCCCTGTTAGGTTCCATTGAGGATGACTTGTGGTTTCCAAGGCCTGCAACCCAGGGCTGTAGAGCCTGGGGGTAGGATAGGGACCACCTCTTGAGGCCAACTCACCCCAGTGTTTGAAGTTGTGGGAGCCCAGAGTTATTTTATTTCAAGGATCTTAAAAGATCTTTAAAATGGTGGTGCCAAAACAACAATCCAGACACTAGGGATGCACTGCAAAGGCGGGGTGCCAAAACAATAAAGATCCTGTGTCCTGTGGTCACAATTCACTGCACCTGAGAAGGAGGGGGAAACACGTAGAACAGATAATTCAACAGTCACTCTGTGAGCACTTAGAAAAGGGTGTCATGCTTACTAAGATCTCATTTCTTTTTCCTTTTTTTGATACTGTTACAAGCTTTGTGGATCAGTGAAACACTGTGGACAAAGTGTATCTTGATTTCAGTAAGTCCCCTATGATACTGTTGTGGAGAAGCTGGTAAAATATGGGCTGGACAAGGTAACTGTTAGGTGGATTTGTAGTGGTTGACTGAATGAACCTCAAGTGATCACTAATGATTCCTCAACATCCTGGAAAAAAGTGACAAGTGGGGTGCTGCAGGGTTCTGTCCTGGTTCCATTGTTGTTTAATAAACATCATTTATAAATGATTTGGATGAAGGAATTGAGGGGGTGCTCATCAGATTTGCAGATTATACCAAAATGGAAGGGGTAGCTAATGCTGCAGTAGACAGAACTGGGATTCAAGATGACCTTAACTGATTGGAGAGCTGGGCCCAAGCTAACAAAATGATTTTCAACAGGGATAAATGTAAGGTTTTACACTTAGGCAGGAAGGACCAGCTACACACATATAAGATGGGGACCACCTGGCTTACGAATCATAGAATCATAGAGTTGGAAGAGACCACAAGGGTCATCGAGTCCAACCCCCTGCCAAGCAGGAAACACCATCAGAGCACTCCTGACATATGGTTGTCAAGCCTCTGCTTAAAGACCTCCAAAGAAGGATACTCCACCACACTCCTTGGCAGCAAATTCCACTGTCGAACAGCTCTTACTGTCAGGAAGTTCTTCCTAATGTTTAGGTGGAATCTTCTTTCTTGTAGTTTGGATCCATTGCTCCATGTCCGCTTCTCTGGAGCAGGAGAAAACAACCTTTCTCCCTCCTCTATGTGACATCCTTTTATTTGAACATGGCTATCATATCACCCCTTAACCTCCTCTTCTCCAGGCTAAACATGCCCAGCTCCCTTAGCCGTTCCTCATAAGTTTCCAGGCCTTTGACCATTTTGGTTGCCCTCCTCTGGACACGTTCCAGTTTGTCAGTGTCCTTCTTGAACTGTGGTGCCCAGAACTGGACACAGTACTCCAGGTGAGGTCTGACCAGAGCAGAATACAGTGGCACTATTACTTCCCTTGACCTAGATGCTATACTCCTATTGATGCAGCCCAGAATTGCATTGGCTTTTTTAGCTGCTGCGTCACACTGTTGGCTCATGTCAAGTTTGTGGTCAACCAAGACTCCTAGATCCTTTTCACATCTAGGAGTCTTGGTTGACCACAAACTTGACATGAGCCAACAGTGTACATGTGAAAAGGATCTAAGGGCCTTAGTAGACCATAAACAGCAGTTAAAAAAACCAAAATCCATAGCTAATGCATCAACAGAAGTATAGGGTCCAGAGCAAGGGAAATATTCTGCCTTGGTGAGACTACACCTGGAGTACTGTGTCCAATTATGGGTGCCACAATTTAAAGAGGATATTGCAAGCTAGAATGTGTGCAGAGGAGAGCCACCAAGATGATCAAGGGTCTGGAAACCAAGCCTTATGATGAATGGTTGAAAGGAAGTATGTTTAGCTTAGATAACAGGAGACCAAGAGGGGATATGATAGCTATCTTCCAATATCTCAAGGGCTGCCACATGGAAAATTGTTTTCTCCTGCTCCAGAGGGTAGAAGCTGAACCGATGGCTTCAAGATACAAGAAAGGAGATTCCGATGAAACATCAGGAAGAACTTTCTGACAGTAAGAGCTGTTAACAATGGAACAGACTCTCTTGGGAGGTTATGGACTCTCCTTCATTGGAGATTTTAAAGCAGAGGTTGGGTGGCCATCTGTGATGGATGCTCTAGCTGAGATTCCTGCATTGCAGGGGGTTGGACTAGATGACCCTCTGGGTCTCTTCCAACTCTTCAATTCTATGATTCTAAGTTACTGCTGCTTCTGAAGTGATTTGTTTTCATGCAGTTTTGATGCCCAATATTTAAACTTTTTTTCTTGTATATGACATGCAATACTATTTCACTGATGGCTCCAGTTTTAAAAATAGAACTGTACTTTAATATTCATGATGGAATATCTGTCTCTTGAACTACAAGAACAATTCTGCATTCCACGTACAGCTTGTATTCCATTACTGGCATTTGAGAAATATGCTGTAGTCTGTTTAAATCTACAATGACAGCCTGATTCCAAAAAAGCAAATTAAAACAAAACAAAACAAAACCCCAACTGGCTCAGTGTATATATCATACAATGACAAATCAGCAAAATACTGCCAGGGCAAATATGCCTTTTATTATTTGATATGATGTGACATGCCCAGTTCAGGCGGTAACACAAGAATGTTCCTCAAACCACTGCCTATATGCCCCAAATTAATCAATATGGAATGTATCAGCTCTCTTTTTGGAATACTCCGCCACATATTTGACTCAGTTTGCATTTAACGCCAAATTTATCAAAAAATAAATAAATCACACCTATCTGAATTTTGTGATGCAGTTCTCTAGTCAATGTTCACAAAAATGCATTTACTATGGGGAAGTGTGCATAAAGAAATGCCAAAATTGCTTGCAGAAATGTGTGCATTACTAAAAAATGGCATATAAAATGTGTTTATTAGGAGAAAAATCAGACTGAAATGAGGAACAATTTTCATAAGGGTTTTTTAAAAAACCCAAATTGCCACAGAAATGTAGAGAACTGAATTTAGAATTAGAAAAAGAGAACCTGAGATAACTCAAATTGACATATTATTCCATTCCTACTCAGGATATAGTAATCTTTTCAATTGCGCATACTGAATTCTTGCAGGTAGTGGTGGTTGTATGGTAAAAAAAAATTCAAAAGCCACACACTTGTAAACATTTCAGACAAAAACATCTGAATGTATAGATCTTGTTCTATCAACTGGAGCAAATATGGAACCAGGGCTGACCCAAGACGTTTTGATGCCTGAGGAGAACCACAAAATGGCACCTCTTCCCTGCTAAGGAAGAAGGGTTGAGTGAAGATCTCCATCAGGATCAAATGTTAAATGAAGATCTACATTGGGATCTGCTGTCCCTGAGGATCCTGCCACCCAGAACAGTCGCCTTACAGTCATGGGTAGGCTGGTTCAGTCTGGAACTGTTTTTGTACTAGAGTACCTGTGCCTGGGACGTGGGTGGCACTGTGGGTTAAACCACAGAGCCTAGGACTTGCTGCTCAGAAGGCTGGCGGTTCGAATCCCCATGACGGGGTGAGCTCCTGTTGCTCGGTCCCTGCTCCTGCCAACCTAGCAGTTCAAAAGCACGTCAAAGTGCAAGTAGAAAAATAGGTACCGCTCCGGCGGGAAGGTAAACGGTGTTTCCATGCACTGCTCTGGTTCGCCAGAAGCGGCTTAGTCATGCTGGCCACATGAAGCAAGATGAGTGCCGCAACCTCAGAGTCGGCCACGACTGGACCTAATGGTCAGGGGTCCCTTTACCTTTACCTACAAAAAGGAAAATGAGGACAAATAGCCACAATTCCATGGACTTCCCCAGGCCCAGTGCTATTGCACTAGCTCACTGACTGACCAGTTCCTTCTTCCTGAGGCTGGAAAGTTCATTGGGCATGTCTATCTAGGGTTTGTTTAGGAATTATATTGCTCAAGGAAATTTTCCAGTGCTTCCTCCTCAAAACTCTTCATTAACTATGAAGGGGGGTGGCAAAATATAAGTGGCATTCATCCTTTCCAGCCTATTTTTACTATCACCCATTACTAAATCAATCCTATTTATGGACTTAGGTTTTTCAGATGGACAAGAGTAGTTCAACTCAATAAAACTGTCTCATATCACAATTGCTCATATACCTGCTACCTAACTGTGAAGGTACTTGAGGACCATTGCAGGCTTACACAAATCACAATATTTGCTCACAGCAGTCCTTTGTGTTTGGTTGCTTTTCATCTGATTTGGTGACGTAAACCTTTCATGTGTGTCACAGCTGGGTTCATCCACAGGCAAAAACCTTTTGTTACGCCACGTCTTATTTGTAAACCATTTGAAAGTGAAAACATTTGGTGTATATTTTACTTCTTTAATTTGTGCATGTAAATCTAATGCCTCACTTAACAATGCCAATAGGATGATACAGTTTGCCCTTGGGGAAATTTGTTCCATAGCAACATAGCTCAGCATTCATTCAGTGAAGCTAATATATTTATGCAGGCGTCTTTTTGCTTGACAAAATATCATGGCAATTCTTAACCAGAACAAAAACTACAGAACTGACTGCCACACACAAGACAGATTTAAAGTGCTGCAAAGTATCAGTTGACAATTTGTGGATTTTGAGTTTCTGGAAGAAGAGTGAGGATATAGATACTCAGGGAAACACACACCCATAAATAAAATACATACAGACCACAGAAATGAATATGGAACCCTAACTAGAGAAGGATGAGAAAGGAGAAAAGAACCTGATGTGCTTTTAGAAAATTATTTGTAAAATATAATTTCATCCTAAGATATAATTTGTTTCAGATATCATTATCATTATATAATTTGATTCAGATAATCATTTTTCTCCACACTTGCGCAGTTATTTTTACAGGAATCATACAGTGGAATTCAGTTAGGCTGGCAGCTGGGCAGCAACTGCTACCAATTGTGCTGGGAAGCACAATATTGAATCTTGATGGAAGCACAAAAGCATCAGAAACCATGGGGCTGTATCCAACACTCCTGTTCCACTAGTGTAAGGGATGTGTGCTAGAGAATAATAATAATTATTATTATTATTATTATTATTATTATTATTATTATTATTATTATTATTTATACCCTGCCCTCTCCAGCCAAGGCCGGGCTCAGGGCGGCTTACAAGCAATAATAAAAACAAGTTGAATGATTACAACTTAAAAACAAAATTAAAATACATTAAAATAATGAAATATTAAAATATTAAAGTGTAGCCTCATCGCAGGAGAAGGAAAAGAAAAAAGAAAGAGAAGGAGGGAATCAAATTGGCTCCAAGCCAAAGGCCAGGTGGAACAACTCTGTCTTACAGGCCCTGCAGAAAGAAATCAGATCTTGCAGGGCCTTGGTCTCATGAGGCAGAGCGTTCCACCAGGCCGGAGCCAGAGTTGAAAAGGCCCTGGCTCTGGTTGAAGCTAATCTACTTCCTTAGGGCCTGGGACCACTAGGGTGTTGCTATTTATGGACTTGAGGCTCTCCGTGGGGCATACCGAGAGAGGCGGTCCCGTAGGTACGAGGGTCCTAGGCCATGAAGGGCTTTAAAGGTCAAAAGCAGCACCTTAAATCTGACCCTATACTCTACCGGGAGCCAGTGCAGCTTGAAAAGCACTGGGTGGGGGGGCCACTAGGGGGCACATTGGAAGATGGCCGACAATACCATCTCTCCGACCCACACGGGGTAATTAAGATGCTGTTATGGGAGTAGGCAGCCTCCCTTGTATCCTCAAGGAAATGGGGAACACTGCCCTTGCCTGCTGTGCCCATAAATCACGCCCTAATTCAAAAGAAGGGGGTGAGAGGCCTAGGCAGAACGCCCCTGTGTGGACCTCGGCTCTCCTGGACGCTGTCTCTGATCGCGCACTAGTTGCAGCAATTTGGAATAACTAATTACAAAAGAAGCAAATGCACATATTTCAAGTGAAGAAGGGGAGTGAAGTCTGCTAATTTAAGTGACCTCTGCGAAAGAAGATGACGGGTTGGAGAAACAGGAATATTTTACGATGAAGATACACCAAAGGCAGGGTATGTTGACAACGGGACTGAATGGGGGGATGACCTTTTTTACTTTCCTTCTATGTGATTTACAAGATCCCCTCCTCATTAGAACCGTGGGTTGAAATGACCCAAGCAGGATGATTAAGGTCTGTGTGGAGATAAACTTTAACCAAAAGTATGCTTTATGGAGATCGAGAAGCAATAAGAGCTTTTGGGAATGGCGCAGCAATTAATTCAGAGTCGCCATCTTGCCAAAGGATTTATAGCCGGGAGGAAGAACAGATTTGTTTTCAGACTGCATTCCTAGTGAATCTCCTCAGAGGTTTTGAGAAAGGAGGCAGATTGGTGAAGATTAATGACGCTAAGACTGTTTTGATGTATGGAAGTGATGTTATATGGAAAACGTCTGGATATGGCTACTGGATAAAAAAAAAAATATCCACGCAGGATTACAAACTGTTCTAACCAGCTTGCGGAGACTATCAGAGGTCACAAAGAGAAAGGAAAAATATATGAAAATAACAACAAGAGATGTGGAAAAATAATAAGAAAGGACTGGATAGTACTGTGAACATCATAAGGTTAGTTTTGTGGACATTAAAACAGCAGTAAGAAGCAAGAAGTTGATTGGATCCCCTTCAGAACTTGAAATATGGGTACCCCCAACAAAAATTTAAAATTCGGCTGTGTAATTTGGAATTTATGTAATTTGGTACCTATCAATTATTATATCATATTGAAGGGGGGGGGGGAACCAGATGCATAACATCCTTAGGCACTAGGTACACTACTGTTCATTATGGCTGAGTAGAAACAGCACAAGCTGATTTGCCTGACCCTATTGATTTTATCCTATTTATAAATAAATAATACTTAAAAGCACAATATCACACAAGTATCCACAATTAATTAAAGCTTGAATTTAATTAAGTCATTGTGCAAATGGAACAACTTCTGCAAACACAAAGGAACCTCCTTCCCACACTGCACCCATATCAGCTCTTGAGGGCTGAGGAACTTCTAGAGCAGATTTGGGCAGGTGTGCTGGGGAAGGAGCGGGAGAAGAAGTTCCATGGCACTCACAGAAGCACAAGCAATGATTTAGGTGGATAACTCTCAGACTACAAATACTTGAAGTGATGAGGAATTCAACAGCTGACAAACTATTGTTTTATCAATAGCAGGGATGGAAGAATCTGTAGCCCTCCAGATATTGTTGGACTCCAGCTTTCATCATGCCAATGACCAGGGATGATGGGAACTGGAGTCCAACAATATCTGGGAGCTGACAAAATCTCCATTTCTGATCTATAAAATAATAGTAAGTCCAGAATGAATAATTCTACATAGAAGTTTTCAAGAAATATGTTTTGATTCATGCATGCAATTGACTAAAATCTCAAACAAAACAATGCATTGCATTTGTTATGAGATTCATTCCCATCAGTCAAATGCTATTTAATATTCATTTTTACTCATTGTACATGCATGCATGCATACATACATACATGTAAAGTTTCTGACATTTATGGCAATGGAATACATCAATCCTACAGGGAAAAAATGCAGTACTGCCTTTTGGCTACTATTGTTGGGAATCTAAAATATATAATTGCAACCACATCTTAATATAAAATGTATTTTAGATCCTACTAGGAAAATCCACCCTGAAAAATAGCATCAGTGTATAAATGGCCAGGTTATTTTCATCTCTTTCTTATTTCAAGCACACTAAACGAGAATTGTTTCTTTTTTATATTTGCTTAGAAACACTAAGAAAGTTATTTGAGATTCAGCCATTCATGTCAGAGTGAAGAAACATTCCACATAATTGAGTTGCCAAATGGAAATAACTGTTAGGCAATGTTTTATTTAACAAGAGAGCTTGTGGCCTCCAAAAGTCATATGGAGGGGAAGAAATGCAAATGATCCAATAGACGGCAAGCAGAGAATTGGATTAACTTTCTTTTCTTGGGGAAATTACAACTACTCTCTCTAAGATGTCATTTGAAAGCAATAATAGGAAATTATCAAAGAGAGAATTTGTTTTTTAACCTGGCACCCTAGATGTCACATTATTCCAGTCTTTAACTCAGTGTTATGTACTTAGTCTTAGTTAAATAACAGTATGTTTCCCCTCATGAGCAGCATCAGGAAAGCACAATTTCAAGCCTTTGTATGTAAACTTTTGTTGATGTTGCTTGCTGAAATATGTCCAATATAGTTTTTCAGCTTGTGCTTCTGTTTACTTCCTAAAATAAGTACCACCTGTTTAAAAGTCATGCAAAAGTAATACCACATTTAGAAAGAAAGGCATTTACTTTCCACCCTTAGACCATGCCAATCCCTTGCACTTACAGCTCACCCCACACCTTCCCCATCCCTTACAGCTGGGATGAGGATCCCCCCAACTGAAGGGCCAGATCTTAATTTCCTCCTCTGCTGACAGGGAGGAGACAGGTAGGTGGGGCTGCCCAACTGCCAATCATGTGGTGTCTGTGACATCCGTGGATGCTTCCGATTGACATATTAAACAATTACAAAACATTATCAACAGTTTTATTTCTCATTCTCAAATTCCTAGAGTTATGTTTAAAGCACCCCCCCCCAAATAGAAACCACCTTGAACCAAGCAAAAAGAAAGAGGATGATGGTTTAGTAATCCCTAATATTGTACTGGTTTTCCCAGTAGTGGTGTATGGAAGTGAGAGCTGGACCATAAAGAAGGCTGATAGTGTGGTTGCTGACCTTGAGCCAGACATCCTGGAGAGTGAAGTCAAATGGGCCTTAGAAAGCACTGCAAATAACAAGGCCAGTGGAAGTGATGGTATTCCAGCTGAACTATTTAAAATTTTAAAAGATGATGCTGTTAAGGTGCTACACTCAATATGCCAGCAAGTTTGGAAAACTCAGCAGTGGCCAGAGGATTGGAGAAGATCAGTCTACATCCCAATCCCATAGAAGGGCAGTGCCAAAGAATGCTCCAACTACTGCACAATTGCACTCATTTCACACGCTAGCAAGGTTATGCTTAAAATTCTACAAGGAAGGCTCAAGCAGTATGTGGACCGAGAACTCCCAGAAGTGCAAGCTGGATTTAGAAGAGGCAGAGGAACCAGAGACCAAATTGCAAACATGCGCTGGATTATGGAGAAAGCTAGAGAGTTCCAGAAAGACATCTACTTCTGCTTCATTGACTATGCAAAAGCCTTTGACTGTGTCACCCACAGCAAACTATGGCAAGTTCTTAAAGAAATGGGAGTGCATCTGTCTCCTGAGAAATCTCTATGTGGGACAAGAAGCTACAGTTAGAACTGGATATGGAACAACTGATTGGTTCAAAATTGGAAAAGGAGTACGACAAGGCTGTATATTGTCTCCCTGCCTATTTAACTTATATGCAGAATTCATCATGCGAAAGGCTGGGCTGGATGAATCCCTAGCCGGAATTAAGATTGCCGGAAGAAATATCAACAACCTCGATATGCAGATGACACAACATTGATGGCAGAAAGTGAGGAGGAATTAAAGAACCTTTTAATGAGGGTGAAAGAGGAGAGTGCAAAATATGGCTTGAAGCTCAACATCAAAAAAAACGAAGATCATGGCCACTGGTCCCATCACCTCCTGGCAAATAGAAGGGGAAGAAATGGAGGCAGTGAGAGATTTTACTTTCTTGGGCTCCATGATCACTGCAGATGGTGACAGCAGCCACGAAATTAAAAGATACCTGCTTCTTGGGAGAAAAGCAATGACAAACCTAGACAGCATCTTAAAAAGCAGAGACATCACCTTGCCAACAAAGGTCCGTATAGTTAAAGCTATGGTTTTCCCAGTAGTGATGTATGGAAGTGAGAGTGGGACCATAAAGAAGGCTGATCACTGAAGAACTGATGCTTTTGAATTATGGTGCTGGAGGAGACTCTTGAGAGTCCCATGGACTGCAAGAAGATCAAACCTATCTATTCGTAAGGAAATCAGCCCTGAGTACTCACTGGAAGGACAGATCCTGAAGCTGAGGCTCCAATACTTTGGCCACCTCATGAGAAGAGAAGACTCCCTGGAAAAGACCCTGATGTTGAGAAAGATGGTGGGCACAAGGAGAAGGAGAAGGAGAAGACAGAGGACGAGATGGTTGGACAGTGTTCTCGAAGCCACCAGCATGATTTTGACTTCTACTGCGGGAGGCAGTAGAAGACAGGAGTGCCTGGCGTGCTCTGATCCTTGGGGTCACGAAGAGTTGGACATGACTAAACGACTAAACAACAACAGAGGTCCCAATAAAGAGGAGCTTCCCCCTCCCCCCAAAGCAGGCACAGAGTGACACCTCCTTTCTCCTGTGTAGTCTCAACTCCCATTTAGCACAGATTAAGGGCAGAGGCAAATAACAGAGAAAAAACTATATGCTTAATTCTTTTTTGTCTGCCTGCTGATTAAGACCGAAAAGCTGGTTTTTCCTAATCCTTTGAAAATTAGATTATATATTTCTATCAAATCTCCTGTGCCTGTCTGTGCCTCCCACCCTCATGCCTTACACCAGCCTTTGCCAACCTGGTGCCCTCCAGATGTTTTGGACTACAACTTCCAGTCTTGCCTCATGCTCACTCCTCACTTGGGCTGTGTAAACAATTTTTGGGTTTGTGTGTGTGTGTGCGCGTGCGTGCGTGCGTGCCACCTATACAGCCTCTTCCCAAGGGTGCAAGGGATCCTAGGTACACCTTTGCCAAAAGGACTCTATCCACTGATATATAGTCAGGGCTATTTTCAGCTGGAACTCACTGGAACTCAGTTCCAGCACCTCTCAGGTGGGCTCTACTGCCATTGTAAGAGAACAAGGGAGGCATTCATGGTGAGCTCTGGCACCTTTTCCACTAGAAAAATAGCACTGTGTGTAGTGATTGTGTCAAGCTTGCTACAGATACATTTACACAAGGAACATGAAAGCAGTTCATAAGGAGAATAAGGCAAGGTGTTGTTTTTACTAGCTTAAGTGGAGATTGCTCTGCTCCACCAGATTAGAATTATCCAGCTACAACAGATGATCAGAATGTAACCTTGCATTTAAAACTATGTATGACTTGTATACCCTCTGGAATGAAAAAAGATTGGACCTGGGATAGCTCAGTTGGTACAGCATGAGACTCTTAATCTCAGGGGTCATGGGTTTGAGCCTCATGTTGGGCAAATGATTCCTGCATTGCAGGGGTCTGGAATAGGTGGCCCCTTCCAACACTACAATTCTATTATTCATTCCTCTGAAGTCTCCCTCCTTGCTTATTTCATAAAACTCTAGAATGCAACGACTTTGCTCAAAGGTTTAGGAAAGTGCTCTGTTGGATCACTCTTTTGCATCCTATGACTTAAACAGGTTCATTTCTTCACTCCTACTCTCCAAACTCCTTAAATCTCTCAGTGAAATGCAAGAGACATCTTCCATTAAGGACCATAGCTTCTGCTGGATTCTAGGATACAATCTCATGCACCTCATGGACATCCCATCAGGTACCAATACACTAAACTGAAACAGTATACACACAACAAAACATTTAAGAGGCCAAATAGCTCCAAATGGCATTGTTTATATTCATGGGCTAAAAGTACATACTTTAAAAGATTATGGTATAAATACTGTATAAATGGGGGTTCTGAGCTTTTATAGGCCACCAGTTTCGTAGTATTTTGCAAACAGTACTTCTAATCAGCAAAGAAGAGCTTTATGTGACACCCTGACTTCCAACTTCACTGCAAAAAGGAGAAAGGAAAGCTAAAAGAAATAAAGTATCTCAAGAAAGAAAAATGCCACTTCCTGTCCAAAAGACATGATGCCAGTCTGAGATGTTGGGGAGGGGGACTCCCTCACATAGCAATTTCAGACGATTGACTTTTCCTTCCAATGAGGAAGAGCTATCCCAGATGTGAAGCCTGCCCTCTGGACACCTAAGAAAGAAGCAGATTTTTTTTGGTCTGTGTGTATGTGTGTGTGTGACCCCCAGGGTCACCATTAAATTTAACTAGGCAAGAAGATGAATTTTGTTTGACATAGCGGAAGCCCATCTGGAGGCTTGCAGGAGATCAAGAAAGGCCTACGGCAAGGACTTAAATTGTGTTACGACAGCTACTAAAAAAAGCTCACTGAACCCTACATAGTTTCCCCTGTGCACAACATTTATTGCATTAAAGTCCTACTAGCGATTATATTCACCTTTGCCATTCACAATTATAAATGTATTATTAATATTTAGACAGATAAATGGTTTGAATTCAAAGATCCGGGTGTACAAGCAGAAGGCATTTCTGTGTACACATGGGGAACCATCAGTGTTATTTATTCATCTACTTTAACAAATTTATAATCTGCTTTTCAAGAATACTCTTAACATAGTGTCTTACAAACACAAATAAAAATACAAATCTCACACACAACTACCTCCCATGCCACTTCTGAGTGTCCCCAAGTCCTGAGGACTGTTTCCCTCACCCCTGGAAAATCAAGAACTGCTATTGGGGAAATAAAACTGGATGAAACTTGCAGGATTCCTTCTGCTAACACAAACAAATCTTTAGAACTCTATATAATAATTAGGTATTGGGGTTATCGTCATTGAAATATGACTTTTAGAGTGCTGTATTCATTTTCAGAAGCTGATAAATATGTATAACAACTATAATAGAGTTATATATTTATAAAAATCATGAGCACTTTCTTATATAACTTCTTACAATAAGTTAGCATGATTTTGAGCTTAAAGCTGTGGAGAGGAATGAAATAAATGCTGTAAACAAAACAAACAATAACACCATCATGCCCAACGTGCAAGCCATACATTTTGAATATGAAGGCTAGTGCCAAAAATATATTGGAATCCAATCCAGCTGCTGTTTCATCACTCCAAGGATCTGCCATGCAACCTCCATTATTTTCCCTGCCCTAATGTAGTAACCAGTCATGCTGTTGTCTGCTACAGACATATGAACACAATCACTTAGCAACTACCCAGTTTATGATCCCTCCGCCAGCTCACTGAACCCTACAAAGTTTCTACAGTGGTACCTACGCTTCAGGTTATATACACCTCAGGTTACAGACTCCGATAACCCAGAAATAGTACCTCGGGTTAAGAACTTTGCTTCAGGATGAGAACAGAAATTGCATGGCGGTGGCACAGTAGCAGTGGTAGGCCCCATTAGCTAAAGTGGTATCTCAGGTTAAGAACAGTTTCAGGTTAAGAATGGACCTCTGGAAAGAATTAAGTCTGTAACCAGAGGTACCACTGTACTGCATACATCATTTATTGCATGAAAGTCTTCATAGCTATTATAGTCACTTTTGCAATTCACAATTATAGATGGATCATCGTTCCAAACATCTTTCTGAATGCAAAGTAGTGCTTTAATTTGAAGGATTTAGTTTGAAGGATTCAATATATAATTAACTGGCTGCCACACTTCCCTCATTGGACAGGGTGACACTCCAGCACACAATGTGAAATATTAAGATTGAGCTTTTACAGGCAATGTATCTTTGTGCTACTGGGCCTTCAGTGAATAGCATCTCCTCATTCCTAATAGCTCCATACCTGCCTCAATTCTAATCTACTAAGAGCGGACCAAGAGGAATAATCTTTCCATCTTTTCCCTCCTCTGTGTGCTCTCAACAAGTATTATAACGATAAGGAAGCTTCTAAATTTCTCCTTTTATCAAATGTACCTTTGGGTTCCCTGTACAGTTCCCCAGGAGGGGCCTGCACATTATGGTGTACATTCACTACCTGGAAACATTTAAAAGGGATTTTACTGCACAACCAGCAACAGCACTGCTCTAAGGAGCTTAAAATGTTTAAAATGTGTTTAAGAGGCTGTCTGAGTCTTGTATGAGGCTTGATGCAGCTGAACCTTGTCTCCATGGAGCCTCACAGTTGTGTGGGAGGCACTTTCTCGCCTCGGCAGACTATAAAGAGGGAGTTGAAAAGGAGAGGGGAACTGCAGGAGCAGCATAGATTTGGAAGGAAGAGATGCTTAAGCTATGTCCTCACTAGGACACCGAAGTGTACATGACTCACTGTTTCTATGTGCATATTTGTACATCTGTTTTATGCCACAGAAATATTTCTCAACATCTCCTGTCCACACTAGTGGGTGGTGCTGGGTGAGATGTATTTGTGCTGTGTGTTTCTGTCCCCCTCCCTTGTTTAGTACTTCCCCACCCACCACAGGTTCCGGAAACCTGAGGTCTGCTATGGGTATGTACACCTGTGTGCACACACCTTGCAACATCAAACAAACAAACAAGCAAACAAACAATCAAACAATCAAATACAGTAATCAGATATGCACAGAAGAGCATTTAAATATGAAAAAAAAATGTGTCACGTGAAGTCAGGCAAGAATTTAGGGAGTCATTTACACGAAAGATTTCCACTTCCTTTCCTCCCCATTTCATTTCTCACCTCCTCTAGCTGCTGCAAGGGCAATTGTTATTTTTATTTGTAATACAGCTGCTTTTATGTACAGCTGTTTAAAAAAATATATACCATGAATGTGCCACCTGCAACAACTGATGCATCCCTTCCTTTGCAATACTAGAAACAAAAGTTGAGGGTGGTGGTGATAGATGCCACCTAGCGAAATCTCCCCATGTGTGTAAAAAAAAAAAGCCTACCTGCCCAATATGCTTTAGGGCATCCACATCTGGGTAACATGCAATTTCATATAGTATTTTCTTCCCTTATTGGATTATTTGTAGATCAGGAAAATCCGAAGTTAGCATGGGGAAACTGCAGGCTGCCACTAGGATGAGGAGGATGCTGTGTAGGAGCCACCCAAAATAAAATAAAAATAGACCCACGAACAGCTTCAAGTCCACATAAAACTCTAGTGTGGATGAGTCCTTAGAAAGCCAAGAATTACCACAACACAGGAGATGCAGCAGGGACCAACAGGGACTTATTTCTGGATTAAAGAGCAGGGAAAGAGAACTTTTCAGAGAAGCCAGATACTGAGTGAGCAGGAAGGCAAAATGGAAATTGACCCAGTAGCTCCAGGGAGAGCTTAATACTGAGAAGAGTCTCAACCCTCCTATACTAGGAGCCAGGGACTCATCAAGACCTCTCTAAAGCAAAGACAGTATTGTGGGGCTCAAATTGCCCTTCCATGTTGACTGCTCTCATCTGGTGGAGATTTCATAACAAGGAGGGGAGAAGGCAGCCATTGCACCACCTCCTAAGTGCATCCCACCAATTATGTGGACTAATATGCTGATCAATATTCCAATCCATTCATGGGACTGTGGTGGAGATAAAGCAGGGTTTGCTCCAAAACTCAGTGTGAACTGGAATTCTTCCCAGCCCTCAGTATTCTCTATCTCTTCCCCTCCCTCCCTCCCTCTCTCACACAAACTTCTCAAACAGCAGGCCCCAGAGATGTGTGTTTGCATTTCCTACTCATCTATTATGCTTGTGCCTCAATCACATAATATCCTTTCGCATTAATTTCAGTACAATCCTTACTCAGAATTAATTCCCTCTGAGCTCAACAGAGCTTACTTCTTGAGTCAGTGTAGTTAAGATTGAAGTTTTCATCTTGTTTCTGAACTAATGCAATCATAAATATTTGGGGTTGACAAGCTAAATGCACTTAAGAAAAAAAAATTCAAATGTTGTCTGTGAGTCCCAATAAAAAGGCAATAATTTTACAGTATTTCACACACTAACATGTTTGTTTTGTAAAAATAACAGAAAAGGAGACAAATGTAAGTACCAAATATCATTAGTATAATAATATCTTTGGGAGAAGAAAAGGCTAAGGAGTAAACTCTATACAAATCTGGAGTGGAGTCCCTAAGATGGTTGGATGGTGCCTTGTACACCTCCTTCCAGCAATTTCAGCAGCCAAGATGATACCTAATGTATTGTTCTGATTTCCTTTGAACCACATAAGTGAAGCTGGGGGGGGGGGTTGTCATCTAGGCAGTCTAGGACCTCCACACGCACTGCCCAGGTTTGAGCCCTGGGGAGGTTACTTAAGTGCTGGCCACTGGGCCCATCAGCTCCTGGCAAATAGAAGGGGAAGAAATGGAGGCAGTGAGAGATTTTAATTTCTTGGGCTCCATGATCACTGCAGATGGTGACAGCAGCCATGAAATTAAAAGACGCCTGCTTTTTGGGAGAAAAGCAATGACAAACCTAGACAGCATCTTAAAAAGCAGAGACATCACCTTGCCAACAAAGGTCCTTATAGTTAAACCTATGGTTTTCCCATTAGTGATGTATGGAAGTGAGAGCTGGACCATAAAAAAGGCTGATCGTCGAAAATTGATGCTTTTGAATTATGGTGCTGGAGAAGACTCTAGAGAGTCCCATGGACTGCAAGAAGATCAAACCTATCCATTCTTAAGGAAATCAGCCCTGAGTGCTCACTGGAAGGACAGATCCTGAAGCTGAGACTCCAATACTTTGGCCACCTCAAGGAGAAGAGAAGACTCCCTGGAAAAGACCCTGATGTTGGGAAAGATGGAGGGCACAAGGAGAAGGGGATGACAGAGGATGAGATGGTTGGACAGTGTTCTCGAAGCTACAAACATGAGTTTGACCAAACTGCGGGAGGCAGTGGAAGACAGGAGTGCCTGGCGTGCTCTGGTCCATGGGGTCACAAAGAGTCGGACATGACTAAACGACTAAACAATAACAAATGCAGAAGTTTGATTTCACCCCCAAAGGCACACTCCATTGTCTCTGTTTAGGGAAGCTTTTAATGTTTAATAGACTACTGTATTTTAATATTCTGTTGGAAGCCACCCAGAGTGGCTGGGGAAACCCAGCCAGATGGGAGGGGTATAAATAATAAATTATTATTATAATATTATTATTATATCTCTAGACAGACTGATGCCAACAACTATCAAAAACAAAACAAAAGGGGACAACCTCTCTGAGACACATGAAGATTACAGCTTTTATTCTGGCATATCATGCTGCTAAGATAACTGTACCTAAGTCCATGATTAGATGCATATTTTGAGAGGATTTTTTTTTTCTAAAGAAGAAAATTGTGAGCTGATGACAGAAGACAGCAGAGTTGAATTCTGGGAGCACAACTGCAAGGCAGAAAGTGGAGCAAGAAAGATAGCAAGAGAGATTTGCTCATCACTAAACCCTGGGCCTTGACACTGCAGCTCACCTACCCAGCAGACCGGATAAGACCATGGCACTTTCTCCATTGTAGTCAGTCTATTTATGCTATACAGTTTGGGTTTCTGGTGCCATACAGTTACATTTTCATGCTGCTGGATGTTCCTGGGCAATAATTAGCTTGAAGTAACATATGAACCCTTCAACACACACAAAAACAGGCCAACACACACAAAAAGATAGCTTCACTGTGGTCCAGATATTACAATAATATGTTTCACTTCTGATCATGATTTGAAGTGTGCATCTGTGAAAATACCCTGCAAAGATTTTCCCCCAGAACAACAAAACTCATACATTTCAAAATAAAACAATATTAAACATTACATAGGATTGTATCAAATGGCCCCCTCTGACAACATAAGGCTCTTTGATCCAACAGAGGCTTATGTCAGCAGAACAGGGGAATGCAGCTACTTTTGCATACAGTGGTACCTCGGGTTACAGATGCTTCAGGTTACAGACTCTGCTAACACAGAAATAGTACCTCGGGTTAAGAACTATGCTTCAGAATGAGAACAGAAATCGCATGGCGGCGGCACGGCGGCAGCGGGAGGCCCCATTCGCTAAAGTGGTACCTCAGGTTAAGAACGGACCTCCAGAAGGAATTAAGTTCTTAACCCGAGGTACTACTGTACTCTTCTCCCTGCAGTTGCAATCACCCGTTCCCCAATTGGCTCCAGTGGGTTGGGGAAATCATTGTGACGGTGAGGCAGATGGGGGTCTGAAAGAGTAAGGGCAAATTGGTGAAAATGGCTCCCTCCCTGTTCTGTTGATGGGAGCTTCCACCACATTCTGTCAGCAAAGGAACACCTCTGGATACAACCCATAAAAATTAAAAGATAATGTCAATTAGAATGTCAGGGATTTCATCAATTATTCAAGTTCCAAATAAATACAGGAGCCAAACATCTTGTGAGAAAAAACCGAAATCAATATTTACTCACCACAGATGGCTACAACTATCTTCATTAATCACACTTCAATATTCAGAATGATTTTACAGTAATTCTTTCCTGTATAATTTCCTCTCTGGTTCTGGCTGTTTTTCAGTCTCTCTCCCATTGCCCTGAAATGAGCATTTATTACAGGGCAAGGAGCTACAAGCATGCAAATGAAGAATATTTCAAGAGCAATACAACAACCTGAATCCAAAATCGGGAAATGAACTTTTGAAAGCTAGTATGAATGGAGACATGGGACGCAGGTGGCGCTGTGGGTTAAAGCCTCAGCGCCTAGGACTTGCCGATCGAAAGGTTGGCGGTTCGAATCCCTGCGGCGGGGTGCGCTCCCGCTGCTCGGTCCCAGCGCCTGCCAACCTAGCAGTTCGAAAGCACCTCCAGGTGCAAGTAGATAAATAGGGACCGCTTACCAGCGGGAAGGTAAACGGCGTTTCCGTGTGCGGCTCTGGCTCGCCAGAGCAGCGATGTCACGCTGGCCACGTGACCCGGAAGTGTCTCCGGACAGCGCTGGCCCCTGGCCTCTTAAGTGAGATGGGCGCACAACCCCAGAGTCTGGCAAGACTGGCCCGTACGGGCAGGGGTACCTTTACCTTTACCTTTATGAATGGAGACAGGTATGCACTTATAAGCTATCCTCATAGATTACTTTAGTCCTACAGCATTCCTTTTCTTATGGCTCCATTCTTATTCTTATAACTTAAGAGTGTCCACTGGTGCTCAAACTAAACCTTTCCTATACCAATTTATGGTATTTGGCAGGATTTGGGGGTTCTCAAGTGCTGGCATCTTTTTTCTCCAAATGTTAAAAATGTGGCACTTACTGTAACAACTTCATGGTGAGTACTGGCCCCTTCCCCCTCTTTAAAGCACTAGTATTTGGCCTTTTGTTTTAGCAACCTCTTCTATTTTGGGGTCCCTTCCAACACTACAATTCTCTGATTCTATTACTTTTCCAAAGGAATCATGGGAACTGCAGTTCGTTTTTATTATGTTTTTAGATATGCTGTAAACTGCCCAGAGTCGCTGATGGGCGGGGTATAAATAATAAAAGTATTATTATTAAGAGTTTTGTGAATTGTAGCTCTGCGAGGGGTAAATAACATTCTTCAGCATTCGCTGAAGGCAGTCATGTGCTTTCAATGCATGGTGTGTGTGCAGCCTACATTTCCGCCTACATTTCCTTAACTTTATGGAAGTCGCACTTTCCCTCATATTATTGCTATCCTCCTTTGAACTTGTCTACAGTATGTGACCACATACTATAAGAACACAGGATCAGACTTGCTGCATCAGGTCAATGACCCATCTAGTCCAGCTTCCTGTTCTCAGTGGCCAACCAGAGGCCTATGGGAAGCTTATAAGCAAGACCTCAGTGCTCGAGCACTCTTCACTCCTGTGGTTTCCAGCAGCTGGTATTTAGAGGCATAGTGCCTCAGACAGTGGAGGCAGAGCATGGTGGCTAGTAGCTAATGATACCTTTATCCTCCATCAATTTGTCTCATCTTCTTTAAAAGCCATTCATGCATGTCAATACAAATGTTGAATGCCTATTACTCTGTGATTTCATTAGATTCCTCCTCCTCCTCTCACATTTGGTCTGGTTATATTGCTCACCAGCAAACCTCAAATTTCAGAGTGATAGGGCAAACTGTATTGATTTTATGACAAACTGAATATTCAAGCATTATAGCGGATGGTAGCATGCTGGAAAATGCATTGGCTTTGACTATAAAGCCACTCTCAAGAACCTACTGTAAGCCTGAAATCTTGTTGAATTTTCACTCTGACATTTTGAAAAGTAATTCTTTAGGTCCAGCATTGCCTTCGACTCAGGAGGGAAAGCCTCATTTCTTGGGAATTTAAACCAAATAGGTGCCATATGGAGACTTCCAACTGATCTTTGGCAATCTGACAAGGTACAGGATGAGAGACAGACTCTGAAACAGATGGGTGATAGTTCATGCAGATCGCTTAAAAAACCATGTGCACATTAAATACCACTTGGAGTTATGGGAAAGCTAACCAGAGCAATGCAAGTATCCTGTTAATAGTGACCGGATTTGTTGGATAATTGGTTTATAACAAATTCCCAAAAGTGGTGCCAATTTACATTCACAGTATTTGAGTTGAAAAGGCATTCAGGGTACAGAGTCTTATTCACTTGAAAAAATGAGAAACTACACTGTCCTATCAACTACTGAAATATAAGAAAGTAAGGGCAATATAAGTGCATCAGATTGACAGACAATTCCTGAAATGATACAAGATCTTGATTACAGTGGTGCCTCTGGATGCAAACGGGATCCGTTCCGGAGCCCCGTTCGCATCCAGAAGCAAACGCAATCTGCATCCGCGCGTGCACAGGTCGTGATTCGCCGCTTCCGCGCATGCGCGTGACGTAATTTTGACAATCTGCGCATGCGTGAGCGGCGAAACCCGGAAGTAATGCTCTCCGTTACTTCCGGGTCGCCGCAGGGCGAACAACCCGAAAATACTTATCCCGAAGCTACTTCAACCTGAGGTATGACTGTACATTGGTGTAGCCTTACTGCTGAAACATAACATCTTTGAATTAGTAGACTTCTCTTTGAGTTCTTCTTTCCTTGTCAAAAGTCTGGATCCTCTGTTGAATGTCTTGGGACCGAAGCATGTATTTCTGCACCCCCATGCCCTTTTCTGTTTATGCTTTTGCAGTACCATGTTGAACTGCAAGGTCAACATGAACACGGCAGGAAATAGCTGCACTTTGGATTTTCTGGAAGAATACTACATTTTTATATATGAGGCTGGGTGGGGGTGGGGAGCAATTGTCCCATGTAGGAAGCTCCAAAGAAGCTCCAAGCTATAGATTAAGTAGCAAAGGCAATAGTGAATGGAACAGGCAGATTTATCCCACCATGCATTGCTTAAATAAGGGGATGCACACATAAAAAGGAACAATGAAATAAAGCTTTATAGTCTTTATGCTTCTGGAGGCAAAGAGAATTTTAAAGTACTTTTAAAGGACATATATTTAGTTTTGGCTACTACATCACATAAATAGATTTGGGAAAAGGAATGCAGGATTTTCAGCATACAAATGGCAATGTGGTAGAGAACATGTGTGGGAGAAGCTGCTACGGTCTGTTTGTTTGGGATCAACTGGGTGCCTGTAGCACTACAATATATGAAAACCCAGCACTGCAGAAATTAGACACTGTGCCTTACTCATAACCCCAAATACAATGTATTTATTTATACTAAAAAAAATTGAATGAAATAAAAGAGAGAAAATTATTTTTATTACAAACAAGGCCATTCTCGAGAGCAGGGAAGCAAGAAAAGGAAAGCAAAAAATTGTGAGAATTTTATGGAATCTATTAAAGTATAAATTGTATACAATGTGTTAAGATATAGAACATTTCTCCAAAGGTACTGCCACCCTCTGAAGCAAAACAATGGCCACATCTGAAGGCAGACCTGTTTGGATAAAACAAAAAAAATTCCTTCCAGTAGCACCTTAAAGACCAACTAAGTTAGTTCTTGGTATGAGCTTTCGTGTGCATGCACACTTCTTCAGATACCGTGTGCATGCACACTTCTTCAGATATACTTCTTCAGGTATCTGAAGAAGTGTGCATGCACACGAAAGCTCATACCAAGAACTAACTTAGTTGGTCTTTAAGGTGCTACTGGAAGGATTTTTTTTTTGTTTTGACTATGGCAGACCAACACGGCTACCTATCTGTAACTGTTTGGATAAGTTTTTAATGTTTGATGTTTTATCTGGACATTAGTACTGAATTCAAATAGAGGGGTGTTTCAAGAAAAATGATGCCTCCTGTAAAATACATCCCTCATTTGGGATTATAGCCAAATTTATATAGACTCAGTCCAGTAGAGCAGGCCACTGTTCTGGCTAGCTCAATATTCCCTTCTAAACAAATAGTGGCTGAGGTAGGTGATTCCCTTGCATCAAAGATGCTCTTTTGGCATTCCAAAAGGGGGAAATTATTAGAAAATTGTGCAAAAAAAAAAAGAGCTGTAGAAATTAGTATATGGAATATACATGGCATACACCAAATAAATAAGAGTTATAAAGACTTGCATGTATGACAAGAATAGCTTTGAGACATCCGTGGCGGTAAGGCTAGTTTAACTCTGAAGCCCAAACTAGACGATATGTTAAAGCATTTAATCTGCTTACTTTCTACCTTAAAAATAACACAGGGAAAGCTTTAGTTGGTGTTTAAATTATTTATCTCTGCACTATGGCCTGGCGAAAACAGCCTCTCTTGGAATGGAAGCTGTCATTGGCACCAATGGCAGCTTCCCTGCCAGTGAGTACAAGGATGTTTTCATTTAAGGGGGGAATATTTTCACTGCAAAAACTGTTTAAAATGCTTTTAAGCTCTCTGCCTTCTGTGTGTTTTATTTTTGTGATTTCAATTGGAGAGGCCCTTAGACAGTTTTCAGGGGAATGACCAGGGTTTATTTATAGCTGGAACTTGCCAGTACTCAGTTCCGGCACTCTCAGGTGGGTGCCCTTGCCATGATAAGAGAACAAGGGAAGCATTCATGGTAAATTCCGGCCAGGGGCGCCGACTTATAAAAAATATTGGGGGGGCGGGGGCCCATACCGACTTATAAAAAATATTTGGGGGGCCCAAGACCTCCAAACCACTGCTGCTGGGGGAACGAAAGGGGCGAGCCCCGGGCTGCCCCGACCTTAAGTGAACCTGTGAGGGCCCGCCCTTTGCGGCAGCCGATTGGCTGCCGCCGTGGGCGGTGAATATTAATGAGCTAGGGGGAATCCCTGCTTCTCGCGGGGCTGACGCCAGCCCCGCGAGATTGTTGATGGGTCGAGAGCCCGCAACCCCACCCCCTCTCTAGATCGGGAGTGGCTTTGTTTTAACTCATTACTGAATGTATTTTAAAAGGTAACTATCGTCAAACAAGGAAAATAAAAAATACCAACATAATTTTGTGATTTTACAAAGCATAATATAACTAATAATTTTCTTAAATTATTGGGGGGCGGAGCCCCCCCAAACGAATTTTTGAGGGGGCTCGGGCCCCCTCAGGCCCCATGGAGTCGGCGCCTATGGTTCCGGCACCTCTTTTTCAAGAAAAATAACACTGACCCTCAGGTAATTGCCACTGCCAAGCCACTCTACCTTGCAATCCTAGCAATTTTACTCCACCAGGCTGCTAGAGGAGTGATGACAAGCCCCCAACCCCAGAAGGAAGTACAGTAGTACCTCTAGGTCCGTTTTTAACCTGAAACTGTTCTTAACTAGAGGCGTGCTTTTGCTAATGGGACCTCTTGTTGCCGCTGTGCCCCCGGCACATGATTTCTGTTCTTATCCTGGGGCAAAGTTCTCAACTCGAGGTAACTCCTCCAGGTTAGTGGAGTTTGCAACCTCAAGCGTTTGTAACATGAGGCGTTTGTAACTCGAGGTACCACTGTACAATTACATTACCTTATATATGGATTAGGGGACACAGGTGGCGCTGTGGGTTAAAGCCTCAGCGCCTAGGACTTGCCGATCGAAAGGTCGGCAGTTCGAATCCCTGCGGCGGGGTGCGCTCCCGCTGCTCGGTCCCAGCGCCTGCCAACCTAGCAGTTCGAAAGCACCTCCGGGTGCAAGTAGATAAATAGGGACCGCTTACCAGCGGGAAGGTAAACGGCGTTTCCGTGTGCGGCTCTGGCTCGCCAGAGCAGCGATGTCACGCTGGCCACGGAAGTGTCTCCGGACAGCGCTGGCCCCTGGCCTCTTAAGTGAGATGGGCGCACAACCCCAGAGTCTGTCAAGACTGGCCCGTACGGGCAGGGGTACCTTTACCTTTACCTTTACCTTTATATATGGATTGGTTTAGATGTTTTACTTTAGAATACCAATAAAGATTTCAGATTTATATTCCTTGGGTTTTCATTAAACACATCACAAAACAAACAAAAACTCAAGGTGACTGTCTGCTTTTATCAGTTTCTTCTGCATCATCCCGAATGAAAGTAAGCACAGTAAGAAAGATATATGCCTTTTAAAAGATGCATATTGCAAAGCAGTCTGTAGGAAATTTTTAGATTTATATCCCACAAAGTTATATGCTTCTGTGACACTGAAATATGTTATGGGTTTAGAACAGCAACTTCAGGCAAGACCTTTCCGTCTGGACTCTCAGTTTTGCTTACCTTCTATGGATAAGCAGGAAAAAAAAATCTGTTGACCTTCTGTACAGTCAGCAGCACTATTTGTTGTTTTAGCAGATGTTTAAAATAGGGTGTAAGTATATTTTATGTGACTGTTCAAGGTCAACAATTTCAGATAGAAGAAAGTATCTTAAAATGTGCATTTTGTTAATGCAGAATAGCTGAATAGCTCATCTTATCTATAGCTCATATCCAGCACAAACTCTTTGTCCTTATCTTCAGTGCCCTCCATGACCTTGCCCCTTCCTTTATCTTTATCTTTTTATATCCCAATGCATCTCTGCCCATAACCTTCACTTCCCCAGCTCCACTGCCTTGGACTCTGTTAACTTCTGCAGCTAAGCTTCAGCTCTGTGGCTATTTCTGGGGACGGGAGTGTTTTCTCTGAGGTAACCCCCTCAAGAATGTGGCATGGTGGTGATAGTAACTCCTTAGCAAGGTATGTTTGTAATCATAGGAAAACGTAAAGATCTGTACTTCTCCAGGTGAGAGATGGAAAAGGGAGTGAGAAACAAACTGCACACTATGTTAAACATGTAGTTTGTTAGCATCTCTTAAAAAACAAAATCTGTAAATAACACCTTGCCAGATGCTGGATTAGGATTATTGCATGTGCAAAATGAGGGCATTTAACCTTATCTTCCTCTCCCCAAAGATGCTATTTGGTATGGAAACTTCCTTCCCCAAAGATGCTATTTGGTATGGAAAGAAAGTTGACATTGCCATGTACCATATTACCCAGCCCAAATAAATGATTTGAATTTATAATATGTTGAGTTTACAGTGGTACCTTGGTTTATGAACTTAAACTGTTCCGGAAGTCCGTTCTTAAACCAAAGTGTTCTTAAAAACCAGGGCATGCTTTCCCATAGCAGCGACTCAATTTACAAATGGAACACACTCAACAGGAAGCGAAACACGTTCTTATTCCAAGGGAAAGTTCACAAACCAAAACACCTACGCCTGGGTTTGCTAGTTGTTCATAAACTAAGCTGTTCTTCAACCAAGGTACCACTGTATTTTCCTCTATCAACTGTTTTTCTTTTGTTTATAGCAGTTTTTGGAGGCAATGAAATAATACAAACTACAGTGGGGAATGCATTTTGAGTACAACAAAACCATGTCTGTTTGCCCAGTGCAGAGATAACAGTGCCTGGTCTCCAAGCATTGGCTAGAGATCACATCCATATAATTTTGTGCTTGCCCCACCAACATTTTCCCTGCTAATTATAATTTGTGTTACATGTGAACGTATCATAATGCTAAGTATAGGCAGCTCAAAACAGAATGTGCAAACCTGATTAAACTAGTTACAAATGCTGGCTCATAGCTAACCATGATTACCATTACCTTATCCAAAAAAGGAAGGAAATGAGTGCAAGACAAGGGAGGAAGGAGAGCAGGCATGTGCAAACACTGGGAGTGCCTTCATCCTTTTAAACATGACTATGAGACTAGACAATATTACATGTCAAGGTGGACACGTCAAAGTGTATTACTAAAACTGAAAGTTGGAAAATAATCACGGATACTTTACGTAGATGATGGAGAAGCATTCTCTACACATGTGCAAGCCATTGTAACTCACAGTAGGGAAAAGTGAAATGCACTCTGAAAATCATTTTTCCAAAGCACATGCTTCTCTAGCATCAAAGGACAGCTTCTCTTAATAAAATATCTCTCAACACTTCATTTTTTAATTTTTGTAATCATCTTTTTTGTAATCATTCTGCCATATACCTAGATTTTTACTATGTAACTTTGCTTTTGAAATACACTTGGGCGTTACAAAATCTCTGGTTTATGAAATATTTCTAGACCATTGTGTTAACTCTTAAGCTGGGAAGGCAAGGATGAGACACAAAAAAGAAAACAATGTTCATTCTGTAACAGAGCAGAAATTGTCACGTACAGTACTTTACTGACTGGCTGAATATTATTCAGGTCTTCTTTGTGATCTAGAGCGTACATGTTCTGTGAATATGTAATATTGTCTGCCCTCCCCCACAACAAAATGAAATCTGGCTCCTTTTTGGAATAAGAAGCATCTGTGTTTTATAGGCTTCCAGCCAAAGGCATCATCTGGCCTTAAGAGAGAAAACTCTGGTTCACATAGTAACTTCCACCTCCTGAGAAGTATTAAAGTATTATTGTCAGCACCTAAGTAGTCTTGATAAAGATGCCAAAACCCTTGTTTTGATTTTGAAGGAAGAACTAAAAGAACAGATGTAAGCTGCAGAAGGCCAAGGTGATGACTTTCAACCATATATATATATGGATTATATGAACAAACTGGCTGTGAGAAATTGGGGGCACCAAAAAATGCAGCACAAACTCCATCCAGTCCTATCCCAAAGTGGCTTCTTCAAATTCCCCAGTCACACTATTTATTTTCCACACTGTTTTATAACATTTAACATTGACAGGAGTAAAACCTTTAAAAGTGAACAGTGAAAAGTGGAAGTGAACAGTGTGAGAGATTTGCAGTAAAACCTAACAATGCTAATTAGAATGTGAAGGGGTTAAGGACCAGAGAGTTTTAAATTGCTAGAAAAGGCTCAGTGATGTCACATCCCCTCTTCTTCCTTTTTCCTGAAACGAAGCAAGGCTTGTTTCCTATTTGCTCTCTCTTCCTCTCTCTCTCTCTCTCTCTCTCTCTCTCCACACTGCACACAACAGAGGCAGAGATGCCTCAATTTAGCTCCCACCATCAGACATTCAACTGAATTTCAACCAGGTTTTTACTTGCATTCCTTTATTGCTGTTGCATGGAGCAATATGCATGACTGTGACCTCGGATTAAGTAAGCAGGAAAGCCTTTTTAAACTGACTCCAGAGTGTGGTCTGATGCATTGCATGAGGGTAGAAGTGGGGGGCAGCAGCCACAAGCAGCTGGAACAGAATAATAACCTACTCCTATGCCTCATTAATCTGCCTAACGGTGGGATTTAAACTCTGCTACTGGGATTCTTTATGTGCTGTGGTTTTTAAAAACAGGCTGTTTTTCCTTTGTTTGCTAATGCACACACGTGGGTCTGTAGAGGATTAAAAATATATTTAATATATCCTCTTACCAATGCCCATCAAACAGGCCTATTTTAGTTTAAAGACTTCTACAAAAATCTAAAACCGCTCACTGGATCAGAATTGTAGCATACGTTGACTAGGACTGCACATAACTGGATTATTATATATTAGATCCTATATTTAATTGAGCAGATGAATGTCCTAGCAGATTCTACCCACCCACTGTCACATTTTGAAAATTCTATCTATAGATCCTCTGTACAAAGGCCTTAAATCAATAATTTACAGCATTTTGGTCCACTCTTCAGCCAAATCAATAATTGTCCTGAAGTCTCACTGGGAACATAACTTAGGAGAAGCAATAAATGACACTCTTCAGGAAAATATCTGAGATAATGTCAATTTTTGTTCATAATTTCTGGAATCCATGAAAATGAATTACAAATGCATCTAATTAAGCAGACAAATGCTGTAAACTGCTGGAGAAAATGTGACCATGACTCCCTCTTGCTTATCTAGTGGCCCTGCCCAAGGATCCAACCATTCTGTAGAAAAGTGTTAAATGAATCTGAACTAATTACTAACCAAACTTTTGTCCTAGAACCAAATATACCTCTCTTGACTAAATACAACTTTGATATGTAAGATCTCATCCAAAAGAGACCTCATCACGAACTTCATGGCAGCGGCAAGATTACCATAAATAAATTTCACTGAACTTCAGGGGTTTGGAAGAGGGGTTGTACTGGATATGTTATGCCATCTTGATTCAAAACTCAATAAAGTATCATTTAAGCAAAAACAAGAAAAAACCTCCATCCACAAACAAATAAATATTAGAGTCCAAATGTCCTCCTAGTTTTTTGTTGTCTATACTGATTGGTAGGAGCTCTCCGGAATTCCAGAAAGGGGTCTTGCCCTTCAGCCCTATCTAGAGATGCCAACAATTGAATGTGTCACCTTTTGAATGCAAAGAAAGTGCTCCGCCACTGAGCTGTGGTCTAGTCAGTTCTCTGGCTTCTCCCCTCTCCTGACTCCGCAAGGTCTCTTACAGCACACAGTCTTCCCTGTCTTTAAATCCTATGTCAGCTTTTACATTTCAGTTAACTTGGCATTTCACTTGTCTCACTGCAGTTGCACTTTCAAAATTCTGTTGTCAACAACTCTCTAACAACTATCAATGATATCACAGCTTAAGCAATACTAGGGGATTTCACCAACAGTTCAATCAAGAAATTCAAATTGTGCTGCATACATACATCATCTTATTTGTATGCCACCCCTCCATAGCCAAAACCATGCTCTAGGCAGCTTACAATGCAAAAAAGCATAACTGCAAACATAACAAAAGTAGTCAAAAATAATATATGGATAACCAAAATGAACAATTTCCACATAAATCATAACAAGAACCGAAACAAAGGTATAAAAAAATTAACATCAATAACAGCAGAAAAGACTCGCAATAACTACTTCCCTAAAAAAAAAATACCCCAGCCCAAGAGTCTGTTTTGCAGCTGGAGTCAGTCAGCCTCCCACCTGCCCAAGCAAGATGGAAATGGGTCTGCAAGGTGGAGAGCAAGTATTCCGGGACTCTCAGCCAATATGATCTCCTGGAGCTGGCACATCTAAGTGCCCTATCTATAAAAATGTTTTGAGGTTAAATCTAGTGGTAAAAACGAGTAGAGCTGTGCACAGAGCCTAGTAGTGGAGCCATTCGTGGAGGCTTGGGGGGGGGGAACCTTCTTAGGAAGCATGAAAGGGCTTGCCTTAGAATTAATGGTATGGCCAAGATGATGGTCAGAGACAACCTGGGGCAGGAAGGGAGAGTTCTATCCTACGGGACAGCTCCACAATATACTCTACAAATTAGGAGACACCCATTTGATTGCACTCAACACCTTTAAAATATAGATGTTAAGAATATGGCTTTCCAACACATCAAACAGATACTGCTATGCTTCTCATCCTTCTGTATAAAGAGAAATCAAATGAATGTTGCAAAATGGAAAGAAAGCACCTACTTATGACGACAACAGTCATGGGTGATACCCAAACTCAAGCCATTAGTAAATATTTCATAGGCCCTCTTATTCATCCAATTTGTCTCTGGGTTTCTAAGTTTCATTAGAAGCCAAAAAGTAAAAATAAACAGCTGCTATTTAAAGATGCTGCTACAGATATCAGATCCAAGCTTATAGAAGATGTAATATTTTATTAGAGCTGCAGATTCTGCCCTGGCTGCACAAACAGTACAGTGCCAAATGGCACAGGATTTCCGCCTCTATGACAATCATCAGGATACAGAGAGATGGAAAGTTGATCCCCACACACTATGAGGCAGCATAAATTGCAGGTTCTAGAACTGAACACTGAGGAGCCAGGGACTACAATAGTCCCTGAAACAACTGATTCACTGTTTAAAAGGTATTTGCACCACTCTTCATGTATTACCTTTCGGATTAGGAATATGACATTGAAATGTGTGCTAAATTGGAATCCCATCCATGGGGTTGTACCAAACACCTTTAAAATACAGCTGTGAAGAAGATGGCTATCCAAGACATCAAGCAGATATACATGCTTCTGTTTGTTGGAGGTGATATGGGTTTTGGCTAGCTTGAATGAATTGGTTAAGTTAATATTCTCAATACTTTTATTCTTGGTCAGTGCTGGGATCTGAAATCAGCTGCAGTCTAAACAGCTGTAGTCTACTAGGTGAGTTTGAGAACCAGTCTTAATGTGAGAAATACGATTATATGGAAAGTTAGGAAGCCATCAATGTCAACAGGAGTGGATCCAAAACGAGGCAACTGAGAAACAAAATGGAGTCTTGACATGGAGGCAGAAACAGTTCACATAGTGGGACATACCTTCCAACATTCCTCAGGAAAGAGTGACATTTTGAGGAATGTTGGAGGGTATGGTGGGGCAGACCATCAGTAGCCTCCTAGCAGCTGCATCCTTGCTGCTTACTGGAAGGTTAAGAGGTGAGGCAGGGGTTGGCAAGGTTTACCTGGCCTGGGCCGGTTCACTCCAGCAGAGATCTTTCCGTGGGCTGGACTGCGCATGTGTGTGAATTCCAGTGTTAGTGCAGACGCGATTTCCAGCATCTGTGCATGTGCAGATACAATTTCTGATGCCATGGAAGTGAGTCCCCGCGCCGTGCTGGTTTAGTGCAGCAAGCGGGGACTCGCCAAGCAGGCGGCTTGGTTCGTGGGTGGTTCATGGGCCGGTTAAACGACCCCTGTGTTCCGCTTGTGGCTCATGGGCCTTAGGTTGCCTACCCCTGAGGTGAAGTATCAGTAAGATAGGAGTTGTGCGGTGCTCCTCCCTTCAGGCATGCATAAGTGCAGATCTTTGTAGTAAACAAAAAACCAGGGTTTGCCCAGCTCCCTCCCCCCCACAAGCCAGACCTTTCTCTTTCCCCCTCCAAGCCAGACCTTTCTCCTCCCCAAGTATCTCTCTCTTCCCACCCAAACCAGTTGCGCTGCAGTGCTGTCCCAAGTGACGCTTCTTCTCCCCCAACCCCCAAACCAGCGTATAATCTCTCTCTCTCTCTCTCTCTCTCCCCCCCCAAAGGGAGTAACGCAGATGATGTGGATCCCAATAGTGCCTGTCCTCCCTCCGTCCCCCCGTCATAGGGATCCTTTCCCCGCGACTCCTCCTCATGACTCCCTCCATATCCGGCAGCCGCTTCCTTCACCAATAGGGAAAACCACGGTAAGCCCATCTCCCCTCTTCCAGCAGCATCGCACAGACCTCTCCCCAGCTCCCTCACGCCTCCCTCTGTCTCTCTGCACACATGCGCAGCTCAGGGTTGCATCGCTGTGGAGACTGCTGCTGCTGCTGCTGCTGCTGGTGGTGGTGGCAGCAGTGGCTGCCATATCTGAGGTAGCAGAGAAAGGCCTTGCGATCGACTAGAAACAACCCTGCGGTCCACTGGGGGCTTGCGATCAACGTGTTTTACATGCCTGGTTTATACTATGTTCTCTTTCTTTCCTTTGTCACTGTTGTTGTTTACTGAGCCTGACCTGTTCAGAGTGAGCTTGATAAGTAATTTTGGAAAATTGTCTCAAAACACAACACTTTTCATTTTTGTAACCCAAGAAATCTTTTAATATATATTTTTTAAAAAATGCTTTTCATTCAGTGGAGGCTCATGCCAAATGATAAATACATACATGGGTCATTCCATATCAAGTGATCCAACCTAATGTCATCCAGTTGTCTTAATATTTTGTACACTTGTTGAATGATTAAAACTAAGTTTAAATCAAAATGTTTAATTTTTTATTTCATCCCCTTTGTGAGTTATGAGGGTTTGAATTTTTTAAAAAAATGATAATTTTGGCCTTGTCGGACCTTAACAACAGCCCAGAACATCAAAACTAAAAACACCAATCTCTTCAGAACTTCATGAGCTTTAATATGATATGTCACATGATGGACTTACTTTAAAATTTAAATTTAAGTTACAAAATTGAAAATTTTAAAAAAGTGATTAAAAAATATGATTCAAATTTACAAAAAAGTATCAACTATTAAACATTTCTGAGAGCCACCTGCAAAATTTCATCTTGGGGTCATATTTTTTTTAAAAAAACATTTGTACATACATGTCTGCCTTATTGGGTTCTATAAATTTTACTCTTCTTGAAGTAAAATATAACAGAATAAACAAGACTTCAAACTGTAATATCAGTTACTTTCAGGCATTTCTTTAGAAAGTTATTCAATTAAAAGGTATCTGAAAAGCTAGTCAGGCTTTTCTTTTAAAAATGTCTTCCAAAGCAGGGTGATCTTTCAACTAGTTTACAAAATATTAAGAAAAATTGGATGACATGAGGTAAAAAAGTTGGATCTCTTGATATGGAATGGCCCATATGTGTAAAATCAGCCCTAATATATTTAGCTATTTAAGGATGGGCCTTTGAGACACCATGCAATGTTTATAAACGATCATGGCAACAACCCTTACTGTAAGCAGTATAAACACGGAAATGTGGAATTGCATCCTGTATGCTAAGTAATTAAGAGCTTATAATAATTTGCTGCAGAGGTTTAACTCTCATTTTAAAGACATACAAAGCTTATTAAATTGGATTAAAAGGACGGGGGGGACACTGTTGCCATAGCTATAATTTCTGCAGTCTGCAACCACCTCCACTCCCTATCTTCCTACTCCTTCCAATGCTGGTATTCTGAACCTCCTGCTCTTTAGAAAAAGCCACACATAGAATGCCACCTGCGCAACTGATTATGCATGTTCAAAGCACTTGGGCTGAAAGGGACTAATTCTTCATTCCTTAATTAAGAGAAACTTGCCATCTATCCATGCCCTCACATTTAATTATAATTTCAACAAAGAAATCCTTCAGAATCAATTGGCCCATGTTTATTTGTTTAAAATGCCCTATGCCGTAAACATACATTTCTATTGGAAATAAATACTTAAAATCAAACAAAGAAGTCTTTTCAGACATACACACACACATAGCAAAACTGTGTTAACAAGGCCAAACTTTGTCTACAGGCTGACACTCTGACAAAATTGACTTTTAAAGAAAGCAAATATATGAGATGTCCAAGACAAGAAAATTGTTGAGAAACACTGGGTAGAGGTGTCTGATTTTCAAAATATTGGAGACCCAACACCATTTTGTTTGATAAAAAAATGCTAGTCAACAAAATAGCAAGCAGTAACAAACTATACTTGTCAGTCAGTCTTTCTGCATTCAGTTCTTTCCTATTTTCCATATTGCTTGCCCAAGCTGATTACAGTGTTAATAGGAAGTGTTTCTTCTGCCTGTTAATTGTTTAGAAATAGAAAGTAATTTAGGGGAAAATGAAAACCAAACCATGGGAAACAGGTGTGTGTGTGTGTGTAAAATGTGATGCTTGATATTCCCCCCAAAAGCATCAAAGCAGTCATCATGGGGAAAATCAGAACTTTGTTAAGACTTCCTTCCTACAAACTCTTTCCCCATTTTTCTATTGTCTTTTTATTGCTTTTCCTCACCTAATCCAGTGCTGACCTTGACAGCAAAGCTACGAGTACACACCTGACGGGGTGCAATATAGAGTTGAATGAAGGTCATTAGTGGCCCAATATTGTACAGGCCCAGCCTACGGCTAGAAAGGGCTGCATGCTGTTAAGTAAGTGGATCAGGAAGGAAGCAAAGGAGGCTAATGGAATTGGAGGCCAGAGCTCTGAAGAAGTATAAAGTTTATGGGTATGGATGAGGAAAGACAGAACCCAGTTTCACTAAGTTCTTTTGGCTCCTGGAGACTGTTATTTTACTGTGGGTATATTCTGCAGCGGGGTGTACAGAGTGTTAAGTTGTGGGCGAACATATCAGACAACACAGCGATTCTTCCAAAGCAGCTCTTTATTTGTAAGCTGGAATAGAACTAAACTGAGGAGCTCAGTCAGCCTGCTTATATAGAGCTCCAGAACAATGTAACTGTTGCCATTTTCTAAAACTATCCAATCACTGAACGTCACTTTTCAATCCTTCATTTGCATAACTATCTACAGTATCCCCCTGCTGGCCTAGGGTGAGAACTTCAGTACATAACACAGAGTGTTAAGGGAGGGGTAGTACATCTGGTGGGAGACACATCATGCTCCTTTGTTCACCTTTGGTTCCCACCCCGGACTCAGCTTTCACCTGTGGCTCCTAGAAGATGTCAGCATTCGACAACGGCCACACCCTAGGAAATGGCTTTGACTGGCCAGCTGAACCAGGTGAGGGCAGCTGATGGGCCTGAAACCCTTGGTAAGTTAGGGACTCCCCCCTGCATGTGAATACAGATTCCAGCAGATTGAGCTGATGAGACCAATAGTAGTCAAGACAGCGGTTTCTGCATGTGCTGTAGAAGGAAGTGGAAGGCAGATGAGGCCTATCAACCTGGGATGGTAGCCCATCTAGAAGGAAAACTCTGGGAAGAGAAAAATCTAAGGAGTAAACCCTACATAAATCTGAAGTCCCTAAGATGATTGGATGGCACCTTGTATGTCTCCTTCTAGCAATTCCTGCAGCCAACGTGGTGCCAAATGTCTTGCTCTGCTTTCCTTTGGACCACATCAGTGAGGCGGAGAGGGAGGTCTTGTTGTCTAGGCGGTCTAGGACCTCCATGCATACTGCCTAGGCTTGCGCCCCACGGAGGTCACTTCAGTGCTGCTAATGTGGAAGTTTGACTTTCACCCCTGGAGGTGCATTCCATTGTCTCAGACAGATGGATGCCCCCAACAATATTCCACAGCATTTTATTGACACAAAAATACAGTGGTACCTCAGGTTAAGAACTTAATTCATTCTGGAGGTCTGTTCTTAACCTAAAACTGTTCTTAGCCTGAAACACCACTTTAGCTAATGGGGCCTCCTGCTGCCACTGCGCCACTGCTGCACAATTTCTGTTCTCATCCTGAAGCAAAGTTCTTAACCCAAGGTAATATTTCTGGGTTAGCGGAGTCTGTAACCTGAAGCGTATGTAACCCAAGGTACCACTGTAGTGCATTAGAGGTGCATTAGCAGCAGGTTACAGAATATGCACTGATTGGAAATGAAACCGTATGGGCACCCAAAAACTTCTGCAGGCGCAAATAGCATTGAAAGCAGGATCACGTATGACCGCTCTGATAACTTCATGAGCACAAATCATTATTTAAAGGTCACCCAGAGGAGCCCTTTGAAATAATTAGTTAACTGTTTTTCGAACTGTTCAGTTATTTAATAGCTACATTGATACTAAACAAAGCCAGTAATAATAAATATTAGTCAAAAACATCTAAAGGGCTGCAGTGTTTAATAATAAAGATGAACATATGCTGATTATGCATTTAGTAACATCTATATTAAGATACTGGTTTTACTGTAAACGATATGAGTAACTCAAAACTGAGTTCAATCAGGACACAATTTAAAAATATAGAGGGTCAAACCAGCAAATTTAAAATATCACCCTGCTCCCCACAAATTTTCTGTTTTGGAGGAACTGTGTAGCTCAGATGGGCTAGCAAGCATATGGATTATTTTCATTTTTTAAATTCTGTCTGTAGCTCTTCCCCTGCAATGGTCTTTCCAACTGGAGGGCAGATTAAATAAAGCAAGATGATTAATCCCAGGCTTCAGTTTGACTGGAACACCACCGTCCATAGCCAATATAACAGATGGTGGTGAGTGCTTGGTGGGAGTGCCCACGAGCCCAAAAAAGGTGGCCACCCCTGATTGATGGCAACCAAAAGCGGGTAAGAAAAGCATAAGTGCACGCACATACACACATGCATCACACGGAAATAAATTCTGCTTGGACAGCATTCATTCATATGTACAACTCCATTTGCATACTCTTGCTCATCAAAAACTACTTTTGCAACATGTATCGTTCAAGCCTCTCACTTGAATGGACTTGGTTTGTTCTACCTGCTTATGAATGTGCAGTGCTACCTTCTTCTAAATAACCTACCAGGCATGAAAACAAGCATTTTTATATTGAAACAGACTTAATTTTTATCTCTGTATATTTAAAGAAACATCAGCCTACCTAACAAAAGCAACCACATAGAATTCTAGCCATAAGACATAAACTGAGGAACAGCTACCCATATATACCTGATTTGATTGCTTTTTGAATACATTCAAAACAAATCAATGAGCAGTTTTAGATTGAAACCCCATATTCCAACCATTTAATTTTACTGCTATATTCTGTACAATATGCTACCGAAAGGGCAGGGGAACGAAGCACACGTCCAGTGAATTTCATGTGCTGAGACTAGAGGAATAGCCAGAAGCTTGTTCTGATCTAGTGAAGTGAGTATCGTTATTGAAGATGACCAGCTATTTTTATTTCAAGTTCATTATGTTTGCCATTTTGTTCACATCTTATGAAATAGTAGGCGGCAGAACTGAATCAATTCTTCCAATACAGTTCCCTCAAAGATGTGTGTAATACACTGTACTTCAAATTATTGCATTCTGGTCTTTATTATTATTTAGAAAGCACTGCAGGCACACCACCAAATGAAAAAAACGTCAACTCTGCAAAAAGTGAGACAAAGCTACATGTAAATTTTGGAACAGAAAACAGCAACCTTTCAGTTCTTTGAAACAGACACATGTTGCTGGGCTGTATCCAAAGCAGCATCAGTGGAATTCTGCAAGTGCAGCAACACTGTTCTTTCCTCTTCTACCCCGAGCTAACCAGTTCTTATTCAGAGTTCCCCAACCCTCCAGAAATTATTTTGAGGGTGCACTGCTGGGGAAGGTTAAGCTCTGCTACTGCTAGTCTCTTGCAGTTGTGGACCAGGAGAATTGGATATTGCCTGATAAATTTCAAGCACCAGCATAGCTTTACAGCAGGCATGTCCAGCTCCGAAGAGACCACGATCTACTCCCAGTATAAAAAAACTGGCAGTGATCTACCTATTCTCATTGGAAAGAGGAGTGTGCATGGAGTGGGTGGATTGCACAGTTTTTTTTAGCCCCCCCCCCCGTAACATTTTGTACACAGTAAGGATCCTGTGATCTACCAGGATCAGCTGGGGATCTACCGGTAGATCACGATCTACAGGTTGGACATCTCTGTTTCACAGGACACTGTAGATAACTTTGGACTTGGCCATCAACAAACATGCTTTGGGGCTTCCAAGATTTCAAACAAAACCAAGTTGTAGTAAATACTGAAAAGTAAATTTAAAACTTAGTTGTGTGATTCCTGTATAAATAGTCTAACAGAACAACAGGCAGTTGAATCTGGAGGAGGCCTTGTGCCATAAAGGAAAAAATGGGCAAGATTCAGTGCTATTTCCTAGAAAAAGAGGCGCTGAAACTCACCACCAACACCTCTTATAATGGCAATGGCACCCACCTGAGAGGCGCCAGAACTGAGTTCAAGCTGAAAAAAAGTCTTGTCTATATTTAGTATTGATGTCTATTCTATGGAGTGTTAATGTCTGCATTCCAACTATATACAGATACTGCTCAGATTCATATGCTTCTTTTGTAACAGAGGAAATTGTTTTTAATGATCGTGGGCTTAAAGACTTTCAGCTTAAAGTAGCCACTGACGCAGAACCGATGCAGTAAACATGTTGAGTGAATGAGCCCTTGTGGCTTTTTGTTGTTGTTTTTAATTAAAATTTTAATAACACAGAACGATCCCCTCATCTCTTAGATGAGGTGAGGGGAGTCTAAGATTGGGCAGGGAGAAGACAAACCAAAAGCATTAATCGATCAGGAAGGCCCATTAGTAAGTATTAAAGCTCAAATCTAGAATTCAGAAAGTTTTGTGTGCTTTGTATTTCATCTTGATTTGTATAAACAATAAAACAGTGCCAATCTGCCACAACCAAGGCTTTATATTTCATTCATTTAGCCAGACAGATTATTTATTAATTTTTCCACCTTTGCAACTTGCCAAACTAACTTATACCAATTTGGTACACCCTTTGGGTCCTTTCAATACTGAGCAATGAGTAGAAGATGCAAGAAGATAACCAATTAGAGATCCGAAATGACAATACCCACTAGTTTCTTACATCTGTCCAACATAGTCCTGAATTAAATATCTTCATTTGAAAGAGTCTCATAGGGTTTTTCTGCACTATTTTTAATGCCTGTTCCCTCAGGCTTGATGATACCGATTTAAATGGGAACTTTAACCACTTAGAATTTCAACAATTGTCATGAATGAAAATATTCAATTCACATCCATTTCAGGCCCTCTACAAAGCCCATATCAAAGCTAAGATGTAAATTAAAAATACAAGACACAAACCCCTTTCCTTTATCCTTAGAGCTAAAAATTAGTGGCTTAAAAGATGTGAGATCCTACATGAGATCCTACAAAGCTAGCTGCTTAATATGCTCCTGTCTAATAAAGGATCCCACCTTTAATGAGCCTTATGTAATGACAGCTATTAGTTACCACACCAGAGTACATCACTGAAGACTATTGCTCTCACGTGGTAAATATTAGTGTGTGTCAGATGAGGGCATATTAAAACACCATGCAAAACTGACTTGCTTCAATCCTGAAAATTATAGTATCATTCAGCAAGCTTGGCCACCTCACTGCTCACTCTTAACAGTAGAACATTTGTAAACATGCTAAAAAGCTTAGGTCCCCAAACCAATCCTTATTTGCTTTTGTAAGTGTATATTCTATTGCTGTAACTTGCTCTGGGACATTATAATGAAGGAATATACATTCCCTTCCTATATTTGCTTATGGAACACCTGTGGATAGAGATTTCTCTGTTTCTCATTACACCAGAGCTTATGCACACCCAATGAAGCTGAATGCCGGCACTGGTGGAGGAAGAGGAGTGCAGGGGGAGCGCACCGCCCCCGGCAGTGTGATCCCGGTGGGGTGCCATTGCGGCTGCCCCCCGTGTTGGGCGCCACGCCCCCAAGACGCGCCCCAGCCCTGCCCCCGTCCGCTCCCCCCCCCGGTGCCGGAGCATGAAGCTCCGCCACTGAATGTCGGAAGATTCAGGACAGACAAAAGAAAGCACTTCATGCATTGCACAGTTAAACTATGGAACTTGCTCCGACAGGAGGCAGTGATGGTCACCAACTTGGATGGCTTTTGATTAGACAAATTCATGGAGGAGAGGCTAGCCATAATAGTTATGCTTGACCTCCAGTTGAAAGCAGCAATGCTTCTGAATGCTGGAAACCACAAGAGGAGAGTGTGCGCATGCGCTTGAATCCTGCTTGCTAGTTTCCACAGCATCTGGTTGGCCACTGTGAGAATAGGATGCTGAACTAGATGGCTTCAGCAGGCTCTTCTTACGTTCTTACATGTGCTAATGATTTCTCAGAACCATGACCGGTATTAAGGCGATGGCAAACCTAGACAGCATCTTAAAAAGCAGAGACATCACCCTGCCAACAAAGGTCCGTATAGTTAAAGCTATGGTTTCCCCAGTAGTGATGTATGGAAGTGAGAGCTGGACCATCAAGAAGGCTGATCACCGAAGAATTGATGCTTTTGAATTATGGTGCTGGAGGAGACTCTTGAGAGTCCCATGGACTGCAAGAAGATCAAACCTCTCCATCCTTAAGGAAATCAGCCCTGAGTGCTCACTGGAAGGACAGATCATGAAGCTGAGGCTCCAATACTTTGGCCACCTCATGAGAAGAGAAAACTCCCTGGAAAAGACCCTGATGTTGGGAAAGATGGAGGGCACAAGGAGAAGGGGACGACAGAGGACGAGATGGATGGACAGTGTTCTCGAAGATGCAAACATGAGTTTGACCAAACTGCGGGAGGCAGTGGAAGACAGGAGTGCCTGGCATGCTCTGGTCCATGGGGTCATGAAGAGTTGGACACGACTAAACGACTAAACAACAACAACAATGGAAATAGGTAAACTTTTCTGTCATATGTTTTTCAATTTTATGTTGCAAGCTTACAATTATATTATGCAGAAAAAGGAAAACACCTGCACATTAGTCATAAAGTTGTGTGATTTAAGAGTGTACCTATAATGTCAGTTCTTCCATTCATTGGGAAGTAATAGAACACTGTGACCAGCTTTTTAACTTAAGGTCAGAGATGTTCTATAAAAGAAAATTAGTAACAACCTACTTTTCTGCCATGTTATGGTAAAGGTTAAGAAGCACCATAGGCATTAGGATTACTCAACACCATCTGCCTCCTCCTCACCAATTTGGAATGATTAAGAGACATACATTTTAGTTCACACCCAAAGAATACCAGATGGTTTTCAAGAGACAGAGGAAGTGAAAATATCATTATGTCTTGAGGTTCCTATGATAAAGGGACATGGAAGAAGAGTACAACCGTCAAAAGAAAAAGTAACTCAACCATAAAACAGGATTTTCAAATTTGCAGCGAATAAAATGGAAGCAATGTAAGAAATGAACAAATTATCCATGTAAATTCTATGAAATTCCTATGAAGAACAGGTGCATATCATGAATATATCATACTAATTATGACTTAATTATATCCAGCCCTATAGTACCAGGAGGGAATTGTTCTGCATCAAATTCTTCATTATGCAGGAAAAGTGGTCAGAGAATGGTCATTAACAAGAATCAAATTGCTGCCTGGTCATCTAACCATTTTAAGGAGCCTGGTTGGCACTGGCCACACCAGTCCTTTGCCCCTGCTCCTTATAGAACAGTTTATGTAAGAGCTGAGCAGGAATGGAATATAAGTTTCCACATACAATTTCAGACTATAAGGCACGTCAGAGGAAAACTCTCAAGCTCCATGTATTGCTTCACATAATTGAGAAGGAAGCAGGGCCAGCTCTCCTTATTCTAAAACTTATTCAGTCTTTATATAGAAATTATCATCTTACCGCATGCTAATTGCATCCAGTCTTAGTGAATTACATTCAGTCTTAAATTATGTTCAAAGCCTAATGACAGAAACCAGTGATCTATTAGGTGGAGTAACTTACCAATGTAGCATTTTTAATATACACAAACCATACAAACTTTTTTTTAAAAGGAATATTTCCTCTTAGAAACTGCATTATGTTTTATACAAGAAAGCCAACTTTTGACACTGCACTGGGATGTAGGTTGTCCATCCTACAGGATGCAGGAGTAAGCCTTGATCTTGTCTGTCTTCCCCAACCCTAGCATAGGCTCTTGAAATGTAAGTCGGGTCCTATGGACACAAAGACTTGCATGCATATAAATGTGCATATGCTGGCTCATATTCTAGGTCTGAAAAATGTCGGGGAGACTCAGTCCAGAATATTGCTCCACTGTACGTTCACTGGGCCATGTCAGAATTGCTATCTAATATTTCATCAGCTGTTTCAATCAAGTTACTAAGAACTGTGGAAACTTCAAAGTGATTGACAAAGTGATGCTATATTGCTTTGACAAAAGGTAAATCCAACCATATGGCAAGCCAGGTTTTTATAGTTTTCATCACCCACAAGTGAGGAGACATACTACAAACCTGCTCCTGATCAGGGGAAGGGAGTGACCTCTGAATCAGGTGTGGCTGTATGAGCCCAGAGCCAGTGCTTATACCCAATGATCGTCTGAACGAGGGCCAGTAAACTGAAGCTGAATCCCTGAAAGATGGTGGTCCTGTATGTGAGTAGTTTTACTGTCAGAAATATAAGTTGCTTACTTCTTTTGGATAGGGTTGTACTACCTCTGAAGGAACAAGTGTGTAGTCCAAAGCCACTCACTGTTTATCACTATAAAATATAGTTAGGATGCTGACCAGTCATGCCCTTTGTTTGGGAAATTGCTTTTTAATAGATGAGGATGTCTCCTTGATCAAAGCTAATGGTTGAGTGTATAAAGATTATCTCCAGAATGTGAAAGCCACCAGACCTAGGAGAAGTTGACTTATTGTTCCTGCTGCCAGCTAAAAGGTAGCCTTAAGGTCTGTGCATGAAAGAAATTGCCACTGTAAAGCAGAAATGGAGAACTTTGAGCCTGGAGGCCAGATTTGGCCCAGCATAGTTCCCAATTTGGCCCACAAGGACATTTCCTTTGTACCTGATACCTTATGTGATGTCAGGTGTGGGGCAGGTATGTGGCTGGACTGGCTGTAGGATCAAGATCCCTGTGGGGAACTCAATCATGCAGCCAATCCCTGCAGGAACCAGGCTTGAAGTCACTGCTCATCAGCTGGCTGACTGCTGGACTGGTTGTGAGACAGAGTTCTCCATAGGAAACCTGATCAGATAACCAATATTTGTGGTGACTGTATACCTGCTTTCTGCAGGGATTGACTATGCAATCAAGTTCCCCATGGGCAATCAGTGGATGGGTGATGACTTCAAGCCTGCTGGTCATATCAGATTCTGGCCAGAAGGAGATAGGGAGAAAAAGAGAGGCAGAACTCAGTTGGAAACTAAAGGCAACTTGGGCGGCAACCATTTCTCTCTGAGGATGGGGGTTATGTATCTGCTAGAAGTACTTTTGGTACCTGCTTCCATCTAAGCTTTACTTGTATATTTATTTAGTTATTTATTAATGAAATAAATATTACCCTTGCCGAACCCACCCAAATAACCTCTCTCCATCCATAAGGAAGCCAAACTTGGATATAATCATTGTTTATTGGATTTTCTACTCAGCATGAACCACATTACAGTTTAAACCCTTTAGAATTAGAAAAAATAGGATGGTTTCTCTCATCTATCTGTCAGACAGTCTGTCTGTCTGTCTGTCTGTCTGTCTGTCTGTTTATCTATCTATCTATCTATCTATCTATCTATCTATCTATCTATCTATCTATCTATCATCTATCTATCTTGGGCATCAAGGGCCAGAGGTTTGTTTGCCTTCTGCATGTGACAAAAACTATCTAATGAAGTTGCCAGATAGACCTTTGTGGGGAGGGAATGCCACAGCTAAGAGGCTGCTTCGGAGAATACCTTCTCCTGAGGGTAGTAGTGTCATTGGCACTGCGCACTGCTTGGGGGAGTGCTGAGTGTATGATAGGCATAACTGACAATCACATTAATGTTTTCCACAGGTAATTAAATAGGATTAGGCACATTTAATTTTTCTGGCTTATACTCAGGTCTGTCTGTCAATCAGAGAGAATATGAAAGAGATGTGTGTGCAAACTTAGAGCAGCATGACATTCATTATGACCTTTACTGAATACCAACATTATCTATACCCAGCAATCCCTAAGCAGTGTATAAATGTGGGCAAGGTAAGCCTCATCTTCATGTGAGTTTTGCAATGGGTCACTGGTGATGTAATAACTACAAGAACAACAATTTATTTTTTGTATCCTGCCCACTTGACTAGGGTTGCCCCAGCCACTTTGGGTGACTTCCAACATAATATACAGAAACACAACAACAACAACAGAACAACATAACATCACACATTAAAAGCATCCTAATACAGGTAGCACACCTCATGACTGCCTCAAGACTTGGTGCCATGTTGTAAAACAAACAAAAAAAAAACAAAACAGCAAAACTAACAATCTCCCCCCATGTCCTACTAATTTATCAAAAATACTCTGCAATCTAAGTACCACAGTTCCACCCCCACATCACATATTATGCCCTTGGTCCCCCCCCCAATTGCCCCCTGCTTCAAGTTATATGATTTGGATGTTCTCTTCCTTTTATGCACTGCACTAATGAACAACTTTTCAGATATTTCAGGGGGGGTAATACAACACAAAAGTCACATTCATGCACACCAAGGGGAAAGATGACTCTCAATGTATTGTTGACCCAGGCCCAGCCTGCCCATGAGGCAGGGTGAAGCAGCCGCATTAGGCGGCAGAAACCCCCAAGGTGGTGCCCAATGGGTGCCGTGCTGCTGGCAGAGAAGCCGCACTGATGCTGGTGAGATCTTGTTGGAAACCAGTGCTGGCACTGCTTCTCTGCTGGCAGCGCCAGTGGTGGGGTGAGCAGCACACCCCATTTCGCTTCAAGTGGCAAAGCAGGATGTGCCACCTCTGTGTTTACCAGATATCACAGTGTAGGAACTGCCATTTGACCTATTTTTTACCCTACAGTTGTTTAGGATATAAAAATATCTTAAAAAGTAATATTGGTACAAATGAGGACAAGATAGAGATGCCACAAGGCCCGTTGATTATTTAAGCGGAAATGGATTACAGTTGCATCAATTTCTGGATTTATATCTGCAAGACACTTTGTCATCTGTACACCTTTTAAAAATAAAAATGCAGGCAGTTCTATCTTAGACATTTTCAAAGCACCTTGGATGTAATCTGCAGGTTCAGTGGCTAGCATCAAAAGCTGCAACAGCTGTCCTGTCCCCCCCCCCCCCGCCTTCTCCTCCGCAAGTCTTACATCTCAGCTAGTGACACAGTGCAATGCTCGTTGCTAGGAGACTGTTGCTCTGAGTTACTAAACTAGCAATGTGAAATAGTGCTGCTAGCAAGAATATTTGTTATAGTCTATTATGCTCACATTTTGCTTGCTGTCCAGTCACTCTTATCTTCTCACACATCCATTATAAAGGATTTATGTATTTACTGATGACTGATTTGAAAATCATTTTTAAAAATATCATTGATTGGAATGAACTTCCTACAGTTTGTTACAAGTTGTAAGAGAAGAAGAATGATTTATAGAAATCAGTGGCTATGCCTGATCATACCTAGATTTGAACTCAAAATATAGCCTGCTTTGCTTCTCAAATTCAATTCATATATACCACAATTTAGGCAAAGATTTGAAAATCCCAAATTTTCTCATAAACGCCACCATATACACCTTCAAATTAATTTACTACTTTTGACTATGGCTGTCATTCTTGGAGGCATTACATGCACAATAATATTTGATATGTGTTTCAAATTTAGTCCTGAGGTACAACTAAGCATCCTTGAAAATCCAAAGTAGAACCAATAGATTCCCCCTCCCCCAGATAATAGTAGTTTTTGAAAGGCATTTGTTTATTGAGAGCCCCTGACACTAGGGATTCATTTGTCAATTGACACAACTCATTCACATAACAATTGGTTTCTTATAAGTTTATGAGCTTCCCTTCCAACATAACAATACTGCCTAACTGGGGGGGGGGGGGAGGCTTGTTGGGAACTCATTTGAGAGAGATATACTGACTATTCAAAACAAAATCATGGCAAGCTTTTGAGTTCTATAGAACGCTTAATGAGGAAAGAAGTTTCACCGTTGGTGGTGGTGGAGAGAAGAAAAAATAAGAACAAGAATACAAACATTAGGCCGGATGTTGTAGCCATACACTCAGCTTGTAAACTCAGTTTGAAGGCAGAGATTTGTATGCAAAGGAAGTTTCTGCTAGGTGTTATAGGAATCAAGTTACACATCTAGGATTTGAGGCAGGGGGAGGCAATGGCTACTCCCAATTTTTGAGGACATAAAACCTAACTTGTAACCCAGATCTGTCCCATTCCTTACACACATGTTCCTGTTAAGCAGAGGACAAAAGCAAAGAGCAAAATGGCAGACTTTATATGATCAAATATAGGGATTAAATGTGGATGGCATACTTTTAGAGCAAGGAAGAAGAAGAATGGTGGGCATTAATGAGTTACCATTATCATTTATAATATTATTGGTATCCCATCCTTATTCCAAGGTGGTCAGGGGGCATTATTTGGAGCTGCCCAGTCCCCTCCCTCCAGCAGTATTTTTTATAAACTAGGTTAAGGCTGAGAATATATTACTAGACCAAGCTCAACTTCATAGCTGAACAGCTGATCTCCTTCATCACATTGTAGAAGATACACATATCATGTATGACAAGTTTTTAAGTAAACCTATTCAATGGAAAAAACTGATATATTCAAAGAAGGAAAGAGAGAAACAAGCTTCAAGATAAAAACATGTCAGAAAAGTGATCAGAAAATGAAATTGAGCAGAAGGACTGAGTGCATCAGGTGAGGCATCAAGGGAGATTAAGAAATCCAGAAAGAAAATGATTGAACCTATCTTTGAACATTATCTTCTTACGTTTCACATTTCAAGAGAAAATGTACAGGCTTTATATTGTGACATGAAAAGACATTGGCGGAAATATATAGAGTGAAGCCAACCAAGATAGGCTATGAAGTGTACAGGATTGGCAACAGCCAAGAAGATTACAATGACATTGTCACTGAAGAAGTCAACACAGCACGTAGTCCAGTCAAACTATGAAATAATTGCTTGGAGGGTTTATTACTATGGTGCTGAAGGGAAAGGGAAGCTTATTAAAGCAGACTCATTGCCTTGATCAGCATTGCTCCAAAGTGACCTTTTAACACATTTCCAAGAGCCATGCACTACCTGAATTCTAAAAGAAGAAAACATGAAACTGTCACAGCAAGACCACAGGAGATTTTATTTATCACTTGTGGCATTTGTATTCTTGCAGCAGGGTATCTAGAGTTCAGCAATGAAAATTCGTAATGTTCTCATTTATTTTTGTTATTTTGTTGCAATTCATTATGCAGATTTTAATTGTGTCCTTACAATTCAGGTGTTAAAGACCATCTTGGCTGTGGGTCCTGAAAGACCTGCTCCTTGCCTTAGAGGCCTTTGCCCACCTGTTCTGGGAGTGCAGGGCCTTGACTGACTCCAGCTACAAAAGCTGCTGAAGGAGCCATAGACTATCTTGGCTTTCTTTTAGTGCAGAACCAGGTCATCCAAGCCTGAGTTCCCACGCCTGCTGCCTGCCATGAACCACCATTGGAAGGATTGGCAGAACAGCAGCAGATATGTGCTATGCGTACGATAATATTTTGTTCTCTTGTTAATTATGCTGTTTTCGATATGCATTTTATATTTGACTTCCTTTACTAATGTTTAAGATTTTTTAAATAAACTTTACCGCATTAAATGTGATTCAGTAACTGACCTCATTTAATGTTTTATTTTGAATTTTTTAAGATAATATTTCAGTTTCCTGTTAATTATTCTGCTTTGAGTGTATAATTTTTTTGGGACCTTCTTCAGTAATGTTTTATTCTGGGTTGTTTTATTTGATGTTTAAATGTGTTGTAAACCGCTTTGAGGTTTTTTCTTTAAAATATAAAGAGTTATAGAAATGTAATGAATAGTAGTAGCAGCAGCAGCAGCAGCAATAATAATAATAATACTAAAAAATAAAGACTATAGACTGATCCTAGCCATCAATAAAGAAAGCCTCAAAACACAAAGATTGTAACAAAACAAAACAAAGTAAAAACCTTGAAACTTGAAGATGCAGCTTGATTTTCTGGGATTGGTAAGGGAATGGTGAAAGCCAAGCATGAAATCTGAGTGCTCAAGCTATACAACTATTAACATATTTTCCCAAAATGGAACATCCATGTCCCCATTATTCTGTCAGATTATACCTTGCAGGCAGAACCAAGAAGCCATTGAACACTGATGTATCCATGTAGCATCTTTGTCCTCAATCCTATGCTATGCTTAAATTCAATAAAAGTATGGCTGGTTTTAAGAACAAGGAAATGTAAATTGCCCATCAGAAACAGGATGGTTTCTGTTAATGGATTGCATAATGAGAGCAGTCAAAAGCAAAGAGAATCCCATGGTGCAAATGAAGGTAGCTAACCACCAAAGAACGCCAGAGGCATTTTTTGGAAATATAAAAACACTGCTCTCACCTTCAATGCACATATATATGGAGGAATTCAAAGTCAGGCTAAGGCCATTGTTCCATCCAAGCAAGCATTCTGACAGAATGATCCTCTTCTCCCTGCACTGTTCCAGGGGTTCTCCTTGTTGGTGCGAGGAAAAAATAAAATATAGAAAGGAAAATTCCCTGGATGCCAATATCCAGGTTTGTGACAACTACTCTTTGGTGAGAGAACCCCAGCAAATATTTTAAATCACAAAATATGCAGCAAAGTAAAGCATGGAGCTATAGGCTGTTAGACCTTTAAAATATGCCCTTATGAGTTCCAAAACCCCTCTCTTCCCTTAGCATAGAAAAAAGACCATAAGTTAAAAATGGTTTACTTACAAACTCTCTAAAGGTCAGATTCATGTGCTTTTCCATATAGCATTCTGAAAACGTTGACTCTTAAACAGACATAAATCGGACATCAGGAATCACAAGACAGAGAAACCAGTAGGAGAACACTTCAATCTCCCAGGACATTCTATACAAGATCTCAAAGTAGCTGTTTTACTACAAAGGAATTTCAGAAATAGACTGGAAAGAGAAGCTGCTGAATTGCAACTTATCACCAAACTTATAACCATGGAGAGACCTGGTCTGAACAAAGACCTTGGATTCTTATCTCATTATACATGACAAAGCCATTTTTCACCTTTTCACCCCTTGCTTTTTCCTGTAAGACCTATTGCAGTCGTTAAGAGTCGTCAACAGGCTCATCACAGCTATCTGCCAATCACCCATTCCCACCACCCTTCTGAGTAATACCCCTTCCCACCTTCTCACTATATAGAAGGGTCTGGAAACTTCTGTTTCAGTGTATCTGAAGAAGTGTGCATGCACACGAAAGCTCATACCAAGAACTGACTTAGTTGGTCTTTAAGGTGCTACTGGAAGGATTTTTTTTTGTTTTGACTCTTAGTTACAGCGGTGAAAGTTCCTAAATTATTGCTGCAGGAACTCAAGAGATGCTTGTTAGAGCCATGTGCAGCAAGCAGCTAAAAACCTATTCAGACATTGAGTTTCTCAGATGGACTGAGGGGGGAACAAAAGCCTTGATTACCTTCCTCCCAAGATAAGGGGGAGTGACCTAGCTAAGCCTGGCAGCACAGCTTACTCTATAGCATTAATTAGACTTAAACATGTTGGTTATATGAGGCTGGTTATCCCACACTTTTGATCCCCTGCATCAAGCCAATATTCATGGGTGCTGAGAAGGACATGGGAGAGGAAGGGCAGAGCCCTGTTGTGCAAGCAGAAGTCCTTGTGTAGGGTTTCCACTGACAAGACTCATTAGTTGAATCCCACCCTTTGTGAATGTGCAAAGATGAAACACAGTCACAATCATACCCACAGGACTTGCCTTCGAAGTGGACTGCATCCAAATGCTACATTCCAATAATTCCAGACAACAGAAGAATAGAAACAAATGGATTGTAGAATGCCACTAACAGAGTGCAAGAAGGACAAATAAAAAAAGCAGTCTGATTTATCATTCATGATCTCATGGAGGGTGGAGCAAGCTAGTTTTCTGCTGCTCTAGAGGCTAGGATGCAAACTAATGGATTAAAGTTACAAGAAAGGAGATTCCAACTAAACACCAGGAAGAACTTTCTGACAGTAAGAGCTCTTAGAAAGTGGAATGGACTCCCTCAGAATTTGGTGGACTCTCGGTCCATGGAGGTTTTTAAGCAGAAGTTGTCATGTATGACCTAGCTAAGATTTCAGCACTGCAGGGGTTGGACTAGATCACCCAATGGGTTCTTTCCAACTCTACAGTTCTATGATGCTATGATTCTATGAAACAATCCACAAGGAGATAGGAAAGAAAGAGTGAAAAGCTAAAGTCACTCAGTATCTGAAGTGATACATTCCTCCTGACTCAAAACAGAACAATTAATTGTAGAAACTAGAGCATGCATGGAGGGCCAGCCCTTTTGATCTGTCATCCTTTTACTCATCAGAATTTATTTAGCACTTTCAGAAGATACCGTAATCATATTCAACAGCACATCTTCAACAGTGGCCCTTTTATGTGAAATATGATAATAGAACAAACTCTCTAATAAGCAAAAAAAAAAACAAAAACAAAAAAACCCCCTAAGGATAAGGTATTAGGCAGAAATACTGAAAAGATGGTCTAGAAAACAGATTGACAGTGAATCTATAATATAATGTCACAATAAAATGTGATTAAAGCTCTGGTATATAGAGGAAATAGAATGTGTGTGGTGGTGGTGGGGAATCTACCTTAAGGAATAATCAGACATTACCTGAACAACAAAATCTGGAAGGAGGGCTTTAAGAGAAACCAGCTAATTATAAAAGAAGGCTTAGGGAGGAAAATTATGCATTTTTGTATTGTTTTACTTTGCCCCACACTGGAAGTTGTACAAAATATGTCCTATTCTATTTCTAGTAGACTGGAGTGAGCAACATTTTTCAGCCATGGGCCAGTCCACCGTTCCTCAGACCATGTGGTGGGCCGGATTTTTTTGTGGGGGTAAATGAATGAATTCCTATGTCCCACAAATAAACCAGAGATGCATTTTAAATAAAAGAATACATTCTACTTATGTAAAAACACCAGGCAGGCCACACAAATAACCCAGAGATGCATTTAAAATAAAAGGACACATTCTACTCATGTAAAAACACGCTGATTCCCGGACCATCCGTGGGCCGGATTTAGAACATGATTGGGCCGCATCCCCTGTAGTAGACAGTTAATTCACACATTACAGAGAATGCATGTGAGAGTGCCTGCTCTGCTTGTTTGGGAATCCTGTGAGAGTCTGCTACCTTTCATAAGGACCCAAGAAGCTACCGTATTTTTCGCCCTATAGGACGCACTTTTCCCCCTCCAAAAATGAAGGGGAAATCTGGGTGCGTCCTATGGGGCGAATGCAGGCATTCGCTGAAGCCTGGAGAGGTGCGCACCGACCCCTCTCGCTCTCCAGGCTTCAGGAAGACATCCGCAGCCTAGGCAGCCCTGCAGGAGTTCCCACAGGGCTCCCCACGCTGCGGATAGCAGCCTGCCGCCCGGCGCGCAAGACACCCTGAAGCAGAGCGCCCTGCGCACCGGACAGACATCAGCCAGCCCCACAAGCTCGGGGGACAGCAGGGAGGCGCAGGGCCGCCATCCCGCTGTTCCTCGACCTGGTTCGGTTTCCCCGACCTGGTTTTGGGGGGAAAATAAAGGGAAAAAAATTTCCCTTTATTCCCCCCCCAAAAAAAACTAGATGCATCCTATGGGACGGAGCGTCCTATGGGACGAAAAATACGGTAAGTCAGAAGCAGAATGCCTCTGAATGCCAGTGGCAAAAAATCACAAGTAGGCAGAGTGTTGTGGTGAAGTCCTGCATGTGGGCTTCCCACTGGCATCTGATTTGCCACTGTGAGAACAAGATGCTGGACTAGAAAGGGCTTTATCCTGATTCAGCAAAGCTCTCCTTATGTTCTTAAGGATCAAACACTGTATTATCCAATAAGAATTCAATAAGGTGTAATGTATTTAATTTGGATGAAAGTGAAGGAGGATTGCTTGGGGAATCCAACTTTTGCAAACTCAGACCTGAACCACACCTCTTAAATGTGTACAGAAATTTGGTTACACGTCTTGAAAGATCCAATTCAGTTCTCAGCTAAAACAGTGTTTTGAAATACGCTTAAAATGCATATTTTGAAAACAGAGATACAGTAAAATATACTATTAAAAATAAGGATTTTTGTTTCAGGTGAGTGAATTCATGCAAAGTGACACAGACCTGAAACTGACTGATATATTCATCCCAAATGAGAAGGAACCAAGGAAGTTATGGAACCTCCCTTCACCAGAAATTGTTGAGATTATATATATATAAATATAATTGTTGAGAAAAATATCTGCAGTATATACTACTTTAATAATTCTACCTCAGTTCATAGGATTGAATAGATTTTTCCTGAGGAATCTGAGTTCTGAGATTTTATGATAAATGACTTCTGGAATTATCACATCTGTTACTTTACCTTTTAATCAGTTGAGGAAGCCTTTTAATATAATATGCTCTACTCCATCAGCATCTCTTAAATAATTCCTTTGGAATTAACAGAGCTCACAGAAATGGGTTGCAGGACCAAAATTGATTTGCAGTAGGACTACAGGGAGTACACGGCTTTCTAGCCTTTTCTTTTAAAAAAGCCAAGTCTAAGTTTTCACTGTTTAAATGATGCATACAATTAGAGCTGGTTCATGATAAACCATGGTTTACTGTGACAAGATTGAGCTGCAGGAAATTTAACACTTGCACACTCCTCTCCTCCTCTGGTGTGGCCATGAGACTGGGAGCTTTCACTTTTGTTTCTGATTAACTGCAGCATTCAATTTTATCTAAACATGTCAAACTATGGTTAATCTGAACTATAGCTTGTTTAAAAGAAGCCCACTTCAAACCATAGCTTGTTTCAAGAAGAAGAAATGGAGTGGGGCGATTGTTCCCATTCTGATAAGCCATGGCTTTATTATTATGTCCAAGAGATTCTTTATTTTGTATCAAAAATGTGGAGTTTTCTGTGTATGGTTTTAAAACTGGACAAAATGGGCATGTATCTACCATTCATATTGAGAATGTATATTTACCATTTATACATCTTTCACATTAGCATACTTTTCAGATGAGTGAATTTATAGTACTGTACAGTGGTATCTCTGCTTACGTCTGCTTCATGTTATGTACTTTCAGGTTATGTTCCGCAGCGACCTGGAAGTACCGGAAAGGGTTACTTCTGGGTTTCGCTACTCATGCATGTGCAGATGCACAAAATGACATCACACACATGCGCAGAAGCAGCAAATCGCGACCCGCGTGTGCGCAGACATGGTTCTTTTTCTGTAGGCTATCTTGAAAATCTAGATTAATAAAAATATGTTTGAAGAAGAAGAAGATGCCACTGGATTGACTATGGAAGTAGGGTGTACTGTATTTTTTGCCCCATAGGGCGCACTGGCCCATAGGACGCACCTAGTGTTTGGGGGGGGGGGGAAATAAGGGGGGGAAATTATTTTTCCCCCAGGTGCAGGGCTGGGGTGGGGGAAGCCCGAGCTTCCCCTGACCCCAGCCCCCAGAACAGGCTGCTTTCCGCAAGCCGTGGGAGCTTGGAGAGCCGTGGGAGCTTGCCCACAGCTTGCAGAAAGCTGCGTGAAGCCCAAAGCCTGTGCCTGGGTGCAGGCAGCTCTCCGCAAAGTGGTGGGAGAGCAGTGGGACTTCGCGCAGCTCTCCCACTGGTTGCGGAGAGCTTCCTGAAGCCTGGAGAGCGAGAGGGGTCGGTGCGCACCGACCCCTCTCGCTCTCCAGGCTTCAGCGAAAGCCTGCATTCACCCCATAGGACGCACACACATTTCCCCTTCATTTTTGGAGGGGGAAAAGTGTGTCCTATAGGGTGAAAAATACAGTATATTGCTTCCTTCATAGACAGTGACATCCTATCCTAGTTTATCACATTAGTTTTTGTTTTATTTTGTTGCATCTACTCCTTTCAGCTTCTCAGGGGGAAGCACAAAGCAAGCTGATCTAAACTGAGCAGCCCTCTTCCTTGCAGTATTAAGAAGCATAACTCAGAGTGACATTAAATAAATTTGAATCTCTGTTCTGCTGATAGCTCTAAAAATTTGTGGAACTGGCTGCTCTGCTAAGGTTCACTGCAAGTTAGAGTTCAAAGGTAGCTGTTTCAGGGCTCACTCTGGAAGTCCTGGAAGCCATCCTAGGAATTACTATTGCAGGGCTCTATGGAAATTTTCTACAAGAAAATCAATACAGTTCATCTACTTATTTCATCACAATGTTCTTATGCAAAGTGATTACCGTATTTTTTGCTCTATAAGACTCACTTTTTCCCTCCTAAAAAGTAAGGGGAAATGTGTGTGCGTCTTATGGAGTGAATGCAGGCTGTACAGCTATCCCAGAAGCCAGAACAGCAAGAGGGATTGCTGCTTTCACTGCACAGCGATCCCTCTTGCTGTTCTGGCTTCGGAGATTCAGATTTTTTTTTTCTTGTTTTCATCCTCCAAAAACTAGGTGCGTCTTGTGGTCTGGTGCGTCTTATAGAGCAAAAAATACGGTAGTGCTTTGTCATTTACACTTCATCCAAAGGCTCACTGAAATTGCCTAACACAACAGTGCAATGGAAACTTAGGAAGCTGCCCTCATACTGAGCCACTGACTGGCAGTGGCTATCCCAAATTTCAGGCAGGGTTCTCTCTCAGCTCTACCTGGAAAGCTTACTGAGTCGCCGAGATGAATGGACATCAGGCTGCTTGGAGGAAAGGAGTGTCAGTTGGCTTACTATATACCACTTTTCCTACAACAGACATTAGGCCAACTGGCCTGTAATATTATCGTTCCCTCTTGGATTCCTTAAACACTCCAGTGGCACCATTTTAGATAATCTTCTTAGATTATCTAAAACAGGGGTGGTGCATCCCATTTCGCCACTTGAGATGAAATGGGAAATGCCCTGCTGCCTCTGCAAAAGTGGAGCTGACGGCAGTGCACAATTTTGGTTATGTCTTGCTTGAAATTGGTGCTTCTCAGCCAGCAGCAAAACACCCACGGGGGCACCACCGAAGCCAGCACCCTCACCCCAACTAATGGACGGACTGGCTCTGATCTAAATAAAAATTAAAAGCAGTGGAGTACATGGCACATATCTGAATACTACCGCATCAGATTGTGGTTGAAATCAATCTATTTCTGCTGCAATAGCAGCCTTCCTCCACTTCCCCCAAACCCACAACCCTCGACTTTGCTTGTTGTGAAAAATATTGGTAATGTTTGCTCTTGTATACTTCCTGGGGATTTTATTTTTTTTAGGTGCAGACATGGGGCATGCCCAGAACATGGGGCATGCCCAGTACAGAAAGGCATGGGGCATGCCCAGAACAGGAAAAGATAGTAGACAGTGAGGTAGAGGGAAGGAACAACCTCCCTGCAAAATGGATACAGTATGTAAAGCTCTGATCACTGGTGTGGATCGGAAGAAGCAGAATAGCAATAAGGCTAGGGAAAAAATGGGAATGCGTGGAAGCTAAAGTGCATACAAAAAAACACTGGGTTCACATTACATGCTTGCGGTATTTACCTCCTGTCTGAAAGCAGCCAAGAGAATGGTTTTGGTACAGCTTAAAAATGAGCCAAAATGTTAACTAAACAAATTATAGCGGCCCTAGCCATCATGAAGTTTTACAAAGACAAGTGCTTCAAACAACTGTCAACCACCTTTTCAGTTTACCATTCTGCAAACCTGAACTGCTAAACTATAAAAGATCTAAAGCAGCAAAGTCAGAGACTGACAACATAATAGAAAAACGACCAAAGAAGCAATTTCTGAGTTTCAAACTATAGCATCATGCAGCTTTTTAAACATGTATATTGCACCACCTTCTACTCATTTTACTCAAGGATCTATTTTGGAAAGCTGAAGGCACTGCCATGCTCAAAAAACAAAAAAGGAAATGTTATTTAGAGAATACCACATTTTGTTTGTGTTCTCTCCTCTGTGGAACAGGTTTTGTGCAGGAGAATATACAGAATAATTACTGACCAATTATTGCAAGCCTACTTTTAAACTGTGCCTGCAGGTTTGCTCACGAGGTAAGGAAAAATCCTGCAGGGAGTAATTGAGGCTATGGCTGCAATCCTACACTATTAAAATCAACGGGAATGGCATTAATCACTTCAGTATCTGTAACATAGGGACATTTGCTGCAAAATGGTGGTGAATACAGTAAGCCTAAACAAGATTGCTCATTGATTATACAGATTTGGAAGGTTTACTGCATTTTACATCATTATCGTTATTAGAAATCAGAGCAAAAGGATCTGTTCCTTTATTTCCTCATTGTGGGAATCGCTACAGCACACTGCATCCCCCTGTCCCTGGTAGGGCCCTGCTAGATCCCCTCAAGCCACATGGGAGAGGTCAGCAAGCAATGGAGCTCTTCATTCCCTATCACTGCAAAACACACATGCAATAGCATCTTCTCTAAAACAATACTGTAATATAATATTTGGAGAGCCACCTCCTATATATACCTAGCTTGTCACCCCAAAACAGCTATTCTTAATGGATAGAAATGCACCTCAGCCTCTGTTGCTGCCAAACTTATTAACAGGACCAATATTACTGCTAGGTTATATGATATGTGCACATTAACAGGAAAGTAGGTAGCACTCTTTGACTTCAAGGAACTATCTTGCAAGTAAAAGAAGGCTCAAAATTCTGTTAAAGACTCTATGCTGACAGGGAGTCAGATGCAGCAGAGAGAGAATAAAAGGCCCACTAGACCTTTGAAAAATCTAGAAGATTGGCTAGAAGAACAGCTGCTTGTTGTTAATTGGGTGATAATATGCTGACAGTGTGGCTAAATGAATGTTAAGTGATGTGGTAGAAACACTGCTGTCTTTCAAGTGTAAGAGATAAGTAAATATGTCCTTAATTAGAGTATTCAAGGAAATAACGTGAAGTGACTTGGCTAAATGCAAGAAATGCTACTATTCTACTGCGTAGCCATTCTGGTACAGTTTCTAGTTCTAGAGGCTCCTGCTATAGAAGATGAAAGGCAGAGCCTTACAAACCTGCTTGCTTCATGTGTTGAGCCAGGCTACATAATTATTATTATTTATACCCTGCCCTTCTGACTGGGTTTCCCCAGCCACTCTGGGCGGCTCCCAACTGAACACCAATAACAATAATAAAAAGCAACAACATCAAACATTAAAAACTTCCTGACACAGGGCTGCCTTCAGATGTCTTCTAAAAATCAGATAGTTGTTCATTTTCTTGACATTTGAAGGGAAGGCGTTCCATAGGGTGGGCGTCATTACCGAGAAGGCCCTCTGCCTGGTTCCCTGTAGCTTCACTTCTTGCAGTGAGGGAGCCGCCAGAAGGCCCTCGGAGCTGGACCTCAGTGTCTGGGTTGGACAATGGGGGTGGAGATGATCATCAAGAATTATATCAAAATGGTCAAGTTTTGGGAAAGAAGATGCAGTATAGTACCCAGCACCCATTATGGAAAAATTCGGAGTAGGAACCATCTCTGTGAGATTTACAGTCTGTATCCACAATCAACAAAGAGATCATTTTGACCGATCTATACTGCATATTTGCAGGGTAGGGGGGCCTGCATGCCCAGTGCTCTTCATCATTCAAAGCTTGGGAAACATCAACCCATGATGAGGAGTTGTTTTGTTCCAATGCTAGGCCTCCCATTGTGCAGTGGGGGGCATTTTCAGTGTTGGGGAGTCAAAGCCGGGGGAGGGAAGAGGTAATCCTACCCTTCCCAGATTTTCTGCTCCCACCTCCAATTGTAATTAGGCTTGAAAGAAAACTTCTACTGCAGCCACCAGAAGGCTAATTGTGGTGTGGGGGCATTGTCAGAAGCTCCTCTACCTAGCTGGCCCCCTCCCTCCCAATACTGACCCACCACACACCACACTTAACCCTTCTTCTGGTACAACAGGATACTTCTTTCAAGCCTAGTTTCACAGGTGAGTGGGAGGGGACCCTACAAGTGTCAGGGAAAGAGTCTGCAGGCTCAAGTGCGCATCACAATGGCAATCTATGGTCAAGATTCCTACATAAAAGGCTCTGAAGAACCATCATGAACCTGACTTCTTTTTTCACCTGTGCAGAAAATTAGGCAAAGACTTTCACTACATCCATGCAATCAACAGGGGTATTCAATTCCTCAAAATGCTGCAGCTATGACCATAGGAAATGTGTCCCTTTCACCATAGTTCTTTGTAGCTTTTGAATCCCTGCTTCCCCCGGAAACATAAATTAAATTGGCTGATGCTGAACATAAGGAGGTTTGTTAGGAAATTCCTCTCCTCACAGAGCAGGGTTCCCAGAATTACTGCTGGGCTACCATACACCACTTGCATGAGCTTAACCAAAAGAAGATTGAGAATCATCTTAGGCCCTGTTGACGCTCTTTGGAAACTGGTCAAGTTTCTGCGCCTGAATGATAAGCTCTTCTTTATCCCAGGCCAAAATCACAGGATAGTTTAGCAACACGTTTTCTCCATATCTCTCGTCATTGTGTATTTGTAATACATTCTGAACACCACCAAGCTATCTAAAGATGGCAGCTTTTAGTCATCCTAACATTTTCCCCATAATATGAAAAGTGACAAAGATACTAAGGGAAAATGGCAGGAAACAGCAGACACATCCCCATGTAATCTTGGAAGTTTCATATCTTGGTGGGTTTTTCTATAAGCACCAGTAAGCTGACAGGACAAACACTGTGCACATCAACTGCCTAATCCATGAATGTCACCTAGTCTGAATGTACTCAAAATGTTGAATGGCACCAGCAATACTTGCAGGTTTACTTGAAGACTGCAATAATTTGCAGTTCTAATAAATGTGAACTCTCTGATGTGTACATACGACGCACATACTCCGGAGCCAAGAGGTATCCAAAATATACAATCTAGCTTCTTAGATAAATTTGCTTATGTAGTGACTATCCACAATTGTCAAAGTTTTCTGTGCCTGAAAATTCAATTCATCAATCAGATGAATAGCAGTTGTGATACTGCATCAATCAGTCAGTCCAACAATGCCTGATCTCAGTGGTCCTCTGTGAGGGGAAGCAGTGACCTTCCACAGTGTTAATCCAAAGTAATCATAAATATCCTCCTTCCAGGCTGTGGATGTGAACAAATAAGATAAACACCTACACCAGCAAGAATCTATTGGGGTTCCCCACCTAATTGATGTGAAACACAAGAGGTTTGCACATGTTGACCGTTCCCCAAAATTCTTTAATTCACACTTATAAAATACAACAGGTAAAATTACTTTAGAACAAATGGGAAAGCATAGAAGCACCCCCCTCCTACCTCAGCAACACCCCAGTTTCTTCTGGCAGTTAGACATAACATTTTGAAAAGCAAGGTTTGTAACCCTTTTCTCTAGGTCTGCTTGTGGGGATGTCCAATTCATTACCTCTGTCCATCTAGTATTTACATCCCACCCCATTTCCATTTTCTTCCTCCCATGTACCCTTTTTACAGTGGCTGGGATTGTGTGGTGAGGCTTCCATCTTCCACTGCTTGCATCTTCCCGATGCCTGCACAACTCCATCCAGCCTAAGTACATTTACACTTGGTCTCAAGGCATAGACTCGTAGGGTTGCCGTATGTCCTCTTATTTCCAGGACATGTCCTCTTTTTCATGGGTAGAGTTGTCATAACGATCCATAGTTAAAAGTAAAAGTCAGCAAATGTGTCCTCTTTTTTATCTTCAAAATATGGCAACCCTAGAGGACTCTGTAGGGTCACAGTGCTGCTGCTGCAGCACATCAAACGAGAGACAGAACAATTTGTTATAGTGAGCAGCCCAACCATGGGAGGGAGATACTCTCTTTGGAAGAGAAGGGAGACCTGGCGCTGCTTCTGAACCCACCTTTGCTCCTAGACTTGCAGTTCATTTCTGGTGCCAGAGGAGCCTTCATCAGTTATATCTTCATCAGTTATACACCATGGCACCATTCACGGATAGCCAAGACCTTACTACCAGCATTCCTCACTTCTGACCTTGTAATGATTACTGCAATGCACTATATAGGCTTTGCCCTTGAAGACTGCACCTGCTGTAGCTTCTAAAACGAAGTGATGCAGGCTGTCTCCCAAGGGTACAATTACTTTACAGATAGGGTGAGCCTACAGAATCAGCAGCTTGCCACAATCAGCCCTTTGGAACTTTCTTATTTATTAGGTCTGCTTACTTTTAAGGAAAGGGTTGGTGCTGTGATATTTCTATAGTAACAATCTATTTATGATCTTTTATATGTATATATTTTATTCTTCTAATGTTTAATTGTTTTTAGTGATACTTTTAAATATGTCTTTAGCTGTTTCTATTTTAGTGTTTCTATTTTAGTATTTCTATTTTAGTAGAAAGTTTGAGTCCCGTTAGGGAAAAGGTGAGATAGAAATAAATAAATAAATAAATAAATAAATAAATAAAGGTGTAAGCAATATATTTCACTTGTTCATGTTCAGCTCCACCAGAAGTTAGTTTGCTTCTGTACTTAATTCAAGTTGCTGACTGAGATATAAAGTCCTACATAGGAAAAACCTAGTGTATCTCTAGCATATTTATTTTCCTTCATTGTGTATATGCTTTTCTACTAGTATCATCATATACAACCCTTCCTGTTCTTGATATAAATACATGAAGTTAAGGGGCAAACTAGACCTGATATTACATTGAATTTGTTTTTAGAAAGAAAGAAAGAAAGAAAGAAAGAAAGAAAGAAAGAAAGAAAGAAAGAAAGAAAGAAAGAAAGAAGATAGTAGCCACTTGAGGGAAGGGGGGCTGATAATTATCAATATTTCAGTAGGCAGGGAAGGTTCCCTGTTGTGGTCCTGACAAAAAGAAAAGAATTTTTTTCTATTGGGAGGAAATTCACAATTAGTACCAATGGGTTAAATTCCCTCTCCCTGCCACTATGATTCTAATAATTATCAGACTAAGTCATCACCATGCTCCATAGATACTATTTGCATTTAAAACAAGCACGCAAAAGGCAAGTAGGCATTTAACCATAATTTCTAATTTAGTTCATAGTCTGTGAGAAGAGTAAGGAATTTTCTCTCTGGAAAATCAGCCACCTGATTACTCTTTTATGTAGCCTCCACCAGCTTGGTGCCCTCAGCTATGAGTTGCACTCCAAAACATCTGGAGGACACCAAGTTGGTGAAGGCGACTTTATAGTTTCAAACAACTGCTAACACAAAACACTTATTTTTACCAATGCCTTTTACATTTCCTGCAATTGTGGGTTGCATGCTACTGCTCTGCCCTACTGGTTTTAGGTATTTTGTCTTTTGTATATTTGATGCAGCTATTTAATGATTTTATTTTTATTTTTAAATATTTGTTGTTTCATTGAGGTTTTCTTTTTTAAAAAAAAGGATGGCCTAGAAGTTTAAAAATAATAATTTCATACATTTTAATTTTATTAATTAATTAAATTTTAATGCATCTCCAAGGGATGATTGGAAAACTATTTCTGAAATGGGCCTCCATTTCTCTTGGTGAAGCACCAAGTATGCTGTCCAGGAATAGATGAGTAGAGACAATACTGCCAGCGTCTTTTACAATTCAAAGGAAGCTTGCTTCTTAAAAAGGAGGGCAGCCAAGTTGGCAGCAACAGAAATTCTGGAAGTTGTTGATTTAGGATGGACATTAACAAAGAAGCTCTGTGCCTTTTCAGTGGTATGTAGATAGGGTAAAAACGTAACGTTCTCCCCTCTCTTTTTCATACCGCCTTCTCTCTATTTTTACATTTCCAATTTTAAAGTCATGGCAAGATATCTAGAAATCCACACATGGACACTCAAATCCCCACCCTCAAAGCAGCAGCTCATGGAAGACCCTAAAATCATGATATAGGTTTCCTTTGGCTCCAGCCATTTTCTGAGCAGCCATGTAATTTTGCTCTTTGTAATTTAAGATGTATCTTAATTATAACTAGATTACTACCACCCTCACCACCCCAAAAGAGCCTCTGTTTTATGGAAAAAAATAATTGTTTCAATATGTAGCGCATGTGTGAACTTTTCGCCAAACAGTAAGAATTCCTCCGATTATTTAATGATTTCTTTTCTTCTGCTTTTCATTATTTTTATCTCTACAAAGATGAAGAGATTAAAGACAACAAGTATGGGGAAGATGGAGGTGTCAAGGTGAGGGCCAGAGTCAAAAAGAGCAAATCATAGGATTATAGCGAAGTATGGGGAGAGAAAATGGATGAAAATGAAATGTTTCATATTCATGAACTGCCAAACCAAGCAATCCAAACTTACAATATGTCAGGACCTGAGATATGCCAGAAATATGCTGGTGCAATAATTGCCATATTAAAGGTAAAGGTAAAGGTACCCCTGCCCGTACGGGCCAGTCTTGACAGACTCTGGGGTTGTGCACCCATCTCACTTAAGAGGCCAGGGGCCAGCGCTGTCCGAAGACACTTCCGGGTCACGTGGCCAGCGTGACATCGCTGCTCTGGCGAGCCAGAGCCGCACACGGAAACGCCGTTTACCTTCCCGCTGGTAAGCGGTCCCTATTTATCTACTTGCACCCGGAGGTGCTTTCGAACTGCTAGGTTGGCAGGTGCTGGGACCGAGCAGCGGGAGCGCACCCCGCCGCAGGGATTCGAACCGCTGACCTTTCGATCGGCAAGTCCTAGGCGCTGAGGCTTTAACCCACAGCGCCACCTGCCATATTAGATGCATGTTAAACCCAGGACAGGAAAAACATAACAAGAGAATAAAAAAATGGAATAAAAATGGCTATGGAAACACTGGTCAGAGGCTGGTTCAGTGTTGCTACCACATATTTGCCACAGATTGGGTATGAGGATATCAGGTATGTCAATGAGGGTATGAGGGGTGTCAATGAACTCACGACAGGTTCCCAGCACCACAAAAGATGACACACTACAGCATCCTCACTCCATTAGCACCAGCGGCTCAACCGAAAACATCCCCGCTATAGCCAATCCTACAGGCAGAGATCTGAGTCCTTTCATAGCCCTCACAAGTACTGGCTTATGGACACAGCATGCAAAGGGGAATAAGGAGAAGTCACATAACACAGCACCCATATAGCTCCAAGGACACGCTCAGAGAACACACTTAGCTCTACTCGGACAAAGATTCAGGATATACCCAGGGAGGAGAAACTCCTGTGACATGCAGGTCAGTGGAGAGGGGCCAGGATTTAGGACAAGGGCAGACACACACTGACTGCAGCACACCAGCAGCCTCCAGTGGCTTATTGGAAGCAGGAAAAGGAGTGCAACTTCCTATCAGGGCAAGCGATGGAAATGCCCCCTTTTGTAAGCCTGGCCGAAACCAGTAATATCAGGGGCAAAAGGGAGGGAGCTCCAGAGATTTGGAGCCACACAGCAAGCTCCACAGAGCAGTATCCTAGCCACAAACATACCCCAGCACCAGACACGAATAAGACACATCATGGGGCACTTATTTCCCTTGCCGCCCACCACATCAGGGTACCTGAGTCAGCAGAGAAAAGAGGGTGCTAGTGTAGAGTCCATAAAATTGCCTACCTCACATCATGTGAAGGAAAGTGACCGCGATCTATCAGTCTTGGCAACCAAGAAAAGCCTTATGTGGCACAGGTAAAGCCTTTATTGATCAGCTTCTGGGATGGGATACATCCTGAAGGGGAGTTTTCCTTTAGCAAATCAGAGGTGTTTTGATGGCATAGCTATCATGGTGACTGTGCATATAGTGTTCTGCTACCATATTGGGACATTTTGCTTAATGCCTCAAAAGCGGCTCCCCAGTATATGACTGTGCCCTAAAACTTTAACTTTTGCTTTTTTCCTGCTGGAACGATAAAACCAATGCTTTTCTTAAATTCCAGTTATTCTGCAATCGTCAGTGCTAATACATAGTAACCTATATATAGAATGAGATAGAAATCTTACGTAAGAAACAGTAATGTAAATTTAAACACTTCACTAAACAACAGGAGAGAAGCAACCTCATTTTGGTCAGACATTCCTGAAGGAGCTGTCCCTGCATAATGGCTGTGATTTGAATTTAACTAGGACATAATTCACATGTTATGTCACTAAAGTCATGAATACAGACAGAAATATACATTTACATCCAAACACTTGTTGTTGTTACTTAATCGAACAATAATCAAGAATCTATTTTCAATGAAGAGAAAAATCCATACCTCAAGAGTCATAGTGAACAACACAGAATTATAATCTTTTATAAGTATACAAGTGATAACTTGAAGAGTTTAGTAATATGACTTTTCATTTTGAGAATTTAAGTCACCACTTTTTAAAAACAAAAAGCTTTAAAATGCAAATGCAGCCCAAAGCTGACATTTCATAGAATCATAGATTGGTAGAGTTGGAAAGAACTCCAATGATAATCTAGTCTAGCACCTGCAATGCAGAAATCTCAACTACAGCATCCATGGCAGATCACCATCCACTGGCTTGGTTTCCAGACCCTTGATCATCTTGGTGGCTCTCCTCTGCACACACTCTACCTTGGCATGCAGGTCAATACAGATCTTTGGGATACAGTGGATGCTCAAGCTCATGGATACACGTGATCCATGTGGGAAGCATGTTCGCAACGCGCAGTGGAGCGTCTGCGCACACGTGGGTTGTGATTTGGCGCTTCTGTGCATGCGCGACCGCCGAAACCCGGAAGTGACCCGTTCCGGTACTTCCAGGTTTCGGCGGTCCGTAACCTGAAAAAACGCAACCTGAAGCGTCTGTAACCCAAGGTATGACTGTACATGGCTTTACTTACACATAAATACAATCTGAACATATCATGGAGTGGTTTACAGCAGTAACACTCCAAGAACAGAGTTAGAAACTGAGATAGAAACGCTAGGAGCCAAATTGCTCCTGGAACCTGGGTTCTAGGCACAAAAACAGAATGGCTAGTCGCTATTTTTCCCTTAACGCAGCAGCTCTTTCTATCTATGTTTTCAAAATGCATAAACTGATTCATAATTCACATCAGTGGCACATTGTTAACATCACATTCTTAATAGCAATTCTTAATTGGACAGCACAAACATAATCGGGGCTCAGTCCCTGCAATAGCATTCAAAACCACAAGTCATTTGAATAATTAATATTTACAAATACTGATGTGTATATGTGTCTGTGTGTATTGTGCTAGATGTGAACTTACATGCTGGGGTGGGGGCAGGAGAGGCAAAGGGGCACATAGAAGGCAGCAGCCAGTGATCTAGAATCAATTTCATTTTAGGCTGGGCAGGGAAGGCGAGACATATCTGACAGGGGTGTTGTAAGGGTTAAAAGAATATATACCTGCAGCATCTGAACACTTGAGCACAATGAGGACACCTATTATTGTTACTATATTTAATTTTTAATTGCTTTAATTGCTGTTTTAAATCTTAACTGTTGCACTATTTGAATGTCTTTGCTTTACTGTATTTTTTATGTGTGTGCTTATTTTAATGTTTCAATGAAATGGTTCTATTGTGCATATTTATTACATGCATATATATATTATTTTGCGGGAGGCAATGGAAGACAGGAATGCCTGGCGTGCTCTGGTCCATGGGGTCACGAAGAGTCGGACATGACAAAACAACAACAATATATTATTTTGTAGAAGAAGAAGAATTTGGATTTGATATCTCACTTTATCACTACCCAAAGGAGTCTCAAAGCGGCCAACATTCTCCTTTCCCTTCCTCCCCCACAACAAACACTCTGTGAGGTGAGTGGGGCCGAGAGACTTCAGAGAAGTGTGACTAGCCAAGGTCACCCAGCAGCTGCATGTGGAGGAGCGGAGACGCGAACCCGGTTCACCAGATTACGAGTCTACCACTCTTAACCACTACACCACACTGGCACTGTAATTGGTTTTATACTTGTAAGCTGCATAGAGGCCAACTTTGACAATCAAGTAGCATATAAATTAATTAAGACTACTGTGATTACTATGATGCTGAACTTGAAAGAAATTTCAGAGAGAAAGTGAAACAAATGTGTAACTACTAGAAAGTTCAGCAGGGACAGGCCTTGTAGCCCTCCCCCACAGCCCAACCCTCGCCAGGGCGAGGCTCGGAGTGCCGAGAGGAAACGGGGCTTGGAGTCCTCCTCCCCTCAGCCCTCCTCTCACTCATGGTGCACCAAACAGGGACATGCTTGACGGGGCTTGAGTGCCGAGAGGGGAGTTGGGGCCCTTCTCCCCCAGCCCAGCCCTCACGGAGACAGGCTTGGAGCACCAAGCAGTGATGGGCCTTGGAGACCACCTCCCCAAGGGCTTGGAGGAGAGTGCTGGCGTACCATGTGGGGACAGGGCCTAGGCTCAATACATGCACCCATACATCTAAAATTGGTCACAATTGGACCATAGCAAGTTGCAGAATGCGCCTAGTCCTTAGGAAGTTTTGAATGCTGCCCAAGAAGATGTTGCTTCTCCTTTGGGGTTCCAGGCGAAACCCAAAGTCACAGCTTTCCAGCACAAAGCAAGACATGTCTCTCTAGGTTTCTGCTCTCACACACAGCTACTCTGGCTAGTCTTCTTCTGCCCAATCAAGGATCACATGACCTGCAGACAGGTGAGGGGTGTGTGTGTGTGTGTGTGTGTGTGTGTAACACCCACCCACCTTTCCTGGAGAGCACCATCACTTAGTCCATTGCTTGAGATGCTGATGAGCACTTAACTGGCCAGTTAAAGCTATTACTTTGACAAAGGGGCTAGTTGAGCAAACTTCCTTTTATACATTCCACCCTAAAGGTACAGAATTGAAAGGTTGGAAGGGGTCTCTGTGTTTCTTCCAGACAGTCTCCCTCCCAAATTCATAACAGTATTTATTATTAATCTGCAACATAAAAAGCAACTCATAAATTGGTTACTTGCAAGTGCACAGCTTGAAAAACTGAGGAGCGGAAAGAAGGGATAATACTTCACAGAGTATTTCAATAAAACAACAAATATGTGAAAATAAGTATTTGCACTGCACCTTAGTTACTAATATGTTTAGCAAAACTGACTACAATGTTTCTAGCGATCTACCATCATCTGTGTAGCACGGTCTATAAAGTTTTAGAAACATGGAATTTAGATAATTCAGCATAAGTGATCTTTTTGCCCTTAATTATTCAGTGGCTGTAGTGCCTGCTGCAGAGAAGAAGAAGAAGAAGAAGAAGAAGAAGAAGAAGAAGAAGAAGAAGAGTAGTAGTAGTAGTAGTAGTAGTAGTAGTAGTTTGGATTTGATATCCTGCTTTATCACTACCCGAAGGAGTCTCAAAGCAGCTAACATTCTCCTTTCCCTTCCTCCCCCACAACAAACACTCTGTGAGGTGAGTGGGGCTGAGAGACTTCAGAGAAGTGTGACTAGCCCAAGGTCACCCAGCAGCTGCATGTGAAGGAGCGGGGAAGCGAACCCGGTTCACCAGATTACGAGTCTACTGCTCTTAACCACTACACCACACTGGCTCTGGATTAACACACAAAATAAAATATATACAGACCAACAAGCTTTGTAGCAAGTAAATGCCAGAGTATTTGCTGATATGAGTGTGGAAAAGAATGTGTGTGTGAGGGGGGTGGGTTGGGGGTTGGAGAGAGAGATTGAGAACTTAAATAAACCTGCCAAAACTCACAGCTTTAAGTACTAATACAGAATATGTTTAGAACTACTTTGCTCAATCATTTTCCTTGCAAAGAAAAAGTAAATAAATCTCAGATACCAGATAGGTCTCAATACAGTTAAAGCATAACACAACCACACATCACCAACTGAAATTTCGTTAAACCACTAGAAATCTAGGTTCCTCGGCTCAAGAGGTTTCAGAATACGGCATTAGGATCACAGGGCACATGGGTTGCTTCCACATTAAAACACTTTAGCACTCCTGAGACCTCACCCCCCACCAATTAGCTGTGAACAGAATTAAAATGGAGATTCTACACAATGACTTAATACCAGTATATTATGCATAAGTAGTATATAATGCCTCTCCCTATAGTATTTACTCTCACATTAAGTCCAGTTCAGCAATGCTGTTTTAGTTTCCTCTTTTAAGTTTATCGTATCTGATTGCTTCATGATGAGTACAGGTGGTAGATTACCGTATTTTTCGCCCTATAGGACGCACCGGCCCATAGGACACACCTAGATTTTTTTGGGGGGGAATAAAGGGGAAAAAATTATTCCCCCCCCAGGCGCGGGGCTGGGGTGGGGAAAGCCCGAGCTTCCCCCTCCCCCAGCCCCCAGAACGGGACCCAGAGCCATGCCGAAGCTGCATGCATCTTTGGCATCGCTCTGGGAGCTTGCGGGGCTGGAGGAGGAAGCCCTCCGCCAGCCTTCTAACCAAGTCGGAGGATAGCGGGTAAAGCGCGCTGCGCCTCTCCCGCTGTCCCCTGAGTTTGCGGGGCTGGCGACGGGGAGGGGCAGGCTTCTCCCCCCCGCCAGCCTTCTAACCAAGTCGGGGGACAGCGGGAGAGGCACGCTGCGCCTCCCGCTGTCCCCCGGGTTTGTGGGGCTGGCGGTGGGGCTCTCCTGAAGCCTGGAGAGCGAGAGGGGTCGGTGCGCACCGACCCCTCTCACTCTCCAGGCTTCAGCGAAAGCCTGCATTCGCCCCATAGGACCACACACATTTCCCCTTCATTTTTGGAGGGGGAAAAGTGCATCCTATAGGGCGAAAAATACGGTACTAATAAATGACATATGAATTACTTCTTGAATAGCATCAATTTCATTCATGCATTTGGGAGGGAGTAAGGGAGAAGGATCTTACCATTCCCCCCCCCTTTCTTTTTGGTTGCAAAATTCCACTTTCAAAAATCAAGGAGAGGAAACTACCTGTTCCAATAAATAGCTTCAAATCTCCAAAGGCATAGGAACCCAGAGAGCCTTATAAGTACCTTGCCTGCCAACACTTGCCCAGCTGGTGCTGGAATTGTGCTTTATTATAAACGTTGAAAAAAATGCCCAAAATCAGGACTAGGGGAAAGGGAAGGAGACTATGCACATACAAACAAAATGCAATGCAAGAGGCTGATAATCACATTGCCTGGGTGTTCCCCAAAAAGTGAGTGAACAAAGGATTACCATTCCAGTAAAATGGCTGTTGTGAAAGCAACTTCACTGCACTTGCAACTAAAACCCAGTTTACTTGTACATGCTGTATGCCATGTGAACACCCATGCACACCCTGGGACCAATGACTGGGCTACTACTTGTAAGTGGGTTAATGCCTGAAAAATGAATTTTAAAGACCATCCATCTTTGTTTCACACTTGACGCATTTGCTGCATGAAACACTTGTTTAACACATAGCTGTCACATTAAGCAGGAAGTAACCCTGAGGAACAATATGACTATGAGGAAGAATGCAACTGCTCTCCTGGGGTGTAAGGAACTGCCAAAGGCTAATAACTGCTTGGTTTCCTCTGATCCCCACATGTCAGTGGGTCTATAAATGAGAAAATCTGCAAAAGATGCTGAAAATGAATGGAGTAGGTTTTTTGTTGACTTGCTCATTTCTATGCACTAATAATGATAAGTTACATGCATAAGGAAGAACATTTTAATGTAAAGGAATGAAGCATATTTCTATACCGCGAATTATAAACAAAGCAGCAGAAAAATAATCCTCTTTGAAAATAAAGCAAAACAAAATAAATCTGGCATAAAATAGCACTATATGAAATTATCAAATAGTTTACTTTTTCTTTAACAAAAATGGCAGCCCAGCCATATGTCAGCAGCAAATGGTTGAGCTTCAAGCATGTAATACTGTGAACGTCTGAGTCATTGAAGATTTTCTATCTCTTGGCAACAAGCGATAAGGCCAACTACATCCAGTATTATCATAATGAGGTTTCACAGCAATGAAAAGTGCATACAAACCTTTCTAATTCTTCTTACTGCAAAACAGCTATTTCTGGGATAAATGTTTTTTTAAAAAAACAAAAAACAAAAAAACCCTTAGCACATTACAGTTTCCAGAAAAACTTATCATGTTAGGATGGAAAATTCAGTACAATTTATTTATAGAAGCATTCCTCAGTAACAAATGTGAGCCTGGTTGACAATGTCAAGTTTCTCAATTATCAGTGGGATTTTGAAGCATCAAGACAGAAAAAAGAGGAGGTGATTTGTCGTATTGTTATGTTATGTGATGGACTTTGCTTTCAAAACATATTGAAGGTGTTCTTTATTTCACTACAAAAGTTGGTCTGATTCAGCGAACTATTCAGTACATTCTTATTTTAAAGATAACTGAAATGTCTTGCAGAGTTCTTGGTCAGGGTAAGATAAAAACCTATGCTTAAAAACACCCACCTTAAAATAGTTTAAAAAAGAAGAAGTTAAAGTGCCTTAAAAAATAATCTGAGGCGTTCCAAACGAACGTTCGCACTTCTGGGTTTACGGAATTTGGGAGCCAAAACGTCCGAATTCTAAGGCATTCAGGATCCAAGGTACGACTGTACCAGAGGTGTAGTCTGTGGGGGTCAGCCCCCCATCATGTAATTAAATTAAAATACTTAGCTGACCAATTGCGTTGCAGATAACTTGGTTCTGCCCCCCGCCACTTAATGGCTGCATGACAAGTACCTAATCAAAGACTCCTAACTGAGTTTAGTAGTTGTGAAAGAAGAGGTGAGGTCCTCTTCTGGATCGGAAAGTAACAGGAAGCAGAGAGTAGGAATAAATAGACAGTTTTCCTGATGGAGATATGTAGAAAGCAGTGTCCAAAGGACTGGTATTGGGACCTGTGAATGGAGGGCCAAAAAAGATTCTTAACTCAACATATATGCTCATGGGGTCTGAGGTCCCACAGAAAAATAGGACTTTTTCTTTAAAGTGTTTTTCTTCCCTTATTTTGCATGTGTAGAAAGAGAACCAAGAAGGTTGGTCTCTTGTCAATACTGTAAAGAGATTCACAATGCAAAAAGCATGTGGCCTACATTATCCAAGGTTTTGGATTATGCTCCTGGATTATAAAAATGTTCTATTTAATTGCAAACCAATATGTTCTGTTCGCTACAACAACCATCTAGTACACATGCTTGGTCATGAAATAAATGCACTTTAAAATGAGAAACTTAACTTAAATCAATAACATAAACTGACCTTTATTCCTGTCGATTTACATCATTCCACCACACTTTGTGCCTGTATAACTTTCGCACACCTAAAGTATTTCAATAGTATTTCAATTGCTTGTGATAAAAGACCCCTGTTAGACCTATTCAAAGTACAGTATCTTATGCTTTCCAGGGTACTATTAATTCCAAATATTTCATTGCACCATTTACCAGTATACTAGTCCTAAATATTTCTGTCTATGTATCTACTACCAACAGCGGAGAACATCACTGCAGTGCTGGCATACACTTACAGTTTGGGATACTGGCCATCATCCAAAAAACAAAACCATGCAACTACTTCCACAGACAAATGTCAGCAATTTGCCCATACCACATAGCAAACTTCCACAGACAAATGTCAGCAATTTGCCCATACCACATAGCAAACTGAGTTTGAAATTTTGGAGAAATTCAAAGGTAGTTTGAACATCGTTATTCAGAGAAGAATTGTGAAAATTCAACAAACCATGTCAAACCTCTCAGTGTGCCAAAAGTAGCTCTCTACATAATGAAAGTTAACCACATGCCAATATGCCCTATCATAAATATTTATCTGCTGGTGCAGGAAAAGTTAGGATCAGTGGTTTATGAAGTGTGATTCTCAGGTTTAACTCCTAAGGAAGTCCTCTAAATAGGAAGCTGTCCATCAATTCACTACCCAATAAAACTTATAAGGCAATGATGCAAGGATGCATTATAACCATAAGGAATTTGCCAATACATTTTGTACTGTATCACATTATTTCTAACATGTTCCTGCTAAAAACAAATCACCCTGCTGTGATTTGTAAATGCAAAAGATTAACATGAAAACTTGAGAGAGAAGAAAGCTCAGTCTACTCTTCAAGTCTGAATGCATAAGGGAAAATGACCAACTACTGTATCCTAATCCAGTTGTACCAGAAATTTCATAGATTAGTAAATGGCATTAGGAAAAAAAAAATCTACCTTTTTATATCATATGCCAGAAAATAACTTACTCATCATCCTAAAGATCAACAAATGTAAACCAAAAAATTATATGGGTAAATGACATTCAATAGAGTATCGCCATTTCTTAAAACAGGGGGGCGGGGGCGGGGGATGAATACCAGACTATTATTCATATTGCATGAATAATTCTGAATATAGCCAGATATATACTCAAAATCCAATAAAGTAACAACCACATTATTGTACCGATGTGCAATAATTTCTTTGAAACTGATGGAAAGGGCATCCAAACCATAGCTAATTTCACATAAGAATTTTCATTAGGAATAATAACACTGTCAATTCCAAAAGTTAAAATGTGAACTAGAAGCTAACAAGCAAACAAACTGGTCTACTTAAATCTGACAAACAAAACCTGCTTCCCCTTTTCATGAAATGCAATCACACATTTTCTCACTAATATCTTACTCTCTATCTAATCACTTGATGCATTTTTCACTGTTAAATGGTGTACAGCAAATACAGGATATTATCCATTAAAAGGGATACATAAAAGCTTTATTTGGTGTTGGGGCAATGAAATAAAAGAGGCCCTGTCACCATAGAGATGAGATTACTAATCTCTATGGAAAGGAGGAGGATATCATCACACCACCACCTGCTGTTACACGCATGATGGATCAGGCTAGTAATTAAAACACAACCCTTTCAATGTTATACTGCAGCACTAGACATCCATTCAATTATCTTCAAAATTAAATTTAGTCAAAACTACCAAAAGTAGAATTAACAGCATCCTCTCTCACACGTAGGTTTCTCACACGTATTAATGTGCTGCCTAGAACTACACACATCTATATTCACACAATTTGTGTCAACACAGCAAAAGGAGGTTTGAATAATGAAGCCATGAAAGACTCTGCAACTAGGATTTGCATCCAACTGCTGAATAAGCCTCTTCGGCAGTAGTTAGAAGGACAAGTTTAAAGCAGCCAGTGAACCTTGTGCAAACTGATTAAACTACAGAATTTTCCTGAACAGGAAAGGTTAGATCACATTCAAAATTCTCCTACCTCGATCAAAAAGTCTCCTGTTCTCAAGCCAGCTTGCCATGCTACCCCACCTTCATCCACTGATTCCAGATACTGCAAAGCAGGAAAGGCTGGAGTAGGGGTGAATTCTTCAATTGGTGTATCAGCTTTGGGAATAATATTTTTAAAAATATATATTTTAATAAAGAAAGATAAATGTTTGAAACATATACTTAATGTAATTAAATGATTACTTATGCAGTGCCAGAAATTCATTAAATACAACGATCCCTTCTCTACAGATCTCCCTGCTCTATAGTTCTCTCCCTCTCTTTTTTCTTGTGTATTCATGATCACTTGAATTTAGTCAGCAAATAAATGAAGCTCAGCTCTGGTAAATTGCTATATAGCCAAAAAAGCAAGTGATTTGGTGGAACAGGACTCTCATTTGAAACCAGTATCATTAATTTTCAAATATGGGCATAGCATGGAGAAGTCAGGCATTTAAAATTTCAAGTCTGTTAGCAGCTAATTACCTATAGCTACAATGAAAACAGTATGAAGTAATTGAATTTAATGGTGTAACATTGTATTTGCTTATGCATCATGTACATATTTATATGCTGAATGATCTGACATGCATACACTTTCATAGACAATATGCTCCAATAAGGTCTCAAACATCATTTATACCAAATGATTCATGAAGCTGGGTATTAGCATATGTTTTTAAGGGGGCCCTTGAATATTCCACCTGGAGAGCTGGGGCCCATACAAAATTAACATATATAGTAAGAGAATAACCTCTGTTTGCTGCAGAGATAGCTCAGCGCCAGCTGATCTACACTGTGATGAAGTCACAGAGTCTCTAGAAGACCCCGCTAAAACGTGCATTTAGCCAGGAGGGTTAATCAGGAACTGTTACATAGCTAGGGAAGCCCAATAGGTGTCTGCCATGCTAGCAAGGAATGATAAAAACGGTATTCCCAGAGGAAGGGTGTGGAGGATCCACCATGAGCACATATGGGCTAGCCTTGAAGCCAGGCTGTGTGAGGGAGAGCCCATCCAGCAACTGAGGGGTGTCTCAGTGGCAGGCACTGGAATGTACCACCACTTTAAAAAAATGAAATGCAAAAGCAATAGAAAGAAAAGCCTTAAAAATATACTTCCGATTCTTAGGCATAAATCTACTGGAGTACATTTGGCATAAGAAAAAGCTTAGCACATTTCAACACATGAAGCCAGGCATCCCTCACAACAGAACACACTAAAAAGGCCACTCAACATACATGCAGCTTCTGAAGATATAAAAATGATCTGATTTTCATACTAAAACTGCAGTAGTTCCACCTTGAGCAAGCCACAGATCTATTTCAAGCTTGTTGGCAACATGCAGCTTCACTCCGCAAATAATTTTAACACATGAACACTTTAAATTAAGCAATTTTGACACCCCCACAGCCAGGATGCTTACAGTATGAATAAACTGAACAGTAACATATACAAAATATATAGGCAACCTTCCCCTCAGAATTATTCTCCATATCTATTCTATACATATATCTATGCATTAGAAATATACATGCATACACATACCCCTCAAAACTGCTCAATCAGAAATTCATGTCAGTTTTACTGCACAGAGAGAACACTGTTGTCTAGCAACCAAATGCATAAGGAATAATGCCTGTTTATTTTCAGAAATGCATGCCATTTTTCACATAGGCACTCACCCAATCACACAGACACAGAAAATCCACATACCTTTGGCCCCTCTGAGCACAAACCCAAATCCTTCATTGTCTTTTTTCTGCAGGACCACAGCCTTTTCTTCTATAATGCAGTCACTGTAGAGAGAATTCCGAGGATAGCGACCATTATTACATCCCTTCATCACCACAGTAGTAGCTGCTCCTCCAGTGTGTAGGTTCATCATCATCACAGCCAGTTAATCAAATAATATTGCAGTAATCAAACATGGGGAAAATATAACGGCAAACAGAAGAAGGAAAGAGACAAAGACAAGGCTTAATGGCAAGGGAGAACATGACAGTGCAACTTAACGGAGGGGAAAATGCAGCAAAAGCAGAGGAAGAAACCATGCATGGTGGTAGCTGAACAAATGTGTGATCATGTCATCTGTGTGCTAGCTAGGAGTCGAAAAGAAAAGAAAGTGAACTGAACGACAGTAGCATTAATAAACTCCTCAATCGTGGATGTACCAGATGCATCTTCTAGTGAAGCCAAAATGAAACCAACCAGAAGAAAAATGAGGCAGCATTTTAAAACCTAAAGTTAGCTTGGTTTGCTGTTATAAGTAGCTAAAAGGCACGGATATATTCAGAAGCTATGCCTTGCATCAAAAGCCCTTTTTCAATCCTATTGAATGTTGCATGCTGCAAGGATCCCACATGATCATCTGACAGCCTACAATGCTAACAACGTGCAGCTGCCTTGGCGTCATCAAGCACAAATTTTCACAGCATCAAGAATCTGCATAATTTAAATAGTAACAAGGCATGTATGTTCATGATCACCTTTTTCTATAAAAATTACAGAGCCTTCCTGAAAGCCAGCACAATGAACTGATAATGAGAGGATCCTCTGAAAGACAGACATTACATTTTTTTTAAAAAAAGGCAGCTTCTTAAAAATTATCTGATAATTACTCTTCGATAAGTGATTTTTTTAAAAAAAAATTAAAAATCCAGTTATTCAAAGAATAGATTGAGCGTAAGTTTCTAAGCCAAATCACAACACTTCAAGAGATTTAAGCTGATCTGAGTTTTTTTATAATAAAATAAATATTTTATATCATTAAATGGCAACACATTTTCAAGAAATTACTGTATTCATGTAGAGCTTTCAGGTACACCCTCATTTCTTTTGCATAGTAGGCAATATTTCCTTTAAAAACAGTAATGTGCTTCAAAAATATGATGGTGCAGTGGCAGAAAACCATTGCTCTTGAGGCAATAAAATATGGGGAAACTCTGGAATCTGATCTGACAAAATATAACTAGCTGATCCCCAAGACTACAATCCTGCACCCATTTACACACACTTGTTTAGTTAGGCTTCCATCATATCCCCGAGGCTCTGATTAGCTTTTGCACCAATGTGTCTATATTCACAGCTGAGAGAAATAATGGAAAGTTCCCTCAACATTCCAAAATAGCCAGCACCCTTTGGCAAAAATCCACAGAGCAGCTGGCAGTTATGATGGAGCTCTTTCTGGGAGAGAGGCAGGGCAGGTTGCCAGAGGCAGTTGGTTTCCTGGCTAGGGGTAGGGCCAGGATTCCCGTTCTCTTGTTCCCAGATGATGACATAGAAGCACAAGTAGATAGGGTGCAGATGAACAGGTCTGGAGTAAAATCCTAACACATCTGGATTCTGAGCAAAAACTGCAGTTTCTGTCAAAAGGATTTACAGCGAGAGGCAGGAGGGAGGAGGGGGAGGGGCATTAAAGAAAAAAGGAAGAAATTGTCTTCTCCCCACCCCACCTGGTCACCTCCAAGTTAGCAAATTTAAAAATCATGGCTTAAAGTGGCAGGACTGAGGCTTCCATTGCTGCTCATCATACTCTTCTTCCTACCCTGTCCCTCATTCCCAGGAAACTATTCACACACACCCTTCCCATAGCTTCTACTTCATCTTGTGTGTGGAGGCGGGGGAAGGGACTGAGAAATCCCCTCTACAGCAAGTGACTATGGTTACTATGGCTACTATGGCTAATTATAATGTAGCATAAACTGCTAATGTTTGAAACCTTTGGGGGCCAAACTACATACAGTGGTACCTCGGGTTAAGAACTTAATTCGTTCTGGAGGTCTGTTCTTAACCTGAAGCACCACTTTAGCTAATGGGGCCTCCTGCTGCCGCTGCGCCACTGCTGCACGATTTCTGTTCTCATCCTGAAGCAAAGTTCTTAACCCGAGGTAATATTTTTGGGTTACCAGAGTCTGTAACCTGAAGCGTATGTAACCTGAAGCATATGTAACCTGAGGTACCACTGTAATTTGTTGTAGTATTGCTCCAAAAGTTTTTGGATGAAAATAGTTATTTAGATCCCTTCTAGAAACCAGTTTCAGACTGGTTTTGGCCAACAATAAAACTTCCTTGATTACCTTAGTGCAGGCATAGGCAAACTCGGCCCTCCAGATGTTTTGGGACTACTATCATCCCTGACCGGGTGGCGCTGTGGGTTAAAGCCTCAGCGCCTAGGGCTTGCCGATCGAAAGGTCAGTGGTTCGAATCCCCGCGGCGGGGTGCGCTCCCGTTGCTTGGTCCCAGCGCCTGCCAACCTAGCAGTTCGAAAGCACCCCCAGGTGCAAGTAGATAAATAGGGACCGCTTACTGGCGGGAAGGTAAACGGCATTTCCGTGTGCTGCGCTGGCTCACCAGATGCAGCTTTGTCACGCTGGCCACGTGACCCGGAAGTGTCTCCGGACAGCGCTGGCCCTTGGCCTCTTAAGTGAGATGGGTGCACAACCCCAGAGTCTGTCAAGACTGGCCCGTACGGGCAGGGGTACCTTTACCTTTCTCATCCCTGACTACTGGTCCTGTTAGCTAGGATTATGGGAGTTGTAGTCCCAAAACATCTGGAGGGCCGAGTTTGCCTATGCCTGCCTGTGGCGATCACACAGGGTCCCTGGACGTTTGACGGTCTATTGATCCCTGTGCCACCACTGTGATTGCTTTCCCGTTGCCACCAACCCGTTTCTCTTGGGTACACACAGAGTCCAGACAGTTGTTAACATTAAATCAAATAAGCAAGTTTATTTTATAAGCCTTAACAAGTTTATGGTTTCAGATATTTTTTCTTGTCAGTTTCTTAATCTTAGTTTCTATCCTGGCCTATACCTTTCCTAATAACTGCTAACTGATTATCCCAACTGTCTATCTGACTCCTATCAGATTCTCTCACAACACAACTCGACCAACCCAGACTTATCCTCCCTATTCCTTCTCCAACTCCCAACTCTAACTCCTCCCCTTGGGTTTTCACTGGCCAATCACTTCACACTCGTTTAACCCCTTCCTTATGACCCACCTGGGAGGTCAAACATCACACTGCCTTAGTGGATGATCTGGGCTGGGAGATGAATTATGTTTATTATTTATTAAATTTGTATACAGTTCTTCATGCAAAGATCCCAGGGTGGTTCACAACAGAAAAATACAAAATGAGAATACAAAATACACAATAAAACAAAAACAAAAGCAACAGCAATCAGGTGGTTAAAAACCCTAATCAGCAACTCATTTCCTAGGAAGTTGCATGAGGTGCATGTGACCCTGTTGATTCTCCTGGACCTCTGAGCTTGTTTACTGATCCATAGACCATGTTATCTATCTGGGTTTTCACAAAGGGATGGGAATTGTGGTCAATGCTAAAGTGGCTTTGTTCATTACAGAGAGATAAAACCCAGAAGTGGTGCTAGATAGAAGATTATTGCTCTTCCCCATGTCTGGTGGCCTGTAAGATTCTGCAGAGCTCCATCATGTCCCCTATGGTATCTAACAACTACATGAAACTGCTCAGAGAGGACAGTTGGATTGCAGAATCATCAGTATAAGCTGATAATACCCAACTCTATATTTTTATTTTTATCTCATTTTAGGGAAGTAGTTCAAAGGTTAAATCACTGTTTGGTAGCTGTGAAGGACTGAATGGGGATGACGAAACCAAAACTTAATCCAGACAAAACAGAAGTACTGGTAGTGAGTTGACTCAGGTTTGGATTTGCAGCTTCTACTGGGTGGTGTTACACTCCTACTGAAGTGTACTTTTTGCTCAAGTGATTCTGCTAGATTGTGTAGACGGCATCAATAGTGAGGGGTGCCTTTTCCAGCTTTGGTGGGTTTATGATCCACAGCTCTTCCTACCAAAGCTGAACCATGGTCATCCATGCTCCAATTCAGTGCTGGGAAGCAAGTAGGTCATAATCTACTGGTAGATTTCTGGTTGACTTGCAAAAACATGGCAAAGGTTTCTGACACCCAGTTGTTTCAACAACAGCAACAACTAAATTACGCTTTACACTTAAGTGATGCTGCTGCTATGAAGGAAGTTAAGCAAAAGTAGACTTTTTTGTGAAAAGACTGTGGGGTCAGTTCAGTTCTGCTACACTGGTACCTCAGAACTTGAATGTAATCCGTTCCAGAAGACCATTCGACTTCTGAAATGTTTGAGTTCCGAGGCATGTCTTCTGGCTGGCCGACAGCTAGGTTTTTGCACAGCGGAAGTCGTGTTGGACGTTCATGTTCTGAGGTACATTAAAAAACAGGAGAACTTCTGGGTTTTCGGAGTTTGGGAGCCAAAACATTCATGAAGAGAGCCATTCGAGTTCTGAGGTACCACTGTACTAAAAAACTAATTCCTAGGCTCAGAAGGTGTTCAGTGGCACTCACTTTATCCTTTAATTCAATTTGTATTTTGCACCTGACTGGTTGGTTTGTATTTGCACTTGGTTCTTGCTGGTAGATCTTGGAGTTCTACAAAGTCTGCCTACCTCTGCTCTACAGATCTCCAAATTAGACTATTGCAACATGTTCTAGGTGAGGCTGCCCTAGAAAACTGTTGAAAACTACAACTAGTACAAACTGCTGCAGTCGGGTGGCTGACAGGTCAGCATGTTTTTGATGCATAATCTCTCTCTCTCCTGTTTTGTATGATCTGCATTTTTTTTTACTGGTTTATTTTCAAACTGAATTTTAAAGCAATCTTATACCACGCAACCAAACAGAGCTACAGTTCCCAGCACTGTTAACAAACTACAGTTCCCAGGATTCTCCATGACTGTAAAAGTGGTATAAAAGTGCTTTAAACGTATGGTGAGGATGTGAGCTACGGCCTGTGACCTGGGTACCTTAAGCATCACATTCTTCTGTATGTTTCTCCCTGAATGATTTGATCATTATCTGAAACTTTACACCAGATCCCTTGACCCCAGGAAGCATGGCTGGTGATAATTATGGTCAAGGCTTTTTTGGTTGTGGTGCCAACCCCATGGAAAGCCTTGCAAAGTGAAGCAAGTCAGGTCCCATCACTGAAATGTTTTTAGGCAGCTAGTAAAAAATGGCAGTTGAAAAAGTTTTTACCTCATAGTTCTCTTTTTGCTGGTATAGTACTATAGGCTGTTTTGGATTTTGTAATGGAGACTTGGCTTTGATGTCCATATCTGTGATTTTAATGGGAATTCTAATATAGTTTAAAACAATTTAATTGCTTTGTGTTTTGTTTTGTTTTTTGTTTTTATATAATGCCACTGGATCGCTATATAACGCCGGTTGTCACCGTTTATCGTCGGAACTATGACAGTATCTGATCGTCTTCGAATTGCTTTGTGTTTTTGACTGTAAACCACCTTGAAAATACATATAAAAAGTAAATAAGAATTGTAGAAATAAAAAAGGATCCTCCACCTAACAGTGTACACCTCTTTAAAATCCAGTTTTATGGAAACAAGTTTAAAATGTTTCTTCATTTTATCAGAAGTTTCCAGGGTGGTGTATGAAAGTGTGAAAACAATTCACACAATAAAATAAAGTGTAGAGGAAAAACAAAACAACAAAACTAAGGAACAGGGAAAGCAGTTCCAACTAACATTTCACCTAAAGTATCTGAGCCAAAAGGATGCTATAAACCACATACTGGGATAGTGTACATAAAGTTCTCCAGGAAATGAAATATGAATATATATATAACATTATTATATAAACCATTTAATTGTATCATAAACTTGTTGCAGGAGAAGCAATATTACTAATATCTTCCAAAATGCTGACAAATTGGAGTATGCTATTGGCTAACTAATGGAGAGATCTTTGGTATGGATTTGCAACATCCATCCCTGGAAGGTCACATTTAGATTAATATCTTATGCGATCCATGTAGGAAGCAGAAAACTGAAGGTTGCAGATAACTCTGCTTTAAGGTGATTTCTAGAGTAAATGTTGTAACATGAAGAACATTTTCTACCACTACAGGATTGTGGAGAGGTGTCTATTTATAGCTTTCCCCCCTGTTGCAATGAACTCAAAAATGAGTGGATGATTCTAGTAATTAACGACTTCAAGATTAATATAGACCCTGCATTTGATTGATTGCATTTCCCTGGGCACTGATCATCTAGTTGAGCAATCTGGTACTATAGAACGTAGCACTGAAATAATTCAGGAAGGAAATGTTAATTACTTGTTGAATACCAATAGTGCATTCAACCCTGAATTAAAAACAACCCCCACCCCCAGACACACAGTCCCTAGCTCTAAACTATTTAGAACCGTCAAAGCTACATTATCACTTACAACTTTGGAATAGTTTTAGGTTTCAATAAAAGGATGCTTTCAGACATTGGTGGCAGCCCGGGTCTGGTTGACCAGAGCTGCTGCCAACAGAGCAGCACGCAATGAGATGTGGGGAGGAAACAAACCCCAATCCCGTACTGTGTCAGCCTGTTCCTTTTTATAGGCTGCAGCTGACCTGAAAACAAGCTTGGTCAGCTAGAGCTCATAGAAAAGAAAGGATGACATGACAGAGTGAACACTGTTTATATTGTCTCTTTTTTCTATTGTATGCTGAAAGTTGATCCATGTTGCCACAGATGCTTGGAAAGATATCTGAAACCATTCTGTATTAACTTAGCAAAGTATTTTAATATCACTGCAACACTAGCTAGTATTACAAACACATGCTATTACTCTCATAGATATGAACAGAGTATTTTTTTGGGGGGGGGAAAGGTCATGGTTGTTTTTGGAAATCTATTAAAAGAATGCAAATCATTCCTGAAATTGAGGGTGAGGGAAGTGAAGCTTTTATTTTCACACAGCAAACACTACAGGTATGGTTCTACCAACACCTGAGGAATTCTGCATCTGTTAAAGTAGGATTTTCATTTTTCTTGTTAAAATATGCTATTTTCAGTTTTAAGCAGGATTGATAATAAAGCACTAAACATTCTAACTGGAGAAGCATTGCGTTTTTTCAAAAACAACATTTGATAAAACAATTTATCAATGCAAGCTCTTAAATGTGAAACTTTCTTAAAGAAACAAAAACACCAGGGAATTGTTGAGGGGAATGGCCTAGAAACTACTCCTGTTCCAGGTAACTAAGGTGATATTGCATAAACTAGTGTAACACTGATGCACTGTTCATTTGCACGCACATTTTAATGAAGACTTGTATATGACATAGAATTATTTAGTACAGTAGAAAATAAGATTCCAGTTCCATTGAACAAAAAGGAAGAAGGAAGCTATGCTACTTATATGAACACACCTTACTGTTTCTTTAAGGCAAGTGTCACTAGCTGTGTATTCCAGAATCCAGCTTTGTAATTTTAGTTGCTAGCTGCCTACAGACAACAGCAATATTTAGGGTTGGCAGTCTGCAGGGAAGCAATCCCAAACAAGCACATAGTTAAGATAAGAATGAGGTAGGCAGTCAACCTGTAACTTGTTCGGAATGAGTCAGAACAGAAGCATTACTGGACTAGGTGGAACCCTACTGAGCCTTGAGTTACCACATCCCTTCTAAATAGGCAGTTGCTTTATCAGCCTCCAGCAATGTGGTGATAGCATGACCCTGAAGGACCAGGTGCGCAGCCTAGGAGTCATTTTGGACTCACAGCTGTCCATGGAGGCCCAGGTCATTTCTGTGTCCAAAGTCTACCAGCTTCACCTGGTACACCGGCTGAGACACTACCTGCCCACAGACTGTATCACCAGAGTAGTGCATGCTCTGGTTATCTCCCACTTGGACTACTGCAATGCATTCTATGTGGGCCTACTTTGAAGGTGACTCAGGAACTCCAACTGATATAAAATGTGGCAGCTAAACTGGTAACTGGGAGTGGCCGCCAGGACCATATAACACCAGTCCCAATAGGATTTTCACTGGCTCCCAGTACGTTTCTGAGCACTTTAAAGGTGCTAACCTTTAAAGCCCAAAATAGTCTTGGCTCAGTATACCTGAAGGAGCATCTCCACCCCCATTGCTCAGCCCAGACTCTGAGGTCCTCCTCCAAGAGTCTTCTGGCCGTTCCCTCACTAAGTGAAGTGAAGTTACAGGGAACCAAGCAGAGGGCCTTCTCGGCAGTGGTGCCCGCACTGTGGAATGCCCTCCCATCAGATATCAAGGAGATAAAGAACTATGGTACGTAACTTTTAGAAGAAATCTGAAGACAGCCCTGTATCATGAAGTTTTTAATGTTTGACATTTCACTATGTTTTTATATATAATGTAAGCTGCCCAGCATGGTTGGGGAAATCCAGCCAGATGGGATGGGTATTAGTAATTAATAATAATAATAATAATAATAATAATAATAATAATAATAAATTCCTTTCTGGATGGAGGAGGTTATTGTGGTCCCCTCACTGCTGATTTTAGAAGAAAATACACTGCCATGTTTAAAAAAACAACACCACCAAATACATACATTGACGCTTATGCAGCCAAACCACATGATCCTATGATTACGAACGTCAACAGAATCAAGTTTGCTTATGAAGTTCACTTGCTTTAGGACAGCACAGCTGAAGATTAGCCAGTGAAATTTTTTGGCCTATTTTATCTTCTTGTAGTTAAATGAGGATGTCTTAAATGAGTAAAATATTTTTGACTGGATTTCTACTTCAGGAAAAGCTGAAACTGCTCCACAAACATGGGCTCAATAAGCTTCTGTCCAAAATAGGTTATTATAAACCAGCCTATAACCTGCTTGTCTTCACAAGGATAGTTTCTTGAGGTGCAATCACTGTCTCTTTAGGTGCTGATTGACTCATCTCCTATCCAAAGAAGCACTGGTCAGAACTGAATTCCAGTCCCTTGATTGACTATCCTAGATATAAACTAGAACATATTAGACTTCCTGAAAGCAGGCACAGGAGTGTAAAAGCATGCCATCAAAGTGATAAGAGTTGTAATTGGAAAATTCTCTCATCAAATTTATATCCATTATTACCAGATTTACACTGCCACTTTATTATGGACCAAGTCCTAGAGCCTGGCATTCTAACCGAGTTCACAGAAATGAACTGGTGATCCTTTCTTTGAAGAAAATGATCATCACATATAATGCAACTGATTATAATTGAGCAGATATTATCTCACAAAATATAAAGAAAAGCAAGAGTGTGAAAATTCAGATAAAATAGCAAATCTAGAAAAAGGAGCATAAAGAGATACGGAGAACAGATTTTAAGCCATATTTAAATAGCACCAGTTCTCTCTACAGGCATATCCCTATAATGTTGTATTATAAGCATTCAGGTAGCATTTTATAACAATGCAGTTAGCAGATCCAAAAGCAGTTGTCCAATCACAAAAGACAGTAGTAGTAATTACACACACACACACCATCAGTGTTCGAAACTCCCATTGTTCTAGGCGCATTTTGCAACAGGGGATCTCATTAGCGTGAACAGTTTCTGAGCCTAAGATTTCAGATTAAAACTGCAGAGTGGAAGGAAAGGAGGACCTTTTTCTTTCTCCTCATTTCCAGCTACTCTCTGAAGACTGGAGAAGAAACCCTCTTAAGAATATTAGGGGTGGGCAGGGGAAGGACTAGACCATGTGAAAAATTAACATAATATTTTAGCTGCAGTTCATTCGTTTTCAGCTTTGTATTCTTGTTATAAAAAACACTCCTAGACATTCTGTTGTTGCACCTATACTGTAGGTTTAAGGTGCCTTTTAGCTCCTAGCTTTCATATCTCAGTTTCTAAACACTGTATATACCAGTAATAGTAATAGTAGTTAAGCCTATATTTTGACCCCCACTTTTGAAAAGTAATGTTTGTGTGAAAGTACACAAGCTTATATATTTACATATAAAAAGTACAAAAACCCAGGTTCCCCTCTTTTCTTCCCATCCCCTAGCAACTGCCTTTGCTAAAAATAGCACAAATATCATGAGAGACAGGGCACAGAGCCAGGTGGAAGTGTTAAGTCCCAGCTTTCACATCCAACAAGTATGATATACCAAACTTTGGGATAGGGTGAAAATCACAGATTCGAAGGAGGCACTTGGCGACACTGACTGGAAATGGATTCAGTTAGACATTCACCTAGATTGTCTTCAGGATGAACAAGTCACATCTTCCTGTCCACATACTCAGGTACCCCAGGCTGAGACTCATCCAAGCATAGGTGAGAATGCTTTATTACAGTAATATTCTTCATTACAGTAATATGCATGCTCAGAGGACTGCCAAATGATGAAGTGTGTACAAATGGTAAATTAGTGAAAGCTGTGAAATTCCAAATTTTGTAGCAAAGGTATGATTGGACCCACCACCATCCACTCACTGCTTAATGAGAATCTACTTCTGAGAAAGATGTTTCTAAGCAGGCAGGAGAAACTGCTATTTGTCAATATCTAATTGGGTTTTTGTATAAACCACCAGGTAATAAGGAAAAAGGATGGCTGGAATCTTGATTACATATAAGGGGTGGTTTGACTTACAGACAGGCCAGCTCATCATTACTCATTTTTGAACTGCATTTGGAAATGGTGTGTAGCACACTCATTTGTCCCCCATCTTTTGTCACCCACCCAATCAGTCAACCACAGTGTTACAAAAGCATCATCCCCCCCCCCCCCGGCCACTTTGACACAATTTAATGACAAAGATGATACCAAGTGATGTTCACATCAGCTTCAAAAGGTTTCTGGTTGTGTACACACCAGGTGTTGTTGATGAGATGGAGATGTTTTTACCCTGTGCAAACGTATTCACACCTTGGCTAGAGACAAATTAGGAACGGCTTAAGAACTCCAATCAGTGTGAAGCTGGTTTGAGAAACAATGCATCAAACCATAGTATTTTATAACCGAGTGCAAGGTACATATGCATTTTGGATAACATTGTGTAAACACTGCTTAAAACCCCAGCACTGGAAATGCAGTGAATCCATAGTAATTGGGAGTGTGAACACAACCTCAGATGACACCAGTGGCAAATGTGAGTACAATTCCCTACATGTTTCCCACCTTCCTGTCCTAGCAATCCACTCCAATCATGTCACAAGATACACTGTCCTTTCTCTGCCCCCTTCTGGCCAAAGAAAAACAGCAGAAGCTATTGAAATCCTTTGCCAAGCTGTCAATAGCAGAACTGTATAGCACCCTAGTTCTGAGCATTGCACCTCTCTTGAGCATCAGGCCTCTCTCGAAGAAAGTCTTTTGCATTGCCCTTATAACTGAGAAGGGTCTCCATACAGTCCAACAATAGAACAGTACTAAAACACTTCCTCCCAACTTAGTTTCAAAGAACTGACAGCCTCTATGCTCCACCAGGCCTTAAATTATCTCATCATATAAAAAACAGCAGTGGCTGTACAACTCTCTGCAGTCATTGGAATACCAATTGTACAATTTTTCAATTGCCTTAATTTTAAAATGGGCAAAAATACTAACTATACAAAACTGGCTGTGGAAAGAGTAACATAATATGCAAGAAAGAAAAAAAAGGACAAGACTTAGAAAGAAACATGAGACAATATCTCTAAGGAAACAAGAGCAGAAAGCTGTATGACTTATTCACAGGTCCTTTGGTTCAAATACAAATATAGTACAATTTATTCCCCAAGATTCTAGACAATTAACAACAAAGCCTTATAACACTGGCTTCCCAACTTCCTGTGTCACATTTTGTTTGCACACCAAGTGCATTTTTGAAGAAATCAAATGAAATGCAGAACTGTGTGCTCTTTTTAGGCAACAGCTACTAGTCAGAGAGCAAATTTGGGTGAAGTCAACAGCCTGTGAACAACATCATCCCCCTAGTCCCCCTTCCGAATGCTAAAATTGCCAATTAGGAAACTCCCCTAGGTAACTTGTTTTGCCACACATAAATGTTCACCACTTTGGGGCTGGTAAACTGACTGCTCAAGTAGTCACACAGACCTATCACAGATTGTAACGTGTATCTCTTTTCAAACATTAAGAAGCACCACAGATGAGGTGATTGGTACGTGAATAAACTGGCTGAAATCCAGACACTGCACACTTGCTCAGCATGAAATTTCTATTATTACCAGATCTTTATACTGCAGTTTTGAAAGCTCAAAACAGTGAATGCAATAACTTAGTGATGCTTGGAAATATCTGAGGGAATATTATAGGTCCAAACTGTCCCTCCAATACACAGTTAACAGTTCCAGGTAGCAGCAAATTATAACTAGCTCCCAGGGATTTGTTACTACAAATGGTAACAATGAAGCGTAAACCTGCCATTGTCTTACAAGAATCCAAGTTGTTGAAAACATTATATTATGCAAAAGCTGCCTGTATTAGTTTTGACATCTGGATCTCTTCTCTAAGATAGGAAATTTTACCCTGACAAGCTTTTCCTTGGCTTTCAATATATTTGAACATTTCTGCCTCCCTTCCTCAGCATTTTTCCCCCATTTCTGTTGTCTCTCTTCCTAGATGGGAGGTGGCCAAAATTACATGCAATGACATGATCAAACACTTGGTATATCTAGACACCCAGCAGCTTTTGTATTGTTTTACATTCCTTTCATAATGCATAATATTTTGTTCTGTCTGCACCCCCCATGCAATCAGCTGATAGCCTTGAGGAGTTTCCACACAACGACTCCTTCTAAGCTGGTGTTAGCCAATTCAAAATGTTTCCATGTGTAGGTATTTGTTGCTATTTTCTGTCAGAGTTGCCCACAGTCCCAGTTTCATGAGAGTCTTCACAGTCTGCTTTTGAAAACACTGTCTTAAAGTGTTTGCTTCTATGTGCAAATGTTGCTGTTAATATATTTATTTATAAAAATGTGTGTACAGTCGTATCTCAGCTCCTGAACACCTTGGGAGTCGAACGTCCCGGCTCCCGAATGATCGAAAACTGGAAGTGAGTGTTCCAGTTTTCAAACTTTTTTTTGGAAGCCAAACATCCAGTGCAGCTTCCGCTATTGTTTCTGGTGTGTCTGAGCAATCGGGAACAAATTGGAAGCTGCACCTTGGTTTCCGAACGTCTCAGAAGTCAAACGGACTTCCAGAATGGATTCTGTTCAGCTTTCAAGGTACGACTGTATACTGCAATTTCAGGAGGGGGGAATCAAAGAAATTTACAATTATAGTACAATAAAAACCCATTGAAGGAAAATGTGACAAGAAATGCTTTGTTCAGCCCACCTGCATTATGCAATAAGCCACATGCATGTCCTGTGCTCCAACTAAATACATATAGTAACAACTTCAGCTGAATTACAATTTGTCAAACAATCACTATTAATTTCAATTTAATTTACTCAAATACATGTACATCACTCAAGTTGCAGAATCTGAAGCACCTTCTCTTGCTTCTTATTATTATGTGGTTGCTGCAACCCAAAAATACGCATGTGAAGTAATAGGAACTAATCAATGGGGCCTAGGCTAAGATTGATAGAATGCCAGCAAGAGAAGCATATCCTGCTTATTTCAATTGGCATTAGGATGCAAATCCAAAAAGGGGAACTGACAGAAGAGAAAAAACAAAAAAGGGAAGCATCTTGAGATGAAAGGCGAAACAATGGGAGCAGAATTGTGGGGCCTGTATTTTTGTTCCTCATATGGATTCCTACAGAGGAGCAACTTTCTTAAACATCCAACAGTCATGAGTAAGAGACCACCCAAAGGTGATCTCCCAGACCTTACAAGTAGAAATGACAATAGTGTGCCCCACAAGGCCTCAAGCCATTGGTGCCCTGGTGAGGGAAGAGAGTGCCTTGATAACGCATGTGCCTTGGTTCAACCAAAGAAGGCAATTTAGAGTACATACTGGGATAAATCTTTGTTTTCTTTCAAAAGGTGTTTGGCTGCTCTCTGTTCTAGTGAAAGGCATGATAGAACAAAAATAGCTTTGAGACAGAAGGGAAGTTGAGGGTGCTCACACCTTTTTGAACTCAGAACACCAAGCCAACACTTACAAAATATTTCAAGTATGAAAAAAAAATGCAATCTCTTACCTTGAAGCATCAAAGCTGTCATATGATCCAACAGTATAGTGTCTAAACAATTTCTTTGTTCTGTCTGCTCGAGTTTCTGTTCAAAATGAAGACAGAATATACTTAATTAAAACTTTCAATTGTCAAGAGAAATAATCACATGCTCTCTTGTTTCATAAATTACCATTCAACTTTTTTCTTTTTATGGGGGTAGGGACTGGAGGGAGAGACTGCTGTCTCTTATCAGTGCTGTTGTCCCAATATTTACTTTTATTAATTTAAAGGTAAAGGTAAAGGTACCCCTGCCCATACGGGCCAGTCTTGACAGACTCTGGGGTTGTGCGCCCATCTCACTTAAGAGGCCAGGGGCCAGCGCTGTCCGGAGACACTTCCGGGTCACGTGGCCAGCGTGACATCGCTGCTCTGGCGAGCCAGAGCCGCACACGGAAACTCCGTTTACCTTCCCGCTGGTAAGCGGTCCCTATTTATCTACTTGCACCCGGAGGTGCTTTCGAACTGCTACGTTGGCAGGCGCTGGGACCGAGCAGCGGGAGCGCACCCCGCCGCAGGGATTCGAACCGCCGACCTTTCGATTGGCAAGTCCTAGGCGCTGAGGCTTTAACCCACAGCGCCACCTGCGTCCCCTACAAATACTACACTTACTTGTTTTTATAAATATTTATACAGAAATGTATAAAAAGAAATTCCAAATCATGCTTAAAAATTAAATATGCAGTAAATTAATTCATGTCTGAGAGACATGCCATAACACATAAAAGGGAGCATTATTGTAAAATATCCTTGAATTTTTGACCCAAACTATAGCTTCTGTGTGGCCTGAACATTCACCACAGTCAAGGCAAAAGCCCAAAGGTTGGTTTTTAAGGCTCAGCGGAGCTTGTTGTACAAAGGGGGTCCATTTTAGCATTCCCTCATCCCAAATGACTCCTTGAAGCAGAGGTATGGCCTCTTATGGACTAGGTGGAGGATTTACAGAACTGTATGTCTGAGTCCAAGTGTTACCTTAGTTTGGGGAGGCACAATTCCTTTGTCCAGGAACTTCCTTGTCCTTTGGGGATAGCTTTAAAACACAGCTTTGAAGGCTTTTGCACAGCTATGTGTGAGTTCAGATTAGAGTCCCTGCCCTCCCCCGCAAAAAATAAAATAATGGAAGGAAGTTTTAGGAGCGGTGTGAAAGTGATAAGGCAACATGGTTATGCACGTCACATGCCGGTACACGTGCCACCAATATTAGTGAGGAGAGATCTCCCAGGGGAGGCAAGCTTTCTTCCTGAAAGCTCTTGAAGAAAGCTCATAAGTATCAGGCTAATTCTCAGCTGAGTCCAGCGGAGTTTGCCATCACTTGTTTTAAAGTGTGGAGTCGCATAATGGCCAGTCTTTAAGGTGAAATCCCACTCACCCACTGTATTCACTCTGACAAAATCTGTAAACTCTAAAATTATTATTTGACTCTTTGGAGGAATCGGTTGCAGCAGCAAAGTAATTTCTAAGGTATGATCTCACCCTTCTATTATCGTACTGAAAGTGGGTGGGAGCAAACGCAACATGTAGTTAGAAGCAGTACTGCTCAGCTACCAACACGTATAAAGCAAGCATTCCACAGTGTTAATTTCAAACTTCCTTTAAATGCATTTGCAGGACACTGTATATTACTAGTGGGGGGGGGGCAGCAACACACAAAATCAAAAGGATGAGACAATAGTACATAGCTCTTGGACTCATAGTACATAGTACTTCCAATCTCCCTCATTAAATGGAGCTGCAAAGAGATAATGAAGGGGGGGAGGGATGGAAATAAGGGAACTCTCAAAATGGAAAGCAACTTCAGAAGCTGTGTGATATTTTAAAATATAATTTCTTATTAAGGGTTTTGGAAAAGGGCAGCGTAAAAATCATGACAAAGACATAGGAGAAACTCAAAAATCGCAACACAGTTAAGTCAAAGAAAAATTAAACAATGATCATTGCCTGTTCTAATTATTCCGTCTCTTTTCACAGGAGCATGAAGATGCAGGATAGAGTTCCAGAGATACCGTTTCACTGAATTCAGATATCAAGTCTCCCTCATGTGAAGAATTCCACAAGCTTGTGTATCTTGCTGGTGTATTTGGGGCCACCGTTCTCTCATTTACGTATTTAATAAAATTAAACAAAACTGGATAAAATGTGCTCTTTTTTGTCAGTTCTCTGTCAAAATGGACTCTTAGGGTTAGCGTTTCTAAGATAACTGGTAGCCATGCTTTTTTCCCCCATTCCAAATTCCTGCCTTTTGTTTCTTCCAAGTACTTCCAAAAGTGTGTGACAGTCTTGTCATCAGCAGATTAGCAGTTAATTATTTATTCTTGCATTTTACATTTTGACCATACCAGGTATTTAGAATCACTAAAGTGGGGGTTGATAATCTATATTGATGAGTAATCTGGGACATTTGTTCAGATAACTGACTCCAAAAGCCTGTTAGCAAAAATGCCTCAATGGAAAAGAGTTAATAAACTTCTCATTCAGCACAAGTACAATCACATTTTTAAAAGTACTTAAAGAGTAAAAACAAAACAAGAACCACATCTTTACAGGAAATAAAACCAAAATTAGAAAAAGCATAAACTCCTGTCTTTGGGATATATCCAATATAGTTTTCCCATTTGTGTAATGTAAGGACTTCCGCCTGCACAGTGAAACTTCCTCTCCTCTCCCCTCCCTGCCCACCCCCATCTGCTCCTACATTTTGTGAGTTTCAGTTTGTCTGGATTTTTTGGAAGAGGGAAAGGGCACGCTGTTGTTTAATTATAGCTACATTAAAATCCTGGATCGTCCCATTTCCATTGTCTTCCAGGAGTCTGGGGAAATTGAGCCAGATTGTGGAATTGTCAGCCTAGTAGGTTTTTTAAAAAATTGATGTCAGACATGTAATTACATTACCATAATCCTTTCTCCACCCCCACCTCACTCCAATTTATCCAGTCTGGTGTCACATGATGTGTTAAGCAGCTGATCCACAATGTTATTCACAAATTTTCCCCGCTTCTGTTTTCTACCCTTTAGCAAGTACACAATATTCTGCTGTTCCTTGTTCCAACATAAGCAGATTTCAGAGAAATTATTGTGAATAATGAGTACCGGTAATTTACAATAGTATGTTGCTGGCTAAACATCTTACCAATACAGTAAGCATCACCCTAATAAATTCTCAAACACAGTCGTATTAACCTATTGAAATCTAGAATACTGCTCTTAAAACACAGACAAGAGAATGCCATTCCTCTAGGGAAAACATAGTTTCAACTTGAAAGGAAACCAGATTTACATCTTCAAAAGATACCTTAACTATATAGCTAAAAATGTACTGCTGTATTTGCTCCTGTTCTTAAATTTTGAACTCTTGTTAACCCTAAAGTTGGAATAGTTCAATGAGCAACTTCTGAGATGGAATATTTATAGAAAATATTAAGCATAGCAATTGACACCCAAGGCTACCACTAACATTGATATCTGTAGATTGTCTTGAAGTAATTTACTTGAGAAAATAAGGAGAGTTGGGGAGGGGTTTGTTTTCTTATTTGCTTTTTCCCTTTCTAGCGTTTGCACTGCAGTCCATTTCAACAGCTGTATGCTAGTCACCAAGGAAACTACTGTGGGCTGATCTTTGATTGGATATGTTGTCAGTGTTGCCAGAGTTGTGGGCAAAGTTTAGTGGAAGAATGCTACATACACTTTACATATTTCTGCAGCAGGAAGCAGAATAATAAGATTGCCAAAGGTGAGGAGGACGTTTTGTGTTTTAATTGAATTCAGTGGGTATACTATGGCACAGGCACACTTAGTTACTTCTGTATTGTACACATTTTGGAATAAAAGATTTCTCATCTCCAAGTTAGCATGTATATAGCACTTTGCATAACCCCTCATATCAGGATATCACACAAACAAGTACTTGAGAAGAAACTGTGTAACAGCAGAAGATGATTTATAGAATATTTTTGAACAAGAAACTGTGAGCTAAAAATAAAATAGATATATTTTCATTGAGTGGGAAAGAGGATTATGGGGTGCCAAATGATGGGTTAACATACTCCCACCGCTTTCAACTTTCTGTGGCTACTGGACATGCTTAGTCCTCATTTGGTTGTTGGGAAGGAGGAGAGTGCTGCCTTTAGATTTGAATTTTAAAATGCAGCTTTTACATGCATACATGCATACAGTACATGTATGTATGTATCACTACCAACTAACTACAAACTATGCTTTAAAATATAGTAATACATAAAGCTTTATTTTTTTATTTGCAAATGTAACAAAAACAGCTAATAAATAATAGTTCCTATGGTAGCAAAGGGACATGGGTGGCACTGTGGGTTAAACCACAGAGCCTAGGACTTGCCAATCAGAAGGTCGGCGGTTCGAATCCCTGCGACGGGGTGAGCTCCCGTTGCTCGGTTCCTGCTCCTGCCAACCTAGCAGTTTGAAAGCACATCAAAGTGCAAGTACATAAATAGGTACCGCTCCGACAGGAAGGTAAATGGCGTTTCCGTGCGCTGCTCTGATTCACCAAAAGTGGCTTAGTCATGCTGGCCACATGACCCGGAAGCTGTATGCCGGCTCCCTCGGCCACCCTCGAGATGAGCGCCGCAGCTCCAGAGTCGGCCACGACTGGACCTAATGGTCAGGGGTCCCTTTACCTTTACCTATGGTAGCAACAAACTATGAAAGAAACAACACAAAGCCCTAGTAAAATGGCATTAACAGTAAGACTTATTATATTAGCAACAATGGTGGGTCATGTGAGTCCTTCTCCTGGCTAAGAGACTCATACTGCAATGATGGAAGGACAAACATCCACCATCTCTCTCCTGGTGGCTTGAAGATCTCACTGCCCTTTCTACATCAGAATGCATGGTTTATAACCATCAATTTCATTTAGGTACCTATTTAGACTGCCTGCCCCATCTGCCCCTCACCAGGACCCTTCTCGAGATAATAACAATAATAATAATAATAATAATAATAATAATAATAATAATAATAATAATTTACGCCCTGCCCTCCCCAGTCAGAGCTGGGCTCAGGGCAGCTAACACCAGTAAAATTACAGTAAAAACATAATGTGGGGGGGGGGGACAATTTAAAATACAGGTTAAAATGCAATTTAAAACGCAGCCTCATTTTAAAAATAGCCCATAGATCAAAAACATAAAGGAAGGGAAACATAAGGGTCAGACTGAGTCTAAACCAAAGGCCAGACGGAACAGCTCCGTCTTGCAGGCCCTGCAGAAAGATGTCAAGTCCTGCAGGGCCCTCTTGTGACAGAGTGTTCCACCAAGTTGAGGCCAGTGCTGAAAAGGCCCTGGCCCTAGTTGAGACCAATCTAGCCACCTTGGGGCTTGGGACCTCCAAAATGTTGTCATTTGTGGACCTTAAGGTCCTCCTACCAGGAGAGGCGGTCCCGTAGGTACGTGGGTCCTAGGCCGCATATCCATTGCCGGAAACTGCAGGAGGGGAGAGTGATTGCTCTCTGCTTGGGTCCTGCTTGCAGGTTTCCCGCAGGCATTTGGTGGACCACAGTGAGAACAAGCTGCTGGATTAGATGGGCCATTAGCCTGATCCAGTAGGCTCATCTTATGTTCACTACCGCACAACACTGTCACATCTGTAATTAAAGGAATATGCATTACACATCCCATCCACTCAATGTTTCGCTCTGCAAATATTGGTGTAGTGGAAGCATTATCACTTCAGCATCAATCTGAGGAGCACTACCCCATTTGCATATGCTAATTGGTATGTATAGATGAAAATGGTAGCATCTATACATATCAATTAGAAAATAAAAAATAAGTATCAAAAGAAAACACAAATTCTGCCGCTTGCTGTCAGAGCTAAATCTGATCTATAAGGTGCCAAGAGTATTTTCTGGGACAGGACACTGTATGTGAATTGGACTCCCTACCCTACCCACAATCAATTGGGAAAAACTGCTGTTTTCATACATATCAAAACTAAAATGTCTTTTCTAACATCTAACATGAGTTCATTTGCTCTCTGTCATTCTGCGACACACCCTTCCCCTCCGCTTGCCATGTGACTATTGCATAAGTCCCTGGGGAAAGGTGGGAGTCAGGGTTTCACTGGCATTGCTTTACTATGTGTTCAGCCACCTTTTAAGGAAAGCTAATATTTTAAATAAAAAGCTTAAGGTGTTTTTTATTTTGAGAGAGAGAAGGAGAAGCAGGAGATTCAGAGTACAGAACAAAACACTTGGTGCTTTGGGATAACCCAATAATGTTTTCTCTGAGCATGCACTGTATACCTTTGCCACCAGTTGTTCCTATAGCTTTAATGGGGCAAGGAAACCTTAACAACTTTTGAACTTTTGCTCATAATTTCCCCAAACCAGAGAAAGTATGCCTTCATTGACAAGCCTGAATGAATTACATCAATCGATTTCAATAAAATGGAAAAGCAAAATGATATGCCTATTTTTTAAAAAAAAAAAAAACTAGGGAGAAGAGGTCAGTGTGTCAATTTTCACCATTTTGTACCTGTGGCAATTTTTATAAAATCACTTTGAAATTTGGTGCATTTGTTACCTTATCAGGTAGATCATATATGTCAGGTGGCATTTTATAAGCTATAGAATTTTGAGACTTCTAATAATGTATTTTTTTACAATTATTTTCTTTTACTGGTTGCCTTAAGAAAAGGGGGCTTTTAATATCCACAGAGTAAAACCATAATTATATTAATATATTAAAATTAGATTGCACTTGCTACTGCAGAAAATGACATAAAACACTAAAAGAAAAAAACAGTCTGAAAAATTAGTTTCCATGGAAAGCAAAATGCATTGGGCAACTTCCAGTGATGCCTACCCATTTGCGGTCTGACAGCCCTCCTTGTGCCCTCATAGACTGCTCCAGAGGGTCCCTTAACCCTCTGGGAAAGATACAGGGGCTGCAGGAGGGGAAGAAGTCCTATTGTGCATACGGCTGCTTGATCACAACATATTGGATCTTAACCATTCTCTAAAATATATTCCATTCTGTTTAACTTAATATGGAGCAGTATGAATGTTATGTGGCCAAATGGAACAGAAGTTTGCAAATAGAAAAAACTTTTGCCAATTTTTAATAACCCTCAATATCAGAAAGCACTGACATGATAGTGATACAATGGCATTTACCTTATTTGAAATGGCAGCAGAACTACAAAATTAATCATGGCAAACACAAGAGATAACGGTGATTTTTACCATTTGTTATGGTTGTAGAGGTTTTAATTTTGGGGATAACCAAGATGAAATTTATGAGATTAAAATAATCGGAGATTATCTAGTCTGTCCCATTAAATTATGTTTAAATTGATAGTTCCATAAAAATGCATGTGTCACTGTTATACACATTAACAGCTGAGAGGCTGACATTAATCAGGCACTGTAAAATAAAAACAACTCAAAAAAAGTGAGTGGCTTTAAAAGGTTTGGGAAATGCGTATTATAGTTCATTTAACTGCTTCCCAAACATCACCAAGACAATATCATTGTATAATGGGTTTGGAAATCAACTATTTCTTGTATTTCAAGTATAGATCATCAGTTTTAGAATGTGTGATTAGAATTTCAGGGGGGGTTGTCGTCAAAATATTTTTATTTATATATACAGAAAGTTTACAATTAAAAGAAAGAAAGAAATCCAGGGGCATAAGATCATTAAGTGAGAATGTTTAGATCCTCTTAGAATTTCACAAGTTCATGCTTTAATGTAGGAAAATATATACAAACTGCATGTAGAATGCATGTAAATGGAATCACACCTGCTTTCATTGTGCTGGAAACCATGGCTGGCTGTGGCATTCAGTATGAGTTATGTAACAAAATAGCACAATGAAACGCCACCACAGAGTGAGTTCACATGTTGGAAAACCCAGCAATTCTCTGTGCGCACGCAGCACTGCACAAAGAAAGCAGTATATGACTCAAGCACACACAGTCCATCTGAGAATATGATTCTGGATATCATATGGATAACAATGTTTAATTAGAAGAATTCTGTCCTATCAGGATTTCTCCCAAGAAGGTGGAGAAGAGAATTTGCATTAGAAGGCATCTATTTTGACTGGCATTTTTCACATTAGCTCTGCTTCTGAAACAATTTATTGCATACAATGAAATTTTCAGCACCCTAAAGTTTAGTGCGGAAAACCAGATGAAACTTTGCTTACTTTAGAGAAAAGAACTATTCTACAAATAAAACGCTCATACTTGAGAAAGGTGGGTCAAAGGTGCGCCTCAATATATAAACCTTGGGGTACACACCTGCCTCTTATTTTATTTTCAGCACACTGAACTGTGCCTGAATATGGCACTTAACTTTTATGTTGATATACAAAAGAATAATGCCATCTATCAGATATGAAAATGAATGACGCCTGCAGATTCAAGGTTAACTCCCACTATCCATTCATTTTTTACATATCATCCATGACACTACTAACTGTCATACTTTCATAGTGAATGGCCAATTCACGCTGATAGCATCCTGTTATCTCCAAATCCTACATGTCTCAAAGTGAACATTTTAATTATTCCACTGACAACAGTCCAGCTGAAGTGGACAAGATACCCAAGTCCTGTCTTTTGGTGAGAAAAACAAACAAAGCAAATAAAAGGGGCAAAGAACAAGGAAGGGTTGTTATTTAGATATAAAACAGAGTATGGACCAGGTATTTGACATTTGTAATTTTAATTTTAATTTTACATCTTCTTCCTCATTGCTTAATTTGCAATAAATGCTACTGTCTGATTAGGATACCAACAATCAAAATTTCATTTTTACCACTAATCATACTTTAAAATAGCGGAGGAATCCATTATTTTACTACACTGACTGTATTTGGTTGGTTATATGAAATATTGAAAGGGGCTCATATCTATAACACCTCAAATGAATTATTGTGAAATGCATATTCAAGCCATGGATCAGAGAAAGTACAATAGTAGATGTACTGGCTCCTCCCCCTAATCACCACTCCAAGCACAAACTTACAATCTATACTACATGTCAAAATACCTTCTAAACTCTTATTTTCAAAATAAGATACAGCATGAGACACTACTGCCTGCAGGAGGCAATGAAAATGTCACCTATGCAAATTTGCCATAATATTGGGGATAAAAAAACAATGAACAGCAGTTTTCTCAAAATGAAAAGCCTCTTTAACATGAATTTATAATTACAAAGCTGTAAAGATATGTATACAAAATAGTAAAAATGTATCATATGTATCATACGCTAACCAAACAACTTGTTTTAGGAAAGCTAACATTAGAATATTCATTAGCAGTTCTGCCACAAAGCTGCACTCCTTGTATAAAATCTAAAAAAAGATGTCTGAAGCAATCTTTAAAGGAACTATATAGCTAACATGATGACATAGCTACTACTTAACTGATTAGTGTTCAATAATTTTTCCATTAAGTATATTAAATGTAAAGTTTACTGCACATTTACAATGCAATCCTATATATACTCAGAGTTAAGTTCCATTGAGGCTTAGTGCCTGTTAAGTGCTATAGAATTGCATCCTTAGTTATAAATACATATTTAACAGTCATTATGGTAGTTTCCTAAGATTGTGAAGCTACATTCTGATGTGCAATATATTGCTGTCAATGCAAGGATTTCTAATTTTTGTTAACTTCAAACTCAGTAACAACTTTCAGACCCTGCCAGTATTATAGAACTATGTTACAAATACAAACACATTTTGTATTTATTTTCTTTAGATTTTCATCAGCCAAAAACATCGTAAGACTGTTGCTCTTTTATAATCTAGAATACTCTGAAGTTAAATCAGACAAAGAAAAATTGGTTCACGTGAATAATATAAGCACTGGTTGGGGGTGGGGAGAAAATGGTCCATGTGACAATTGAGATCTATTCAAAAGTGACAAACCAAACATGAATACTTGCCTATACTTCTGAGTTGATTAACGTGTCCTAGATAACTATGTTTCACTCAAAAACAGATTGTCATAACTAGCCACAAACAACATATTAACAGTTCTTTCCAAAATTGTGATATCAAAAATTTTAAACATAAATGTGCAAAACTCTAAAAACCCTCAGTTTTTTTAAACAGAAAACACACCCTTTTGTATTTTTAAACCTATAAAATATTCTATAGTTTTATTTTAGATTAGAAGCAATTATACCAAATAGTTACAGAACTATGAGTCCTATCCTATACATGCTTACTTGACAGTAAATTAATTTAAGGCTGTTGGCATTAGAATGCAATAATATACGAAACATACACAGTAGAGGTGTACATCACTATGAAATTTTACATCTAATTTTTAGAGCACCTCTCCACATTTAAACCACATAGACACACACATACACTTATACTTTTCAAAGTTACACAATACCTCCAAAATGAACTTTCTTCTTGAATCTTGAATTTTCAGCCATGATTTCTAACCTAGATGTAACCATCTCAGTTGCATTTGTTGTGTATTTGCATCACCATCAACATACAAAACCACATTTCCCAGGTTTCAAGTTACTTGAACTGAGTTTTTCAGCCCTATTGTGAATATAGGAATTCTTTCAAGTAAAAAAAGGCTGTTTTAGAAAGAAGGAAAAACGTCTTCAAACTTTTAAATCCATCTTGATACTGACTATGACAAGGACCTTCAGAGATCAAAACATCAACCTTAAAGCAAGTTGTTTTATACAAGTTGTATGCTCAGCAATAGACTCCATATCCCTCTAGTTTCACACTGTACCATTGGATTTTTCTCCCTCTTTTATTTAAGGTTTCCATGGAAATGCATCAGTCACTAATCTAAATAAGTGCGGGTGAAGGACGCCTGAAAACCTAGAGCAATTACGCATGCCATTAGAGAGGAAAAAGAATGATTCAGCCCAGCTGTACTGTGTTACTAATAGCTATCGTTTCTACATTTTGGTTGCTCGACGCCAAACAAAATCTGCTCTAGCAGCTTTGAAAACCCACTCTGCTTGCCCTGTCTCTAACACGCCCATAATAAAAATAACCTTGATGAGTGCATGTTAGGAGTTAAAGCACTTCAGATGCAAATCCTTTCTCCTCCCACAAATGCCAAATATGCTTGTTTTGCCAGGGCTGTAACACTGTATGCTAATTTCCTTCAGAACATGAGGTTATTTTCAATCCACTAGTACTACAAGAAAGGAGGTGTTTGCTTCTTTGATCTGCATTAAAAGATCTCCAAGCCCTGAATTACAGCCATTTAAATATAAAAAAGCTGAGATGCAAAGGATGTCATTTTTGTTAGTTAACCCAATTTCATTGTCACTGACTGTATCTCAGCGTAATATAGTTGAGCTATAGTATCCAATATATTTTTAGTACAAGGGCATAGGAGTGCTTCCTCTGATATTTGATGGAGAAAAAGAAGTACATTCCTTTCATTAGAGCAGATGTAGGAAACCTCTGGCCCTCCAGATACTGCTTAACTGCAGGCACAGGCAAACTTGGCCCTCTAGATGTTTTGAGAATACAATTCCCATCATCCTTGACCTGTTAGCTAGGGATGATGGGAATTATAGTCCCAAAATATCTGGGGGCCAGGTTTGCCAATGCCTGGCTTGACTACTACTCCCATCAGTGAGCATGGCCAAGGCCAGGGATGATGGGAGTCGTAGTTCAGCAACCTCTGAGGGTTCAAAGGTTCCCAACACCTGATTTAAGTGTTTAAGGCAGAGCTTTCCACTTTTCATGTTGGTGACACACTTTTTAGATATGCATCGTTTTGCAACACAGTAATTCGTTTCTACTGCAAACCGAAGGTTAAACTAACGCAGCAGATTGTCAGTGCTTACAACTGAGTTCAAAACAAATGGACAAACGAAAATGGTCATCCAACACAATTGTGGCACCAGGTGGGCAATCCCACGTATTTGTCAAAGTTGACCTGTTATCTCCACCCCTGGCTTATAGTATCCTAGAGGGGACTGGTAGGGTGCTTCTCATGCATTTTTAAAAAAACCTCTTCTCCTCCCTGCATCATATGCAGAATTGTCAGAAGATGTAAAAACTTGTTTTTCTCCCTTCACATTCTCTAGAAACCTCCTCACCCCATAATATATACAGTGGTACCTCGGGATGCGAACAGGATCTGTTTTGGAGCCCCATTCGCATCCAGAAGCAAATGTAACTAGCAACGGCACGTCTGTGCACACTTGCGTTGCTTTTCGATGCTTCTGCGCATGCACGTGACATCATTTTGAGTGTCTGCGCATGCGTGAGTGGTGAAACCCGGACGTAATGCGCTCCGTTACTTCCAGGTTGCCGCGGACCGCAACTCAAATGCGGACCGCAACTCAAATGCAACTCAAATGCAACCCAAAGCACATTCAACCTGAGGTATGACTGTAGTTTCTTACCTACCCATCACCCTCAGCTCTCAAGGCAGGTTACAAATTTTTTAAAATACAATATTAGAAATAATTATTTCAGAATTAGAATCAAGTGTGTTTTAAAATATATATCTCAGGTGTCAAAGGACAGGGTAAACATGTGCATTTTAGCACTTCATAACAAAGTATGTTAAGGCTTCAGGAGCATGGGAATGAAAAGTTGTGTTTTATCCCTCCTTATCCCTTCCAAAGAGGGACGCGGGTGGCGCTGTGGGTTAAACCACAGAGCCTAGTACTTGCTGATCAGAAGGGCGGTGGTTCAAATCCCCATGATGGGGTGAGCTCCCATTGCTTGGTCCCTGCTCCTGCAACCTAGCAGTTCGAAAGCACATCAAAGTGCAAGTAGGTACCGCTCCAGCGGAAAGATAATCGGCGTTTCCGTGCACTGCTCTCATTTGCCAGAAGCGGCTTAGTCATGCTGGCCACATGACCCAGAAGCTGTACACTGGCTCCCTCAGCCAATAAAGCGAGATGAGCACCGCAACCCCAGAGTCGGTCACGACTGGACCTAATGGTCAGGGGTCCCTTTTCCTTTACCTATCCCTTCCAAAAACATCCCACTCCTGAACAGCACTACAGTGCTTTTATTCAACACCAGATTCAGATATGCTTGCTCTGCCTAAAAGCAAAACACCAGAATGGTGGCACGCCATATCTAACCCCCTTTCCCAATTAATTCTTGTGCAATCTCACCACACTTTCATGTGTGCCTCCACATTCCTATAATTTCCCCAGCAAAGTCCATTTGACCTATTATTTTTTCCTCCATTGCCCAAGCTGACAATACCTTCTTGAGATCTAGTTATAGTCTATGCTTCTCTCAGTGTAATCACATATGCCAGTCTATTTCATAGAATTAAAATATTCCCACATGTAATGATACGGAACCAGCCAAGTGTGGCAAATAGGTTACAAAACCTTTATTGGCCTGAACCAGAACCAAAGGAATAACTTCACTGACAGCTGAACTCAAATTGAAATTAAACCAAAATTTTGCAGCTTGACTTCCTTCATTTGAGGGTTTCCTATAAGTATACTAGTTAAGATTTTATATAATTTGAACAATAAAAAATAGGCTTGATAAATTATACTAAGGCTCATTAGGGCTCTTGAGGCACTGCCTTTACGCAATCAGCTAGAAGAACTGAAAGAGTGACTCAAAAAAGCACTTAATATAGTACTATTCCTTCCCCCCGTAACACTCATTCCTATGGCCAGGATTCTTCTATGTTTACCCAGATGTAAATTCTGTCCTGCAAATGTCTCCTAAAACATGAAAATTCACTTCTGGTTGCTTTGAGCATTTTGACTTATTGCTACTGACCATGGCAATTATCATTCAGAAACAAGTAATAAAGGAGATAGATAATGCATGCTCATCACAACAGCTCACTGACCTCTGTCTTTCATTGCTCCCCCATCTCTGCCCCAAATATATACATTAGTATAATTATAATGTTCATTTAACAGATTTGAGTATTAGGAAGTGAAAGGTCAAGTTACCTGTCACCATGGGTTCCTCCATTTCTATGAGTTCATCTCTTTTTAATCTAGATCTTCTATAGTGAAGGTGTGGTACTAAATAGCCAGGTGAGGCAGATAAATGCCTATACTGGATCTGCCCCCCCCCCCCCCAAATTGGGAAAATTAACACATCCCAATACACATGATTTTCTGAAAGAGATGTTTACTCCAAGTGAATAGATTTCATCTTAAGGATGCAGACATTTAAGCAGTAACCGAAATGACAATAAAATTGGGCCCAAGGACAGTATCTGCAAACAAGCATCCATTTAACCATATTACATCTGTGGATCACAGTGCTCTGCACAATCAATGTAAGGGAAAGATGAGCATGAAAGTAGAAAGGGGGAAACATACCAGTGTGGTTAGTATATTGGTAACCAAGGAACAAGAAGTACAAACTCTGAAAATGTTTATAAAGAGCAAAATGTTTTGCTAGACCAATATATTGAAATTAACATAAATGGCAGAATTACTACTACTACTACTACTACTACTACTACTACTATTCACCCAACATTCAATCTAAGCTGAATGCAGGTTACATTAATATACAATCTGAATGCAGGTTACATTAATATACAACCTGAATGCAGGATACATTAATATACAATCATAAAAGCAGATAAAGCAATTACAATTACAAACAAGGAAAACTGTTTCAACTGGAAGAGAACAGTATAAATTCAGCAAGATGGGTCCCACAGAACAAAATCCCTGAGCTATCAAAGGCCAGGCTAAAGAGGGGCAACTTCAGCATATGGGAAAAGCTGTGCAATGAAGATGCTACACTAAGTGTGGGAAACCTTTGACCCTCCAGATATTGCTGGTCATTTGTCATGGTTATTGGGGCTGCTGGGAGTTCAGCAATATCTGGAAGGCCAAATGTTCCCAACTATGTTAGACACACCTCTTTAGGGCAGGGATACCACAATTTAGGGGCTGTCACAGAGAAACCCTCTCCCAGGGTGCCATTCCCCACATTTCTAAGAGTGGTGTTACCATCAAGAGAGTCACCTCTGTACATCTTAACACTGTCTTACATCTTAACACTATTACTGGAACTCCAGCCAGTAATATGGCTGTTGCATTTTAGATCAGTTGAAGTTCCCAAATCATCTTCAACAGCATGCCCACACAGAGTACATCACAACAGTCCAGTTTTGAAGTTGTCATGGCATATAGAACAGTGGCCCAGTCATTGGAATGGAAGCATTTACACTCCATAATCTTTTCTTTTCTAAAAGGTTTGCTACATTTTACATATAAACTAAAGATGGAGGGCTATCCCCATGGTGATATTATCTAGTGACAGCTTAAACTAGTGTAGTCCAACTGAAGTTTGCAGGTCTATACTAGCATAAATTATCACAGAAGTATCTCACCCACTAGTATAATTATTTTCACTACCATCTGCTTTTCGTGTCACAACAAGTGCTCATACAGAATCTAATGAAATCCTTATAAGATCCATTACTTACTTGCAAATTTTAAAAACTAGCAGATCTATTCAGAAAGCCTCTGTAAATGACGGAACAAAGCTTTTGCTCATTCTTCAGTAAAAACAGTATCCTTCATGCAATATAACGATCCATTGATAAAAGAGACTTTTGTTATCAGGGGAGTAAAGGAATTAAGAAAAAAACGATTGGCAGAAAATATGGATAAATGAAATATATGCTGATAATGTTTTATTAAATATAGTTTAAACAAGCAAAATAGTGACATATACATTTATACAGTGGGTTGCAGTAAATCAACACTTTCACATGCAAAGTCTATTTTAATCAGCCCCAACCATCATGCACAGTTGTCAGGGGTGATAGGAGCTGTAGTCCAGCAACATCTGGAGGGAACCACACTGGCTAGTCCTGCAATGCACATCTACTCAAAAGTTAGTCCCATTTAGTTCAGTTGGCCCTACACATAGGTAGAACTGCAGCCTAAATGCAGCTGCTTTCCCCTCCCCCTCCAATTTAAGTTGGGACTGTGGTGCTGGGGAAGAGAGATCAACTTTTCTCCTCAAGACATTTTTTACTCATCCAAATCACTTTCTCAATATTGCAGTTCGCCCTTTTCTCTGCAGCTAAGCAAACAGAATGAGAATTGAAGTAGGGTCCTGTCCATCAGTCTAACTGACTCGACTGCCACCTAGATCTTCTCTTAGCAGCCAGTAACTCAGCATGGAACACAGAGGTAGAAAGAAACCTTTCCACTGGCCTGTTGTGACAGATATTACCCTGGCTTTCCCAGACTGTTTCTTCTACTACTGTCCTTTCCTCTGTAACAGATCATGTCTTTATCTTTAGACTATAAACCTGAGGGCAAAATGTGTGTTATTTCCCACTTTTGTACAGAACCGAGCAGTTCTAGGCATTTTATTATCAACAACGACAAGATCAGCAAGGCCTCTAACAGCAATAAATGCTGGGAATTGCAGTAGTAGTCATGGGAACTAGAGAACACAGAGGGAGACAGTTAAACCTGTAAATGTGATCTTAGCCTCTGAGTTTGCATGTCAGGAAATTACTGGATATAAGAACAGCAGGAATCAGCATGTGAGTACATAGGTCCTACTTGAGGAAAGAAAGAAAGAAAGAAAGAAAGAAAGAAAGAAAGAAAGAGAGAGAGAAAGAGAGAAAGAGAGAAAGAGAGAGAGAGAGAAAGAAAGAAAGAAAGAAAGAAAGAAAGAAAGAAAGAAAGAAAGAAAGAAAGAAAGAAAGAAAGAAAGACTCTGAATGGTCCAGCAGCTGCAGACTGACCAGCATCTCTAAGGAGAAGAAGAAGAAGAATTTGGATTTGATAACCCGCTTTATCACTACCTGAAGGAGTCTCAAAGCGGCTAACATTCTCCTTTCCCTTCCTCCTCCACAACAAACACTCTGTGAGGTGAGTGGGGCTGAGAGACTTCAGAGAAGTGTGACTGGCCCAAGGTCACCCAGCAGCTGCATGTGGAGGAGCGGGGAAGCGAACCCGGTTCACCAGATTACGAGTCCACCGCTCTAACCACTACACCACACTGGCTCACAGCAAGACTCTCAGCAAGCCCTAGGAGCTGTAGAAATGGCGTCTTTGCTCCCTTGGCTTAAATGAAAGAAAAAAGTTTAAGCACCTGCTGCTCTGCAAGTTGTTTATATGTGTGTGTCATCATGCAAGTCACCCTAACCAAGTGGGCAGATGGTAGAGATGTTAACTGGAATTACACAGGAGCAACAATGAAGGTGTCAGGCTCAACAGCAATACTCTATGCATGCTAGAGAAGACAACACTAACAACCTGATCAAAATTGAGCTCTACTGTTTCCCTAGGGCTTGCTTCCTAGTAATTGTGTTTTTCTAGGTTGTAATCTTCTGCATTTTACCTACCACATACAGACCCTTCAAATGTCCTTATTTTCCAGGGACAGTCCCAGATTTACAGTCCTGGTTTCTGATTTGATCCCAGAATGTCCTGCTTTTCCTTAGGACAGAGCTTTCTAAACTGTGTCACAACACATTAGTGTGTCAGCTGCAGCGTGTTGGTGTGTTGCGAGAATGTTCCCCATGCTCCTTCCAGGGCTGGTAGTAAAACTGAATTACTGTTTCACAGAATGATGCATGTCTAAAAAGTATGTCACTGACATGAAAAGTTTGGAAAGCTCTGCGCTTAGGGTGTCCCTATTTTCATCAGAGAAAAGTTGGAGGGTATGAAATAGGACATCCCCTTTTTTAGAGGGGAAATGTTGGTGGGTATGCCACATGTTGCCAAAATACCATTCTTAAATCCTTATTAAAAATATAATATTTGTCATGCCTTAATGACAGAAATAGAAAAGGAGATAGGTATATTGAATCGGATTCAACTAAACAGTCACACCAGTGGGAGCTAGTAGAACAAGACTTGCTAGCACAACAAAACTATTCCCCCTCTTCTTCCCTTGCCCTTCCCCTGAGTGTCCCCTTCTGCACCCCCCAAAAATCAGCTCTGGGCTGTCAGAAGAACCCCTGGAACAGCATGCAGAGGGAAGAGAGTGGAGACTGTTCTGTTGGCAAAGCTGAAATGTTTGTGCTGACAAAATTACACTATTAATGCAACAATGAATTCCACCCATTGAAGATGTGGCACAGATAACTCAGTTGCCTAGAACATAGTGCTGAAAACACCAATGTTGCAGGTTTGGTCCCTATAAGGGACAAGGTTGCATTGCAGGGGGTGGACTAGATGATCCTCAGGGTCCCTTCCAACTCTACAATTCTATGATTCAAAAGATAGGCGTAACTAGGCCATACTTCACCACACACTCGTCTTTGTTGCCCATGCTGGACATAAGAGAAGGGGGGGGGGGGAATCAAAAGAATAACATTGCCAAATCTGTGCTAGTACAGGGATTCGTCTTAATAATTTAAAAGTAGCCTTTTTTGTTTCAAAGCCTGTGTCGTTCCAGCTATACAATTAATGAATGCAGATCAGTGGAAATATAAAGGAAATATATAAAAGTAGCCGTGAAGACACACTTAATAACTATCAACTTGTTGGGGTTACTGTTTCTGTAAGGACGGAATCAGACATTACATAACACATGATTATATTTAGTGCGTCAAAAACTTGCATGCTAATGACCTGAACATAATCCTAGACAATAAGCCAAGAATAACGCTGAGAAGATACTTCAACTGAAAGACCATATTGTTTCATCCTTGGGGAGGAAGGGAAGTGGGGAATCCCTAAAGAGCTATGCTGCTAGAATCAGTTGGAACACACATGGGTTGTATTTCTCTGCTCCTTGGGGAGGGCATGGGGCCAAGCACCAATTCATGATGCTGTTAGGGATATATGGAAATCATTCAAGTCCCACGAGGGCCACAAAGTCCAAGGCAGCTGCTCCTTGGCATATGGTCCATTATATTTGCCACTGACAAAGATCCTTAACGGGGGTAGTAGAAAAATGACTGCTGCTCTACATTCACTTGTATTACGCACACACTGATGAAACTTCCCTTCCTAGACTTTGGTAGATCATGAAGAGTATGCTTCAGGATGTATTTGGGAAATGGTGTAATATTTTCACCACTAGCTTTGTTTCTTTAGCAGTAGGGTTTGCTTTGTTTGAGGGCTAAGGAAGAGAAGCACCAAAAGGCTTCAGTCTATTTACCTTTGGGGCATTGCTAGGGATGAGCCCACATTTTTTGTAATTAAGGTCCAGATTCAACAAAACAGTAAGCAACACAGTGAGTCCCACTACAGCAACTGGCCTTTCCTCCCACTCTGCCCTTTGTGCTTTGGGAGAATCTCCAGAACAGTGCATGGGGGAAGAAAGTGGAGATTGTTCCATCTGGGTAGCAAAAACGCTTTTCCTGAATGAACTATGATAATATTGTGACAGCGAATTCCTCCCATGGTGTACAAGTGTTTCTGGCTACATACTGAATTTGGGGCAAACTGAACTGAGGGGTGCTGGGTAGGTTTCGGCAGACAGGTCACAACAACCTGCCTGCTGCTCCTTCAAACTTGCATCCTAACTGGGAAGTGGTCATGACAGGCCTGAAGTGGGGAGGCAACCAAGCACACAATTAGGGAGAGGGAGAGGGAGAGGGAGAGGGAGAGGGAGAGGGAGAGGGAGAGGGAGGGAGGGAGAGAGAGAGAGAGAGAGAGAGAGAGAGAGGGAGAGGGAGAGGGAGAGGGAGAGAGAGGGAGAGAGAGAGAGAGAGAGAGAGAGAGAGAGAGAGAGAGAGAGAGAGAGAGAGAAGAGTAGAGGAAAGGAAGGGAAAATGGAAGAGAAGGAGAAAGTAAATGGGGAAGAAGATAAGAGGGAGATAAGAGGAGGTGCGGAGGAACAGAAATGGCAGGCATTGCCATGGAAAGAAAATAGAAAGAGGAGTGGGTGAGGAAGATTTAGGGGCCAAGAAAACTCCAGTGATGAGCTTAAATTAGATGAGAAGGAATTTTATGAGGCAGGGAAACTACTTCACAGTAAACTGTGGGGCTGTAATCAGGAGTACATGGCTGCAAAAGTGAAACATACAACAAACAGGATTGATGATGACAAGAACACCCAGGGCTGTGCGAGTAAAATGAGAGACACCCTGGGGCTCTGGAGATCCTAGGGATTCACAGGGAGGGGCAGCGCAATAATAAGCACTCAATTGCCCATTTCTGTCAGTAGTCATGTTGCTATGTTCTGCTTCCACTTTATCTTTTGAACATTCATGGCAATTACAGAGACATGAATTACGGTCACATACTTTTTACAAAACAGAACTGATGGAAAATGTTCCCAGGCAATGCCACCACACAATACTTTAAGCAAAGCAAGAAATTTTGGCATGTCATGTTTCTGTGCATCTGACCAAAAGGAACAAAAACACGAAAACACACACATTTTGATAGATAGACACACAAACAGAGAGAGAGAAGAAAATGAAGATGTTGATAAAAAAATTTTGATTCACAAATGAAGAACCACACCACCTTGTCATACCCAACACAGCCCAAATACAAATAACTTGCTCTCTCAGATGAAACTCCCCCACCTCCCATATTTCTGAATGTGAAATTATTCTGTCCTCAGGCAAACTGCTCACAACAGATGCCTTTCCTCTACTCCAAGACAGATCACACAGGGCCATTATCACCTCGGTTTTGTTTGGATACAACCTAACTGTCCTCTGAGGCAGAACACACATTTTTCACTTGTCAAAAGTATACATGTGGCAAGTTATTCTTGTACCATCTTGCTATGGATCACTACTATCATGGCAGAGTCACATCCACCCACATACTAGGCTATTGACTATAGGCAAGTGAAGACTTTTTTGCTTCAACAGGCTTTGGGGAATAGACTGCTTTTAATGAAAGGACTGGTGCCATGCTGTTTTTATTGTAATTATTTGTACGTTTTAAACAGAGTTTATATATGGATATAGTTTTAATTCTATTAATGTTTAATTGTTTTTTCATGATTGTTTTTTCCTATTTCCCCCTTTGTTTTTAGTGATTCTTGTTTTTATCTGCAAGCTGTCTTTGAGTTACGTAAGGGAAAAGGGTGTGGCATGCATAAATGAATTAATATGAGAAGTTGCAATATAATGGTGATGTTCATGTTCAGGCATTCTAAGTGCTACACCTGAAACAAACTGTTTCCGGCAACGCTCCTATGGTTAGTGTTACATGTCTTCCAATCACAGATGCATTGGAAACATTTCATAATAATGCCAAAAAAAGCCAAGACCTCCAATAAGAAATAAAATAGCTCTTTGCATGAAATGCAGATGTAATACTGGGCCAACGTATTGCAGATGCAACAATTTGTCTGCTTCTCAAGATTGTGCTATTCTGACAGCAACAAATTAGATGCACCTGTATCCACTCCCCATGTCAACATGCAGTTCACATCAGCCAACCTACAGGTGAGCCATGCAGAAGGTTAATGGCTATACCTTCTAGAAAGTTTTGGAATCTAGTCAGCTCTGCAACTGACTGTGAATCAAGTAGCCCAAATGCTTCAGTCTATAGGAAGACACAGGGACACAGGTGGCGCTGTGGGTTAAAGCCTCAGCGCCTAGGACTTGCTGATCGAAAGGTCGGCGGTTCGAATCCCTGCTGCGGGGTGCGCTCCCGCTGCTCGGTCCCAGCGCCTGCCAACCTAGCAGTTCGAAAGCACCTCCGGGTGCAAGTAGATAAATAGGGACCGCTTACCAGCGGGAAGGTAAACGGCGTTTCCGTGTGCGGCTCTGGCTCGCCAGAGCAGCGATGTCACACTGGCCACGTGACCCGGAAGTGTCTCCGGACAGCGCTGGCCCCTGGCCTCTTAAGTGAGATGGGCGCACAACCCCAGAGTCTGTCAAGACTGGCCCGTACGGGCAGGGGTACCTTTACCTTTACCTTTATAGGAAGACACAGATCTTTGCCCCCAGAAACCATGAAAATATAGCGGGGGTTTTCAAGTGCTGCAACATGTGGATTTTCCAGGTTTTGTAGGGCCTTTGGGAAGGATACACTCAATGGGGCCCACTCCTTTTCACCAGGCACCGTTCATTTGTCCTCTCCCTCTGGACCCAATTCACTGGGAGCACAGGGATTCAGAAGGTACCAGCTCATGCCTGTCACTATCTGCATATTTTAAAAGATTCAGAGATTAAGGCTGCATTCACACAGTTATTTCAGTTTTCCCAAAGTTTCCCTGACTGCTAATTTCTGCATTATATTTGAGCTTTCATGCGATGTAAAGGTCACTTCTGAAAATCAAGCAAAATATAGTGCCCATTTCCGTGCTAAAATCAGTTTTCAATTCTGGAAATCTGGAAAACTGCAGGGGTTTTGCTCTATGAGTTTCCCTTATGCCTCCCATCTGAAGCAGCCTTGGGGTGGAGGGTCCCTCAATAGGTCATTTCTCCACAATTTGTCCCTGTAACCTTCACACACACACACACACCCTCACTCTACAGTTGGGGCAAGCATTTCCTTTGCCTTGCATGCCACTGTGCAGATGCTACAGCCAAAGGCCACAGCTGAAGGTTCACTGGCCACCATCCTCACTCATGAGGAGATAAGCCAATGGTGCTGAGGCAGCTTCATTGTGCCTGGCAAGAAGGTGCGCTGTGTGTGTGTGTGTGTGTGTGTGTGTGTGTGAGAGAGAGAGAGAGAGAGAGAGAGAGAGAGAGAGAGAGAGAGAGAGAGAGAACGAACTAGGTGGTGGGATAACAGTATGGGAGGGGGAGTTGCTGAGTGGGAGAGGAAAGGGTATGAAGTGACCAGCAGGTTGCACTAGCAGAGCAGAAAGGGGACACCTAGAAACAGTAAGAGGAAGGCAAAACCAAAGAACAAAGGAAACAAAATCCCAAAACAAAAAAATAACTAAGGAAAACCGTGAGGGGAAAAAGCAGCCGGGAGGGGGTGATTTGGAGCAGGAAAGCATTTCCCAATTCAGTGGCAGATTTAAAGGTGCAAGAGGAACTTCTACATTTCACTGGGGTTCCTGACACAAGGCATCTTCCTTGACCTATTTCTTCATCAGTCCATTAAGTTCAACAGAACTTCTTAGAAAGAAGCTTGGGATCATTCTTATTTGGATCAGGAACATATTTCACATTGCCTGCTTTTTTCTTCAGACTAAAAGCAGCTGAGTTGAACATGTCATCAACATCACAAGCAGTTTGACCCTCACAGCTTGACCGGGGCGAGACCAGATATATTTGGACTGAACAGCTTTCAGAATGGCCACTTTCACCTAAAAATGTTGTCTGTTCTTTCACATATCTTAACCAAGGAATGGTCATCACCTGCTAAAGGAACAGGTTATTGTTATATTATCACTAAGATGAAAACCTTCACAGAGATGGGAGAAGGGTCTACTTAAGACAAACCTCCAAAAGCAAGTGGTGAATGCAGCTGAATCCAGTTGGCTTCTGAAATGTCCTGGAGTAGCTAAGAGTGATCACTGCAGATGGTGACAGCAGTCACGAAATTAAAAGACGCCTGCTTCTTGGGAGAAAAGCAATGACAAACCTAGACAGCATCTTAAAAAGCAGAGACATCACCTTGCCAACAAAGGTCTGTATAGTTAAAGCTATGGTTTTCCCAGTAGTGATGTATGGAAATGAGAGCTGAACCGTAAAGAAGGCTGATCGCCGAAGAATTAATGCTTTTGAATTATGGTGTTGGAGGAGACTCTTGAGAGTCCCATGGACTGCTAGAAGATCAAACCTCTCCATTCTTAAGGAAATCAGCCCTGAGTGCTCACTAGAAGGACAGATCGTGAAGCTGAGGCTCCAATACTTTGGCTACCTCATGAGAAGAGAAGACTTCCTAGAAAAGACCCTGATGTTGGGAAAGATTGAGGGCACAAGGAGAAGGGGATGACAAACAAGATGGTTGGACAGTGTTCTTGAAGCTACCAGCATGAGTTTGACCAAACTGCGGGAGGCAGTGGAAGAAAGGAGTGCCTGGCGTGCTCTGGTCCATGGGGTCATGAAGAGTCGGACACAACTAAACGACTAAACAACAACAACATCTAAGAGTTGGTGCCAATAGCTTGGCTATTGATGACTTCATTGACCTTTGGTTGACCCAAGCCCTAAACTGAGTTGCTATGAGATGTCTTTTCCCAAGGCTTCAAGATTCCTGGCAGCATTCTCTGGGTTTAATGACTGGGTTTGTCACTGTAGTGACTGGCTTTTAAAAGGTCTCTTCTCCCTTGTCTAATCAGAGCAGAAAGACAACAGTTTATACAACCAGCAATTATCCGGAACCTGCCCTTCTCAAAGTTGGTAACCTAAATCCCTGCTCCCAAAACACGATGGGTGTGTGTAAGAGAGAGAGCGAGAGAGCACATGGGGAAAATAGATGAAGCAATTTATTTCAACATTAGTTCAATCACAGTTATAAATTAGAGGAATGCTTTGAAATCAGGGCAGATTGCTCTATTTAGCTTGCTCTATTTCCACATGCCAAGGCTGTTCTATAACTAAGGAAGCAACATAAATAAGACACAGCTCTCCTGATCAGTCCAAAACCTACTTGGATGTTTAAACACCTGGGTACATTAATCTTATATGAAATTAAATGCAATGCTGCAAAACCATCACCAACAAAAAAATCCATACATTCTGTTCAGCTATTCTTATGTAACTATATTTACTCAACACAATACAGAGAAATAACTTATGTTCCCACAGCCTGCTGTAGCAAAGGGCAAACTAAACTGATTCAGCTGAATGCAGATTTTTCAAGTTTTTTTTTAAAAAAAGATCAGTTATAATAAGACGTTTCAGTGATTCAAAATGCTTATTGAAGTATTTTTTTAACAACCAGAAAACACACAAAATTTGAAATACAGTGGTACCTTGGGTTAAGTACTTAATTTGTTCCGGAGGTCCGTTCTTAACCTGAAACTGTTCTTAACCTGAAGCACCACTTTAGCTAATGGGGTCTCCCGCTGCCGCCACACCGCCGGAGCATGATTTCTGTTCTCATCCTGTAGCTAAGTTCTTAACCCAAGGTACTATTCCTGGGTTAGCGGAGTCTGTAACCTGAAGTGTATGTAACCCGAGGTACCACTATAGAAGAATACCAGGTATAGCTCAAAAAATTAGTAAAGCTCTTGAGCTAACAAGGTTGGGTGGGACTTGTGCTCAAAGCTCTATCTTCAAAATCCACCCACCCATCAGCCCTAACTCCTGCTTTCCTTGTTCATAAAGAAGTATAAATTTCTCTTACTTTTAGTGATTGGGTCTTACTACAGATCAGTCAAGGGAACAATGTGCTCCTCTCTCCTTCTGTGTTCTCCCACCCATCCACAATTAAACACCATACAGAATTAAACAGTACATGAATGTTTGTGCATGCAATAGTAAACATACAATAAGAGTACTCAGCTACAACATTTCTACTGCATATTTCAACAAAGCAAAAGGCCAATACTGAAAATATTCAGGTATTAGTCCATTACAGAGTTTTAGAAATGAAAAACCACTTTCAATACAGCCTAGAAACTCACTGAAATCCAAGGCAGGTGCTGTGTGAATTTTGTTTGTGGGGGGGGGGGCATTCTTGTATGTGGGTCCCACCTACAGCCTGAAGTGGTACAGTTGCCTCAGTGAGAATTATGCTATTGGTTCCATATTTCCCCACAACCACATGCCTCTAAAAACCTTAAGGATACTCTGTATTGGAGAACAAAAATATATATGAAACACAGCAGTTTTCATAGCTCCATATAGATGCAGCTTCAGTTATTACAGCATTGTCTCTCTCTACCCCCAGTTGCCAACATTTACTTTAAAAGAATGACTAATTCAGTTCTGTTAAAACATTTTAGATCAGTTACCACTGCTTTTTATGTATACATGGAAAAATCTAAGAATGCTTCTAAGAGGAACCACCTAGTATTGACATGCTTCTGTTTTGTACATAAACAATGCCACCTAGTGATCATCTACAAAACTGAAATGTTTGGGGAAAATAATGCATTTCTAATTGTTCCTGCTAAGCATTTGATGCAGCAGACTATGGCCTACAAAATCTTGTGAAACAATAAATTTAAAAATGACTCTATTGTTTTAAGTATAGGAATAGCTGCTATGTAATGCACAGGCTGCTAATGTACAGAATTTTGGAAAATTGGAGAGGACTTAAACAGCGAACAGCAGCTGGTGCCCCTGAATGCCTTAAAGACAATAAGGAGACTTAGATTGAAATCCTATACACACCTACATTTTCTGTTGTCTGTCTACTAATATGCATCCTCTACAATGCCCTGGATCTAACATACCCTGGGCCCAAAGCCATGGGGCAAAAATGGTGGCCATTACAATTGGTATTTGAATAAATTTGAATACATATTTGAATAAATGATCCTCTTTATCTAGGGCATGGAGGGAGGGAAATCTTCTGAGGTATTTTGGCTTGGTTCTAAATATTCTTCTGCTTAAATTTCTACTTAACTGATATAGAAGGACCAAATTATTATGTGAGAAGTAAATGTTTTGATCTCCCAGCTTTTTTTTCCTAAGTTACTACAATGCAGCTCAGATCCTGAAGCTGAGGCTCCATTACTTTGGCCACCTCATGAGAAGAGATGACTCCCTGGAAAAGACCCTGATGTTGGGAAAGATGGAGGGCACAAGGAGAAGGGGACGGCAGAGGACAAGATGGTTGGACAGTGTTCTCGAAGGTACCAGCATGAGTTTGACCAAACTGCAGGAGGTAGTGGAAGACAGGAGTGCCCGGCTTGCTCTGGTCCATGGGGTCACGAAGAGTTGGACACGACTAAACGACTAAACAACAACACCAACAATGCAGCTGCAAAGGTTTGATAATTTGCCCATAGCATTGGTGTTTGGGGAGGGGAGCTAAATTCTGTCTCCCTGTACGTTTTCCTGATCTAGATGGGCATCTCCTAACTCTTGTGTTCCTTTCCCTCCATGGAGCCAGTGAGCACACTTTCCTCTACTGCAGTGGAACAGCTGTTACACACTACTCCAAAGAGTTCCAGAGGGAAAATCGTTTATTGTGCCACTATCAGAGGCATTCAACTCTGTTTCTGTTACCCAGGTGTTGTTTCTATTACCCAGCAGCCCCCAACAACCCCCAGGCTTAATTAACCATGTCTTAGTGAAAGAAGCTATAAATCAGGCTTCCTCAACCTCGGCCCTCCAGATGTTTTGAAACTACAATTCCCATCATCCCTGACCACTGGTCCTGCTAGCTAGGGATCATGGGAGTTGTAGGCCAAAAACATCTGGAGGGCCGAGGTTGAGGAAGCCTGATGTAAATCATCCCAACAAAGGCAGGTAGGTTTGATTTGTCATCTGATCCTCAGCTAAACATTAGTCATTTATCAAACTTTACCTTGAACATCTTAGTGTGGAAAGCTTCAGGATGAGACTCTTAAGTTCATCAAGTTGCTTTCCCTAAAGTGAAGTTACTGGTCCTGCTTTTTCAGTGCTGTGCCACATGGCATTTTCCTCAGCTGCACAAGGTTTTTGAAGGTCTATATCCCCACAAGTGTAGGGTTTAGCATCTCCCATCTAGATTTTTGGCACTCAGCTGAAAGGAAAAAATGAGACGTCGCTGTCTGCCAGGGTAAGGGAGAAATTTTTCTTACCCATTCCTATCCTTCCTTGGCAAAACCAGTGAAATATGAAGCAGCAGGATTGCCACTGGGAACAGAGCCCTGGGGTACAATGAATTAACAAGATTCAGTTGCAGACCAAACAATGTGAATTTCTAACTTCTGTGTTTTTTCTTTAAGGTAGATGTAATTTGTTTTACAATTATGCTATATAAGCGTAACTCATCTGAGATGCCCTCTGATTACAGAGAGCAATTTAACTAAGAACTGGAACTCCTGAGCTGCCCAGAGTGGCTAGGGAAACCCAGCCAGATGGGCAGGATAGAAATAATAAATAATAAATAATAATAATTATTACAGATAGGTAGCCGTGTTGGTCTGCCATAGTCAAAACAAAACAAAAATAAATCCTTCCAGTAGCACCTTAAAGACCAACTAAGTTAGTTCTTGGTATGAGCCTTCGTGTGCATGCACACTTCTTCAGATAATCTGAAGAAGGTATCTGAAGAAGTGTGCATGCACACGAAAGCTCATACCAAGAACTAACTTAGTTGGTCTTTAAGGTGCTACTGGAAGGATTTATTTTTGTTTTGTAATAATTATTATTGTTATTATTGTTATTTATTATTAGTTATGTAGCCCAATCCACACTGGATGATGAACTACTACCACTATACCATGCTTTAGTTTAGATTCTTGCAATGAAGGGGGCTGGACCAGATTACCCTCAGGATCCCTTCCAAGTTCTTAATACTGTACACAGTCTCAGTAGTGCTGCAGCATGGTGCATCCTCATATCAGACGCCACTACGAGTATGGTAAGATTTTGACTTCTCTATATCCCCATCTCTTTCCCCTGTTGTCAGTTTCTGTAAAGATTTTGACATGGAAGTTTTGAAATCATACTTAAATAATTGTCTACAGATGTGAAGAGGACAGACGGGTAGTACAAGAAAATCTGTCATGCTTGTTGCTGAATCTCTTTAACAAAGCAGCATATTTGTGGCTCTGGGATAACTGTGTTCTCAAAGCTCACAGTGTTGCATGAATCATAAGTATTAATTATGGCCACATGGAAATATATATGTAGTTAAGTGACTGTATATAGCCACAACAAAGGAAGTTTTATGCAGGTCTTTAGTGCGTCTACTTATGCACCATACAGATGTTATTTGGCTGGTGCTTATCACATCAAGCATTTCACACTATGGAGCAGTTTATACAAAATATTTCTAAAACGTATGACACAGCATCACTTGCTCCCAAAGGAAGGTATTTACTGTTGAAGCAATGGTTGTACGCAGAATGCGTCTGTATGCGCATGACAAGTTAGTCTACAATATTTCTGTAAGACAGAAGGAGGGATAATTTACTGAACCAAAGCAATATTGTACCTTTCCCTCAAAAACAATAGAGGTGACTAAAGAAAACATCTTACAACTGTTCCTATCATTGCCAGTACTAGTTCACATTCCTTACTGTTGTTAATTTTGCTTAAATGGCAATTTGGAGGTTTCTGCTCAGGTGACGTGAATGATTTGTAGCAATTTAAAAGAACTTCAATAGCCCCAGCAGGTTCCATTTGTAATTCTCACTACTGTGACAAGCCCACGTCTGGCCTGCACCACACTTCAGCCTGTATGTGGAAATTCAATGTGGCTGAACATTAGTTCATACCAAAGCCAAAACCCTTCACACAGATGTACTGAATAAGACTAGACTGGACCCCTTCTCTATAACACCTAGTTTTCTAGAGGATCCCAGTAGCAGTTTGTGGGAGCATCTGGGCATTCAGCCAAGTCCTATTTCAGTTAAGGTTCAAAAAGAAGTGACGGGAAAGGCTACACCTTAGGAAACCAGTGTTGTATCCACATAGCTCTTGGGGGGCTATGTAACATCAGGACCTGCGCCATGTTTTTGACTTATATGTAACTCGATAGCTACACACATTTAGCTAGAAAATATTTTATTCTTCTTCTAAAGGAAAGATGCTAGGCTCCATTTAAATAATGATCTAGGTGAGATAATGAACTATTGTGCTAGAGAAATGCTGGATTCTGTAATGTTATCTAAAACTCTCAGAGTACGTTCAAACAATGTAAAAGCTTTTATACACTGCAGAGACCATAGTGTGAATTCTCATAATTTATGGAGGTTTTTGACGCTTCTCAGCTGACATCCTTTTAATAGCCCCAGAAGGTGGTATTTAATCACTAGTTCCTTCACTGTTCCTCCTAATTTATTTTCCAGGTTTCTTTAATAGATTTAGTCCAAGGTAATACTGACAGATTGCTTGAAAACAATTACCTGACCTTGCATTTCCTTCCAAAGCAGAAAACAAATAACAGCCATGTGATTAACTTTAATCATAGGCTACTTTTAATTCACATCTGATGCATTTTTCATAATTCCGTCTCATTTAGGACTTATTCCAAGTCTCAGTTTGTTTCTTAAAATAAAAAATAATAATTCCTATATCCACTAACAACTTCTTCTGTTTAACATTAGAACAAGCATCAAAGCAAAATACCATTATTTACAATATGTGGGAAATCCGAATGTAGAGTAAGCACAATCCCAATTGCGGAGTACCTGTGACATATTTGGAGGGCAAAGGGCATTCTTTTTTAAACAACAACCTAAAAGCCAAAACAAACAGCAACAAAGAACATTTTAACAATATTACTCCTTATACAAAATTCTATAAATTCAAGGATGCATTCCAAATACCCTGTCATTTGTAGGCAAGTAAATATGTCAAACTCAGTTTAAGGCTCATTTTCACTACACCAACTAACATCATTATACTGGCCACAATACAGGCAAAGTGATGCAATTATAGAGTTACATAATTCTCTCCAATTTAAATCAATAGAACAAAAGGTACATCAATTTGGACAGAACCCTTTACATAGCGCATGTATCAAATACCCAGCAAAAGATACATACGAGTATTATACCACAGAAAAAATCACACATTTTATTACTTCTGCTGTAGATGTTTAACCAAACCTTTGCTTTCACATATTAGTACGGGGTGGGGTGGGGGAACCCAACCCAAATTTATAGCTGTATCTTTCTTTTAAAAAATAGCTACTCCTTCCCTGAGGGCTAAGCAACCAGTTTGAGACACACTCTTATCTTCAATTAATTATGGGGGGAGCGGAATGAACATGGAAAAATAATAGGCATTTTATATCATTTGACACGGGTTACAACGGAATATCACCATCTTACCTGGTTTGCTTTCATTTGGTTTACACTGCACTTCCTCAACACATTCTGCAGGAAACCATCCAACATGACCTCGAGTGGTGCCTTCCCAGAATCCACCCTCGCCAATGCTCAAAACTAGGCATGAAATAGGAAAGCGCCATTAGGTGTTTACTTCTGCATAAATTTATTTTATACACAAACTTAAATGGTAACTTACAAGCTTAAATGCAAAGTCCCATTTAACAATGAAGTAGGCCACATGCAATTGCACCTATGGAACCTATGATTTCCACTGTCTATGTTGGAATAAAAACTTAACAGGCATGATTAGCAGTTGTAAAAATGTATAAAATCCAGGATGAACAAAAGAAAACCTCATCTGATTAAGAATTAGCAAACAGGGCAACTGTTAGCAGGTAACATGAAAAGAACTCTAAAGTGGTGCAGTTTTTGAGCAACCTCATAGCCTAAGCCTTTTCCCAAAATGAACAGTACTCAGTATTCTGCTATACTTAGAACATAACATTTGGGTAAGGAAAAATAGTACATTCCGACTCTTCAGTGAATCCTTAAGCGGTAATCCAGAAAATCAGTTAACGCACAATAGATCTGGAAGAAACTTACAGTTACTCCTTTCTTGAGGGTTAAGCTATACCATGGGTAGGCAAACTAAGGCCCAGGGGCCGGATCTGGCTCAATCGTCTTCTAAATCCGGCCTGGGGATGGTCCGGGAATCAGCATGTTTTTACATGAGTAGAATGTGAACTTTTATTTAAAATGCATCTCTGGGTTATTTGTGGGGCATAGGAATTTGTTCATTCCCCCCCCAAAAAAATATAGTCTGGCTCCCCATAAGGTCTGAGGGGCAGTGGACCATCCCCTTGCTGAAAAAGGTTGCTGACCCCTGAACTATACTAATTTCTTTGGGGTGGGGACTCCTAGTCAAGACAAACTTGTATCTTCAATTAAGTAAGGAGAAATATTTCAGAGACATCAGAGAAACTACTCCAAAGTATGTACTATATGAATTGTGACCTATGGATTCTGAGCATGTGATAAACGAAGTTGCGAGCTTCATTACTTGCAGATTTAATAATATTTTTAATTAGTACGACATTAATTAGTTAATGCCGAAGACTTGGAATCCATCTTTGTTTGTGTAGGGTTGCCATGCGTCCAGAATTTCTCAGACATATATGGAATACTGCAGACAGCGGCAGCATCTGGGTGGAAATCAGTCAAATGTCCAGAAAAACCCGGACATATGGCAGCCCAGCTTTTGCCAATTCCACCCCCCCCCCAATAGCTCAGAAATGGCATTCCGCCCCAACCCTCATGTTTGTGTGAATGTAAGCTTGGGTTGATGGATAACACTGGGCAACAATTTTTTACTTTTTGAATGTTGTCTAGATTTCTACAACTGATTTAGGGTATTTTTGCACTGCTGAATCAGGAAATGGCATCTGTTTCTCTCCATCAGGTCAAGTTTACTGTAAACTGAATGGTGGGCATTGATAAAGGTAAGTACATGTAAATTGCATGTTGCTTCACCATTTTTCAAACTTCAGGGCTTGAACTTCTGTTTCTTGGAACTCCTGGAATGCTCAGCAGCAGGGAGGTCTCTCTTCAGAGTCCAACAGTAGTCAGCCATCATGACTGCGTCCCAGCGACCCTGATACCTGGTCTCCATCTCTTTCATGTCCTGATGGAATCTCTCCCCCTGCTCGTCACTCATTGAACCCAGGTTCTCAGGAAACCTTGATGTGCAGCGGTGGGAAGAGTATTCTGTCTCTGTCCACCAGAGGGTCGTTGATGACGTTCCTTTCTTTGCAGGGCACCAATTCCTCCCTCACATGCCAGTCCTTCTTCGTGTAATGCTGAGCACGGTCCCTACTATCCCACATGCACAGAAAACATGGGTACTTGGTGAAGCCAGACTGTTGTCCCAACAAAACTTCACCATCTTCAGGTCAACACAAATAAACCACTTATGCTAATCATAACCAATTTTCTCCAGCACATACTTCACCGCTTCATAGTTCTCCTTCAGTGTAGTCGAGTGAGCCAGGGGTATAGAGGCAAACTGGTTGCCGTTGTGTAGCAGAACACATTTCAGTCATCACTTGCTGCTGTCAATGAACAGTCTCCAATCTTTGGGTTCGTACTGTGACACTCCAAGCTTGAGCAGAAGCTGCGCAATATCTGCACAGTACACCAAGTCCTTCTCTTCCGAGAAAAAACTGAGGTACTCTTGATGCCTGTTGCGGAAGAAGCTGATGTGAGCACTGTCAGAGAGGAGGTTTTTTTCCTTCAATCTGGATGCCAACAGTTTGGCAGAGTCCTTTGACAAGCTGAGGTCGCGAACTAGATCATTCAACTCCTTTTGGGAAAATGGATGTGGAGCATCATCTTCAAGAACCACTTCTTCTTCTTCATGTCCTTCAACACTGGAGGCATCTTCGTCACTAATGTCAGGAAGTTCTCCGAAGATAGGCACTGGAATTTCATCACAATGAGCTAGAGGACGACGTGCTGATTGAAGATCAGGACTAACTTAGTTTTGATCCCCCAACTTTAATGCTTTGTCGCACCAATTTATGGAAGATTTCGAGGTTTTATGACTTCAAACTGATCCCTTTTCGACATAATAACCCAGAACTATCGGACCTGAATACTTCTTGTCATTAAAATAATCATTTCCAATCAAAAAAATTATTCGACATGGCATTCTACCCCCACCAACTTCTTCTAAAATGCTCCACACAAGCGTACATGTGAACAAAAACGTAAAAAAGACATGTGGCCATAGCTCAAAAACTTGACCTGATTGAGCAAAACCAATGTGATTTTTGGATTCAGCGCATCAGATTCATCCTAAATCAACTGAAAAAATGCAGACAACAAATTTGTTGTTGACCAGTGTAATCACATAACTTGTATATACAGCTATAATACGTTCTAAAACATTTTGCTGATTCTCACAGAGGAAAATGGCAAAGCAGAGTGCATCTCCTTTTAAAAGACTAAAGCTCAAGTGCGCATAGGTGTTAAGTTGGAAATTGATCCTATGACTTGGCAAGAACTGTGAAACTGAGAGATGCAGAAAGGTGTAGAAAAAACCTTGCCATTGCTAAGGAGTTTTTTAAAAAGGTGAATTAAGACAAGCTCTTCTAAAGCTATGAAATGTTCTCAAGTCAGTCCCCTGCAACACGCAGCATGTAAGTGTCTCTTAACAAGGAAAATAACAGCTTTGGGGGGTGGAGGTAATTGTCATCAGGAAAACAGCACTTGGCAAAATGGTTCTGCCTCTGCGCTGTAGTCCTGACCTGAATCTCTCTTGCATGCATGTACACACAGACAGAGAGCTTCTAGAAATTAAAAGAGAAGGGAGATTCCATCATAGTTTCTGCTGTCATGTCTACTTAGATCCTAAGTGTAAGACTGCTGGCCCTGGTCTCAATGTTCTGGGACTTCCCTGAGCCCATCCCAATATCCACGTGTTGCCTGTGGACATCTGCACAGGGAAAGCCAATATGGACTGACCTCTCTACTGTGCTTTAACCCCAATCGTGCAGGGTTCCAGCTCATATGGAAGCCTAAGCATAGAGAAGTCTACACATCTAGACTGTCCCTTGACAGATTCCTATGCTGAATACAGGAGGTTTAGGAACGGGCCCTGGGAAGTCACATAAAAGCAGCTGGAGGAAGAGGACAGGACAGAGGGTGAAAAAAAGAGCTGTGAGTGGAGCGAGGGCCTTTGAATTCTTTTTACTCCCTGGAAAACTCAACAAACCTGATCTACCTGCAACTTAGTATGGAGAGTGCAGCTGAATGGGACACAGTTGTGGGCAATCTGAAGAAGTACCATCCATTTTAAGCAAGTCTAGAGAGACTAGGATGATGTCTGCTATCTCCAGGAACTCTTCTCATTGTGAGACCTTTTGTAGGTGAGCTTAGAGTTTCTTTGGACCCCAAACTGTGTATTTTTGTAGTGTTTTGTTTAAGTTGTCTTGATGCTTCAGTTTTTTGTACACCGCTTAGATATATTTTAATATGTTTTTAATATATTTAATTAAGAATTAAATAATCAAATCATAAAATTAGGAGCAGGGCCAGCAATGCACTCCTGATTTCGCTTAAATCACATGGACCGTCCTTGTGATCAACTTTCATAACTTGAAAGTGTGAAGAGGCTTCTGTCTTATCTACCTATCTTTTCTACATACCATATTGGCTCGAATATAAGCCGCACCTTTAAAATTCAAAGGAAAAAAAAGACAATACCTGAATATAAGCCACTCCCTTAAAATTCTGCAGGCACTCACACCTGTTCCGTTTTACCATAAGTCTGTTTCAGCAGCAATATTGTAAAAGCCAGTGTTTGTAAGGTCACGAATTTAAGCCGCACTTTAACTTTTCACGGTTGGAATTTGGAAAAAAAGGTGAGCCTTATATTCAGGCCAATATGGTATTTTAAGAGTAAGATTTCTGATTCACTTAAATAAACCCCATTAACAGTTAAGAAACACTCACTTTATGGAATTTTTAAAACAGAGTCCCATTATAATTTTTAACATTTACATACATGACAATCCTAATTATGTTCTCATTTTTCAGATGCATGGTGAATGAAGCTGTATTCAAATAACCAGGTGATATACAGTTGGTTGCTACCATAGGAAGCAAGTTTTGGTGGAAAGGAAGAAGATGGAAAAAGTTTGGAACAGATTGAGCCAAAATTCAAAAAGTGTTTGATTCCAAATGTAAATAAACTGGTTTATGAAGCTCATTCCAAAATTCACAGACATCACTAAATCCACTTGGTAACAGTTGTTTTAACCAAGTAGTTGGGGTCCGTCCACACTTTTGCTTGACCTAGTATTATGTACCAATTAATTCCCCCAGGGCCAAGAGGTTTTCTCGTTCTGTGGCTGTGCCTAGCAAAAATCCAATCTGAATCCAAAGAGCTGTTGTTTAGCCAAGCTTCAGTTCAGCGGGTAAGATTGGAACAACCAGAAAAGCTCTCAAGACCTGGAGGATTTAATCAGTATAATATAAGATCGAAACATGGGTCAAGTGAAATTGGATGAGCTCTTACAGCGGTTCTCAACCTGTGGGTCCCCAGATGTTGTTGGACTACAACTCCCATCATCCCTGAGCTCTGGCCTTGCTAGCTAGGGGTGATGGGAGTTGTAGTTCAACAACATCTGGGGACTCACAGGTTGAGAAAGGCTGCATACAGATGACCAGCATGCCATTCAGTTATCTACAATTAACTTTTAAGCAGTTAAAATATTGCTGTATATTTGAATTCACCTTATTATATGAAGAGTGCAGACCAGAAAAAATATAAGAATATTTTATGGGAACACCTGACAAAACATTCTAGCTGCTCACTATGCATACCTCAGATTTGTCTTGAAAAACTACCATTTCTAATTAGCAACCAGTGTTATGGTTCTAATTTGTAACCAGTGTTATGTGGTTTAAAAAACCCCACTGAAGGTAAGATAATGCAGTGGTTGAAACAAATAGACCAGATAGAACTTTTTGAGCCTTGATCATGAATGTTGCTTTTTGGGGGGGGGGGGAGAGAGACCAAAACAAAATATCACGTTTATTTTTAAAAGTTAGCTGTGGTTTTCTTAATATCAAGAGTGGTAGACACAAAATGATGTCAGTGTGCATGACTAATGGACAAAACTAAGCGTTATTTTTAACTACATTACATTATACTCTATTAATACAATAATTCACATGTATTTTTAAATCTACCTGAACTTGACCCACTTTCAGCTTTCATTTAATAATTGGTATGCCACATATCATTTGATTATATCAGTTTATACATCCCTTAGCTACTGGTCATGAAGAAAAACCACCACAAATTATTTCAAAATGTTTATGAAAGATACACTTTATGCTATTTAATGGGGTTTCTGATAAAACTTTATAATAGTGAAGCACTAATTGAAAGTTCTCCTTTTTATTTTTATGAGTTCTCCAATCCTTTGGTCAAGATAAACCAGCTGTTAGGTGTTCGGATATGATGGAGAAAACCTATCTCCAGACACATCTTGTCCAAAGAAGGTAAAAGTGGCCAAATATCAGGGATATATCCTAGTAGTGATAAGAGAAATTTCCCAATTTCTCTGCTGCTGCCAAAATGGGGGAGGGCAATGACAGGGAATAGTATAGGGCCAGAGGAGGGAGGGGAATGGCATTACACCAAATCCTATACTTGCCCCCAAAACTGCTTCCAGCTACAATGCCAACATAGCATTACAGCAATTTCACAGGTAGTTTGAGTAGCAACTTACTCCCTGAACTCAGAGGTGAGCAAAGAAGCCTCAGCTGTCCCTCAACTCTGCCGCAATAGTATATCAGAATCAGACAAACCGTGCACAGAATCAAACCACATCAGTGCTAGCACACAAACCCATGGTAATGATTCCTTTACTCAGATGAGAAAGGGACATTCTCATCTTTTGTCTCTCTCTGCAGCCCCCTCTGCACTCCCTGAAAATACACTCAATTAGGAGAGGGGAATTCCTATGTAACTGGAAAAGGCGGAGCATAGTTGCTTTTGATTCTTTAGGAGCAGTAGTTGCTTTTCCTGCATTTTCCTGTTCTTTTAGCATTATAAGAATGTTTCTGAATTGCTGTTGAATTCAGCTTGTTCTGTCTGGCTTGTTCCTGAGCAACCAAGATATCCTGTGACTCCCAGGTAACTCAACACATACTTTTTCAGGCAGACTTTGAAACGTGGATCTTAACAGCCACACATTTTCGCTGCCATGTTGTGCGTATCCCATTATAGATTCAGAAACTCTCTATGTTTGGCTAGAACCTATTAGTTCAATCTGTTTACAAGCAGCTTTAATCAAGCTTCCTTCTATTAATATAGGTCTTTTCCTTCTGCCTCTACTGTGATTATTAGAGATTAAGATTAGCTGGCCATCCCTCAAGTCTTTACAATGGCCTGGATAGCACGACATGTTGAGAAAAACTTTGATTTAGCAAGTCTGTGAGAGCTTGGCAAGCTCTCAGAGTGGAGCTGTATGTTCATCTCCTTGCTTCAGCTAAAGGGGAAAGCTGATCTGATCATTCAGGAACATTTAAAGGGAAGAGACTGACCTTTCACCCTGTCCCCTTTGTGCAAATGAATCTCCCCTTCTCCTTGAGGTTGATATGGCTTCACGACAATAAATAGTCTTCCAGGTACAGCACTATAAAGTTTGCGTTTTGGACCCTGATAATCCAAGGCAGATATAGTATCCTTGTTGGCACTGGGGTTATAACTGGCACTGGAAAGAGAGCAAAATGAACAGCGTTAGTTTCCCTTTTTTATTTTTTTATTTATTACATTTATTTCCCGACTATTCCCTAAGGCGTTCAAGGTGGTGTATATGGTTCTACTACTCCCCATTTCATCAGGAAAAGCTTATCAGATTGCTGAACCTCCATTAGCAACGGCTGCCTGGTAGTCTAGAGACAATCCTTTCTAACCTTCAAATGCATTTCTATGTGGAAAAGGTCAGTTAATAATAATAATTGTTTTCACTGTGGACACAAAAAAGGCAATAACTGATTCCAGGTTTCCAATCCACTGGTTAAACAAAATGAGACAGAGCAAGAGAGAGGTGTAGCTGGGTCTAGCACTTAATGGTTAAGCCTGCGTCAGAAATACAGTAGGAGGCAACTTTATAGAAGAAAGCCAAAGCTGAATATCCAGACTAACAATAACATTCACTCATCTTGAAATTTTATTTGTGCCAGCTACATTATTGGCCATAATGACTTTTTTAATTCAACTCTATGCTATGGGGGGGGGGCGGCGGCTTTAAATGCATACATTAATCCTAAATATATTTTAACTGGGAAGTTCAACTGTTTTCACTGATTTAGGGAAACTGTAAGGGCAAGTTACATATCACAAGCAATGGTGTATAACGAAGCCCTGCCATTTCTTTTTAAAAATTAAAAGCACTTTGGGAAGTTACACTAAGATGATCAAATCTTGACTTAATAAGCAGAGATATAAAGAAGTTTATATATAAGTTTCATGCAACAGTTATCCATTTGCATGAGCAGCGAAACAAACCAGGAAGCCACAGTTAACCACATATTTGTATTATGTCCAAATCAATAGACTTCCAAACAAACCATACATTGAAAGCACACCCACACCTACACACAAAGGGGTGACTGTAGTTTAGCCCTCACAGAGCTACAGTTCAGGTAGGTAGCCGTGTTGGTCTGATGCAGTTGAAATAAATAAATAAAAATTGTCCAATAGCTCCTTAGAGACCAGCCAAGTTTGTTCTGGGTATAAGGTTTTGTGTGCATGTACACTTCTTCAGATACACTGAAACAGAAGTCACCAGACCCTTATATATAGTGGGAGGAAGGAGTGGGGTTTTTCTCAGGAGGGTGAAGGGTGACCTACAATTGTCAGCACTACAATTTCCAAACTACTTTTCTCGGTATTCTTTGTGGGAGGTGCTTTAAATGTACAGTGGTACCTGGGTACTCGAATGGCTTGGCTCCCAAACAAATCAGCTCCCGAACAGCACAAACCCGGAAGTAAGTGTTCCAGTTTGCAAACGTTTTTTGGAAGCCGAACATCCAACACGGCTTCCGCTTGAGTGCAGGAAGCTCCTGCAGCCAATTGGAAGCCGCACCTTGGTTTTTGAATGTTTCGGGAGTCGAACGGACTCCTGGAATGGATTAAGTTCAAGAACCAAGGTACCACTGTATGGAGCACACGAGTTTCTCATTTCAGATATAACAGGAAGCTATAGTTAGCTGCTTCCAGGCTTCTTTTTTGTGCTCACATGAAGGAAGGTCCAAAGTGACTGTGTAAGTACAGTACAGTCATACCTCGGGATAAACGTGCTTCAAGTTAAATATTTTCGGGTTGCGCTCCACGGAGACCCAGAAGTAATGGAGGGTGTTACTTCCGGGTTTTGCCGCGCGCGCATGTGCAGATGGTCCTAATGATGTCATGCGCATGCGCGGAAGCGACAAAACGTGATCCGTGCATGCACAGAAGCACGGATGCGGGTTGCGTTCACTTCAGGATGCGAACGGGGCTCCGGAATAGATCCTGTTCGCATCCCGAGGTACCACTGTACATGAAACTTGTTCATATCTCAACTTAATGTGGCCTTTGAATGGAGAAGGAACAGGCTGGGGGTGCTTAACACTTTCCCCACTGGCTGTTTTTTTGCTCATTCTCTGTCAATCTCTGTTAACTTCCATGCAATTCCAGATATGTGCCTACAGATGTGGAACAATTTTGAGTGAAAAAAGACAACCGGGGAAAGGCCTAAACACCCTTATCCACTCAATCTCCACCACATCTACACTCAAAACTGCAGCCTCCTGCTTTTCGTTCTAAAATGTTGGAGCTTCATTACATACATTTATATGCAACCATCAATTTGCCCCCATTGAAACAGGTTACACAAAAAGACTGGGAATATGAGAGTGAGTCTTTAGGAAGCAAGGGGTCTCAGAATCTGAATTTGAAAGTGCTTCAGGCATCATAACTTTCAAACCATAACATTAGGGAAGTATACACACTGCACACTTTTAAACACTACTGAATTTAACATTTCTATCAAATTTTACTTATCGTAATTGCCAGTGCAATATTTTATCAGGTAATCTAACTTCCTAAATTATGCTTTGTTTCTTTTTTAAATAATAATTTAAAATGTGGGTTCCAGTACACACTTTCCTAGTGCCTGGCTTCAATTACATACTGAGAAGCAGCAGGTGTCAGTATTTGGAATATTCTAATTACATTGCCTAACAACTGGCATTTATGTGTAGTCATTATATAATGCATCTAGAGACTGAACAAATTTAGAGCAACGTTTGGGCCCATCATCCTGATAAATTATCACTGTTTCTTTGCTGTAATTATACTTGACACAGGATGCAATGTTTAAAGTGTTCACATGAATTGAATATGCAACTCACAGAGAATTCCCATTGAAAGATGTAAGGTGCCTAAACACAACATTCAACCAATGAATATTTTGCATAAGTAAATTTGTGCTTAAGTAAAGGAGTGTTCCTGGAAGATGTCTGACTGTACATGCGAACTTTCACAGATTACGATAAAAACCGACAACCAAAGATGCAAAGAGTATTGAAAGATGAGGCGCAAATGCAGAGTGAAAGAATCTTGGAATTCCTGTGGGCCAGAGTAAAATGGCAAATGTACTTGCTATAGAACGACTGGACTGAAATAATTGATTAGAGCAGAGCACAGTGATGATACATTTAGGATTAATTGAGCAGTGAATTCAAAATGGGATCCTGGATATTATCCCTGCAGATAAGCGAGGGGATGGGGGAAGCATACTGTTGAGAGAAATAGCCACATGATATAGCTCCTGCTCGAGCAGCTGTCAACTTAACATTCGCTCTTGGCAAATTTACAAGGATGTAGTTCTGAAGCCTGATCCCAATGGCACGTGTTCTCTTCAAATGGCTTCATATACGTTAGAGACTGGAACATAATGAAAAATTATCCTCTTTTCATTGCAGAACACATGCACTATCTGTCTTTACGACTTCGCATTTAGGTAGAAATAATTATCTTGACTGTCAATTCTATGCAAACATATACGCAGTTGTGACATACCAGAAAAATGCTTCATGGTGATATGCTAGTGCAACACCTGGTATGCCACATCCTAAGAAGATATTCATTAGCTCCATGGCACAAGCATGTAAGGGGAAGTGGGGATAGGTTTACTGTGGCCTGGGGATCCAGACGGCCTCTGATTATGGGCTACAAACCCATAATCATGAAGCAAACATTGAGGCAAACCTAGTTCTATTTCTCTATATGGATCCAGTTTTTGAAGTATCTTTGCCTCCAAGAGCAAAGATGGCAGTGAACAAAGTGGAAGCCTCAGAGTCACTGTAAGATAATCTGTTTGGCTGTCATAATGTTCTACTGCCAGGGTCTTCATGGAGGAGAGAAAAGAGCCAGCTGCAGACAATGATCCAGCAGATGACCAGGAAGAGGAAGAACTGGCAGTGACAATATAAAGTTCCTCAGTTTCCTTTGAATTCTTCCTGGGTAAACAGTGCCCTATTAAGGCAGGAGCCTTCACTGTGCTCTTTTCAGTGACTGATAAAAACATATTTGTTTAGACAAGTCTACCGAGATATGTAAAACAATGACATGTGCTTTAATCTGTTTTTCGCTTATTGTAGATTTTAATTATTTTGAGATGTTTTAAATGACTGGTTTTTTGTTTTCTGATTAATTTATTGTTCCATTCTTTTTGTAAACCACTTTGAGTGGTATGTCAATTTTATGAAATTAAATTATTAATTAAATGAATAAATATAAGTACCTGTGCTGAACCCCTAGCCATCCTCTTGATTGCCTTGTCCGCAAAATGAGGTATTTTCTTCTTAATGTTTAGCTATCTAACTTGCTTAGCTATCTAGAGCTGTCTCACTTAGCTCAAGCATTCCCTTACTCAGTTCCTACACCAGCTTGAGCTCCAGCTGGTCTTTCATCTGCAGGTCCTACGGTTCCTTGGTAGTATTTTCTGGACTCAGGCAGAAGAGCAAACAAAGTGTAGAAACTCACCACCAGTAGAGGGAACTATCATAATGGCAACAGCTGGGGAAATTTCAAGGCCCTAGAGCAAATGTGGGGAACTGGATCCAGCCAATGGACCAGATCCTAATGTTCCCTCCCCCCCCAGGGCATGCGGTCCACCCCGGGTACCACCCTGGGGGGTGACAAAATGGCCTGCTACCTCCCCCCCAGCTGTAGGGTGGTCGATAACACTCAGGTGTCATTGGTATGGGCGCCGCTCGAGCGCCATCCATATGGGTGTCGTTTGTGCGCCTTCTGTATGGGTGCTGTGCGTGCACCGCCGGGCAGTTCGCCCCGCCTCTCAGCGCCCCGCACTGGGTGCTGGAGAGGCTTCCCCTGCCATTGCCCACTCCTCTCCCCACACCAGGCTCTCTGACAGATATGTGAGGTTGCCCACCTGTCAATCAGTTTAAGTCACCATAACATTATGTGAATAATTTCCCTTTGCAGTGTGGCTTGAGCTGCTCCTTTGCTCCTGCACAGTTTGATTTCAATCAGCATTCAGGCGTAATCAGCATCAGAGAGAGCTTACTAGAAACAAGGCATTTCTGGCCTCTCCTTAAACTAGATTCAATCTGAGAGGTGGAGAAAACTACAAATCCCTTGGTCCCTGGCAGGAAAGAACACTTCTGAGAATCCAGTATAGTTGGGGCTCAAAAGCCTCTATTATCTCAAGAGAGCCCTCCCTCTGCCTTTTCAAGTCTTGAGTGTTCTTTACTTTATTCAGCAGCGGGCCAGAAGGCTTCTTTAAAATACCCTGAAAATACTCAACATTTTTTCTACCATTTCCCAGAAAACAAAAATAAGGTGAGTTGAGGGAAGAATCCACAGGATATTGAGTAATGTTTAAGGAGCTACATGCAGCACAATTGGTACATGCCCAGGCTTAGGGAAATGGTACCAAAGCAGCAAATCTCATTTTTAAGAGCTACCCTAGTGGCCAGAAAGGTAATCTTACACAACTGTAAATCGGCTGCTGCATCTAACAAAATGTATCAATGCACTGGATGACTACACACAGGACCAGGCTGCAAAAGAATAAACAGTTCTTAGTAAGGAAAAGAAAACACAAAGAAGCTGTGCATCTCTTGTCACATGGGATGCTGCCCAAATAATCTTTCTTATAAAGTAAAAAGACCAAAGAACAGAAGTTTGAGAGCATCTGGCAAAATGTCCATGAGAAAGGAGTTGTCAGCAAACATCTGACACCACCTTGTTCCATCTCCCCCACCACGCTGCAGTGTCTCTGCTAACAACCACGGTAAAATTTATTTCCTCTTTTTCTCCTTTCTTTTTTTTCTTTTCCAACTTAATTTGGGGTGATGGATCGTGGTAGGGAGAAAGAAGGGACCAAGGACAAGGAAGAGCAGGGGGTGAGGAAGAGCAGGATACAACCAACTGTGTTCGTGCTTTCTATCTCTCTTGATATATATAAATATTCACAAAGTCAACATTTAAAAAATGGAATATTGAAAAGTCACCTAATGTGCCGGTGTTGCTGCCGCTTTGCATCTTCTCCTCCTAACCTATTTAATGATGGTGAGCGGCTTCGAGAAGATGGCGTGTAGCTCCCAACAGTTTTCACAGTTCCATTAGGATTATTCTGCATCTGTTGGAGTAGGTTAGGCGAAAGGCTACGGTGTGAAGAAGCTAAGGAAGAGGCTGACCAATCAGGAATGTTGACGTTCAGATTGTTATCACTATTCGACTGAAGCAAGACACGAGGTGCTGTCAAGGTGCTCTGGGGTCTCCGTCTTCTATTTGAGTAGGTAGGAGCCTCTCTAAATGGCACTGTATTAAGAAGGAAGAAAGAATGCAAAATGATACTTCTGATTTTAGGCACATGCATCAGACCACCCACCCACTTCCTCCAAATCAGTACTATATACTTTCAATTCTTATTACATAAAAAGAGACCTCTGCCTTGCCTGATTGTCTAATCAAGATGAGCACTACCATTATATTTAAACTGCAATTAAAATTAAAGATAATTTTCATAGGAAATCACCTCTTAAAAGCTAGAATTAATAAGCTCTATATTACTGAAAGTTCCATATTTTATTTCACTGTAAGAGTACAAGATTGGAGAATGGTCTTCAGCAGTGGCTGCTGGCAGTCTCTGATTTATGAATGGTAAGCAACTATTAGCTTTCACCAACAAATGTGGACAGTCTCCTTAAAAAAGAAAGAAAAGAAATGGAATGGCTTTTAGTATGGTATGGGCAAAAATGGTTTTTTTATACTAGAATTAGAACTTCTTTTCCATCCTTCCTTTCTACTCTGTAGCACAATTTTATAGATTTGCATTACCCTAAACATGTGAAAACTACAGAAAACTGACTTTTCCCAGGGCAATAGCTCCAAAAGGCAATCATATACAAATTAACTCCCATTATTCCCCAAATCATGCAAAATCTCTCTAGGCCAGCACCAGCAAACAACTGAAAGGATAATCTGGTAAGTACTGAGCATAAACCTTACAGTGCAGATTCGGATTTCTAGAATAGGCAGTAAAAGGCTTAACACGGTTTCTGTTACTTCACTCTTGTTCCTTTACACAACACAGCTTAATACTTGGTTCGTGAGCGAGGGGTGCTTTTTGACAGTTACCCACCCTTTTAACAATCCCACTCCTGAGGCATTTCCAAATAGTATAACTGGCCCTGGACGTCACCACACCCCCTTTTAACTGGTTTGGGAGACTGTTAGCCACACAGCTTCTACTTCTCCTGGCTCAAACTCAACCCTCCAGTCGACTCCTGTCTGTGAACTCTCCCAAGACACTCAACACGGTCTTACTTCTAAACTATGAGGCTCCTTCCTCTAGCTATAGATATTCTCCTCAGAGTGGATGTTAAACTCAAATTCGAACCAACTGTCTCAGACAAACACTATCCTAATGCCCATCTCCCATCTCGAATCAAGCCCTAGCCAAACACTCCCTCAGAAACGGCTCCTTTTATTCTCCTTCCCAAAGTGCTACTCTGCCCCTCTGGCTAGCTGTCTTGGTAGCCAATCAGAGAGAGGCTCCAGCCCTCTGGTAGAATTCTGAGGGACTGCATGACCAGACTCTGGCCTGGCTCCGCTGTCTGTCTCACACCCTACCCCCAGCCCTCAAGGCCCCAGTTTAAGCCGGGCTTTGGGAAGGAGGTGTGAGGCTCTGGCAAGGTCCTAGAGCCCTCCTATCTCCTCCCCCAAGCTTGCTTTGGACAAGCGCCACTTGCACTGCCTAAATCTACCTCTACCTCTCGCATAACACTAAACCATAGTATAAAAGGTAAAGGAACCCCTGACCATTAGGTCCAGTCGTGGCTGACTCTGGGGTTGCGGTGCTCATCTCGCTTTACTGGCCGAGGGAGCCAGCGTACAGCTTCTGGGTAATGTGGCCAGCATGACTAAGCCGCTTCTGGTGAACCAGAGCAGTGCACGTAAACGCTGTTTACCTTCCCGTCGGAACGGTACCTATTTATCTACTTGCACTTTGATGTGCTTTCAAACTGCTAGGTTGGCAGGATCAGGGACTGAGCAACGGGAGCTCACCCCATTGTGGGGATTCAAACCACCGACCTTGTGATCGGCAAGTCCTAGGCTCGGAGGTTTAACCCACAGCACCACCCGCATCCCAAAAACCATAGTATAGCAGTGCACTAAAACCAAGGTTGCCAACTAGCAGAGCAATGTGACTTTCTGATGTTGGGTCTCTGAACAAATGTCAAAGTACCAAGGGACTGTGCAGTCAGGTACAATAAAGAGCATGGAGGTTAACAGGGAACATGAGCTCACCCATGAAACCAGCAGTTTGCAGGAAATCAGTGGGCTGAGCTTAGGCAGACCATCTTCAGTTCCCAACCAACAATCTCCGGGTAATAACAATGGTTTAGTTTACAGGAAGCATTATTGAGATTATCTTTGTGTGAGCACTTAGCAAAAGTGGGAAATAAATTTGAAATGGGGCAAAGCCAAGTAGCCAGTTCACGAATAGGAGCCTCATGATGGGACGGGGGGGGGGGGGAGAGCTTCAAGAAAACATTCATTTCAATTACCCAGCATGCCACATTATGTTTCCCTTCTTGGTGTGACTTTAAGACATAGTATAAGCATGAGTACATGCTGGGAATATCCACCCCACCAGTCATCATGATGACTGATCAGATCTTCATGCCACAGTGACCATGGACACTGAAGCTATAGTATTTATGCTTTTGAACTACTGCGTTATTGAGATGAAGCATTCCAGACTATACAGATGCCTCCTGAAGTGGGTGAAGCTGGAAACCTCAGCAGGACTTTTCATCTGCTTGTTTTTCAGCAAGACTAGGCAAAATTAATTTGCATAAGACTGTTGAGACTATCAGCCTGACTTTTCATCCCCAGAATGGCAGATTATCAAACTTGCTGGTTGATGCCAATATGCCCTATGCCCCAAAAGCTTTCCCATCAGGCAAGGGTTCTCACCTCTTTTGTAAGTACAAAATTGGATTTTATGCTGCTCTTGGAATTAAGAGTTTGTTACCCAAGATGCTGCTTAAAGGTTATGTAAATCTGTGGCCCTCTTTAACACAAGCCACAGTGTTTATGCATTTCCATCTGTTTATCCACAACACTTAGTGGAGGTTTTTAAAATTTGTTTCAATTACTGTCACTAAATTATCAGAATATGGCCTGTAAAATTCATACAGTGCACTAAGTTTTAAAAATCAAAACATTCCCCCCAAATCACAGATTATCTCTATGCAAGGTTGTTTACTGAGAACTGAAAGGTTTTACAGAACTGTAGCTGAAGCTGCTCAATCAGAGGTTTTGGATGCTGCAACTGAAGCAGAATCCTAAATTTGGCAAGTGGGGCAGAGTTATACAGCAATTCTGTACTTGGTGCTAAACTCTGCTAATCCCTACTACTGCTATCAGTAAGGGTACAAGGCTACACAGGCACAGTGTGGAATGGAATGGGGTGGGTGGGGATCTGAAGCAAGCAGCTAGAATGATAGCTGTTGTGCTAGGACTGAGTTTTGGACCAAAGACTGCTGTGTGGGAGAGTCATTCTCTTACTCCAAGGGTCATCACCAGTATGACCACGAGTAACTCCTATAGCACCTGTGAAAGGTCTTAGTAAATACCCCTTTAAAAATCCTTAATCTTCCTGTACAGTTGCTGTTTGCACTGGCTCCCAGATTGAGCTCCCTCCACTTATATACTATAACTGGATGCCAGGATTTGACGTTTGCCCTCCCATTGGTTCCAAACAAAAGGAAGTTGTGAAAAGCTTATCTCTATGAGCAAGTGTAGCGATGGCTGAGATAGGTACCTTTTCCCCAATTGAGAAGGGCATTCACCCACCATTTTGTGGTCCTGCTCCTTTTCCTGTTCTTTTAGATTTGGCAGCCATTATGCCCTGCCCCATGGCAGCCATTTTGTGACTGGCATCCATAGCACCTTCTTAAAATTCCAAACTTGACCATTCTTGGTCAAAAAGGGCTCCTGCTTTCCACCATTACTGGAATCCCAGCACTTGATCCGGTGAGGCATTTATCAATGTAGCATCTCACAATATCATGTTGCAAGACTTTTGAGTTTTGTGTTAAATAATAGTAAATGCAGCTTATATTCCCTACATTTAGAATACACAGTTGCAGTGTAAAAGTAAAGGTAAAGGACCCCTGACAGTTAAGTCCAGTCGCAGACGACTCTGGGGTTGCAACACTCATCTTGCTTTACAGGCTGAGGGAGGTGTTTGTCTGCAGAGTTTTTCCCCAGGTCATGTGGCCAGCATGACTAAGCCGTTTCTGGTGCAATGGAACACCAAAACCAGAGCAGCACACGGAAACACCATTTACCTTCCCACCGGAGCAGTACCTATTTATCTACTTGCACTTTTTTTACATGCTTTTGAACTGCTAGGTTGGCAGGAGCTGGGACCAAGCAACGGGGAGCTCACCCCGTCACGGGGATTTGAACCGCCAACCTTCTGATCGGCAAGCCCAAGAGGCTCAGAGGTTTAGACCACAGTGCCACCCACGTCCTAATAAAAATAAAAGAATAAGAAACTTGTAAAGGGGAAAATCCAATGAATATGTAGCTAGTCTTATTATGTCTCTGACTACTACTACAATTCCTCTTCCCCACTCTGAAAATGCCCCACGTTCAGACGCTTCTCGCTACTGGGAGGTGTTGAGCTATGTATTGTTTGAGAAAATAATTTTAACCATTTTTATATATCCACGAGCAAAAGAGCCCACGAGGCCTATGCATGTATGTTTCTATAGATAGATAGCTAAATATCAATGCACACAGTCATTAAGAAACCCTGATGCAACATCACATGAATCGTTTATTTAAAAGGTATCCTGTTGCTTCACTGGGACTTGCATGTGACACAATGACTTGAAGATTCAGCAAACCTAAAATGACCTATATCACTTTACAGCAAAATCAAAATGATACCATAATAGTTTTACTTATAGGCAGTCAAAAAAGGATGAAAGATATTAACAAATACTTTGAGGGGTTTTTTTTTATTAAGGTCTTCCCAGATCCTGACACCAGAGACCTGCAAGCAATTAAAATGACTATTTATTTGCTCCTGTGTTTGCATTCTCACAGAAACAATATGAGCTGGACAGAAATAGCCTCGACAACCTTTACTAAATATCCCTCGAGAGGTACATTGCGCAATGGGGGTTTCCTGGAGCCCATGTGCAATTCTTCTCTCTGCACTCTCTACACCAAGGGACAGGAGCCCTCCAGATGGTGCTGGATTTCATCATCCCCCACCATTGGTCATGTGGCTAAGACTGAGGTGGTAGAAGTCCAACAAGATCTGGAGGGTCATAGGCTGCCACCTATGTTAGGACAAAATGAAGAGTGATCGTTGCTCTGATGAACTTCATTGAAAAGCCTCCCCAAGCAGCAGTGATGGGTGCATAAATCTGATGTGAGAAGTACCCCTTCCAACATTGCCGGAATTTGTGTATGCACTAAGTCTTATCTGCATGAAGGAATATGTTTACAAGAGTGGACTTCTGCTGGATAAGAACGAGCAGGTACAATTCATACCCCATGGAAATCAGTGTCAACTTTCCCATTGAATCAATAATGCCGGAATGCATTTACCAGCTAGAACTGAGTTACCAAAATTAAATTTAGAGCGTGTGTTTTTCCCCTCATACTTCAAAATGAATGCTAATATTTCACATGTATTTTAAATGAGGAAAATACTATTTTAAGGTATTCCACAAAACAAACAAACCACAAATGTGTTTTACAGGGATGAGATGAGTGAATTACAATCAGTATTGCTACTTTGCTTCCCTCTGAACAGTTTAAAAAGATCTAATTTTAACAATTTAGCCAAGTCAACTCATGTTTTGATTTTAACAAAACATGATGTTTGCTGATGTAAATGTAGTGTATCCTTGCTTGTACGTGTGCAGGCCTACCAAGCCAAAAGGTAGGGTATAAATATATAAATAAATAACTAAAAACTACATGGCTCAAAAATTTTAACCCTTAGGCCAAAACTGAGGTTAAAGAAAACATGTTGGTTCCATAATGCATGCTCATGTACGTTATAAAAAACACACCCTTCACTGTACTTTTTTATTGCCCTACTGATCATCCATTTAAATACACGTGGTCCCTTTGAACAATATATATTTCTTTACATAACTAAATGCGTTACGTTACATGAGATTTCAAACACCGTATCTAGGTAAAGGCCCTTGGAATTTATATCACCAAAATACCAAAAATATTACTGATAACAACATTTCAAATCTGTGTGGTACAATATTTACCCTATAAACATTAATTCTGCCTTACAAAGCATTTAACTCAAGAGTGCTGGTATTTAATTTTATTCTGTCACACTGAAATCAATGGAAGGCTCTTAGCTTAAGCAGAGAGCAAACGAAAAAGAAAATCACATTTTTCCAAACACTTCAATAAAACATGCTTGTAGACAGTATAGTGTAGCTGTCTCTGTTTGGGACTCACAGATTTCAGGAGAAACAGAGCCAGACCAAAGTGATTTCTACATTTTACACAACCTCTTTCCTCTTGTCAGATGGTAAGTGTAAGGGGCTTTAAATAATGAGTTAATTTCTACTTGATGTTAACAAAGCATTGGTTTGAAGAGCAGCTTTTAATTAGTGACTTTTTTATTAGAAGCTGCAAATGCCAGGAATGTTATATGGATAATTAGTGACATAAACAACCAACTCCAACTATGCAAGTGCTTTCTCACCTTTTCCCTATATCAGTTTGCATGCTGCAAGTGGGTAGATACATTTGATACGATTCATGTTTCGTTTACAATAACTAATGTAATTGTATCCCACCTCCCCCCAAAAATTCCCTTTTCTATCAAAACAGAAAGTACATGTTTTAAGCTCTCCTGAATAGATTTCCATATACTGTATATATTCATTTATTTAATAAAATATAATTATACAGCAAAGCTTTTAGGTGCATTGATGCGAGAACCAGCAGCATGCTTCAAAGTAACACCCCGTATGAATTTAAAAAACACGTTGTTTCATAATCGACTGGAATGTTTTCATCAAACTGCATACATCTGAAGGAAACACTCATGAGCATTCAATAGTAATATAAACCTAAGAAATCGCTTCTCCTTACTCAAATACAGAGCTTTCCCCCTGTGAAAGGAACACAAGGCTTCTCTGACATAAACTAAAACGAACAAAGTCACACCCCGCTCTTATAATGAGTTGTCTAAAAGGACAACCCAACATAAAGGAATTCTGGAAAAGATATGGAAAGAACTTAGAATAATTATACAGTAACTAAGCAGATCATATTAAGCATGCAGAAGAAAATAGCAGTCCTCCAGCGTCAAGTGCTTTGCGTTCAGTGCTTACCTTCTTTCTTTGTTAAGGCATTTAACAAAGACTTCATTTTCCTTTTTACTTTAGCAGCAATCCCCTCATTATATAACCTTTGCTGAGATGAAAAGGAATAAAAGCTACCCAGTTTCTATGTGTTTTAACTGCCTGCAACCTGACATAAGCAGCAGGTTACTGGGCACTGTATAACTACAAGCATAGCTGGGCAAGCAGCACCCAGCGTTCTGGTGACAAAGCCCACCCCACATTCTGTCTGTCAGCTGTGAGCCAACTGTGCTTAGACTGGTGCTGCTCAAAAAACCTTGCTATCTTTCATAGTATTAGTCATGTGAACACCATCGACACAGAGTCTTTTGTAACTGAGACGTTTATGTGTAGGAGAACAGGGATGACTGAGGCAAGGAGAAGCAGGGCAGGCCGAGTGGGGTCAAAATTAACATTTGGAGAAGGGGGAGGAGGAGGGAGAGCAATCATTCATCTTATCTCATGGCAGCATTACACAGGCTAAAGGGGAAGTCTTGGAAAAGGCGGGAGCTCGTGAAGCTGAATCTCAGCATCTACACCTAAAATGCTTTTCAGTACTTATACGCCGGTTTCTAGAATTGCCTTCTAGACTCTATTGGTTCATCTCTGCTGGTATATAATTAACTGCTTCCAAGTTGCACACCCTACCTAAACATCGGAACAAAGCTGACAGTCACGTTTTGTTTTGTTTTCGAAGTACAATTGCTTCTTACCCTTACCCACTTTATGGAAATTTTATTCAACTAAAATGTAGACTTTCCATACTTCCACTGTAAGAATGGAAACCTTACAATTTCACACAGCTACTTAAAAATATGATTTATTATTAGAATTACCACAGCTTTTGAAAAGCGTTGTTTGGTGGCTTTTATACGCGCCTGTGCAAAAGCTTCTAACAGCCCAATACTAGAAATACTTATCTGAAATACCAGTGATGTTAGGAAGGAATGTGTCTCTTTATGTTTATAGAATATTAGAAGTAGCACGCTGCATTTAAGAAATCACAAATCGGAGGCAGAATTATATCAAAAGGTGTGAAAATTTCAGAGGTATCACGTACAGCAGTGGTTCCCAATTAGCCAATTACAGAGGACTGCCTATTTTTAAAAAGCCAAGCCACGGACCCCCTACTTTTGAAAATTTTGATAACTCTATGGTAGTTACCTCTGCAAAGCAATTTTTTGAACAAAACATTGGGTAGCCCCTAATAAGCAAAGGATTTTAGGTATACTAAAAACAGACCATAAAATGTGTGATATTACCATACATAAATGACAAAAAATTAGTTGGGGGGAGGCAAGGGATAAGGCTGAAGACCCCCTGGGTGCATTTTGCGGACCCCAGGGGTCCACGGAACCTAATTGGAAACCGCTCATGTACAGAATCTAATTTGTGGTCTGGTAGCATCTGCCCTAAACTTGGGCGTCATCGTTAGTAGTAGCCATGATAAAGAGACTTAGTGGTTTTTATTGGTAGGTGATGTTGCTATGTTGTATTATATTATCTATGTTCATCGATTTATTTCTTGGAGTTAAGAATAAGACTGGGATAAACTGTGTTTGCTGAGCCTGTATTTTATACAGTCTGTATATGATGCTTGTTAGTTAATGTGTGGTGTGTTATGCCTAATAAAGGATTTTGAATTGAATAGAATTGAATACTAATAATAGTTCCTAGTTCCACTGCAACAGTATTTGCCTGCTGTTGGCAAGGTATCTGCTTTTTAAAGTGTGCAACTCATTTTATTGCTAAGAATAACTCTTTCATGAATAAAAAAATAAATGGAAATAAGAGCAGCCAAGCTAAATTCTACCTTCTTTCGCTTTTGATAAAATAGCTGTAAAGAGTTAGCCAGCATAAATAAGTAATGAAAACAATTTAGGATTCAGTTAATATTACAGTGTTTATTTTGTTGTTAATATTTAATATAAAAAAGCACCATCCTCTGGAAGTAGTCATTTTTAGGCTTCAAGGGTCTGAACACACATAAAATTCAGCAAAATGATTTTAATCAACAACTTATATTTGATGTAATACACATAGCCTAGCCTGGGAAAGTAGGAGAGCACAAATATACATAGGCATCATCTGCACTGTCAAATGTGTGAAAACTCCCTTATTATTTGTCGGATATGTGCACATGCAGTTCTTGCCCTCTGTGTCTAACAATTTAGGTAGGAGTCTGGGACAGCCACTTTCCTGAGGAAGCCACATGCATCTCAATTTTGAAGAAACGGAAATAGCTATGTATTTCTCCCCAACTAATCATGCCTAGGTTATCTAACGCCCACATAACGACTTCAGAAAAGAACTACCTAACAAAGGTGTGTGTATTTTTAATCTTAAAAACCTCCAAATTTATATGTCACTTAAAAAATCATCTTAGTTATTTACATAAAATGGCCTAAAATATTACTTAAAACAGCAATTAAAGCACTTTAAAACAGTAAACAGAATAAAATTATCAAAATAAAGGGGGGAATGAATACATGTTATAAACAAATGTACAAATTACATGTCTGCGAAAAACGTGTCCCCCATGCAGGCCATGCACTCTCCCCAAATTTGTTTCAGAAGGTTGAGGGAAGTCTGAAAACTGATATGGGGGGGTGCACTGGGGAAGTATGGGGAGATGATGAAACAAGAGACTGAGCACTAGGTTGGATTCCACCTTGCTACAAATCTTATAATGACCACTTCAAATGACTTTCCATAGGTATTAAATAACATTGTGGATAAATGCACACCACAGATTAACTGCCGTCGAAAATAGTGTCCTGGCAGAATTTCCGGAAATTGGTAGAAATGTCCAGGAAAACCCAGGTGTATGGCAACTCATCAAAAGTTTTGATTTTTTTGGTGAATTTCCTAAAAAATAGCTCAAAAACTTTGCCCCCCTCCCCTCAAAAAAGCTCAAGATGTTTGCCAAAACAAAGTTTGGCCATAACTTTTGTGTCCGAATTTTCACTTTTTGAAATATGGCAACCCTATTTTATGCAACTGTGCATATGTTTATTATGTGATTCATAGATATTTTACTTATGAATGTTATTTAGATATATTTATTGTTATTTTATTATTTTACTGAGATATGGGGTTCTTAATAGTAGCAGTAGTGGTGGCGTTGGTAGTAATGTTGTTTGGGTCTGAATTTGTATTGGTTTTGTGTGTTTTTCACTCCCTTTACTTTGGATATGTAAACCAGTGAAGAGATTTCTGTTGAAATATGAAAAATTGATAAATGAACTAAATTAATTAAGCACACATACATATATATCATCCATCCACCAGTTCCTACATGAATCTGGCCAATTGTTAATATCATCTATTGAGGTCTTAACTTGGTACACATAGCACCAGTGATCAGGGAAAGGGCCCTTTTAGCTTTTACATTCTTCTTTTGTAATGTTCTCCCCCGGGGAAAATCTTCTGATGCCAAATTTAATGACCTTTAGACACCATACAAAGACCCTTTAATCTCTCCAAGCCTTTAAATCTTACAAATTTTTCAAGGCAGCCATTTGCTGTGACTCTGCCCGCAGGCCCACACAGTGCCACCCCAACCCCATCCTGGTAAGCTGCAGCGATGCTAGTGTTGGGGAGGGCAGGTCTGCTACTAGGAAAGATGACGGTAAAGGTAAGGGAGAGAGCTGGTGTGCAAGGAAACTAACCACTTGAGAAATTAATGAGCATTCATTCATCCACCCCACCCCATCCCTTTCGCTGTGTAGACTTGACTCTACCTCCATTGTCATTGTTCGTGTATTAAAAACTGAGGCCTTTTAATATCTTTTCAATGAAAGTGCTCAAAATTTATTTGTGTGGCTTGATTGCATGTCATATTGTTTTAGTTTTGCATTTAAGCCTGGTTGGTAAATAACAGGGCAAAGCATCTGTGATTCCAAGTGTTGGCAGAGTCAATTTTATTTCAAAGCGTAGCACTGTTCTTATGGCTGTAAGCAGCATGTAGTACTAAAGAGGAAGAGTCTTATAAGCAAATAATCTACCATAATCCTCCAGAGACACACTACATTTTGCTGATGCCGGCAAAAACCATAATCCTGTGACTTGGATACACATTTCAGGGGCTCACAATGCTCATCTCAAATAAGAGGTGGACACTGGTGGCCTCAAATATTTCTCCAGCTTGAATTTAAATCCAAACCATGGAAGAATTCCTAGACTGACCCATCCTACCTAGACAAATCCAAATCCAGCCTCCACTCACTCACCCAGCCTCAGATCCTCCAAACACCATGCACCTTCCCTATAAACCCGACTTGTTCGCTGGACAAGCAGTAAAACTGACACTTCAGATGTGGGGGAGAGGGAAGGAGGGAGTCTTTTCCTCCCGTAAGGACTACTGATACTGCCTGTTGTTCTTATATGCTGTGACGCGGTGCAACAGGAGTTGGAGAGGGGAGGGAGGGATAAGTCTCCATATTTTCCATTCAATGTGGCCAGAGAGTCACTGTTGCACAGTAAATATGAAGTGAGCTTTCACAGAAAAGCAGAAAATTCTGCATTGTTTTGGCATGGTTTGGAAAAGCCACAGTACTTCCTGCTGTTCTTTTTTTTGGTGAAGTAGCTAGTCTTCTTCAACCTAAACACATGAAACCTGAAGCTTATTCTCATTAATTACATGCGTACGTACATACATAAATTAATTGAACTAGTACCATTTATGGAGGAGATGTACAATTTCAGGTCTTGCATATTTAATACTACTGTTTCCTACACCTTGTATCTTTTGTAGTAATGAAGACAGTATATAATGACTGGTGCGCCAAAACCTCTCCATAGTAGATTGCTGAAAGCCATCTTAAACATCTGCAGCTTTCTCACAGAACACATTTAGAAGAACTTTCTTACAGAAGATGCAATTGGTAGACAGGCATTGAGTATAGATAAAATGATCATTTAGTATGATTGGTGGGAGCAGACTGCCAGTTTGTGCAGATGCACACCTTGCAGTAACCTTTGGGAGGGGGTGGAAGTCTGCATTCTTATACTTATACACCTAAAGGGTAAAGGTAAAGGGACCCCTGAAAATTAGTCCAGTCGCTAACGACTCATCTCGCTTTACAGGCTTAGGGAGCCAGCGTTTGTCCGCTTCCGCAGATAGTTTTTCCGGTTCATGTGGCCAGCATGACTTAAGCTGCTTCTGGCAAAACCAGAGCAGTGCATGGAAACACCATTTAACTTCCTGCCAGAGCGGTATCTATTTATCTACTTGCACTATGATGTGCTTTTGAACAGCTAGGTTGGCAGGAGCTGGGACTGAACAATGGGAGCTCACCCCGTCGTGGGGATTTGAACAGCCAACCTTTTGATCAGCAAGCCCAAGCGGCACAGTGGTTTAACCCACAGCGCCACCCACTTATACACCTATTTATACGCAAACAAAATGTACAGCATAGAAAAATAATATTTGAATCCAGTCTTTCACTATAGCTTCTGTTTTCTACCACAGTAATTTTTGTACACATCTACGAGAAATTTGCACTCCTCATTGCAAATCATGCACCAAACTCTAAACAAGTGGGTCTACCTTCCTCAGTGGCAAGAACAGATGTGACTCAGTAGACAGAGCTGCCATCACCACACAAAGAAGGAAATGAAATGAAGCAGCCGGCTGCCTGCTATGATGTTCTTTCGTACCCTTTTGAAGAAGTTTGCTTAAGTTTGCCGTACCTTCTTCTCTCCAAAGCTAGGGATGGTGGTAGTGGGGTGGGTGGGAGAACTCCGCTATTCCTCTCCTGTCATTCCACTGTTGCTCTGTGCTGAGCTAAGGCTAAGCTGAACCCGGGTTTATCCAATGGTTTACTGCTCATGGGATTCACCAGGAGAGTTAAACCATGAGGCCAGGTTTAGGTGATGTTGTTGTTGTTTAGTCGTTTAGTCGTGTCCGACTCTTTGTGACCCCATGGACCAGAGCACACCAGGCACTCCTGTCTTCCACTGCCTCCTGCAGTTTGGTCAAACTCATGCTGGTAGCTTCAAGAACACTGTCCAACCATCTCATCCTCTCCTGTCCCCTTCTCCTTGTGCCCTCAATCTTTCCCAACATCAGGGTCTTTTCCAGGAAGTCTTCTCTTCTCATGAGGTGGCCAAAGTATTGGAGTCTCAGCTTCAGGATCTGTCCTTCCAGATCAGGGCTGATTTCCTTAAGAATGGATAGGTTTGATCTTCTTGCAGTCCATGGGACTCTCAAGAGCCTCCTCCAGACCATAATTCAAAAGCATCAATTCTTTGGTGATCAGCCTCATTTATGATCCAGCTCTCACTTTCATACATCACTACTGGGAAAACCATAGCTTTAACTATATGGACCTATATTGGAAAGGTGATGTCTCTGCTTTTTAAGTGATACATTTAGGTGATACGTGAAGCCAAAGCCTGGCTTGCCTCAGTGCAGTGCAGCAGCGAAATGGCCAGGAGCAAACAATTTGCTACCCCCTCTCTGGAAATTCACACATGCGCACTAAGCCATGGTTTGTCTTAGCCCAATGTGAATTATATCATTGATTTACATCAATCTCACCCAAGCTTTCAGCATCAAATCTCTTCTGAGCTTTGTACAAATTCACTTTCTTGGTAAGCTCCATCAAAGAGAAAGGAGGCTTAAGGACAATGGAGGAGGAGGAGGAGAAAATACCTGGTTTTTCAGAAACAGGAGTTTCTTTAATTAAAAAAAAATCCATCAGGTTATAGTCAAAAGATCTTTCAAGATCTTTTCTTTATAAAAAAAAATCTGAGAGGAAGAAAAGTAATGAGATGATGCTCTTTTTGGTCCTCAAAATAAGAGTGTTTTAAATTGTATTAGTAGGCTGCAATTCTCCTTTGCAAAAATAACTGTTAATGAATCATACTTGTATAATTAAACAGAAGATTAAAAAAAGAATATCACAGCAGTAATGCGGGGTTCTTTTTGTACGAATATGGAGGTGTTGGTAGCATTTGTAATGTTCTATACGGTCAGCCCATTGAGAGAAGGAGGAAGTGAAGATACGCTGGGATGGATGAATAACTGAATTGAAATTGTGCCTATTTATAGTAGGAGGCACTATAATTTGCATTTTGCTATATGCATTTTTTCTTCTTTTCCTTTTGTCTGCTTTTTGTTTTGGCCTGCAAATCGGCAGATTCAAGATGCTGCAAATACAACTGGAAAGATTACTTTATAAACAAGAATAGGAGAGCAATAATCAGCAAACCTGATATAAAAATGACTTGGCATACATATTACCTTGAATAATTTTCTGCTTCCTCCTAAAATCTTCATAAGTGGGAGAGACAATTTCTATTAATTCATGTGTAAATTCAATGCACTGTTGTGAGAACGGTAGAATTATGAGTGCCATTAAATGGAATAAAATTAGGAGTTCGGTGACAACTTTGTCTCTTTCAATTTACAAAAAGCAATTGTTCCACAAGATTCTTGAGGTTTTACATTCCTATTTGTTAAACTGGCAATTATATGTGTGAGCATGTAATATCAGAAAAAAAATATTCTATCAGCAATGAAGTTACATATTTTTTTTGCTCAAACTGTATACTATGTAACCATCTTTAACAACAATATACTACCAATATATTATGGTAAAATGGAGTAATATAACAGTTCCATGGCAACATCTATCCCTGCAGGCATAGATGGGATCAAGCTGTAACTTGCAGAGCCAGGACGAGAGACGGACTGCTCCAATGCGTGCTCAGCCCAGGAGAGCAGGGGAAAGCCCGCACGACCAGAAAAGACAAAAAGGACAAAAACATCACTGGGAACTCCCAACAGTGCCTCCTTAATCAGGGCCCAAGCTGATGACAATGCCTGCATGCCACACAGGAATGGAGGGAGCCAATCCATGTAGGCCAAGCAGGGGGCATATCTTCTGTCACCATTCCCACACCACACAAGAAACACAGAGAAAGAGCCAGAGCTTACAAGGCGATTAGTTGGAAAGACATACCCTCCAACATTTCTCTAATGAAAATAGGGATGTCCCATTCCATAATGCTAATTTTAGTATTTATACCCCACACATCTTACTGCGTTGCCCAGTATATATGATAACAATATATATGATAACATAAAAAGGTAAACCAGAGCAACATACGGAAACACTGTTTACCTTCCCCGCCACAGCGGTACCTATTTATCTACTTGCACTTTTTGGTTTGCTTTCGAACTGCTAAGTTGGCAGGACCAGAGACCGAGCAACGGGAGCTCACCCCATCGTGGGGATTCGAACCGCCAACCTTCTGATTGACAAGCCCAAGAGGCTCAGTGGTTTAGACCACAGTGCCACCTGCGTCCCTTATGATAGCATAATAAACCATTAAACATTAGAAAACTTCCTTATGTGGGATTGCCTTCAGATGGCTCGGGTGTCAGGTAACTCCATACCCTCCAACATTTCTCCATTGAAAATAGGGACATTCCAAGATCAAATCAGAAACCGGGACAACTTCTCTAAATCAGGGATGTCCCTGGAAAATAGGGACACTCGGAAGGTCTGGAAGGACAGACAAACAGACGCTTATGTGCTCCCTGCTTAACTGGCCCAAATGTCTCTAAGGAGAAAATATTTTACCCAAACCACTGATATTGGCACAGAAGATTCAGCATAACAGAGAAGAGGTTTCCTGAAGAGGCAGGGAATGGACAAAGAACATGACCATCAAGAGGGAGCAGTCTTGCCTTGGGCAAGGGCCCCATACCTTAGGGCTAGGGACCACAAAGGAGCATATTTTCTCCCTCTGAAGGCTGCAGGTGGAAATGAAGCACTAGAGGGAAGAGGAGCAGTGATTTCCACACACAATATTACAGTTGCTGCAGGTGGCAGCAGGAAACTACACAACATCACTGGATGACAGGAGATCTCTGACAGTCCCTCATATTTGCTCTTATGGGTATTTTACTTTTTTTATATACTGTGATTCTTATGTTTTATTACTGTACTTTAACTATTTTTTTATGAAAGCTACTAAGAGAACTTTGATTACTAGGTGACATAGTAATAGTCTTACTAAATAAAGCTGAACTTTTGGATAAGGCAGACATGCTTTTTAGCTGGATTTTCAACTCTGTGTTGTGCCATTTTGCTGCTTATCTCTTTTGCAAGCTGTGCTTTGATTGTCAATAGGCCACTTAAAGGCAGGATATAAATTCCCAAGCTGAATACAAGATCCCAAAGTGGTACAAATTAATTTACCACATATTATTGATGCTACACGTTGTGATTTTAAAAGTGTTGGAGAGAAGAAACAACCAATCGTCAAAAGTGAAAGGGAGGGGAGGCCATAAAAGTGATACTTGTAAATGTGACAGCACAGAAGAACCAAAGATTCATAAGCACTGTTTCAAAGGACTTGAGCAGTATAAGATTAAATAGCATGTGGTGATGCAGAAAAGTAGTGATGCTGCTAAGCTTCATAAATACCTAGTTTGGAATATGAATTTGCTATGTTCATGTTTGTCAGTGTAAGCTGAAGAACTAGAGGGGAATCCTTCCTCTGCCTTTACCTGATGTGATTGCAACAGTAGGGAGGCAAACCAGCCTCTCTCCCTCCTCTATTCTTCCTCTTCAGCTACTTTCCCCTGTTTCCCTGGTTCTTGGAAAGGCATTGCAGCATAATTTCAGGCGGCAGGGATCCTAGTACATGCAATTTTTCCAGGGAACCCAGCTGTGTTCCAGCCACCAGGAGGGAGGGAGAAGTTGAAGAGCTGTGGGGCAGAATATGGTGGGAGTGGACGGTGGAGAAGGTTCCTATCTTCCTTGCTACCATTACAGCAGCTACAGCTGCCAGATAAGGGAGCCTGGCAACTCTCAGGTATTAGTGGCATGGGCAGCTGAGGGCTATAGGGTAGAGAAACAACCATTGCATTTAGACCTGAGAGTCCTTATGCAAACCTGTCTGGTAAGACAACCGAAACCGTTCCTGGATTTGGATAGCTTGGATCACTATGCTTCAGACATTGGTAACCTCAGAATTGGTAACATCTAAACAATTAGTCTACAGAATCAGACAGCTGCAATGCATTCTATGTAGGACTTCCCTTGTGTTTAGTCAAGAAGCTACAGCTTGTGAAGAATAGGGTACCCCATCAACTGCATCATGTTTCAGGATCTGTACTGGCTGCCTATATGCCAAGAACAACACAAAGAAGCTGTTCTCAGATATAGCGTATCTTGCAGCTCTTGTAACAGGGCTATTTTACATTAATGCAGAAAGCTACATGACCAGCTCTAATTCATCCTGACATCAGGTGAGAGAATTTATCATTGACAGCCTTAGGCCTTAAGAACCACTGTAGCATGAATATAAGGCTGTAGTATCCACAAAGCAAACAAAACACCTGTATGTGGAAGGTGGGCTACAGTGAAGACAATATGCAAAGTAAAACAACAGTATTTTCAAGGAAACGTATTTTAATATGCATCCTGAAACAGGAAACATTACAGTACTAGATCCAACTTCTTAGCACATTTAATGCTAATAGGGAATGGAATAGTCCATCACATTATAAGGTGCGTAAGAAGTTTTATTTGCCAGTGCTTTGTTTCTAGGGGGGGAAATGTGCCAGTACTCTGGGCAGTTGGCCCTGGGTGCAAAATTTCCTTGGGGCCAGAAAAAACCCAACCCAATTACATGTGAAACAATTACACATAAAACAGCTTCATTAAGATCTTGGTATATAGTTATTACATGATGCATGTAATAACTTAATGACTTGCTGCAACACCATCCAGAATCCTGTTAGAGCCTCATGCCTCCTTCCCCAAGCCCAGGTAACATTTGGCCAGCTCAGGGAAGAAGAAGAGTTTGGATTTGATATCCCGCCTTTCACTCCCTTTAAGGAGTCTCAAAGCGGCTAACATTCTCCTTTCCCTTCCTCCCCCGCAACAAACACTCTGTGAGGTGAGTGGGGCTGAGAGACTTCAGAGAAGTGTGACTGGCCCAAGGTCACCCAGCAGCTGCATGTGGAGGAGCGGAGATGCGAACCCGGTTCCCCAGATTATGAGGCTACCGCTCTTAACCACTACACCATGCTGGCTCTCAAGGAGGTGTGATGCTCTGACAGGGTTCGAGAGCCCTCCTGCCTCCCCCCCCAAAGGTGGCAATACTACATACCACTGTGTACCTTCAGAAAAAAGCACTGATCTTTATGTTCCTTTTATAAAGAGGTTTTTTTCCTTCTCTGTAATTAAGGCAGTAGTAAAAAGCTTATCTAGTTAAACAAATGTCTTAATTTGCTTAGCATTTCACAAACAATAGGAAAGCAGTGCAAAGCATTTTTTTAACTTCAGTCATGTATAGTTCATCTTTAGGTTAAATTATTGTATTAAGAATGAATCTTCTTCTTTGGCGATCACTCGTAGCCGAGTAAGATTGTCTTCCCTAAACACGGTTTTAACAATGAGTTCATAAGTGACTGTGGAGGCCAATTCTGGATCCACATGTCCTTCCACAGTGGGGACATAGGTTTCAGGGTGGGAGTTGATCATGGTGTGGATTTGCCAAGCGTGCCTTCCTCTTAGCACATTTCTCCCTTGCGTCCTGAATTCAAGTGTCTTCAAAGCCCAAGACACCTTTGGTAAAGGCTGTTCTCCAATTGGAGTGCTTGCAGGCAAGTGTTTCCCAGTTGTTGGTGTTTATACTACATTTTTAAAAATTTGCCTTGAGACAGTCTTTAAAACTTTTGTTTTGTTTTGTTATCATCAGCATTAAGCTTTCCATTTTTAAGTTCGGAAGAGAGTAGTTGCTTTGGAAGATGATAATCAGGCATCTGAACAACATGACCAGTCCAGCGATGTTGATGTTGAAGAATTATTACTTTAACACTGGTGATCTTTGCTTCTTTCAGTACACTGGTATTAGTTTGCCTGTCTTCCCAAGTGATGCATACATTTTTTCAAAGACATCGTTGATGGAATCTTTCAAGGAGTTGAAGACGGCATTTATAAGTGGTCCATGTTTCACAAGCATACAGTAAGGTTGATAGTACAATAGCTTTGTAAACAAGCATTTTGGTTTCCTGGTTCTCAAACACTCTGCACTTCAATCAGGAGAAAGCTGCACTTGCAGAGTTCAGGCAGTGCTGGATTTTGGCATCAATGTCGGCCCTTGTGGAAAGATAACTGCCCAGGTAGGAGAAGTGCTTGACATTTTCCAGTGTTACACCAGTTGCACTGCAGAGGGGTTATTTGGTTTTTTGGATGCTGAGCCATAGGCCAAGCTTCTCGTAAGCTTCTGCGAAGATATTTAGGATGGTTTGGAGGTCATCCTCTGAGCATACACACACTAAGTTGTCATCAGCATACTGAAGCTCTATGATGGAAGTTATGGTAACCTTACTCTTTGCTTTCAGCCTGCTCAGATTGAAGAGCTTTTCATCTGTTCGATATAGGATTTCTACTCCAGGGGGACTTTCCTTTCGACAAAGTATAGGATCATGGCATTGAAAATAATGAATAGAGTTGGGGCAATAACACAACCCTGTTTAACACCTGATCCCACTGTGAATGGTTTACTTTGAAAGCCATTGTTATCTGCAATTGTTGAGGTCATATTATCATGGAGGAGCTGAATGATGTTCAAATATTTATCTGGCCAGCCAATTTTCAGAAGGACAGTCCACAGGGCATTACGACTTACAGTGCCAAAAGCCTTAGTCAGGTCAGTAAACGCCAAATACAGGGGTTGGTTTTGCTCTCTGCATTTTTCTTGAAGCTTTTCAAGTGGTGAAAATCATGTCCACTGCCCCCCTAGAAGGCCAAAAACCATTTTGAGATTCAGGAAGATTCACCTCGGATATTGTTAAGAGATGGTTTGCTAAGATCCTTGCAAGAATTTTGCCGGCCACAGCTAATAAGAGAGCTGCCTCATTAGTTTCCACAATCAGTTCTGTCACCTTTTTAAAAAGAGATTTATAATTTTGGCATTCCTAAAGTCTGCTGGGATCTCTTCTCTCTCCCAGATTTTTTCAGTTAGCTTGTGAAGTTGTTGTGTAAGTTCAATTCCACCCACTTTGAAGACTTCGACAGGTATCCCAGCATGAATATGGAAGAAGTAACTGCATGGTTTGTCTATTGTTAAGAGGCTTCTATGTCTCCTGAACACACTATCAGTTCTAACCCCTCCTCCCAAAAAATAGTGTTTTCAAACCTTCAGGTGCTAAATAGTGTCTGCATATATGTTATAAAATGAAGTCCTCTAACAGTAACTTCAGTTTAGCTAGGTCTCAAGGAACATTAATGAACTTATGGAAAGAAATCAGTATGACAACTTTAGGGTTTCTTCCAGATGACTTACTTATTGAGCTTGCACCAATTTGCCAGCACAAAGCTAACACAGATGTTGGATTACATCCAGTATTTCTTGAGCACTCCTGATTTGTGTCGGAGGAGATTATACAGAAATGAGCATTAATCCTGATTGCTTGTAGGGTGTTGATATGTATTCCTGTTAATCATTTGTTCATTCCACACTTTTCAATGCATTTCCCTCGAATCACTAAAGTTTATTTTCTAAGTGGATTTGTTGTAATAGGGCTACAAAGCAATTTCATCCACTTTAATTCTGCAAAACACTGCCCCTTTGGCAATACACAAAAATAGTGTGGAAAGTGGGAACATGCTCAACCACCCCAACAGCATCACAAACACAAACAATGAATCACAATTATGGGACACTAAATTTCCTGGTGGGAAGCAGGTGGCGCTGTGGGTTAAACCACAGAGCCTAGGACTTGCCGATCGGAAGGTCGACAGTTCGAATCCCCGTGCCGGGGTGAGCTCCCGTTGCTTGGACCCTGCTCCTGCCAACCTAGCAGTTCGAAAGCACGTCAAAGTGCAAGTAGATAAATAGGTACCGCTCCAGCAGGAAGGTAAACAGTGTTTCCGTGTGTTGCTCTGGTTCGCCAGAAGCAGCTTAGTCATGCTGGCCACGTAACCTGGAAGCTGTACGTTGGCTCCCTCGGCCAATAAAGTGAGATGAGCGCCGCAACCCCAGAGTCGGTCACGACTGGACCTAATGGTCAAGAGTCCCTTTATCTTTACCTTTAAATTTCCTGGTATGCACTTGAATCTCTCCTACAAAATACTGACAAGCTGAAGGTACTTTAGAGTTTTCTGAGGTGCCATGTCTATTAAGAAGAAAATCCTGTTAAATTCAATGGGGTTTACTCCTAGATGAGACTGAAGCTTTTGAGTCTCTTCTTGCTTTATATTTCTACAAGTTTGACACTAAATCGATTGGAATTTAATTCATAGAGGTAAATGCTGGTGGTCACAGTTTTCTAACAAAGCCAGTGTAATGATTTTCGGATGAGGCAGCTCCACTCATCCAAGCATTGCTTTGCCTATGTCTTCTATAGAATCTATGCTCAAAATGCTAATTTGTTTATTTAAAAAAGAAGGTGGCTCAGTGTTAGGTTTGGTCATATCTATCAAAGCAAAATCAGAAGTGCAGATTTTACCCAAGGATTGGGTTACTGAATGATATTACCTTCCACATATATTTCTCAAGTACTACACACAATATGGTAAAAAGATAAAAGCAGCACAGAAAATAACAGAAAATGTACTGGATAAGCAATAAAATGATACAGGACCATCAATCACATCAATTAACATATTATAGCAGCCTTTTCTTAAGCAGCTACCGCTTACTATTCCTAATCAACCTGATGCATCAAACATTTTAAAAAGAGTTGTTCTATTTAAGGAGACTCAATCCACTGAAATCAAATTAAGTGTGAATGGCAGCCTATAATTTTTATCATCACATGGTATCTGTTTTAGGAATCATGTTCCAGTCCCGCCCTGCTGGCTCAGCTGGGGCTAATTTGTCTGCACTGATTTCAGACCTCAGTTTCCCAGGAGCCCAGCCAACAGCTTGAGTAGAGTTCTGTGGCTATGCATGCCTATGTTCTATATTTGAACCTACCTTGCCTTCTCCTACTTTTTCCTCTTTCTTTAACCCTACTCCTTCTGAGTTCCTTCTGCTCTGAATTATTCTTAGCCTTGGTTTTCTTTCCCCTGCCTAGGGTAGCCAGATGCAAAAGACGACAGCTGCACCTGTTAACTAAAAACGGCACCTGCTGAAATTCACTCTTCACCACATCTGTTAAAGGTGCAGGAGCCCAAGACCTTTCCCTGCCTGGCCACCCAATGCCTATCTTTGAAAATGTTGGAAGTGGTCTTTATCTTCCATGACAATCTATGACCATCTACGATTTGCTTCTCTCCCCCTCCAAACCCTTGGGTAGATTTCAATTAAACCTTCTTAGTTTAGACTTAGTGGTGTCATGTTTTAACTTGCATCTAGTGGATATCCCTCCCATTAATCTCCTCAGTGAAGCAACAGGGTTAGGGTAGGTGTGAAAAGCTCATGACACACATATCAAGTCAAATGCAGTCATCCAGCCATGTAGCGATCAGGTGTTCAGTAAATGCCTGTCTGGATTAAAAAACAGGGGGACTGCCAAGCAATCAACTAGCCAAAATGTGTGATTGATGGACTGTGATTAGTCATAAATTGTGTAGGCCTGGATTAGAGAATCAAATGCATTAGAGCAGACATAGAAAAATGAGGGGTCACCATATTTAAAAATTTAATACAGAGCAATTACTTCCCATATGCCATTATAGTCCCTTATTATCTTGCACAGTAATTTCAGTTTCATGCATTGAAAGCTCAAGAAAGGGTGGATTTAAGTTAATCTGGACACAATTCAGCCTTTAGAAAAATATTACGAAGTTCAGTCAACAGATGGAGATGTTTTATATGTATTCTAGAGAGAGAACCAGAAATATGAAGCAGGGAATTAAGAACTGATAGCAACTTTATACTACTTTGATCTGGGAATGGATAGTCAGCCTCTTCTTGCTGTCATGTGCAATTGCAACAATTGCATTTACTTAGCTATTGCCGAAGAAGGGGGAAGGCCAATTGAGAACAATGTTTGTTTCAATGGTGATGCAATTTGATGGGTGCATTGTGTAATGTCAGATAATGCCGCATGATGTGTCCTAGTCTAACCCTGCTTTAAGATCTGAGCTTAGAAAATATCTGCTTCAGAGTCTGCGAGTGGTGTTCTCAAAAAATTTGATTCCCACCCTACACCCAGATAACATATAAGACTTCCAGTATTTGAATTTGTTATATGTTAGTAAATCAGCAGCCAATCCACTAACTAACACTGCAATTCTTTAATGAATTGGCAGTATCTCCATCTTTCTTGAGTGGACGTTCAGGTTGCAAATGCGATCCATGTGGGAGGCACGTTCGCAACCTGCAGCATTTGCAACCCGCAGCACTGCATCTGTGCATGCACAGGTTGCGCTTCTGCGCTTCTGCGCATGCGCAAAGTGTCCCGGTACTTCCGGGTTTGGTGAGGTGCGCAACCCAAAATGCGCAACCTGAAGCGTCTGTAACCCGAGGTATGATTGTACAGAATTGAACTATCAAAATGAGTCAGGCTATGACATCCAGTCTACCCAAAAGAAAAAACCCTCTGGTGCTTGATATTGTTGGTGCCTTCATCTGCCCCAAATTACTCTCTGCTAGATATTGGAAGATTAATAAAAAATATATCTTTTTTTTTTTAAGGCTTCCTGTTTCTGGGCGCCAGGAATGGTGTCTCTCCCAACACCGCAGGAGAGAGACAGACGGAGATGAAACGATGATGATGGGGGAATTTCATTATCTGCATTCCTCCTCAGTTGGAAGAGGAACCAGGCTCTCATTTGCAGTTTGCCTGGCAGTCTGGTACTTGCTTCCCCATGGAATGTGAGGACAGGCAAAGGCACTGGGTGCACAGAGCACCCTGGCTGCCACTCCCCCGTCCTGATCCCATTCCGGGAAACACAGGTTAACCTGTTAATTGGACTCTAATTGGAGTAAACCACAGGCACGTGCCAGAGACAAAGAGATGAGAAACAATCCAGCTACAAGGATGTAAAAGGTTTGGACTGAGGGCAGATTTCATTTGGTGAAAGAGAAGATGGGGGGAGCGAAGTCCATGGTTTGCTTATTTAAAGTTTTTCTTTACATTTATGATACAGCAACCCTCCCCGGAATGCAAGGTTTATTCAAAATACTTGCACAAGTGAGGACGGAAGAAGTTGGGATATAATATGGAATGTAACAAAATTGGAACTGTGGATGAAACGGTGAAATCTACTATGATTAAATGGGCACAAGATGTTGGACATAACATTATGTTTGTTGACTGGGAACAGTTGTGGACCACAGGTATGAAATTTACGGCATGTAATGCCTTAAGAGAGAATATTATGAAAATGATTTACAGGTGGTACATGACCCCAGTCAAGCTTGCAAAAATTTATCATTTGCCCAATAATAAATGCTGGAAATGTAAAGAAAATGAAGGCACATTCTTTCACCTTTGGTGGATGTGCCCAAGGATTAAGGCTTTCTGGGAAATGATATATAATGAAATGAAAAAGGTATTTAAATATACCTTCCCAAAGAAACCAGAGACCTTTCTCCTGGGCATGGTCGGCCAATTGGTGCCAAAGAAGGATAGAACTTTTTTTATGTATGCTACAACAGCAGCAAGAATACTCATTGCAAAGTATTGGAAGACACAGGATTTACCCACTCTGGAAGAATGGCAGATGAAGGTGATGGACTATATGGGATTGGCTGAAATGACTGGCAGAATCCGAGACCAGGGAGAAAAGTCGGCGGAAGAAGATTGGAAGAAATTCAAAGACTATTTACAGAAATATTGCAAAATTAATGAATGTTAGAATGATGTCGGATAGAAATTAAGTGGTTTCCAGCTGTAATGTATTAAGAGAATATGGAAAAAAAGGTTTAGAAGTAGGTTAAAGTTTATTGATAAGGATTTGCTGAACTTATAATTTGAATTGGAATACAAAGAAGGGAGGTATGAGGAGGTCGGGGAAGTAAGTTAAAGGAAAATAAGTTATGGAAAATTTGTGTGTTTTTAATTATTTTTTTATCTTTCTATTTTTGTTATTTTTCGTTTTTTTTCTTCCTCTTTCTTTTAGATTTTTATTGTATTAACATTGAAAATTTTAATAAATATCTTTAAAAAACAAAAACAAAATTGGAACTGTGTGTGAGAGAGAAAGGAACTGTGAGGGAGTGGGGGGAAGAGAAAATATAGAGCAAAATCCTCCCTAACCTCCATTATCTGCAAAGAAATGTGTTTGAGATAAGGATAATTGGCCATAAATCAGCAGCAGGGAGGAAAGGATCTACCAGCTGCGGGAATAGAAGCTTTTGGATTAGCTATCTGCAATCTGGATTCAGACTATCACACGCAGGAAAGAATACAAATTACAACTAAAGTTCCTCACTTGAAACTTTATAAATTATCTATTATACCAAGATGAATAGAAATCACGAGATTGTAGCTGTCATATAAGGGATTGTTATATCTGAATGGAATGGAATGGAAATTATTAAAATTTTGTAGCGCAGAAAAAAGGTAGAAGAACGAACTCATCAACTCTGGCATGAGAAGGGGTCAATTTAATTAAATTGTATGAATAACTGGCATTAATAATTGTATTAATTAGATAAAGTTGGTATTGTTATAATGAGGCTGCTATTGGAACAATATTGGAAAATCAATAAAAAATATATCCAGAATTACTCTTTTCTGTTTTGTCAACAGCCCTGTTCAAGCATTTGGCTTGACACACAAGGAACTGAGCAGGGAGTGTGGGGGGCATGCATGCAAGCTCAGCCCCAATGTATGGAGGTGGTCGGTCTCCTCCTCCTCAGATCTTGATGCAATCAGCACAAAATACATTTGGTTAAATACAATTAGATAGCTCCCAGTGATCAGGAACCCAGACTCATCCATGACGTATCCACTTGCAGGAAGGCTTCAACATATGGAGTTGCAATAAAAGTCCCCTTCAGAACTTTGGGCTAAATGCATCAAGGTATGAAGCAGAATCCTTTCATGTTGGGAAACACACCAAGGGCAGGCCTAGCATGCACAGTCTCTCTCTGTTGAAGCTTTTATGTGCCCAAATAGGGCATATTCATTTATGAATGAATGTCTTCTTCTTTGCTATATGTTCTTGAATATCTTTATCTTTGCTAGAGGAATCAAGCTTAGATACCCATGTGGGTTTAAATTTCTCATTCAAAAATTGTCATGACAGTTTCTGACAGGGAAAAATAAATTCTAAGAAAACGAATCTGTTCTCAAGGCAATTGGCACATTCTAATAAATGCAGAATATTATAGAGCTACTGTATATACTTTCAATTCAAAGGCTGTAACTCAATAGAAAATGCTGCACAAATGAAATTCTGAAAAGAACAGGTGATCTTTAGATAGTGCTGAATCAATAATTTTGACTGGTTTTTTGTCAGGCAGGCAAAAATCAAAATCCCACAATGCATTCTTTTAGATGTTGTGAGCCATCATGCTTACCTTTTTGACTAAGTTGTAGCATAGAAATTTGACAAATAAACAAACAGGAGGAAGAGGGAGCTACAAGGGTAATAATGGCTGGATGTGAATGAAGATGCAATTAAAATGCAGTTCAGTACATTCCCATAGTGCACTTAAAACTTGACTGTAGCTGAAAACCATTAAGTGGTTAAGTCAAAGGACTCATGTGATAGGTGAGTTCTGAGGAGAAATTTGAAGTAAGAAAATGAAGCAGTGTAAGGTGACAAGGAGTACAGACACCTGAGCATACTTCATGTAATATAAATTTGTTTCTTAGTAGGGGAGTTTTGAAGATCAAAGCTAAACACATCAAGAGAAACTAGACAGGTATTTGAAATACTACAACAAAAAGGTTATTTAGCTTCATTAGCAGGGTTGTGACATATTACTGGAATTTGTTAACACCATTCAGCTAGTCAATTGGCATACATTAATTGAGAATACATGTTAAGTTTTCCCAGTTTGGGTGCCAGATCTTGTACTTTAAAGCTGTAACATCCTTTTACTCCAAACTCTAACTGGACTCTTTGGCTTTAAAGAGCCTCTCTTATAGCAGTGTGCTTCCCTATTCAGGATAACTTGGTCCAAATAAATAAATAAATAAAGCATGTTCTCTTTCATGGAGAGCACGCGTTGTGGTGGGGACCGCCAGGACACTCCAAAGTTGGGGGCGGGCTAATTGATCGTTGGCCACTGATGCGATTGGGGCTTCCCTTGTTGTTGGGAAGAAGTTAATGTTGCCATTTGTTGATTGATAGCCAGAAATGCTAAAACTCCTTGCACGAGGCTAGGGCTTCCTCTTTTCGACCGTGCATCGGATTGCCCGTCCCCCCCTCCCTAGAATTAGGGTTGTTCGCTTTGACCTTGCTATGCCTGTCATGGGGTCGTCTGCTCTTGGGGTAGGGGCCCGGTAGGAATTTTGTCCATCTGGCTGATTGGCTGGGGCCATTTGGTTTTTGCCTACTGTGTAGCAAATCGTCACAACTTGTAAGGTTACGGTTAGGCATTGGTTTATGGTTTGGTTGGTTGAGGGGCAGTGGTTGAGTGCCTGCCCTTGGTAGGTTGAGTGCCTGCCCCTCTAATGCTGCTGCTGCAAGGGATTCCGTTAAAGGAATTGGGGGCTAACTATTGCTTGTCCACTCTGTCAAGGGGGCTCGGGCCATAGCAATGAGGTCCTGGTTGCATTTGGGGTGAGGACAGGTTCCCTGCTCCGTCGCTACCCCCAAGTGTATTCCCCTATTCTGACTTTCGCATTGTGCGGAATGTCAGTCTGTCCCCCATGGTGGGGAAAGATAGTCGCAACCAATGCCTAAGCAACCACTCACAAATTTGTATTTTAATAAAGTTGTGGCCAAAATTATGCCAAAAATCTTAAACAAAAAATTCTGTGTGATGTGTGAGTTATTGGGGTGGCCCTGGGGACCTCGACACGCAACAAGCTATTTCAGATACCATGCATTCCAAGTCTTCCAGGCGCTTCACATATGTTATCTTCGTAATCTCTATAATGGTCAGGTAAGACTGGGCTGAGCACAAGAGAGTAACAGATTAGCTAAAACCACCAGTGAGTTTGATGCTGAGGTGACATATGAACCACTTCATTTTATTAGCCACTTGCTATATCAGCTCACCAAGATGTAGTTCCATTTGTGATGCTAAGCAGGCTTAGGCAGTATCTGATTGGTGGATAACTTGGGTTATATTTACTGGCCCCAAGCTTTGATAACAGGAAGGATATGATACAACAAAAATGCATTAAACATACAGCCCCTGGCAATTCTGGGCCAGGGGCTGCAAACACAGGACCCTCAGATATTCTGCACAGTATTAAGGGTTTTTAATGAGAGAGAAAAACCCTAAAAGAAACAAATCACAGCAGAATCATCCTTGAATGCTCTTAATATATAAGGAGGTGGTCAATGCAAGCTATTGTTGCACAACATGTTTCAAAGAACCATTGCCATAGCAACTGCTGTGCATAACACAGAAATAGTGATATGTAAAACTCTGTTCAACTTGAAAGATTCCTTCCCCCCTCCCCCCCCCCAATCCCTATATTACAATTTTGTTTTAATAATTAGAAGTTTGGAGATTTGGCATGAGAACATTTCTAAAGAGAAATGATTTTGGTGCATGTATCTAGTGACCTCCACCAATGCACCCCCAAAAAATTTCTTCTTTGAAAAGCTCTGGAGTAAAATCAGATGCACAGTACACGCCTCATTCCCCCTGGATCATGGCCAGTCTTTTGGTGATGATACCACGGTATGTTAAATAAAGGAAGTTCTGAAGGCAGATTCGAACACACAGCGATCTTACTTTACAATGCTAAAGTAGTACTTATCTTGCTTTGAGACAAAACATTCATTTTCTTTACCTCAAATTGATAATTTAAGAATTAATGAAGTCTAATAGTATCCTTCCTATACACTAAAGATGCAAACTAGCAAGTTAAGAGTGTACAGTATTCTTTATATCTTACTTACTTATTCCCTTTAACTCACTTATTTGCATGCTACCTTTACTTTGTATTCAGGTTCAAATGTTAATTAATAGCTAGTGGCACAATGCCATTACTTATGTTAAAAGTGTGGCCAAACCATCTGTCAGCAATGATTGCAGAATAAGATGTCAGAAAAGTATTAGAGAAAGTTGGTAAATAATATGCACTGGCAAATGCCATAATATTGCACGTTTATGAAGAATTTTAAAACCTAAGTTTTAATTATAAACATTTAAAAGACAGAAGGCAGAGCCAGTCTCTCAATCAATTATAAACTTTAGCCATATAGAAGTATTCCTTTTCAGATCAATAAAAGAACCAGCCAAAATAATGTACAATTTTAATATATCACAGATGTGGACGTAATATGTTCCTTCTCTGTAGGAAGGGGATCTTTTGTGGGTTATCACAGCCCACCTCTCCACTGGCCAGAAGTCAAACTTTTGAGATAGTACACCTGGTGAGCAGGGCAACCCCCTTACTGGTTCAGTTTGTGCTTAAGCAATAACTGAATAGCCCAAAAATAAACAACAGAACAGGAAGGAAAAGAGACCAACTTGTTAGGAGAAAACAACTCAGCAGTCCCACACTGAGATATACCACTCTGTTCCCTGGGGCCCAGTCCCAAGAGGCCCTAATGTCCCATGTAAGGTAGCATGCATTCCTTGCATAAAGTAGCATTGCATTGGTGCTATATTGGTAGCAATGTTGTCGGAACAGATCATCACACGCCTGCCCTCCACCAGTCTCTCCTAGTGGAGGAGAGTCAGTCTGACTACTCTGAGATCCAACCAATTTATGGGTTGGCTTGCTTCCTCCATGGACCAGATCCCTTGGGTATACTGATTTTCTGTGTGGGCTCCCCAACCCGAGAGGCTCTTGTTGGTGGTTATCGGCACTTGTAGCTGCTCCCTGAATGAGTGCCCCCTCTCTAAGGCCAGGGAAAGCCACCACCCCAGGGACCGCTTGATCTTCCTGCACAACTGCAGCCTGACATGCCTCCATTCTCCAAGCTGGCAGCCCTGGGAAGGGAGAGGGTTTTCCATTTTTTTCTCTTTTGCCATGCCTAGAGCTGCCGGCAAGAGCAACCTGCAGTGGAGCTGGCAGGAAGTTGAGCTGGTGATGGGGTGGTCCTGCTCACCAAGTGCACCCTCACAGAAGTTTGACTTCCTGCCATTGGAGAGGTGCGCAGTGACAACTCACACAGGACCCCCTTCCTTCACTACAGGAGAAAAGACAGTTCTCTGTCCCAAGAGAGAGCAGCAGAAAACAAAAGTTACTACTAACAAGAATATGAAATTTGTCTTTACGCTACTTGCATTTTCTTCCAAAATATGCTATTTAAATGTAACTCTACAGAGTTTGTCAGAAATGTATTTTGGTGCCAGTCATTTATTTATTTATTGTACAATCCAAAGTGGATTACCCAGCATTATAAAACATAATGACAAATCCAATAAAGCACAAGTTAAACAATGAGAGCACAAAAATAAAAGCCAAATGAAACAGGAAGGCCTGGCAAACACTGAGGGAATCCTTTTTCACGGAACAGGAACCCCCGTTATGTCTTTTCCAGCAGATTACAATGGATGAGAGAGCAAGGAATGAGGGGGTGTCAAAGCTCAAACCAGGGTCTGCAACAGCAGAACATGCACAAGTGCAAGTAGGAAACCCCCACCCAAACACACACCCTCAGAGACTGATGGATTGTTTTCCACTGTGCCCCTCACAAACCTTCTGGCCAAATCCACCTGGTTCCATTGGCTGACCTGAACCCCACAGCCAGCCCACCAACTTGAGCTGAGGCTTTGCTGCTCCACCATACCCATGCTTGACAGCCTTCAGCAAACTAGGACTGCAGACACTGCATACATTTGAAGCACCCCTCAAGAATCCTGGGGACCATGGTTTACCCCTCACAGAGCTAAAGTTTCCAGCATGCTTAACAAACTAGTTCTCAGGATGCTTTTGGGGGGTGCTCTTTAAATGTATGACATGTACACGGCCGTGTAGCACCAAAGGGGCTGTCATCTCTACATCCTGAACTATCTGGCAATGAGGAACGTCAGTGACTAACACAGAGAGAGATGTCGCTAGGTGCCTGCCATTGCAACTTGATCAACCTGGTGCCACCTGCCTGCACTTGCTGCCAGCTATGACCAAAATAACAGATCAGCCAAATTAAAATTACAAAGCAGACACTATAAAGCGAGTGAAAAAAGCCACTCTAAAGTTCCCCTCAACCCTCCAAAGGAGCAACTCAGCTGAAGTCCACACTGTCTAAGAATTGGGCAGACTGGCTGTCGCACTAACCCTCAGCTGTCAAGAAGCGAGGCACAGCACTCTGATGAAGGAGAGCTGAACTATAAGAGGCTGGAAAGCTGGTAAGAGGGAGACTTAAACCTCTCCTTCATTAAAGGGAAGGGAAGCAAGTGTCCTTAGTATCAGGGTATCTCCAAGGAGGAGGTGGAAAGAACAGGCTTTCCTCTACTGCAGCAAGCCTTTCCCAGGCAACGGTTGCTGCAGCAGGCGGTGCAGAGATGGGCAGCCTAATAAAGGCATTTCAAAATCTAGCCAGGAATGATGCTACAAGCAGGGCTACTCTTGAAATCACCCTGATTTTGAGGATCTAAAATCAGTTAGTTTTAAAAGCCAAACACAAGACGACTGAGGTGTGCTTGGAAGGGTGAACAAAAGAGACAATGGTGATCTTTTTCAACATGACAAGGGGATGTGTTTTGCCCCAGGTGGGTGTGTTACAGTATGACCTGAGCGATCATGCAAAAACTCAGGGCTCTCAATAGCCAATGGGTAAGTGATACTGTATAGCCATGAATTCAATGCTGCACTTTGTTGAACATTCTGTCTGTGCAAGCATTTCAGCTTGCAAGACAAAACAATCCCCCGTCTCCTCCAAGCATGAACTCTTCTAGGGTCTTATCTGACACCCTCCCCCAAGCCAATTTTGGGTTGTACGTGAGGGAGGGGAGCCCCATTGTGCAAGTGGATGTTCTTGCCAACATTAGGTGAATCCGCTCCCAGCCTTGTCTTGATTGAACTAGGAAGTGGAGTAAGATTAAGCATTAGTCCTTCCAGCAGTTCCCAAGACAGTGGGTAGAGGACGGAACTCTTCCATCTCAAAATGGAGCCTTTGAGCAAAGGTGATCCCAGAGGAGGGGGGGTGAAATGCAAGCAAGCTTGTACTCTTTGGCAAGAATTTATTGTACAATGTCATCTGAAGAACTCTGCATGTGTATGCTTTGCTTTTCCAGATGTCTGAGCTCAAGATGTGGACACCAGGAGTATTTTGGAGATGGCAGCAAGATCAGTGCCAACAGCATGCACCCACCTCTCCTTCTTTGTGCAGAGCCCTCTTTGGGCATATAACACATGAAGGGGGCTAATTCTTGTTGAATGTTTTATGTTCACACTGGAAAACTGAGCCTATTTGAGCTAACTAATATCTACAGTGGGATGAGAAGGATTTATAAAACCAGCGCCTCAATGTTCTCCTCCTCTATGTTGATGCAGTTTACCATGAAAGACCGTGAGCTACAGATTAGGAAGCCTCTGGTTCAAATCACACTTATTCCATTATCTCACTAGGTAGGCACAGGCAAAACACATTTTTTTCCTGAGCCTCAGCTCCTCAACCTGCAGTTTGTGGGTAATAATGCTGACTGGCCTTAAAGGGTTATTGTTATTATTATTAATAATTGTAGAACACCTTTCAATAAGAGTTCTAACTTAACTGTAAGGACTGAAATGGGATAATGCATTGTACGTGAAGTGTTTTCAACACTGTAATTACAACGGAATCACATGCCTCGCTCTTTGTACCACCACACTATAGCCTTCTTTTCTTGTCATTTCTTTCTTGTGACCGGCAGCTTGCTTGTGAATCCTATTCCAATAAGGCATGGAGAAACACTGTTGGTGAATATTGTTCTAGCAACTATTTTCATCTTCCCAATCACTTCTGGTTTGCAGTAGAAAGTGATGCAGGGGATAGCCATCTGCATAATTCCCCCAATTCACTTCTTTTTGCAAAACAGGATTCGTGATGGCATAGAGGCTATGGCATCTGAAACAGGAAAAGATTATATGCATGTTCTCGGGTCTTCAGTGGGTCAGCTGCCTGCTGCCTTAGGTTGCACTTGGCCTAGAATTTCTCATGTATTGACATCTCCTCTAAACAATGCCCATGGCCTGTATTGGAAATGTACAGTTCTTGAAATTCCATATCTCACTTTAAAGCAAATGCACTGTTATATACAGTCTCAGTGCTCATCCTCTTGCCAGTGCTCAGCAAATTGATGATTACATGTTTGGGATCAGAAAGCCATGACCATCAAAAGCTTCCACCATGTGATATTTTATATCACCACTATGATATTTTATTATGCATTTATTATTACAATAACTGTATTTATATAATTGCTTTGATTTTTTTTTTTAATGTTGTGTAGATAGAATGCTATGGTGTTGACATTGGTGTTCTATGCTGTAACCTGCCCTGTGGTCTTTTGACAAAAGGAGGAAGGAAGGAAGGAAGGAAGGAAGGAAGGAAGGACGGAAGGAGGGAGGGAGGGAAGGGACCACAATACCTCAAGGACCGCCTCTTCCCATATGAACCTACCCGGACCCTGAGATCATTCCGAGGCCCTCCTTTGTGTGCCGCCTCCTCGAGAGGTCCAGAGGGCAGCAACATGAGAACAGGCCTTCTCTGCTGTGGCTCCCTGTCTATGGAATGCTCTCCTCAGGGAAGTTTGTCTGGCGCCTTCATTATACACCTTTAGGCGCCAGGAAAAAATGCTCCTTTTTAACTAAGCCTTTGGTTGATCTTATTGCCATCCAACACCCTTTTAGAATATGGCTCTTTTTGGGGGTGGGGTTTATTGGATTATTGTTTTTGGTTTGATTTTATATATTGTGGTCTTGTTTGTGAACCGCCCTGAGACCTCAGGGCATAGGGAGGTGTATAAATTGAATAAATAATAATAAATAATTATTATTTTAAGGGCCGGTGTCAGTGTAGTGATTCAAAGATGGGCCAATGAAAATACCAAGTCACTGAAAAGGTACACTGAAAATATATGAGAACAACGTAAGCATTCTACTGCATCAGGCCAAAGGCCCATCTATAGTCCAGCATCCTGTTCTCACAGTGGCCAACGATACGCCTATGGGAAGCTTGAAAGAAGGACCAGAGCACAACAGCACTCTCCCATGTTAATCCAAAAGAAATGTAGACAATAGAGCTCATATTATTGTTCTTCCTAACCTACTTTTGTCTCTCTTGATTCATCCCCCTTCCCTTCATTGCAAATCTATCCCCACCTTGTTTTTGTGTAAAGTCCATTTTTCTTGGAAACAAAAGTCTGTTGGGGGGGGCATTCATTACTTCCTATGAAGTTATCACTGCCACTTTCATAATAAATTATTGCAGGGAATAATTAAAATTTCAGAACTGCACAAAGCCCCAATGTCCTCAAATAGCTGAAGCCCAGAAATTCCTTTGTTACTAATCCTGTGCTCTCTGAAGTCAGTGGACCATCACAAAGCATAAAAATAACTGGTGCCTCACAGCAGACCTTTACTTCTTGCCATCTTAAATTTCACTGTGAGACTTGATGGGCCTTTTAAAAGGGGTTGATGTTTTCTCTTAGTAAGCAGCCAGAAGCCTTAGCTATTCAATTGCGACTGAAAGATTTCTTTAAAAACCTATTCGTGGGGTGTTTCTTTGTTTAAACACTTTCCAGTGATGGACTGTGTGCCCAGCAGAAACCTTTTAAAAATTCAACACACACCTAGACTACATAATAAATCTTTACTGAAAACTCATTTCTTATGAAAATAATAATTTTATACCTTGAACAAACATCACAGTCACATGTGATTTCCTATTTAGCTTACTGCATTGGTCATTCACTCTCTTTCCTATTTCTTCTACTGTATATATTTCTATTTTGTAATGAATTGCAATCCTACAGAATAAAGTTTCCCCCCATGCAAGCTGACATTTAAAAATTTCACAGCCACAACAGAGAAAAAGTTACTCAGATTGCTACTACACTATCTTTCTTTCCAAAATACCTTGCTTTTTTATTCGTCCTTTATATTCCCATGTTTCACCTTTTTTCATAGTTTCGCTTATCTCCTTGTCTTGCGTGCCTTTTCTTTATTGTGACACATATTATTATTGCTGTTAGGGCAAAACTGAGTTTTCACCTACAAAATTTTGCAGGGCAAAAGGAGTAAGGAGATAAGTTATGGAGGGGGAGGTCCAGAAATCCGTCTTGCTCAGTTCTTTCCAGTACTATTTATGTGTGTGTGTGTGTGTGTGTGTGTGTGTGTATTATTCTATCATTAATCTAAGGCACATATATAGTAAGATGTAACAATAACCGAATCTAACAAAGGCACTAAGAAAAAGAATGCTTCTGAAAATCCTTATTTAATTTTGGCCAAAGCTCTACATTGGGAAAGTAATGCAGCCAGCTACAAGACTGACTTGCTGATGATCTAATTAGAAAATGTTGGTGACACCAGCAAGTTAAGAGCAGATCTTGAGATATGATCTGCATAAGGTAGAGAGATAAAAGGGTCTATAGAGCACAAGACATTCCTTCCAGTAACTCTTACTGGGAGGAGTGTCTGGACAAAGGAGCTGCAAGGAGATAAAATGGGGGAGACCATAACATTATTTATTTGCACTGTTAGTCATTTAAATATATTTTTAAAGTCTCTACACAGCTAACCCAGAAAATAAAAGCCAGAGGCATTGCATAAAACCAGACAATGCTTTACAATAAAACCATTAGAAAACCTATAAAACAAATCCAGAAATGAAAGAAAATGTAAGCCACAGAAAACGTTTCATCAATAAACAAGAGAACAGTTTATATAATACATCAAATACAGTATAACCACATCTTACACAGGGTTTGCTTCCAAGGGTTCCATGTGTACTCAAGCCTTTGGAAGCAACCCCGCCCCCTCCGCCCAGGGGCATCCCGGGGCTTCCGGAACCAGTGTGCTGCCTCCATAAGCCCCAGAATGTTCTCACGAGATCTCACAGGAACACGCAAGTTCCTCAAATATCTCACAGGCGCATTCCAGGCCAAGCAAGAAAAGAGAACCTTGCTTGGAAAGAAAGAGAGAGTTTAAAGCTCTTTTTGTGCTGGGAAAATCTGACGCGAAGAGTTTTTAAGCTCTCTGCCTTGCTTCTCAAGCAAGGCTCTCTCTACATGCCAGTGCCACATATAACTTGAAGGATTTCAACCAGTCAGCTTTCAAATGCTACTGTAGATTTTACCTGGCAGCAAAAATGATGTTAATGATGGTGCCCGGCAAGCCTCCCAAGGGAAAGCATTCCACCATGGGGGAACCCTAGCTGAAAATGCCCTCTCCCTTGTTGACTTTCCTCAGGGGAGAATCTCATATTAAGACCAAAATGCCCAGGTAGGTTTACAGCAGGAGAGATGCTTGAAAAGATATTGTGGTTATGAGTTGTACAGAGCTTTATAGGTCAATACCAGCATGCTGAATGAGCTTGAAAATGTATAGGCCGCCAGCGTAGCTGTGCCAGGATCGGTGTTATATGATCAGCTTGCATTAAGCCTATCAGCAATAAGGCAGTCATATTCTGCCACCAACTGTAGTTCCTGAAAAGTCTTCAAAGTTAGCCCCACGTAAAGCATGTTACAATAATTTAATCATGAGGTTTCTCCACATGACTGAGGCTATCTATGCCTCAGAAGACAACAGAAGATTCTGGAGGATCTCAAAATTATGGACCTGCTCTTCCTCAGCTGTGCCACTCAACTGGACGCCACTCAATAAGTGGGACAAGCCCACGTTTAAACTTGATGGAGTTATCATGTCACATCTCATTTGACTATAACCCTAAGCCTGCCAACTCTCCCATGACCAAAGGAATGGACCATCCCTCCCCTTGACAGGGTTCTGTGGGGAAAGAAAGGTCAGAGGTAACAAGTGTGGAAGCTGCAGTGCCCATGGCTGCATCTAAAGACTCAGGCCCAGCCCACTCCTGAGATAAGGTGAGGCAACCACCTCGGGTGGCAGGATCCACAGGGGCCACAGATCAAGCCTCCAAAGAAGGCATCACTGGCTGCTGCAGCCACTGCCACGGTAGCAGTAATGTTTGTGGCATACTCCTTGGAAGCTGGATCTGCTACCTCCTCAGCAGTGCTCCCCCAATGCTGCCTCTACTGCAGCCTCTCAGCAAATAGGAGGCCCTGCTGGTCTCTTCCTGCCCTGCCCAGCATGATTCAGAATGGGCCCCTTCCCCTTCTGCAATTAACTTTTGAGTCCCACTTCAACTGCCAGGCAAGATTGATTTGATTCCCCTGCCCTTGTTCCTGATATAAATCTTCACTAACCCCGTCTTCTCTGCCCAAAGTAGGGGGAATTTTGTGGTTTGCCTCAAGTGCCAGAAAGGTAAAAACTTAATTCAAGGAGATGAATTGTTGTAAAACATGATAGGCAGCATGGTTTGGTGACAGACCAGAAAGACCCACGTTAAAACCCCTCCTTACTGGATGGTTTGGGATCAATAACTCTCACTGTGCCTAACCTACCTCAAAGGATTATTGGGAAGATAAAATGTGGGAGGAGCATGAACAACCACCCTGAGCTGCTCAAAAGAAGGGAACGATCAAAATATAATAAACAAAGCATAACTGATACAGGATGTGAACAATGCAGAGGAACTTTGGCACCTTTCTCAAATCCTGAATGTTACTATGCAAAATAAGAAGAAATATCTAATTTCCAGCTTGGCTACCTAACATGTATGTTTTGACATGCCAAACAAATTGCATGGCATTTATAATTATATTGATGCATAACTGGAAACATTCGTGTACTCTATTGAAATACATAAAACTGATTTTAGATATTGAGGTGGTGCTTGCCTATGGATGTTACTTTTTTTTGGGGGGGTAGGTATTCCTGAGCTCAAAATAGAAGTTGGAAAAGATTATCCTTAAAGAACCACATATGACAAAACTGACAACTTTTTAGATTCATAACATCTTGCACTAAACATAAAACCATGAAGATTTCAGGACTATTATTCTGGTTAGTATTATTTTAAAAATGTACTTTACATGAGAATTTCTTTGTAGAATATGAATAAAGGTTAAGATTACTCATAACTGAAATGGTGAATGAACATGGCTATAATACATGCTTGTTCTTGCTCCCCTTTTTAGTTCTATTAAGCAAGGCAAGATAAAAATAGAGCCACTCACACATGCTGCTCACTGTCTCAGGGATTTATATTCCTTTTTATTTAATGTTCCTATAGTGTTTGTGGTTTTTGTTTGCTTAAAGCTGTTTGCTTTTTAAACTGAAACATATACAACAGTCTGCAAGAATCTGATTTTTTTTAAAGAAAAAACATCAATGCTGAACATTTCGTTTTAAAAAGCCAGAAATAAATGGTAGAATTAAACCAGATGGCAGTTAATTTAAATTCTTGCTCAGGAATCAACAATAGTGACCTCAATCACACCAGTTTCAGAATAACTGCTTGAAAAGCAAACAGAGATAAACGACACCATTGCCTATTTGTTCAAAATATAAACAAAATGCATTTTTCATTTTATGCAGCATGTCGACTGTCCTGATTTCTGGAAAACCAACATACTTTTCTTTATTCCAAAGCAAATGCCATACTAAAAGCACACAACGTACAGAATAAGCTCAGCAGCCATTTGGTATCAACACACACAGAAAAAATTAAATTACAAAAAATATATGCTTGAAAACACCCACAAACCATCACATATACACATCTCTGCATAATTATAGAGGAATACAAGAACTCTGACTTGAAGCCTAGCAACAGTATCCAAGTATTAGTTAGTCTGCTAATCAACTACCCAAAACTCACACACCACCACCTCAATGTGTTTCATATTTAAAAATAAAACCCCTCTTGTTTCTATCTTCAGAGCTGCTGAAGGAGAAGGTAAACGATAAAACAAACCTTGTTCACTTGAGGAAGAACAACCCATGTCATTTAATCCATCTGATATTCATCTCACCACAAAGAGCCAAGGCAAAACAAAATAAAAAGATTTAAAAATAGGTTATCCAAGTAAAGGATTCTCAGTTCGCAGCATATTTAATATGTGCATAGCTGTATTTAAAGAGACCTTCAAGATTCCTATATATATTATTGCTGGTTTTTTGTATCTCCATCCTATAGAAGCCATAGTAAAAGCTGTATAGCAAATGCTTTCTAAACCTTCTGTGCTCATTTACTTGCAGACAGCTGTAGACTGGATGAAAACAATCAGGGATTAACTTTTCTATTCATCACAGCTTTTAATCCATTACTTTCCCTTCAGTCTTCAATAAAAATAAATAGATAAATAAAAATAAAATGCTGCAACTAATTGCAGTAAGAAGAGGGCAAATACATGTCAATCAATGGGGTTTAGCTGCTGGACAGTTTGTTAAAGCCTTGCAGTGTTCAAAGATGCAATGTTGGTTTTCAGCACAAAAATAAAATGGTATTGTACAGGCACTGAACTGTAATATCTTTCCAGATCTCAACAACAATTGACAGTGCCCAGTTATTTTGGAAAATGCTCCAATATATCAGAAATGTTTATAAAAGCTTATTACTGGGAATGTAAGATTTGAAGAATGCAAGGTGATAGGTTGTGTTCAGTGTGATGCTTGAAATACAAATGTGTGCAAAAGAAATTTGTGACAGATTAACTGGATACCTTTCACTCCCTGAATGTCAGTAAACAATAAAGATGTCTTGTTCTTTCAAATCATGTCATGAAATAAATTACCTTGAAATGTGACTTTCAGTCTTAATATTTTATCTTTTTGGCCCTGCCTCTTATCGTTCCAATGAAGAATTTGATCAAATATGAAACTGACAAGTGTTAATGAGATAAGAATTCATTTATTATAGGGCAAGGGATTCTAGTCCAATCCTTTTCCCATTAAGTACTGGAAATGGGGTGTAACAAGTGCACTGCTAATGAAATACCCCAATCAAGGGGGGTTTTTTTAGATGTAATTTGCCCCTCGGAATGGGAGTAGACCTGTCACTCATGGGATCTCCGAGCCCCACCTCTTTACCTAAGGAGACCCTAAAGAGGTCAGAGAGGAGAAGCTGGTTGAGAAAGGTGGGGGGTGGGGTGGATAGAAGTTCCTTCAAACAGGCCCTTTGGTGTTGCAGGATGGTACTGCGAGTTGTACAAATGTTTAGGATAAGGAACTGCTACTCTGGGTTGTGTTTTTCTTTGACACAACACACACACACACACACACACACACACACTCACAGAGAGAGAGAGAGAGAGAGAGAGAGAGAGAGAGAGAGAGAGAGAGAGAGGTGTCCTGGGATACAACCTAGTTGTTGTATAAGCAAACCTCAGTACAGACTATGATGCAAGACTGATTGAGGATAATTATCAGCAGATACTGAAGATGTGTTTCAGACACAATTCAAAGTGGTGGTTATGAAACACAGCGCACTACATGATTCGGGGCCAGGTTATCTGAAAGACCATATTCTCCCTTAAACTCTTAGCCTAATTTTATGATCTTGAGAGAGGTCCTTCTGTCTGTTCCGTCAACATCTGAAGCACATTGAGTAGAATTTGAGAAAGGGCCTTGATAACTGGTTCCAAAGGAGGCTCAGATAGTCCTGCCTGTAATGAACTTTCTCCAGGAGGCAAATATAATAATATTAAGATAAACCTTTGGCTCCTAACTATTTTATATATGTTGAAACTGGTTTTAAGTGGTTCTTTTTATTGGTTTTACCTGACACATATCTTTTTTACTTTACGTTTTATTGCATTTAGGAGTATATGGGAGGTTAGAGGAGGGATAGTACCTCTGGTGGGGAACACATTTGGTCCCCACCCTGCACTTAGCTAACACCTGTGGCTCCTAGAAGCTGTCAGCATGTGACAGGGCCATACCCTGGAAATGGCCTTGATTGGCCAGCTAAATCAGGCAAAGGTGGCCGATGGTTCTCGATGAGTTAGGGACTTCCCCTGCATGCAAAAACAGGCTCTGGCAGATTGAGGGATGAAACCAATAGTGGGTCTAATGGTCAAGAAGGCAGTTACTGCATGTGTTGTAGAGGGAAGTGAGGGGCAGATGGGGCTCATCAACCTGAGAAGGTAGCCCATCTACGAGAAGGGAAACCTCTGCTGGGTATCTTGCAGGATATCTTCAGGAGAAGAAAAGGCTAAAGAGTAAACCCTAAAGAAATCCAGAGTGGAGTCCCTAAGATGGAGTCCCTAAGATGGCAACTCCTGCAGCCAAGCTGGTGCCAAACATATTGCTCTGTTTTCATTTGGACCACATGAGTGAGGCCAAGAGGGAGGTCTTCTTGTCTGGGCAGCCCAGGACCTCCATGTACACTGCCCAAACCTGTGCCCCAGGAAAGTCACTGTGGTGCTGCTAAAGCAGTGGTCTCACTTCACTCCCAGAAGTGCATTCCACCGTCTTTTGGGACAGATGGATGCCAACAATTATATTTTGTTTGTATTGTGATAGTCACTTTGAGTACCATTCAGTGGAAAGGTGGATCACAATTTTTTTTAAAGTATAAATACAGAAGGAATGGAAATTTAACAGTGCATCCCTATGTATGCAAACACAAAAATAACCTCCTTGAGATATAGCATGAGGCCTTGTCCAGTGATATATTCCTTTTGGTCTGAAGTTGTTACTCGTGTCAATTTTGTATTGGCAAAATGCTTGATATTTGCAGGTACAGTGGTACCTCGGGTTACATATGCTTCAGGTTACATATGCTTCAGGTTACAGACTCCGCTAACCCAGAAATAGGGCTTCAGGTTAAGAACTTTGCTTCAGGATAAGAACAGAACAGAAGCGCGGTGGCAGCAGGAGGCCCCATTAGCTAAAGTGGTGCTTCAGGTTAAGAACAGTTTCAGGATAAGAACGGACCTCCAGAACGAATTAAGTACTTAACCTGAGGTACCACTGTATTCATCTCCTTTTAAACCGTATTTCTGTAGTATAAGGCTTAACAAATAGAAAACAGATGTAGACTTTGCAAGCCCTTATGGTGAAGTGTAAGTATTAAAGCCCAGAAGGATAAATACCCACCATCTATTACACAATGGTTTTAGACCTCGCTGTCCTGGCTACATTCAAATATATTGTATAGAGACATCAATTCATGTGGGAACCTATTTGGACAATGGGAGGGTTTATATTAACTTATATGTTTAATTTAAAATTTGTGTCTTTATCGTCACTCTGTCCACAATGTGAGCTGATAGTGGTGTTAGCATGGGAATGGCCTGTGAGATCCCGCAAGGGCATCTCTTGACTGCCAGATCCAGTGCCCCAAGTGGACCTTGCCCCGCCCCTGCCTCACTTCCATGTATACATGGAACCCTTTGAACCCAAACCCACGTAAGATAGGGCATTAATGTACATAGTGAGGTTCCTGCCTAATGTTCATAAGGTGTATCTGAAGTGCAATCACCAGTGAATGGAATTCCAAGTATGGTCAGACTTTCTTGGGTTACTTTCTTGGGTTCCATGATCACTGCAGATGGTGACAGCAGCCACAAAATTAAAAGACACCTGCTTCTTGGGAGAAAAGCAATGACAAACCTAGACAGCATCTTAAAAAGCAGAGACATCACCTTGCCAACAAAGGTCCGTATAGTAAAAGCTATGGTTTTCCCAGTAGTGATGTATGGAAGTGAGAGCTGGACCATAAAGAAGGTTGATCGCCAAAGAATTGATGCTTTTGAATTATGGTCTGGATGAGACTCTGGAGAGTCCCATGGACTGTAAGAAGATCAAACCTATCCATTCTTAAGGAAATCAGCCCTGAGTGCTCACTGGAAGGACAGATCCTGAAGCTGAGGCTCCAATACTTTGGCCACCTCATGAGAAGAGAAGACTCCCTGGAAGTCTTAATTTACATGATTATATATATATATTTATTACATACCTATATCAGTTTCCTTGTGATTCTTGATATATTCAGCGAGCTCAAAATTTCCAGCAATTATTGCCACCTAAAAGATGAGAGAACACAGTGCATTTAAGATTTTGGGGTTAAATTTTATGTCCCATATGTGATTAAAATTCTAGTAGCAGATACATACAAATATCAAGTAGATACTTTTCCCAATATAACATCCTTGCTGATGCTTATTTTTAAACTTTCACATACAGTTCATATGCATGCTGGCTGTAAAACAGATGCTTTGGATTTCCATAAATGCATATTTTAACATCATAGGACTCAAGTTGCCCAATGGTGATTCATAGAAATAGTTTGTTGGCCACAGAATCAGTAGAAGCACAGTTGGCAACAACACCTCCAAATATTGACATATTCTTCCATCAACAGACAAAAAAGTAATGGATTACAATACACACACACACACACACACACACACACACACAGAAAATTCACTGGAGGAGGCCTTATTAAGATTTTGCAGAAATTTACTTGGTTGGGTTCTGATGCAAAATATTGTGATCAATCAGGTGTTTTTGACAGAAGGGACACTGAAAACTGTTTTATACCAGGTCAGACTATTTGCTCATCTCAACTGGACAAATCAGCTACTTCCTGATCTTCTTTTTAACTTATGATACCAGTAACTGCACCCGGAACCTACAGCACCCTAAAAGCATGTTCTCTGTCATATTGTATGATTATCTCTATTGCAAATGCCACAATGCTCCCCACTCAAATATTTGTAAAATATGGTAATCATAAAATTTACCGCTTTTAAGCTGTTCAGTTTGAAAAACTTTTCTGCTGTGTTGTATTTGTATTGATTATATTGTATTTCATATGTTGTATAATGCTTTAATGGCCCTTTGGGACAAAAAGTGGCAATCAGATGAATAAATAAAAGGGAGTCAATGTCAAGGCAGTTAAATGTGTGTTCACATGACAAGATGAAAATCATAATTGGCTCTGCAGATACCTGGAAACATTATTCCTTAGCCTGTCTTTCCTTTAAGGAGTTCCTGTAAGGCAGGTTAGAGGAGAGAGAGTGACTGACCCAAAGTCACCTAGTACTCTTAGGTTATACAACATGGACTTTCAAGCTAAATTAGGAATACTGCAGCATCTTCATCATCTATGATCTATGATCTATGAAGACTACAATATTAATCAGTTAAAAACCAGATAGGAGGACTAAATGGATTGCCCTTATAATGGATGAATGAATGTAAGAATCTGTATTTCCCCAGGAATCTGGATTGGAACCAATGCTTTTTAACTTCTTAGTAAATGATCTAGGCTTAGGGCTGAGCACTGAAGTGGCATGTTTACTAGTGATGACAAACTATTAAGGCAGCAAAATCAAAAAAGGAATTGCAAGGCACTCCAAACTGAGAGAATAGGGAACAACATGGCTAATGTGGATCAATGTTAAATGTAAAGTGATGCATGATGTATATACTGTAATGGGGTCTGAGCTGGCACTGACTGACCAGGAAGAAGAACTTGGGGTTGTGATGTATAGCACAATAAAAACATTAATTCAGAGTCCGGCAACTGTGAAAAAGGTGATTTCCATGTTAGGGATCATTAGTCAATACAGTGGTACCTCGGGTTAAGTACTTAATTTGTTCCGGAGGTCCATTCTCAACCTGAAACTGTTCTTAACCTGAAGCACCACTTTAGCTAATGGGGCCTCCTGCTGCTGCCGCGCCGCCACTGCACAATTTCTGTTCTCATCCTGAAGCAAAGTATGGTGCAAATCTATGGTGAACCCAAACCTGGAATTTTGTGTATAGTTCTGGTTACTGTATCACAAAAAGTATATTTTAGAGTTGGGAAAGGTACTGTAAAGAGCAACTGACATGATCAAGGGACAGAAACAACCCCCCTGTTACCATTATTTGAGCACTCTTAGTTTAGAGGGGGAAGGAAACAAGAAAGGGAGACATAATGTGTGGGCAGCGTAGTTATGCATGTTGTAAAGGAAGTGGACTTTAAAAAGCTATACTTCCTGTCATATAAATAATAGTAGAACCTGGGCTCATCCAAGTAAACCAAGTGGCAGAAGATTTAGGACAGACTGTGAATAGTTGGAACTATGGAATTCATTACTGTAAGATGCGGTGATGACCACCAACTCAGACAGCTTTTAAAAGGGATTAGACAAATTCCTCAAAGATAAGATTATTAAGGACTGCATACTACCTTCAGGAACAGATGCAGCATGCCTTTGAATACCAGCTTGCTAGGGAACAGCAGTGGGAGAGAGCTATTTCCTTCATGTCCTACTTGAGGACATAGGCAACTCGATGGCTATGGCGGAAATTACTAGGCTAGACAAGTCCCTGGCCGGAGGCATCAGGGCTGTTCTTATGTCCTTAGAACAGGCCCACCCCCAAAGGGAATGGAAACCTGCAAAAATGTTAATGCACGTGCAGGATTCAACTAATAAATCCCTGCACAAAGACTTCTGCATGTGCAGAGGGTTTCCCCCTTGCTCCCCCACCCAAACTGGGGGCTGGGGGCTTGCTCTCCAAATTGGCTTGGGGGCTGGGAGAGTCCATGGAACAGCATGTGGTGGGAGAGGAGAGATTTTCTGTTAGGTGATTGACCTAGTGGAAGAACTGCCGTATTACAACGTTGAATTCCGCCCAGAGTAATTTCTGAGTAAATTCTGATAGTGACTTTGATTGAGTAAATGAGGGTGATTGGGGGGTGGGGTTTCATACTTATTTTAGTCACCTGTTTAAGACTGCGTGCTAACCTTCCTCCATGTCTAATCTACCTCACCGCTGAAAATTTATTCAAGGTACTCTTACCTGATCGTCACTTTTTAACTATGATATCTAGCAAAAGAAGAGCATTGCCTTCGCAATTCTAAGAAACAAAACTTGTCATGTTCAAGAGTTAAACGCTCTATTTTATATATGTACCATTTCCTGCAGTACTGTGCAGTTAATTCGCAGATAAACATCATATGGTGTGCTAAGGTACAGAGAGAATGAGTGATTTGGCAATACCCACTGCAACTGACATTGTTATGATTCTCTCCACAGTAATAGTTTTATACATGTAGCAAAGCTAAATAGGACTCTTTTCCATAAATCTTAACCTCAATAAGATAAGCAGCCAATCAGTGTAAGCATCTCTGAACCTGCCCTTTAGCAATGAATGCGCCATAATTTTAAGAAATATATGATTATTTTTTGTGGGCTGCAAGCTCTCTGTAGCAATGGAGCTTGGAAAAATAAACATCTGTCTTAATTCAGGCTGCTTCTGGCAGGCTCAATTCATGTAAGTTCAAGTACTGTAATGTTCATTTAGAGATAAGGGGTATGGGCTCATCATCAACTTATGCTCATCCAATGACAACAATTTATTTTAAGCAACACAACCTCTCAGTCTTAACACCCAGAACTCAAACATTGAAGAGTTACAGCTATTAAATCTAAGACACATTTTTAAAATGACAGAATATTTGATGTGAAGCAGTAAATCTCCTCCACACAAAAAAGGTAAATATGTTTTATAGCTCCAGAGAGAGACATTTTCATTAATACTGCTGAAGCATTAAAATGGAAGAACAGTAACAGCTCCCTTCTGATCTTGACAGCAGCTCATTTCCAAAGGAACCGTCAGTCTCAGCTCAATTTATCTGAATGTGGCTGAAACATGGTGTCAAGGTGTAACAGCAAAAAAGTAAAAATATTTCCATACTTTATGACAAAACATTAAAAAGCACTATGCATAATAAAAAATGCAATACTTTAACACAATCAGTTCACTGCCTGTGTAGCTTAGAGAGTCCTCATTCTTTTGTAATTTAATTATGTCTCGAATATTAGGAGCCTGCAGCCAAATAATTGGCTACTTAGATTTCATTAAAGCTCTTAAAACTCCATACAGCGGTACCTCTGGATACGAACGGGATCCGTTCCGGAGCCCCGTTCGCATGCAGAAGCAAACGCAACCCACATCTGTGCGTGCGTGGGTCGCGATTTGCCGCTTCCGTGCATGCGTGCAACGTCATTTTGACCATCTGCTCATGCGCAAGCGGTGAAAACCGGAAATAACACGCACCGTTGCTTCCGGGTCACCGCAGAGCGCAACCTGAAAGCGCTCAACCTGAAGCACATTTAACTCAAGGTATGACTATTTCCACCTATAGTTTTCAGCTCACTCATTACCTGGTCCACTTCATTAAGCAACTCTGCCCTTGGCTTTTAAGGATTCCAATCTCCCCACATGCCCCATAACCCCGGTGCATACAGGTCCTCTCGACCTTAAACACCATGCAGCTTCTTCAGAGCCCTCCCTTTCAATTCATCCATGTTTGAGCTCCTCTGCCTTTTTAGTCAATCCTCCTCCTTTTGCCTACTTGTCCTTTAGGTCCATGTTTTCTCAATTAACATGTGAGGAGGCCATACCTCTCCATTCTGATGGACCTGCTGGATGTTGACTTTAACATACAAAGCCCTAAATTACTTAGGACCCAATTACTTGACGAAACACTTATCTCCCTACCTGCAAGGCTGGATCCTGTAATATGCAAGTCCCGTGGTCATATCGGCAAGCATAGCTTGATACGTGATGGAATGGGATAGGACCTTCTTTTGGCAAGCCCGTTTGTGGAACTCCTTCCCTATGCTACTCCTCATTGATGGCTTTTAAAGGACGGCTTAAAAACCTTATTCATACAGGCATTGAGGAAAGGGCTGTGTGTTGTTCTGGCTATCTTTTATGCTGGTGCTATTATTATTTTTTTATTATTAACTTAATGTGATTTAATTGTGTTTGACTTAATTCTAATGGGTCTATTGTGTGCATTTACCACCTTGGGAACCTACAGGATGAGATACTGTTTATAATTATAAACAAATAAATGTTGCTGAACTTTCATGAATCCTGACTTTTGGCCATGCTGGTTGAGGCTGTTGAGAGCTAGAGTCCAGCAGCCTTTGAATTAATTCCAAGTAATTTCAGTCCAAGAGAAGAGCTGTTTTTACCTGACAGAAAGATCAAGTAGCTTTATCTTGCTTTTCCTTAGCTTCAATTGAACTACCCCGGGGAGGTGGGGAGTGGATGAAGTATTAGGGTTGACCAATGGCAAAACCTGCTTCTCATTCCAGATGTTAGGGCGCCATCATAATGGCGCTTTTCAGTACCATACATGCGCCACACCATTGTGGGTTTATTGCTAGCATTCCAGAATCCCAAAAGACTTCTGTGGATCATTCACACCTGTGCTTACATTGTATAAAAAGGGGGGGAGCAAAATGTGGAAAAGGATAACTGGTGGTAGAAGAACTCTGCTACTTGGAGCAGGGGGCGGGGGACAATTCATCTCCATCACAATTCTTCCTGGTTCTATTCTTATTTTTATTCTCATGGGCAATAAAGTTGCATGAAATTATGCAGAAGTTTATTTTATGATAAAAACATTTTTTCCCTTTGAGGCATGAGAAAGCAGAGTAAGCATATTTCTCTACTGTATGGTTTAATAAAGTCTAAAACCTGCTAAGACCCAGCTGTATGCAATTGTACTGTGTATTGTAAAACGAGCTCAATGCCGTGGGTGCTGATTATAATAATACAGTAGAATGCCACAAATCTTAAGTGGTATCCATTATCGGATCTCTTGTAAGAACAATTTCAAGATACAAATTGGGTATTGTTTGGTGATCACTGAAATCATTCTGTGTTTCAAATCTCTGTAGCTGGTGTAGAAGAAGTCAAAGTAAAATAAACTCATCTAGTAGTGCAGCCTTCCATAATTCCATATCATTTTAATGCCAATGTATGCATGTTTGATGCATGAAAATAAATAACACATACCTATGGCTCAATTCTTTTGGAAAATATAATTCTTCATAATATAAAAATGTTCTTAAATTCAGGATCCCCCCAATGTTAGAGCTAAAATATTACATAAGAGCATGATGGCCCATTTCTAGGGTGAAGGGTAAGGAAGCACATGATGAGATTCCATACAGCTTTGCTTTGAGTGACCAAATAGGCCTACAGTACTGTACTTTTTAAATCACAGGATGATCATATCCTGGCTTCATAAAATTTAAGATATGAATGAGGCTTGTTGCCATGTATGCAGCCTCTTCACTCTTTTGCTGCACATGAACCCAGTATTTCTTTAACTATACTTTCCCATTTCATACAGACCAGGAAAGTATGGTTAATCCATTCAGAAGAAGCCAGGATACAAACAAATGGTTTGATGAAACAGGAAAATGTAGTTTAAAAAAACAACAACAACTTTCTGGGTTGTTTTGTTCAGATGATTTGAACCAACACACTCACCAGGTTCACACATAAAGTTAAACCAAACCATGGCTTAGAACAAATGCAAGTGTTCCCAGAGAGATCATGGTTGCTATATTCCTCCCCTGGTCCTGCCACTACTGGGTTAATAATAATAATAATGGTAGTAGTAATAATAATAATAATATTTATATCCCGCCCTCCCCAGCCGAAGCTGGGCTCAGAGCGGCTAACAACAGTAAAATGATAAAACATTCTAAAATCATTTCATTATAAAATTAATTCAAATCAGATTAATGGCAACCATTGGGCTAGAGTTCTGTGAGGATTGCCAAAGGAGGGAGTCAGGCTGTGCCCTGGCCAAAGGCCTGGTGGAACAGCTCTGTCTTGCAGGCCCTGCAGAAAGATGTCAAGTCCCACAGGGCCCTAGTCTCTTGTGACAGAGCGTTCCACCAGATTGGAGCCACAGCCAAAAAAGCCCTGGCTCTGGTTGAGGCCAGCCTAACCTGTCTGTGGCCTGGGACCTCCAAGATGTTTTTAAGACCGTAAGTTCCTCTGTGGGACATACCAGGAGAGGCGGTCCCGTAGGTTAAGTCAGGGGTTATGGTTTGACTTGATATGTCATCCCAACCTTGGTTGATGGTTTGTCTGCAATATGCAAACCATGAGCCCCTGGAGTGAGTAGCAGGTGAGAAGTACATAAACCGCAATCTCCTCTCTGAAAACCCAAGGCATTCACACTACCATGGTTTAGCTTTGTGTTACATATAAACTGAGGCAGTATGTAGCACAGGGAATTTTAGCAGGTACAGTTTGTCACATAGAGAAGTGAAAAGCTGTGCCTATTCCTCAGCCGCCCTGCTCTTAGAGGTACACGAGTCCTGTACTCTGTGTCTCAGGACACCCTACCGATTATGATGCCAAGTTTGTCTTGATTTTTTGTTAAAGAATACTGGTAAATGCAACAAACAGGACCCGGAGGCCTATCTATATTCCTCATGACAGAATTTCCAAACAAAATGAAAAAACACAATCATCTTGTCCAACAGTGGATAGGATAGATTGTGGATAATAAATAAATAAATAAATAAAATTTATTATTTATACCCCACCCATCTGGCTGGGTTTCCCCAGCCACTCTGGGCGGCTCCCAACAGAATTAAAAGCACAATAAATAGAACATCAAACAGTAAAAACTTCCCTAAACAGGGCTGCCTTCAGATGTCTTCTAAAAGTCAGATATCTTGACATCTGATAGGAGGGCGTTCCACAGGGCAGGCACCACCACCGATAAGGCCCTCTGCCTGGTTCCCTGTAACCTCACTTCTTGCAGAGAGGGAACTACCAGAAGGTCTTCAGAGCTGGACCTCAGTGTCTAGGCTGAATGATGGAGGTGGAGATGCTCCTTTAGGTATACTGGGCCGAGGCAGTTTATGGCTTTAAAGGTCAGCCCCAATACTTTGAATTGTGCTCAGAAACACTTCTAATTCATGGAAACCTAGGCCTGACCAAGTTAAAAGACCACAACCCCATACAATGTGGTATAATAAAATGTCAGGCAAAATATATTTTGATAAAGGTTTCATTCATAGGGAATGTGAAGTTATTCAAGATAAATGACAGTATCATTTAAAAGTAGCGCCTCAGAAATTCAATGGGGAGTGAGTTTTATGAATTGTGTGATAGATGATAGATAGATAGATAGATAGATAGATAGATAGATGATAGATATAAAATCACTATATACCATGAAAGTTAAGGACGTGTAGAATGGTGGTATGCTAAACCTAGTACTAAACAGTAATCTCTGGCTGGTTTCCATTGAACTCCAGAATTTGTGGAGGCGGTTCAGATTACTGAACAGATGATAAAAGACAAGAATGATTGGTTACATGAAAACTTTTTGCAATTATTTCCCAAGTATCTGGATGTGTTTCAAACTTGTTTCCAACCTGACCTTTGAGCATGAACTGCCCTAGACCTGCTGGGGCTCTGCCAGAAAAAGGACAGCAGGAATGTGACCCTGTTAAAACTCCTGGACCTTTCATTGGCTTGCAATACAAGGGACTATGGTCTTCTTCTAGACCACCTTTCTTGTTTAGATGTTGGAACTCGGTTTTTGCAGTGGTTCTGCTTCTTTCTGGGCCACAGATTCCAGAAGTTGGTGCTGGGAGGTTGCTTTTCCTGATTCTAAAAGTTGTACTATATAGTTTCTCAATGGTTCAATTCTATCTCCCAGTCTCTTTGACATATACATAAAAGCACCGGATACCAGAGAAGTCAATGCAACATGGAGGAGTCTATGTTATGGATGCTCCTCACACCTCCTACTTCCAAAAACCAGGGCAATGCTGGTATAGGGGGAAGGCTGGGCTCCTGCTACATAGCTCAGGGTGTTTGACGTTTCCTTGATGGTTCAGGAAGCTGTCAAGCTGCAGCAGTTCCAGTGCCATTAAGGTAACATAAGAAGGGGGCCTAAATGACAAAGACCCTCTTTTAAGGGTTCAGATTCACAGTGTCTGCGAATAACACCATGACATTCTCCAAGCCTCTTTTTCCAGGCTGAGCAACCCTAGCAGAGCCAGACAGTGTTACCAAGTTAAATTATGACAAACCTGCTTGTGAGGTTCATGTAATTTCATAAGCCAAACTTTCATTTCAGAAATAAAAGTTCAACTTGCATTTGTTAATCTCGTATCTTTATCTGTATCTTATTGTGTACATGAACTTCTAGACTATGTTAATTTAAAATACATACCTAGTTTCACATGACACAATCTTATAAGGAAAGCAACTAACATTTGCTCAACCCATTTACTACCTTAAAAATATGTGTTGGTGTAAGATTGTTAGACTTAGCTTCTAGCTACATTTCAAAACAGCAATTTTGGACTACTAAAGGTTAAAATCTTCACTTGTAAAATATTTTGCAAACAGAATAATTATTGTTTGGTTTGTATTTAGCAACTAACATAATATATTAATAGCATCTTTAAGTAAAACAAACAAGAAATATCTGAGAATCAAGCATGTAATTGATAATTACATTTTTCTTAAGTGGCAACTATATGCAAAAGTGTTTGCAAAGTTGCCCCACAGTATTCAAAACAAGAGTATTTAACAATTTTGTCCTCATACATTAATTTATACAGATTTTGGTTATGAAGGGCAAATATAATAACATTTATATTCTGGTCCAGAATCTCTCACTGTTGTTGAGCAACACTACTTTGCATCTTCAACGCTAAACAGCCTGCTTCACCATGCAAAATTTTCTCTTCAAACAGTCCAATTACATCATTGCAAATACACACACAGTTTATATACAGTTATTATATACAGTTTTAAAATATTTGACTTGGCGTGGTCATGTAACTTTGCACATGCTTATTATGCAGAGGAATGAAAAGTATTAGCAATTTGATTAACATCAAGTGTCAGAGGCACAGTTTACATAATCACCCTTCCCCCAATCAAATTATTTCTGCTGTGCAGTTCTAATTCTCCTGCTTCATCTGTTCTCTTGCTGAGCATTACCTTTTGGGTGCTTTCAACAGGCTATCTGGCTGAATGTAATTTCATCTTCTGTCCTTGATAATACAGACCACGCTAGCGTTATCTTCCTTTTACTGGCCTTTTGAGTGTGATTTTTCTTCTACCACTGAATTTTTTCAGCCAGAATGCATGCTGATACTGTTCTAAAATTTAGCAGCACATGTGGTACACTGTGCCCAGAAATTCTCCTAGCAACTCTGGCGTAGCGTCTAACATTTTCTTTCTTCAAGCTATGATTCATGGTGCCATCTGTAGTCAGATATTGACAGGCAGTAGTCTTAGAATAGCTATTATACATTTGCTCAACAACTAGTTTTAGCAACTGCAAATATAAATCATGGGGAAAGTCCAACACTTATTTATTAAATGATTTTACATTTGCTGAAACATTGTAATATCATTGCAATGCCTTTTCACTATTCAGTTCTGTAAGGATAAATACAAACTATATTTCAGCAATGTACAAAGGCAATGCTGAAATATAATTACTTTTACATGAGATCCAAAAGCCATCTTCTCTGAGGGTCAAAATAAATATGACCTTAATGATGTAGTTCCGCCTTAGATAGCAAATTTCACATTTCTAATGCAGGATTTCTGATCCAGATCAGAACCCTAGCATGGCGTAAGGGATCTTTAAATCAATGGTTCAAATCCAAAGTAGGCTTCCATCAATCTTCACTGCAAAAACCTCCCCTTTGGTTTTTTGGGGGGTGCAATGCAAAATGTAGGCAAGGGAAGGGGAATTTTGGATAAACCACGCCAACCTGTCAGTTACCTGTCAGTTGCAGAGATCTAGGGCTTGTGACAGTTTAAATAATGTTACAATCCTACACTTGCTTAATGAAAGCAAGCCTTTTAAATTGTTTCACACAGATCTCAGAAAACAACATAGATAGAATCAGGCTGCACAAGTAATTCCTCGTGGGTAAATGGAAACAAAATAAAAAACAAAAGGATGTATAGAAACTTATGGCAAATATTTATATCTAGTCCCACCTCAATTCTTAAGATTTGGGAGATCTATGTCTACAGGGACAGATAGCATTTAAGCACTTGCCAATAGATGGCAGGTTTTGGTACAACCTAATCTACATACAGTGTACCAAGTTCAGATAAATCTCTTGGCAGCTCTACCTATGAGGATCCAAAGGTAGACAACAGTTTGCTTTTTCTATATTTGAACCAGGGTTAACTGTATAACACATTCAATAAAAATGTTACATTTGTCACTCTCTAATGGTTTGATGATGCAAATATAGCTTTACACATGAAAAACACAGGATTGTATATGCAAGCTGCCATCTTGTATTGCAAAAGTTAAAACCGACAAATATTAATGGTGGGCTATAGTTTGGATAAGAATTTTAATATTTATTTCCCCAGACACATTTCAAATAAATATATTTGAGAGAGCGAGGCTTTACCTGCAAACATTTCATTATATGCTCCTCTACTTTTTTTAAGTCCTTGTTCTATTACCCTAAAACACCAAGCTTATGAAATTCTAATGTTTGCTCAATTAAGTAAATATGAAGAACACAGTGGTGCATTCATGTATTCCACTGCCTTTTGTTAGCTTTAAAATGCCACCTAGAAAACCATTCACAAGAAAGATGCATTCTGAAATCCCTTATGATTTGCTTTTAATAAATTAAATGTAAAAAGGAGCAAATACAGGTGTGTATTTTTCATGGAGAAATCTAGGTCATACTGCAAAGAACTACCAAGGCAAGTGATTATATAACCCCCATTACAACTTACATGACTGAGCACTAATTTTAAAGGAGATTTAATGAAACTAAATAATGCCTGGCTGTTACTCAGTATGAAACACAAAAGAGAAAGGCAGCTAATAAGAAAATACATTTTGACTTCAAATTTCTATTTCCCCCTCCCTCTGTTCTTTGAAAAGTATCAAAGCAAAATAATATAAAACTGAGTTCTATTCTGCCCGGACGCTGACGTCCAGTGCCGAGGGCCTTCTGGCGGTTCCCTCATTGCGAGAAGCAAAGCTACAGGGAACCAGGCAGAGGGCCTTCTCGGTAGTGGCGCCCACCCTGTGGAACACCCTCCCATCAGATGTCAAAGCGATAAATAACTACCTGACATTCAGAAGACATCTTAAGGCAGCCCTGTTCAGGGAAGTTTTTAATCTGTGATATTTTACTGTATTTTTGGTTTCTATGGAAGCTGCCCAGAGTGGCTGGAGAAACCCAGCCAGATGGGCGGGGTACAAATATTATTATTATTATTATTATTATTATTATTATTATTATTATTATCCAATCTGGTTCTGAATAAAATATAATCATTGTTAAGCAAAATTTCTTTTAAATTTCCTTTCACTGGAGATATAACTGGTTGATTCATAAAGACTGATATGCCAGGTATACAACCCAGTATGGTTTGGCCATATGGTGATGTAGCCTTGTTTAGAAATCAACCCACAATGACCACAACACTACAAAGCTGCCACGTAGTGGAGCACTAAACTCACAGCAAGTCAGCATCAACATGGAACCACTACATATCTTTTTACCCCAATACAGTACACTCTACCAACCTACTCTCCATATCATAGAAATATCCAGTGCATCTGATTCCTCCGTAGTATCAAAGTCTGAGGCTGATTTCTACAAATTTAAAACGCCACCTCTGTGTATAGTTACATAAATCCTGGTCTAGTTGTTCCCCAACTCCCCCAGCCCCCATGCTCCACTTGAAAATTGCTGAGGTTCTTGGTGGACCACACAATGCTTTATCTGCTTGTCATAGCAATTGTAATGTGCTGTGCAAGAAGCTGTACGGTTTTAACTTATATTCTTATGAACATGCCATGCACCACAAGCAGTTTGGGGACCCCTGCCATATTCAGTCATGTCCTCCTCACGTGAATACAACATGCATTACTGGGGCTGTGCTTGCAGGTTCCACCCCCACTGTTGCATGATCACATGAAGTTATAAATCACAGGAAGAGCCTATGCACATTCAGCAGGATTTTCCTCTACAGGCATGCCCCGTCCCCAATGTATAGGCTGTGGAAGGGCATAAATAATGTGATGTGGCAAGTATGGTGAGTCCTGCAGTTAATCCTGCGAAGGAAAAAGATACTTCTTGGGATTTGAGCCTTTTCCTTGTTTGTGGTTGTGTAAATTCACACTTAGACATTTGGTTCCACAGCAGAAACTAACACTGGGGAAAGCTTCTGGGCATTCTGACCTAGAAATTTTGCACAACCTGGAAAACGGTGAGGCTCTCAGCTACTGCCTGCTCTATATGGGGGCTAATATTTCTGATACAAATAAATTTCACAAACATCAGACACAGTAATGGTCAAAGACCTGAAAAGGAACATGGGGACAATACGCAAAACGATGGTTCCATAATTCCTATTCACGCAGTTTGATACTACTGGCAGTAGCCAAGAAAGTGCTCCTACAAGGGCAAGGACTTTTGTCTGTACAATGAAACTTCCCCTCCCTCCCCTCTCCTTGTGTGCCCCCCTAAATCTGTTATGGGTGTTCCCCCAATCTTCCAGAGGCACACAGGCAGAGGAAAGGGAGGAGACACTCCATTGAGCAAGCATAGATTCTCGAGTTAGTAGAAATACTTCACTGGGTACCACGTACTGTATGTGTTTCCATCCAGAATTAAATCCCAGTGACCTGAGTGGGGATTACTTCTAAGCAAAAAATGCAAATCTAGTTATAAGTCTTTGAAAGAACTCTTTACACAGCCTTGTGAATCGCTGGGTTTTGCAACACCTAAACTAAACCTGTAGTCCTATACAAGCTTGAACTCAATAGGGCTTAGTTCTAATCAGACATGAATCAGATTGTGTCCTGGCTTCCGTAATTCTAGAGACACACCTTCTTAAAACATTTGGAAATCCTCAGGATTTTTATGATATATGTTTTTTAAACAGTCTGTCATCGTCCCTCCAGGCTGGAGGCAATTTCAATGCCCTTCTATTTACAGCTAATGGAAGAACAAACCCACTTTCATAACCTCACTTCTTCAAAGAAAGTGGAAGCTTTCTACCTAGTATGGTATTTTTCTTCAATTATGAGGATAGTTTTATTTTCCAATTTTCGCTAACCAAGGAAAAATGATCTTATCGCAGACACAGAAACACTGAATAAAATTCTACAGATGACCTCTCTCTCTCTCTCTCTCTCTCTCTCCCTTCCCTTTTCAAAAAAGGTATTTTAAATTAGAGGTTTTGATACAAACTGAATGCAGTATTTAATAATAGCTAATGAATGGGCACTTGATACGTTGCATAGAGTTCACTCCTACAATGTACTGATTACAGGAGTATCAGTTTAGTATGCAAAACCCCATTAACTCAAAAGGATCCCATGTAATTTTGTGATAGTATAATTTATATCAAATGGGTCAGCAAAACAAAGCAGATAGCAATGAATTGAGGGAGGCAGACATAATAAAAAAGAGGTTCATAGCACTGCAAACCAGCCTTTTCAACTTAACTGGCTGATATGTGTACCCATCCATCAGCCTTGTTTCTCCCTTCACACTCCTTCCTTTTCATTGCTGTCTCTGCCTCCTATTAGGAAAAAATCAACGAACTGCCCAACAACAAAGTGCCTGAGATTAGATGCTTCCGATTTAAGGTACTTCAAGCCAGTTGCTTTGTTATTTTCCCCGGCTGGAGCAGAATAATGGCTTGGTCTGATACTAGTAAGGTAGATGGGTGGAGCACTGGTGGCAGAAGGACTCAGCAGAAGCAGTTTCACCCGCAATATACCACCGAGTGAAGCAACCATGGCGGTTTGGCCCTCATACTGACCCTGGGCGATGTATCAATATGTTGTCCACACCTAATGAACATAGGGCCAATTCACACAGCAGCTGACCATATGTCCAGTGGGACATAGCCAGTGCACACACATCAAGAGATAGGGACAGGACTGGCCTGCATGACCCCACAACCCCCAAACATGTGCTTTTAGCATATGAGGTGTTGGTGTGAGCCCCTTTGAGGTACATAATCGGAATGCATTGCTGCCTTCAGCCTAACTGTCATTAAGCTAATAGGCCCAGTTATTTTTCTACTTCGTTTCAATTTCTTCTTTCATTCTGGTACAAATTGCCATAACTCCACCTTCGAAGCACAACTTGTCCTTTCACCTGTATATAACTGCCTTTTCCACAGTGACCACTGTTTGCCAATTGTTTCTTTTCCAAATGCAATGGCAAAATACTGTATCAATGTGTTGAGGTAACAACACCAAATTTTATGTGTAAACAGCAGAAAGAGGCTCAAAAACAAGGGATACAATCATATGTAACATTCAAACAAATCCCCACCAGTGGTTTTATATCCTGGTTGTGAAAGATGTCATCTAAAAGAATTTGAGAGTTGGGTGTCAAACTGCTGTAAACTGTTGCTGTTTTCATTCATTGTTATTAGAATGTTTAATTTGTATTTTATATAAACGGCTTTGGGGCTGACTTAAGGCTTTGCCCTGAAATGAAAGTTACCATATAAGTACTTTAAATTATAATAAACTAACCATAGTTTGCACAAACTAATTTCCCATATACAGGCATAACTAGGATTTGGCGGGAAACCACAAATGGAGGCTTCCAAACTTCTCACCTGGTACATGAAGGGTGGTAAAAGTGGCAGAGCAACATGTGAACCCAAGGTACTCTCTCTTAATCAACCATGGTTTGTTGTTATTTCTGAATGCAGTTACTTTAAATCTGAAGACAAAAGCTGGCTCCTTTGGCCTGAAAAGCGAGATGAGGGCCGCACCCCATAGTTGCCTTTGACTGGACTTAACCGTCAAGGGGCCCTCTACCTTTTTAACTTTAAATGACCTGTGTGCAAATTCTTTTAAGGAAGCAGGGAGCAACTATTTGTTTATATGCTTGGGGAGTTCTGAGTGTGCAAAAGAAAATGGGCCAAAAGGAAAACTGAGTGGTTCTGTAAGCTTGACAGGGGTCTTTATCCACAATAATGACTCCCACCCTTACAAAAAATGGAGGACTAAAAACACATTCCCATCCCCAGTGAATGGAACAAGGCAAATAAATGCAAAACTATACGTTTGCACTAATTGCCTATGAAGATACTGCATTCCGTTTTTATGCTAAGTGAATCAAAACAATCAGGGAGGGAGAGAGTAATTGTAACTGTAATTATAATTATTTTTGTTGTCTATGTGGAAAGGGATGGTGGTTCTGCTTATTGTTTTCTGTTTACTGTTGTTATGAAAACTTAATAAAACTCATTCGATATAGTAAGCTAGAGCATCTAGGGGACTGATAAAATTCAACCCTAGCTGACTACATTGAGTTCAATGGTACATACTCCAAGTTAAGCGGGTAAGAGATTGCAGCCTGGGAAAATGTGTTATGTAGGTGAGCATTAAAAATATTGGGTTGTATTCCACATAGCACTAAGGCTAAGGTTCCTTCAGTGCAGAGACTTTCCTTGAGAGACAGAACCTTCTCCTCCCATCACCCACCTTCCAAAATCTATTTTGGGGGTTTCCTCAAAACTTCAGAATAGATTGGGGGATGGCGTAGGGTGCATTGTGAAGGAAGAGGGAAAATACCTGTTGCACTAGCAGAGATCCTTGTGCTGGTTTCTCCTAGTGCAAGGGTGGGGAACCATCCAGTTCATGGGCCAATATTGGCCCATTAAGGATGCCAAATTGGTCTATCAGGCCTTCTTCCTCAAACCATGCCCACTCATCAGCTGGCATCACTGGGCAGGAGGACAGGGCTTAATTCTACATTGCCAGCACCACCCTGTTCCAAGCAGCGAATAGGAGTGTGCAGCCTAAATTGCCAGATTTAATCTTGGTTCATCATATGTTAATTTGAGATTAAAGCCCTTGGCCTTCTCCTTTACGTGTAGGAGGAGGGAGATGGAAAGCCGCCCCCCCTCCACAGCCCATTGCCATGCACCCACTTATATGAGAAACAGAGCAAAGTACCATTTGATAAATGGATTCTGACAGCTGGACAGACTTGTCTACTTAACAAATTTAGCCTGGTAAGCATCTGGCCCATGGAGCCAAAAGGGTTCCCCAACCCTGCTAGCACAACCATTTAGTGGAATACAACCCATAACCTCCAACCTGCAGTGTGAAGTCATACAGTCCACAGTTCCGCCACTTCAGTCTCCTGAGCCTAATCTACATGAGTACAGAATTAAATGAGTACACAGTTGAATAACCAACATAAACCATCATAAATTCCCTGAAGATGAATGAGATACAAATATGACAAACAAGTATGTGCAGTAACTTTGTTGCTGCATTTATATTTTTCTTCTCCCAGGTAGAAAATGCGTCAACAACTCTCATTGGTACCAATATGCAAGTTGTCCTGCATCCCCCCCTTTTTTTTTACCTGAAATGGAGATTGACTATTATAGTTCTTCAACTCCTTGTTAGCTCCCCGTAACAACAAAACTCTTGCACAGCTGTCCTGTAAATAAAGCACAGAATTTGTTACAACCTTGTAATCAAGTTACACTGCTGGTATTCAATACACTAATAGAGCCAAACTAGTCATGATGCTAAATGTGCACTATTCTTTTAAGACATGAACAGCTACCAGTGGGAGGCAATTTTCATCAAGAGTATGGCACAAGGTGAGAGATGGTTTAAACCTTTCCACCTATGCCTTGGTTCAGACCAGGCTTCCTCAACCTCGGCCCTCCAGATGTTTTGAGACTACAATTCCCAGCATTCCTGACCACTGGTCCTGCTATCTAGGGATCATGGGAGTTGTAGGCCAAAAACATCTGGAGTGCTGAGGCTGAGAAAGCCTGGTTCAGACAAAAACGGTCCCCTTCCTGAAGTTGCTATTAGTCCTGAAAGGGCATAGAGCGGTTTTGGGGAGTGATTTTTTTATCAGGAATACAGGAGAAGGGATGCTTTTAAAACACCATACCTGTACATCACATTCCTGATAGAAAATCACCACTCCCAGTGGCAATGATGAGTAATAGTTATTTTAAAGGAAAACAGAAAATCCCAGCTTCAGGTGTCACATCCAGCTAGGCCCTAGGTTTAGAACTATGTAAAGTAAGCCCACAACTTGCACACATTTAACTTGTGCACATTGAGCTATACGCGCATGGGGAAAGAATAGATTAAAGGGGGGGCAGAAAGGGGACAAAGTTCTGCAGAAAATGCATTTCTCCCACACCTCTTTGACACAGAGAGAATACAACATCTAGACAAGGGTGTCCTATATTTATTTGAAGATGGTATCCCCCAAACATTGTGATCAAACCATGGAAAGTTTTTCATGTGCAGTATCAACGTAGGTTTGTCATTACTTTTCTCCCAAGAAGCAGCATCTTAAAAAGCAGAGATATCACCTTGCCAACAAAGGTCCATATAGTTAAAGCTATGGTTTTCCCAGTAGTGATGTATGGAAGTAAGAGCTGGACCATAAAGAAGGCTGATCTCCGAATAACTGATGCTTTTGAATTATGGTGCTGGAGGAGACTCTTGAGAGTCCCATGGACTGCAAGAAGATCAAACCTATCCATTCTGAAGGAAATCAGCCCTGAGTGCTCACTGGAAGGACAGATTGTGAAGCTGAGGCTCCAATACTTTGGCCACCTCATGAGAAGAGAAGACTCCTTGGAAAACACCCTGATGTTGGGAAAGATGGAGGGCACAAGGAGAAGGGGACGACAGAGGATGAGATGGTTGGATGGTGTTCTCGAAGCTACTAACATGAGTTTGACCAAACTGCGGGAGGCAGTGGAAGACAGGAATGCCTGGCATGCTCTGGTCCATGGGGTCACAAAGAGTCGGACACAACTAAATGACTAAATAATAACAACAAATCAATGAAGGGAAATGCTTTAAGTATGTATACTAATACCAATTTCAAAACATATACCTCAGCTTCTTCTTTTTTTCTTTTTAAAAAGCATACTGGAAGAGTGTACTCCAAATACAATCATTTCCAAAATTAAGAGATATTTTAGACATACCAAAGAAAAGAAAGATATCTGCTTAGATGGGTTTTTTTAAAGAATTGAAGCAATAATTAATGAAGAAGCAGATGCTCTAACAGATGTTATATGAGTTATAACAGGCCTCATTACTTGTGTATTTCTAAGGCAGTGCAGCATTAGAATCAATATGCCTATAATGTTGAAGTTTTATTAAAAAATAACCTAAAGCTTTGTTTGTTGTAAGTTTTTGAGTATCAAACCTTTGGTATTAACAAATCCAATAAAGAGAGTCTAAAGTGACACAAGTATTTGCTGTTTAGATACCACATCAAACTACTGCAGATTTATGGCTATAAAAAGGCAGCCATTTCACTCATTATTTCACACTGTCCACTCTAATTATACAAAACAAATTTCCAAACTGGTTTCCTGTCAAGCCTATAGACCAGGTGACCAGGGAGAACAAACCAACAACTTCATAGCCCTTATATTCAGGCCCTATAGCTGTTCTTCAGTCTGAACAATCTAAAGCCAAATGAAGTCATTTGACTCCCTCCCTCCTCCTTTCACCCTGCTCACCTCTACCTTGTCTGCTTGTCTTGTGCGTTTACTCGCTCTCTACCTTGTCCTGCTCCTCTCTGTCTTGCCATCACTGCTTTGCCCACAAACCACCACTATGCTTTTGGCGTTTCACCCAATCCTAGAATCACCAACTGCTTGCCACATCCATCAGTACCACACCAGGCTGGACTAGGGGGGTTGAGGCTATTACTACTGTCTATAGGTACACTTCCCCTTAACCAGGAAGCTTCTTGACCTTTGAATGGGCTTAGAGGGTCTGCAGCCAGAGAGACAGATCAGGAATGCTGCTGGTCTATTGATCACTCTGTTGCCTGGTCAGGCTGGCCAAGATAGTCTCTGATATATTGTTGGAGGACCCTAACATGATAATCCTGGGTGACTTCAATATCCATGTAGAGGCTGCTATCAGGCTAGTTCGAGACTACATGGCCTCCATGACAACCATGGTTCTCTCTCAGATGGTCATCTTGAGGGACGGACCAAAGATAGGGGAAGTGCAATCCATTTCCATGTCACAGTCAAACCATTATCTGGTTAAGTCTTGACAGACAATGGCAGTAGAGAAAGCTGGTGATCCTGTTGAAGCCCTCATCTCGCTATGGAATGGCAAGCTTAAACAGGTGGTTGACACAATTGCTCCTGAGAATCTTCTCCAACATTTCAGAACATCTGAGGAGCTCTGTACTATGAAACAGGCCAGAAGAAGACTCGAGTGCAGGTGACACAAACACTTTGGAACTCCCTGCCTACTGAGATCAAGCAGGCACCTTCACTGTACTCTTTTCCAGTGGCGTAGCGTGGGTTGTCAGCACCCGGGGCAAGGCAAGTAATTTGCACCCCCTAACCCGTGGATTTGCGCCCCCTAACCCTAACCCCCAGATGTTGCGCCCGGTGCGGCCGGCCCCCCCTGCTCTTTTCAGCACCTGCTAAAAACATTCCTGTTTAGATAAGTCTACCCAGATGCTTAGAAAATTGAGGTAATCTTAATCTATTTTTCTTTTTCTTTTGTATACTTTAAAGTAGAGTTATAATTTTTTTCTTGGTGTTACTGTTGTTTTATCTTTTGTAAACTGCTTTGAGACTTTTTACAATCAAGCGGTGCATAAATTTTATGAAATAATAAATAAATAAATAAATGATCCATCGTTGCTATGGTAGCTTAGCCTTGTCATGGCTCAGAGATGCTTTAAACCAGGCATCCCCAACCTGCGGCCCTCCAGATGTTTTTGGCCTACAACTCCCATGATCCCTAGCGAACAGAACCAGTGGTCAGGGATGATGGAAATTGTAGTCCAAAACATCTGGAGGGCCGAATGTTGGGGGTGTCTGCTTTAAGGACTCCACACTACATGAAAATATTATTCACTGAAACCAAGAGTTCACCCATTCAAACAGATATACTGAGAGCCTAAGTTTCAGAGATGGTGAAAGGTGGTCCTTACAGTCTATATCTTCCTATGGAAGAAAAAGGTGGAAATGATCCACTGCCAAGAGTCAATACATGCAGAGTTGTATCAGTGTTACTAATCTGAACAAAACTTCATGGTCTGTGTATGGTCCATGGTATGGTCTGATGGCACAGGAGGGTATCACCTTGCTGAAGTTACAAGGTACGGATCTAGGAATCACATGCACATTGCCTTGGATTTTGTGACAGGAGAAATGTGGGATAGAGATGTAAGAAAATAAAGTGAATATGTGCAGCACTCACTGCTAAGTCAGCATGCACAGCTGCTGCCATAAAACCTGTCTCCCACTAATTACTATAAAACACATTATTGACATTTGTAAAGGGCACCAAATTAAAAATGGTGGCTTTATGTTTCCACTCCAGATTGAGGAAGGGGAAATTTTCATTAGGATAACAATATGAGGGGAGGCTTAAATCCCCTTCCCCCAGAGACACAGTCCCAATCAGATTAAACCACATCCACTCCCACTGCTGCCGCTATTCAGCTTCATAAAAACAGCAGAATGTCCAATCACATATTTTCCTGTGTCATGCCTAATGTGGCCCTAAAAGCAAACACGAAATGTAACATTAAAACTTTAAAAGGTTCATCAAAACAAAAGTACATCCCATTGCTCTCACAGACTAAGAAAAATCTGCAGCAACAGATCACTGACCCACTTTCAAGACTGCAGTTAGAGTTCTGTTGCAAGTCCCTCTTACTTGCAGAGTTTTATGTTTAGAGATGCCAAGATAGCAAAACTACTGCGTAAACCAGCAGTTTTGTTGTTGTCATTGTTCTTAGTGAGGGAGAGGAGATGTGTCCGGGAGGAGAGATGCTGAGGAGAAAAGGGGGCAATCACAGTGGTTCAAAATAAGGGGAGGTATGGTGGGGCAGGCCAGGTAAGGGGCACACGATACAGACAGCTGATGACTGTTCCATGTACCAGCCCTTCCTCCAACCTGGGGAGTTGCAGTTGTCCTATCAGCCAGCCACTGGGTCTGCAACAGCTGTTGCTGAATGCCAGGTTGGCTCTGAATAAGACCTCCCTCATCCATTATCTGATTATGGATGAGGAAGCCCATCTGGTCTGCATCACTGAGACCTGGGGGGCTGAGCAGGGTGGAGTTGGTCTCGCCCAGCTATGTCCACCCTGTGATCATCATCTGAGGCCCTTCTTCATGTGCCTCCTCTGCCAGGGAAGGGAGTTGTTTGATAAAGGTACATATTCATATTAATAAGAGTTCAGGTTTTTCAGATAACTATTGCACTCAATAGTTGAAAACAAAGGACTGTGCATCCCAGCTTAGAGAAGAAAAGGCACTTAAACTTCAGGGGACGTTAATATACAACATTAAGGGCCCAAATGCACATTTTGTTAGACATGTATTCACATCTGTGTGGTGTTGTTTTAAAATCAACAAGTCCCCCACAGAGATAAAAACAGCAGTGTGGGTAGTGGGTTGGTGGGGGTATACGTAACCCTTTCCTTGTGCCACAGAACCAACAAAAAGCCTCACACCCTACCTCAAGGCCCAGGACGGAAGCTGCTATTGGCACCAGAGGAGTAGAACAAAAACTAGTGGTATGAAACTGCTTCTTTTAATTTGTGAAATTCATTCATTGTATTCCATTTCTGTTATCTATTTAAGCCTCTTGTTCACCCTACATAAAACAGTGCTTGGCATCTGTATATTAATTAAAAGTGGAAGAATTGGCCAGGCTTTGTTTTCAACTGCCCCCCCATTTATCTTCCAACAACTGACTGGCAAAAATAGCTACATTTCTGATGCATTACTCAAGGATGCCATTCACAGAGCAGCATGAAAGAGTTGCTTCCTAGGGGTGTTAGCAACAAGCCTGCCAGAACTTCTGAAATGTTATCTTCAAACATATGCTTTCGGGTGTCAAATAAAGTACATATTTGTGTTTAGATGTCATAGAATAATACAGCACATTAAAACTCACTTCCAAATATTAAGAATTTAAAAATATATCCTACACAGGAGGAATTGTAAGATTTTCTAACTATGTAAGTCAGATAAGACACCACTCAAACCAAATAATAGAATTAAACACACCACTGACCACCTAAGAGTTTGTTAGTTGTTAATGGTTTGGAAAATATAAGCATAGTTATAACTGACTTTCACCTCCCTTTTCAAAATATATGAAATATTATTGCAGAAGCCGTGTGAGTTAGCCAGCATAATATGTATTTGTATATAATGTATACAGTATATAATTATGTACTGTATCATTGTTAATTATATGTATAATATAATGATGTTATGGCTGATGTCCAATGAAGTATGTCCGCTAGCACAATAATTTCCACTTGCGCAATGGAACTTCCCCTTCCTCTCCTCTCCCTACGTCTCCTCCCCAAATCTGCTCCAGATGGTTGGGGGAAAACCCAGAACAAATTTAGGGGGTATGTGGGCAGAACTGAAGGATGGGGTGTTCCATTTCACAGTGAAAATTACTTACGCTAACCAAGTACTTTGCTGGATACTTCTAAACATCCCAGCAGTGTAGCTTCCAGGTAGCTGAGTGATTGAGAGCCGTGCCACAACTCTCCCACCTCACAAGGTTAGTGTGAGGATGAAAGGGAAAGAGATAACTGCCTTGAGCTTTTCTGGAAGAAAAGTGGAATATTAAAAATGTAATTTATAATTAATACCAGGGAATGGAAATGACTGAATTTTGATCCTTGCAAGGTTTTTAAAAAAATATATCTAGGAATTATTTCTGTTACCTGCTTCATTTCAGTAAGTTATATAAGAACAACGAAACTATAACAACTAACCTGGTTGTAAAGTGCACAGATATGTAACGCTGTGTTTCCAGAGGCATTTTGTGCTCCCATATCAGCTCCATAAAACAGAAAATGTTCTAAATGCTGGACGTGCCCATATCGACAAGCCTATGAAAATAAAAGGTTCATATTTTCATTATGAGATCTACATTTTTAATTCATTTCACTTTTAATTCACATTTAATTCATTTAATTTTTAATTCATTTCACTTTTACACTTCTTGGAAAGGTATTCTGAAGTTTTCAGAACATATTACTATATACAGTGAGGTGTATAGTATTACCAAGTGTGTTGTAAGCTAAGACTCCAAAGTGCAGTGGTCATCCGCTGCCACTCCAACAAGTCCACATTTTCAGAAGTTGTGTACGGCTTGGTGGTGAAGTATCTACTTCAGTAGAGTTTCAACACCAATACCATACACAGTTTTAACATACAATTGCTTTAAAAATTCTAGAATAATTATCTTAACCAGGGAATCTTGTGATAGCGCGATCCTTTTAAAGTAGCAGGTTGTAATAAAGCAGTCTTACTCTAATTTTCCAAAAATTGTCAAGCCAGAAGACGGGGGGGGGGGGATGTACGTTAATATCCTACAACATTACTAGGTTACACTGAAATAAAATGTAAGCTTGATCCTAAGTATAGCACTTTAAAATAGTATAAAAATATAAAAGGCTCTAGATCTGTCTAGTCATTGAAAGAATAGGGAATGCTATAAAGTTTATAGGGAGAACACGCACTATCTCCACACACACCCCAATGCCTCTGTCCCTGCACTTTCCACACCAACATGGAGTGAGAAGCTCTAAAAGAGGCTGAACCTGGAACCTTCCCCACAATCAGGAACCCTGATAATGTAGCCTAACATGCTTAGCAGGCTCCATCAGACCCTTCTGGTTAACTGGAAGGATTGGGAAGTGCCTTGTTTCCTGGTGGCAAGACACTAGCAGAAGCAGGAAAGGAGCAGAGCTTGTTTACATTTAACGATTGTTTGTTTCAAACTATGATTTAATGTGACACGTGAACTGAGCAATTAATGGGAACCTGCTTAGCAATAAAGCATCCAGAAGAACTCGAGAGAGAGAAAATAAACATCTACGTGATAGTGTATCCTCAAATGTCTCACTATCCAAAGGTTCTGAGCTATTCCTGAAACTTTTGCTGTTCTCGTCCTTACTAAGAAATGATCTGGAAACAGGGGTTTGCCTCTTCAGCTAAAACGTCCCAGTCCTGAATTTGTTTTGTGCCTATTGTCCTTTGGGGGACTCCTTCCTATGTAACAATTTTTAAGGTGGGTTCTATTTTCTACCAAGAACTTGTAAGTTATTTGGCAATCTAAACATAGTGGGCTTTATTTGTTTTTCAAGAGATAATTAAGTACGCCCCCCCCCCTCCTCAAAATCAGTTTTTACTGAGACTATCTTTCTCAACAGGTTTTTACCTGCCTTGTTACAAGACTGTTCAGAAGCTCTTTAGAGGTTAGAAAGGCCACTGGGAACACCCTTAGAATTTCTCTAGATGATAATATTTTTTTATTGTTGCTTGCCTTCTGACTGGATCTTCTTTTCCTCCAAAGGGAGGTATAAGGGGTTTTTCGAGGTGAGTGAGAGTTTATTACAATTGCTGGCCTGAAAAGGCCGTATCACTCACTCTAAACTGTAACAACAATCTGGCATCTTTGTGCCTTTTTGACTCTGTGAGTTTAAGCATACAGTAACATTTTTTCCAAGTTTTCTGCATAACCAAAGAAGCCAAAATATTTTATCTTTTCCCCAAACTGAGTATACAATTTGCTGAATTTTATAAATTAATAATCAAAGGTGGTGTTCCCACTGTCATTCCTACCATTATAACAATATTTTAGACATATATTTGAGCTCTTAATACAGAAAGAGTAACTATATACCCAGTGCTTATTTCTTAAAAAATTAAATGTTTTGGGGTTCTCTCATTCTTCTACTCATATTGAAATACTGCCCTTCAATGTGGCCAAACTTAGATTCACAAAATGTTTAGGATTATGCATACCCCTGCGTCCCCCCAGAAAAACCCCACTGTATATACTTATTTAAATTATTAGTAAAGTTAGTATTATAGTAAACTGAAGCTGAAAGCTCCTGGGCATGCCAAATAAAATGCCAAGGCCACTAGATGGCACTAATGATCATATTACAAATCCAGTTTTTAAGGGATGTTGAGAAATAGCTAAAATTATTATTAAAATTATTCTAAATGACTTGCCTTACAAATACCACAAACCAAATACAAACTACAAAAACGTGCATTGACAACAAATTTTACTAATATGTACAAGAGTTGTGTGTGTTATAAATTATTGCAAGTAAAACACATTTTCATATACTGCATATGTATGCTATATAAGTGACTGATTCTGTGGAGAAATTGTGCAAAAATTAGAAAACAGGCCACAAGACGGTCAGCTGACGATTTGGTCTTGAAGAACACTCTGAATGGCCATGTCAAAGGCTGAGCATTTGCCAGTTTGATTTCAAACCGGGGGGGGGGGGGAGGGAATCACCTGACTTCAGGGAGATGAAATATCTGCCTTTCAGATCCAGTTTCCCACCCCTGTTCTGGAAAGTTTAATAGCATTTTTAGGATGCTCCATGTCCTAGGTCATATCCAGAACATCCATTTAATTCAAATGTAAGGTACATTACTTTCCCCAGAGAACTCTGGAAACTGCAGTTTAAGGTGCTAGGTATTGTGCCCTGGTGAAGGGAAACTGCAGTTCCCAGGATTCTTTGTGGGAAGCTATGTACTTTAAATGTGTGTTAAATGTATGGTGTGGATGTGACCACAGCTAGAATTTTCCAGCCTATTAAAAACTGATTTGCTGGAGGTCTGCTGAAGATGCAATGCCATCTACCTTAAATGTGCATTTCTGGAAAGTATTACCTGCATTTTTGTTGTTGTTTTTTTAAAGGATCAAACACAATTTTTTTTAAAAAAGCATATCCTAAATTTCTCCTATGATACCCTCAACCCTTAGGTTAAAATACTACTCCAAGTTAAATTAGCATGAATTAAAGTTATCTACAGACACCTCTAGTGGGACCGATTGTGTTATATCCATCCTTATATAAAATGAGACAGGAAAGCTTCCTGTCTCTATGTAGAACTGCAGGTACAGGTAAGAATAAACAATGCTTTTAGAAAAATTTCTAGAAGGCAAGTGGTGACTGAAGGCTCCTTAACTGTGCCAAGATATTTCACACCTACCACAACAGATAAGACCAAATGGGATTGCATTACAGTCTTCTGAATGATGACTTTCCCCCCTATTGAGCCTGTACTCTTCAATTAGCCCACATTCTTGATGTAAACCAACCTGATTTGTCTCCGATTACAATTACAAAAGACTGCTTTTGATTTCTTATGATAGTTCCCAGTGCAAACAAAGGCCCTGAGGTGCACACAGGGCCTTTTGTAAAGGAAATTATGAATTAATATATCAGGTTCAGCCAGTGTAAGAATTCACAATGAAGCTATGTGCAGATAGAAAGACAGAGAAAACTAACTCAAGGCTTGCCGCTACTGTAAGTGCCAGTGATGGGCTGCGTTTGGAACCCAGAAGAACAGCAATGACCTGCACAGCTGCACAGACTGCAACCCTTCCTCATAGGGGAGTTTCCCCACCTGTCTTAGGAACTCCACTCTGGATTTGTGTAGGGTTTGCTCATTAGCCTTTTCTTCTCCCGAAGTTATCCCATATAGCAGGTTTAGGATCAGAGTTTTCCTTCTCCTAGATGGGCTACCTTCCCCAGTTAACTAGCCCCATTTCCCCCCTCACTTCCCTCTACAGCTTGTGCAGAAACCTCCCTCTTGACTGTTGGGCCCAGTCTTGGTCTCGTCTGCTCAATCTGCCAGAGCCTGTCTTCACCTGCTGGGGAAGTTCCTAACTCACCAAGGGTTTCAGACCCATCAGCTGTTTCAGCTTGCCAATCAAAGCCTTTTTCCCAGGGTGTGGCCACTGTCACATGCTGACAACTCCTAGGAGCCACAGGTGAGAGCTGAATGCAGGGTGGGGACCAAAGGCAGACAAACTACCCTCGAAGAAACACAACATGTCTCCCACCAGAGGTAATACCCCTCCATCAATTTTTCCACTTCTTACCAAAGAAAAAAACCATGCACACCTTCGCAAAGCCACACAACACAGAAGAGAGATGAGTGAGGCATAAAAGCTGCTTATGCACCAGTATGCCACACTCTTTCCACATAAAGCCAAAGGGCCAAATTGCATGTTATCTTCAGCACACAACCTCCATGTCCAATACATAATTTAAAAAAGGGATTATATGGTCCCATTTCCCCAGCCCCAACTTGATCAACTATTAAAACTGGCCTCAAAAGCCACCTGGAGTAAAATATGAAGTGGGGATTGGAGACAGGACTCTCTATGTTTTGGCACCTCACCTCAGGAGCTCCCTTCATGTAAGTTTGCCTGCTGCTGTCGTTATGCACAGCAGTTAAGTTTTAGATGAAAACTTTTCTGTTGTTGAGTTCTTTTAGCTGGAGAAGGCAACTGTTGCTTTTATGGTGGTTTTATTTTTAATTGCCTGCTATGATTTCTAAAGAGTGGCTAGCAAATTATTCAAACAAATAAACAATATGGTTCTAAGATGGCGAATACATTTTGAGTCCAACAAACAAGTAACCCACATTTCCCCATTCCACCCAACCGCGTTGTAAAATTATGTAAATCTGCTGCTCTGGCTGATTATACTAGTTGGCACCTACTGCAGAACCATCTTCCATTTACTTTGCATAGCTTGAACAGGGAAATGGGAATGTGAAACTGTTATGAATCCCTTCTCTGGAGTTTGGTAACACTAATTACTATATGTTTGGCACTCATTTAGACTTATGACTCTCCCAGACTACTAGCATTTCTAGCACTGAAAGCAGTGAAGACGCACAGAGTTAGGGATGCTATGGAGATGAACAAATTGTAGCATTGCCTAATTAATATTGAATTATTCATTCCACTGAGTGGCTCAAGAGGGCACCAGAAGCACTGCTATCAAGTAAGATCCAGAAAGCTTCACCATTCTAATGATAGAGCAGATGGTTCCGCCTGCTAAATACTGTATTGAACCCTGTTCTATTGCAATTGTTTCAGAGCTTCATTCACAAAGTGAGGGAGGCTGTGATTCTTAGAGCTTTATGTACTATTTGGCTGCACATAAAGTGTAAATTTAGAAACTGGTTTAAAAACAAAGGATCCAAAGGGTCAAATTTCCACTGCAACACATACAATGATCACAGCACCTGGCATGTCAGGAAATGCGTTTTTTCTCATGTCATTCCTTATCGATAATCTACATCATTTTGCCCACATAAATAAGGTTCAGACAACTTTTTGAATTCTAGTGGCAGAATTAATTATCAAGAAAAATAGACCAAAAATCTGAAAGAAGGAAAAGCATTTTAAACTATTTTAACTTATTTTATGTGAACATTTTAAATTATTTTATGTGAACCGCCCTGAGACCTTCAGGTATAGGGCGGTATAAAAAACAAACAAACAAACAAACAAACAAGAGTTGTACCATGTATTTTATTCATTTCAATATTTGATTTGAAAGGATCACATTTGATGAAGCCAAAGAAATTACTCAACCAACTTCACATCACAAAAGTGAATTCTTTTGTACTCTTAGCTACTGTTATTTCTTATTGGCACAATCTCCCTTCTTCTTTACTGCAAGTGTCCCAATTTTTGAGCATCCATTATATCATTACCTGAACAAAATCACATGGCTTATCACAGCCAAGAAGATTAAATGACAGTTGGGTAAATGGGGCTGAAGACATCAAGAAAAAAGGAAAAGGAAATATCACACAAAAGGGCAGCACTGAAAGAACATAAATGTATTCACATTGAGTGCCAAAAATCACCCAAAACTGGCAACCTTTTTTCAACACCCACAGAAATTACTACAAATGATGTAAGTAGGCTCAACTCTGCCCTAATTGAAATGGCTTACCAAAATAGAGTAATGTCTGTACAAAGCTAAAGGAGCGACCATGTGCTAGGTGTAGGTTGTTGGAGATCTGGATGCTTCTAATATATTTTAAGATGACAGAAAAATAAATCTCACTGTGCCGGGGGAATGGGAGGCAGGCTACCCCGGGTGTCACCCCTGAAGGGGGTGACAAAATGCCAGGCGGCACTCACTGCGGGGCTTGCAGCACGCCAGAGCCACGTGTCTCTCCTGGGAGTGACGTGGTGGCTTGGGCGCCCACAGGCTCCGCATTGTCCCAAACAGTCTGCCCCCCGCCGCCTCCTCAGCTGTAGGGCGGCTGAGTGGGAGGAGGCAGGCAGACTCCTTGGAGGCCCCACGGAGCGTCCTGCCCTGGCTCGCCCCGCCCTGCGGGCGGCTGGCCCCACCCCTGGGCACAGGGCACGCGCGCCACCCCAGGCGCCCAATCGGCTTGCTCCACTGCTGCACTGTGCACCTGGACTTATCTTAATGCACCAAAGTTAATCTTTCCTACCTGGTGAATCTCTTGCCATCCATTTTCATCTTTGCAACCCACAGTAGCATGTTCATGAAGCAAGAGCTCGCAACAATATGGATCTCCTCCAACTACGGCAGTGTGATACAACGGTGTCAGTCCACAGCTGTCTTTATAATTGGGAGATGCTCCAAGCTCTAAAAGGGTCTGTAAGTAATGACAGGTTTTGAAGAATTAGACTAATAACTAAACAAAGATCTGCAGATACTATGGTTCTTATTTCTGCATAAGGCTGTACACACCATACATATACTCTTCAAAAAAAAACCGAACATCATGCAGGGGAGGAGAGGAAAGATCGGTCGGTCAGCCAAGCAGACATGCTTGTGCTGACAGAATGTTTGTTTTAGTGCAACACTGAATTCCTCATAAAGGTTTAATGAAATTTGGGGTTTTGTGATAATGGCAAAACATAACATCATATACTGTATGTGACCAAGAATGGCAGGTGACCATAGAAACAGTACTGTCAACAAAACCGTTACCTCCAACAGCACATTCAAGTAGGTTTTGAATTTTTCTAGAAGAAATGTTGCTTTTATGTCAATCTATATTTAATGTATTGACTTTGGGATTAGAGTTTTGTTGATTATTGCAAAATGTTGTTAAATAAAACAAAACATGAAATAAGTTAATGTCCAAAACTGTATAACCCAGCACTTTTCTGACCTATTAGGTCCTTCATCAGGAAATTTCAAAATACAGACACTTATTCTTCTGTTCCGCTGTTTGAACAACATGGTCAAAACCCCAACAAATTAAGAAATCCATGCACATTAAGTTTAAAGGGCAAACACTACAAAAGATAGTAACCCGCTGAAACGGATATTCTCTTCCAAAGTCAGATAAATGGCTGTAGCTCTGTTTCCATTTTGCACAAACAGGTATTACCTATCAGGCAACAAGGTAAAGTTTCACCACCCTTTTTATTTCCACCAAAATGAATTCTTTGTTGAAAGCCAATCTTGGAAGTCCAAAGCCAACAAAAGAAACCTTTGAGTGAATGTAGATTAAAAGATCCATTAAGGATGCTGATAATTAACTCAAGCATTTTCCTTCGTACACTCTTCTATATAAAACAATGCATAATGGACATAACATATGAATTACCTTCAGGGTAAGTTGGTTCTTGGCTCTAGCTGCTTTGTGTAATGCTGTCATGCCATCTTTAGCTCTGAAATCTAAATGAGCTCCTCCATTTTTCAGGGCTTTGATAACTTCAACAGTATTGCTAAGTTGAGCTGCCAAAGTCAGTGGGGTTTCTAAAGTGGGAAAGAATGAAAAGAAATAAATAATTATGCAACTCCTCTTAAGTCATATAAAGCATATAAATTCAACTCACTTCATATACACTAGACATTTCATCTTCGCAATTTACTAAAGATGTGTGTATTTTCTGCTAACACGTGAGAATTATTTACTTCATACCTCCACTTTCCAAGTCATGATAGTTAGGATCTAGTCCCCGGTCCAGCATCTTTGTTAGTTTTTCAACAGACAGGTGGTGAACGTGGTCCATACATTTTCGAAAATTAGCCTGAAAGATAGCATTATGTGAAATATTTTACTACTGTAAAATATACAGTTTAGTTATAAGCAACAATCGTCATCTAGTGTGTATCCAAAATCATGTATAAACATTAATAAAAGTATGCATATGAAACACACCTTACTGCCCATTTACTTTTGGTTTATTATTTTATTATTTTTTAGATTTTATATCTCACCCTTCCTCCAAAAGGAGCCCAGGATAATATGTGTTAAACACCTATGCATAGGAATCTATTTCATTTATACATCTTTGTGTGCACACATATTAGTAAATGGTGGCAAGTGCACTGCAGGCTTAAAATAATGCCTACCCAAGGCAATAGTGTTAATGAGGCCCATGCAGAGCTTGTCTGAGGCCTGACAGTGTAAGTCCAGCAGGTTCCTGGCATGGCCCCTGGGCTGGCCTAGCCCTTTGGGGCACAGGCCAAGTGTACCTGGCTGCCTCTCACCCACCTGCACGGGCCTGGTGTTATTGCTCTATCATAGCCTTGACAATCCTTCAATATATTAATGATATTAGCCTGTTAATGTTTCACCAGATCAACTAAATAAATGAAGAAAATGTGCACAGTATCAGATCTTATTAAGAGCCTGGTTGCTATCTGCATTGTAATTTCCTTAGCTTGTTCCTGTTATCAGGGGATTTTAACAAAAGTTGATAAAATACACCTTAAATGACATTTTCTGCTAGTCTTTATTCTTACCACATTAGAGGTCCTTCACTTAGACATACCTTTGTGTGGAGCTTGGCTAGCTGCTTTTCATCAAGATTAAATTGTCTGTACACTCTTTTCTTATACCGAAACTGAAATGGCAACATTATTTGAATGTTACTTTTCATTTTAGAAATATTCTAGAAAAAGAATAGTTATGGTGACTATTATTTTAAAAAACAACCAGGTAAATGTTAACATGCTTTGAAGGGTCAGTTCAAGATACTGGGACATTCAAGATACTGGGACAACCAACAGAATGCTTATGAGTTAATTTAGACAGCACACAAAATCATATTTCCGTACTTACAAATTAACCATGGTTTAGAACTGCTTGTCTGCTTTCATTTTTTCCAGTTCCTTTCTCTATGTGCATCTGTCTATAGAAGCACTTCAGGTATCACAAGCCATAGTCTACACAAACCATAGTTTGGGAACTTACTTCAACCATGGTTTCCTATTCTATTTTGCTGGCTAATCACAACGTATTATTTGTCCATTTATTAATCCCACCAAACAATATCTTAGCATGAACTGAATTTATAAATGTCAACTATCATGGGTGCATGTGCACCCATTAAAAACAGCAGGCCTTTAAAATGCTCAACTATAGTTGATTGCGCCCTATATACTGTATTTTTCCATGTATAAGACTATTTCCTCCAAAAATTTTAAAGATTAAAATTGGGGGTCATCTTATACACAGAATGTTGCAAGTGTTTATTTCTTAATTTTGGGCTCAAAAAATAGGGGTCATCTTATACATGGGAGTATCTTATACACTGATAAATACGGTATTTTATTGAGTTTCTTAAAAAGTATATGTTTAGGCTTACATACGCTATGGAAGTTTTCATGAGGAATTCTTATGCATAAAGAACACTATGAAACTTCAAAGTTTGGGTATATTCCTTAAGCAGAAATTTAGGGCAGCACTGCAATAGCACAGGAAAAATTGGTATTGGTTCAGTTTCTTTCCCTGTTGTTCCTTTTTTTCTCATCTCTCCTGTGTTATCACTTTAGACCAGGGATGAGCAAATAAGTCTGTTTCAGGTCTATATCACTTTTGTGTGCGTTCATTCATTACTTGTTCTGCCCCATTTCTGCATTAAAATGTGCTTTAAAAGTGGTTCAGCACAAAATGCACATCTAAATACATAGTTTAATGTTTCCACAAGATTCAAATTCCTAACATATTTTCTCCTAAAATATACATTTAAAAAACCCTTTTGGTGCATGTGTGTTTTAACTGAAAACTACATAGCAAGATTCAGTGTGAAATCTGAAGGATAACAGTCTTCAAATCTGTACATTAGTCCAGGAGATAATGCTCTAATTCGGTCTGGATCATAATTCACAACAAATGAATTCCACAAGATCCATACTATAGACCAGTGTTTCCCAACCTCTGGTCTCCAGCTGTTTTTGGACTACAATTCCCATCATCCCTGACCACTGGTCTTGCTAGCTAGGGATGATGGGAGTTGTAGTCCAAAAACAGCTGGAGACCAAAGGTTGGGAAACACTAGACACAAAGAAATGGGTGCTGCTGCAAATAGATGGCTGCATTCTGGCCCAACGGTAAGAAACAAATTGTTTGTGATCACCCAGAATAAACTGAAATTCCTGTCCATAGGAGAAGTTAACTCCTTCATAAGAACATGGAATTGTAAGATTTTGTCATTTTGTATTCAAAGCTTAGAAAAGAAATGCTTTTTAGAATACACCTGCTCTAGTCCCCTGAGGCGTGGCCTGTCAACTCACATAATTATATCTCAAATTTGAAAGCAGTGGAGTTCTATATTCTTGTACCATTCTTCTTTTAAAAATAACCTCACTTCCCCCTACCCCAGATTTCTTCATTTAAACTATACAGCAGTTGCTGTTCATGCTCTCAACATGTTGCAATTTCCCCAAAACGTGTAATTATACATTGGAACCAAAGTCAAAAATAGACTTCTGTTTACTAAATGAAATTCAAAAACTACTATGCACAGATGATGAAGAAAAGGAAGATTGCTAGACATGTTGATGAACAAAATTACCATCCTTAATCATTTACTTCAATTCTGGAGGGAGAGAAATGACCATTAGTGTTGCCAATGTTTCCTTTTAAAAATAGTCTTGCTGCCCCATTGTCTTTCTTCTTCCCATCTCTTCCCCCTTAGGAAAGAAGACTTAGTCCAGGCATTCCTTCCTCATCCCCTAGCAAATTAACTCCGTGGCAGTTGTGTCTAGAAGCAACACTACCAAAAGGTAACTGAGCAACTCTTGCTTGTGTTTTTAAAGTGAGATCCTCCTGACCCACAATTGGCTGCAGCCTCTGCTAGGGAAAGCTAACTAGGGCAACCTGGTAGGGAAGTGCTCTATAAGTAAGAGAAATTCAGCTGATGAAGCATCTTGGTCCCACTGACAAAGCAAACACAAGGTAACAAACGGAGTTGACAGCTGTGTGAGAAGGGCAGCATGGACTATGTTTCCCCCCCTTTTGACCTAACAAATCCCATGCACCAAAGTAATTCTATTCAATATTGACAGGTATGCAAGTAGAAAGTAATGTACAAATATCCCGTCTGATAGACATTGAGCTCTTGGACCTCAGGGGACTAGTTCACTTCTGTTGGCCAAGTTGGCTGACCTGGAGAAGCTCAGAGTTGTTGATGGATGAAGCCTTCAGGGAGGCAATAGTAGCATCCCACTCCCAGGGTCTTAGGGAGTGCAATGTTACTCTGAGGAAGAAGGGACCTACTCCTTGAGAGACTAAGAGATACCCTCTCACAGTGAGAAATTTTCTGGGGGAGCAGGAAGCTCCTTGTAGTGTGGAATATCATCATCATTAGTGGCATAGATAAATTGGGGTTGTGACAAGCAGGCACACTGAATGATTATTTGCCTGCCTGGGGCTGAGGTTGAAGATGTCGCACATTGTTTAGAACAGATAACCTGCTAGGTAGGGCTCAGGAAGAGTCAATGGTCACAGTATATGCTGGCACTAACAGCATGGGGAAATGTGGTTGTCCTGGAAGCAAAATTTAGAGCACTTTGTCAAGGATTACCAAAGAGCAAGAGACATTCTTGACAAGATCCTATGTAAATGCCCATCATATTAGCTCCATTATTTCAGTTGTAACTTTTCTCAGATACTCTCTCTCCCCACTCAAAACAGCTTCAGCGTACCAGGATGTGAGTCTTCTGTATATACGTTATACAAGTACCTTAGGGTGAAGGGCAGTTAATAAATTAAAATCAACAACAACCTTCATACTGTTGGTACACAAACCTTAAATAAATGATTGTTCATTAAAATACCTCTAAGGTCGGAACACCCTTGTTTACAGGTTGTGGATATTCCATAAGAAGTCTTTCTTCATCCAGAAATTTCCCATCTCTCCCATTGTTCGCAGGCTGAAACAAGCCATAATTGAGAACATCTTTCAAACTTTGATTCAATGTGCAAAGAATTCGCTGCTTTGCTACCCATACAGAAGCTTCAGGATTAAATCTAATACACTTCTGAAAAACACAAAAAGTAGAAAAGGCAATTAATACACACAAAACATAAATCAATTCACATAAATTATCAGGGCTGCTACATAAGGTGAGTACCTCTTTAATTATTCAATATAAATGCTGATGCTTTATATAAAACAAACAATCTTGTCCATCCCCCAAGAGATAAATAATGACATATTTCATTTTTTTCTCCTTTACCTAGACATATCATATTTAAACTTTCTGAGTCACATTAGATGCTATTAAATGCAATATATGAACATTTCCAGTATACAAGCATTTCCATATGTAAACTAGACAAACATTGTGATATGGTGACTACAATGATGCAGTTCGTATGTAATATCAGGATACCATGATTGAGTGGTAGCCAAGGAAAAGGGAAGTCTGTACTTATTGTCCAAATCTGCCAAGCAGCAAGTACGCAGATGTACCAGCTCATGACTAAAAGTTGCACCACCAGCTATAGTTGAGCATGCATCTACATACAGCCCTCCTTGTTCTGCTGCTGCCATTTAACTGTGGTCTGCTAACAAGGCTTGTGTGCCCACAGAGGCTGCAACTGATTTGAATTGACATTGCAGTATACGCTCATGACATTATGAGTTGCATTGGATATATTATGCTTACAGATGGTCATCCATTTGGAATACTATAAGTGCTTATAAATTTCTGTTTAAGGAATAGTAGGCTGTGCTTTAGGTTCTGCTAATTACTTTTCAAACCAAAATTGAAGAAATACCGCTAATGATATAGCAGGAAAATATACAGCTGAGCAGATGCTGCAATAATACGTATCACACATTAATGCATTTATCAATGAGATGATTGCTCATGAATACAGATGTAAAGCTGTCTCCAAAATGCTTCTCTGTATTGATTTGTTTCAGAGTGCCTTTCAGTAGCAGAATTATAAGAAATGTCCTTTGACATTGGTATAAATACTCTGCCTCAAGTTTTTACATCATAGATGGATAGTGAGAGATGTGAAGCTTAAAGCATAAAATGGGAATTAACTTGAAATAAAATAAATGGAAATTAAAATATTTCATTTTTAATTTTCATTATTTATAATAATTATCCTTGGCTGTTGTTTTTTAATTGTTGTTTCTGGGTGCTGTATCCAGTGTTAGTCCTACTCAGAGCAGACCCTTTGAAGTTAAGGGACATGACTAACTTAGGTTCAGTAATTTCAATGGGTCTACTCTGAGTATAATTTAGTTAGCTACAACCCATTCATTTTGATAATTAATTGTTCATTAAAACAAGTTAATAAATACTAAAAAATTTGTAGCAGTAGGCCATTAAGGAAACTGCTGCTGAAATTACACACACACATCACAATTAATAGGGGTTTTTTATACTTGTCACATGTTAAGTGAATGTAACTATCAATTTTACACCAAAATCTGGCAATGTAAGAAGTCTAAGTACTCTTTCATTTGGGACTCTATGATATTTCCAGCACTGCCTGAACTGTTGTCCTCTTTCCCTGCACATCCAGTAGAATTCCGGTAAATCAGATGCCCAGAGAAGGAGTTCCAAGTGAGAGAAGTTAGCCAGCAGGTGGTAGCTTTCTAAATCAATCAGTCATAATCAGCAAACTGGCAGCTCTGCTGCTGCTGCTGCTGCCTACTGCTGCACCACACACCAAAACCAGAAACCTTAAATACTCCTGGGAAATGACGTGATGTGATGACATTCTCTTTCTTCCATTTCCAAGGGCATTCCATGGGAAAAGGAAATGCTTTTGATTTAAATAGGATAAGTATATGGCTGGATCCACAGAACTGTGACAGTAGAAAGACTAGACAGTTTTGCCTGAGGATGAGCAAGCTTTACGCAAGCTATACATATAACTTAGTTTTACATTAAACTTGTATATCATGTTCCACTTCCTCACATGGTAGAGGATTTGATTTTTATCTTACCTGCGGGAACTACCAGCAAAAAGAAAATAATAAGTGGAAGAGGAACTTTGGATTCCAGCCTAGGCTTTCTACCTTCCTCAAATATGATTTTCACCTTGGCATACATATTGAACAGCCCTTATTAAACTCCAGGCAGGCAGTCCATTTAACGTAGTGATATATGAATATGTTTGCTGGCAGACATAACCCTTCCATGGAATAGCTGTGTCTAAACTAAAGAAAAAAAGGTTTGACATGGCCAGTGAACTACTATCAGTGTCTGCAGGCAAAAGAGAGAGTAGAACAATGTCAATTACTATTCGAGAAAGAAATTCCACTGACAGTGGATAGGACAGCAGAACTGTGGCTAGGTGTTTTGAGTACGTTACACAGTACAGTAATATTAATAAGAAGAATAACAATTGTGTTACTGTATCTGAATCGTCTTGCTTGAAGAACAACTGTGGCATGGAAACTGTGTGGCTACTAACTTTCCAGTGTGATGGCTGCTCAGATATAATCATTGTAATTTAGAGAGCGTGCAAGTTGAATTATAACATGCTGCCTAGAAAACATGCAGTCTTTTTAAAGGTTAAGTACAACTTATCAGGCTTTTCTCAAGTAGTAAGAGACTGCAAATTAAAAAATCCATCTACATCAACTGTTGTAAAATCTGGCATGGACTTAAGTTGAAGATTTGTAGAATGACTGGCTAAACTATTGGGGTGACATTCAACTAAGTTTTACTCAGAGTAGACTCTGAACATGCCGAAATTAAGCCCCTTAATTTCAGTGGGCCTACTCTGTTAAAGATGGATTAAATATCATATTTGATATTAAGATATAAGGTCACAAATCATGAATATACAAAGTGGTCAAAGGAGAGTCTTAGAGCAAGGAAGCCTGTAGCACCTCAGGGACCAGTGGCCATCAGCTCCATTTCAGGATGTGCTGTTCTCAACTATAACTGCTCCATAGCTTCTGCAATAATGGGGACCAGCCCCTCCCCCACCCAGCTTGGGTTGCAGCCTGACAGCTGGTCTCCGGACTGGAACAGGCTGCACACAGAAGCTGCCAAGTATCTGTATCTCTGAATGGTAGATGATAATGTTGGTGAAGGGGCCCTACTATGCAGTAGCAGACCAGGATCTTGACCTGCATGGAATGTGCAATGCTAGCCTTAAGCACTGGAAGCCTTGCCCATTCAACTCCCAGTGTATTTGAAAATCACTGATAAACTAGGAGCCCTGTGGATCGTATTCCTTTTGTCCCACCAGAACTACTACCAAAGGAGGTAACTGCTTACAGTTGAAAATTTTACATCAGGAGCAACTGGGGGGCAGGGGCAGTGCAGGGCCACACTGCAGTCCTGCCAACAGCAGGGTCACTGATGCCTAACTGGGCAGTGGGGGGCTTTGCAGGCACACTGACAGCTGAAAGGGATTGGCTTCACCACTGCACCCATTCAGCCTCTACCTTGCCACTGCCATGTCCCTGCATCAGTGGCAGATTTGAGTACTACAGCATCTTGTGGAAGGCCAAAATTTGGCACCCCACCCAACCCAGTCCTTGTGCTGTCATACCAAAGGCAGGGCTGGGAAAGCACTAACTAGGCTTTGGGAAGGAAGACTCTAGGAACTGCCAGAGCCCTTGTGCCTCTTGTCCAAAGCCACACTGTGTTTTGAGACGGCACCCCATCAGCTCAGCTCTCAGTGCATTCACACCACTTAAAGGTAAAGGTAAAAAGGACCCCTGACCATTAGGTCCAGTGACCGACTCTGGGGTTGTGGCGCTCATCTCGCTTTACTGGCTGAGGAAGCCGGCATACAGCTTCCGGGTCATGTGGCCAGCATGACTAAGTCGCTTCTGCGAACCAGAGCAGCCAGAGCAGTACCTATTTACCTACTTGCACTTTGACGTGCTTTCGAACTGCTAGGTTGGCAGGAGCTGGGACCAAGCAACAGGAGCTCACCCCGTCGTAGGGATTCGAACCACCAACCTTCCGATCGGCAAGTCCAGGAGGCTCAGTGGTTTAGCCCACAGCGCCACCCGCGTCCCTGCACACCACTTACACAGCCCTAAATCCTCCCCAGCCTGCACCATCCCTGTCGGGAAGATAATGGCACAGCATTGCCATGCCAGCGACTCCTGCTCCTCAGCAAGAGAGGTCACCAGATATTACCTCTACGTGATCTAACAAGTCAGAGCCATTTGATTCCCATTAAATGGAATAACCAAGGAAACAAGGGGGATTTGATTTAAATCAAATTGATTTAAATCACTAGTCAGTAGGATTCGATTTAAATCACTTTTTTTATATATAGAAAGACTTATTCTTGCTGGTGTCATCTTAATATTTACAACTAGAGGAAGGTTTCATTTTTGGAATAATAAATTTTCAGAGCAGTTTTTACAGTTATATCAAAAATTACTGATTTGCTTATAGTATTAGAAATACATAGACAGATAATTATGAAATTATTGTGAGGTTTAATAAGTTAACTGTTTATATTTGGACAACTTTTCTACTGTGCTTTATTGGAAGGAGAAAAACAATCATATCCTTAATAACAATTTAAAGAATTTATTTAACTAAAACAATAACAGTATAGCATATATATCTATGTTTGTTAACTGATGTGGTTAAACAATTAAAAAAAAAAAACTTAGACTGAGTTTTGGCACACATGAAAAACTTAAAACAAATCCTTATTTCCTGATGAATTGCCTTAGGACTATAATGTAACTTAAAGAGAAAACTATCTTTAGAAAGATTTTCCTCCGGAAGCATTTTATTTTAAAAATCCAATTTAAATAAAAAAAATTGATTTAAATCAAAAAATTAAAAAACCCAACACATTGCTTTTTATCCACCCTGCAGTGAAATGGCTATGGACCGATTCTCTTCTTTTCACTCTCTTGTGCAGCCACATCACCAATGTATGGGAAAGAAAACAGACAAAACATGCCAGATGGTACTTCTCTACAGACAGCAGCAAATGAGCAACACATTCCCTGTCTCAGGCCGGAACCTGGAACACCCCCCATGCCTCTGGGGCAAACACTGAACTCTCAGCATCAAACTAGATGTGGAAAAAAGCAACCACAATTGTTTATTCATGTGTTTGTCTCATTCACATATAAAGCATAGAGGGATCCATTTTTTTTACATTAAAAGGGGTGCAGAGATGAAGACACTGCTTTCCCAGCTACATGTCCACAGTCAATTACTTCAAATCTGGGAAAAGAGGGGAAATGTACTACTAGTAGGAGGCAAGGCAGGAGAAGGATTTAGCTCCCTACACCTATGTGCACCTTTTAATGTTAAAAAAACAAAACCCACCCAGATCTGCCATATCTAATTTGACTCTCAGATTCTGCAGCACTGAATGCCACCTAAGAGATAAGACACTGCTTTTAGCTAGAAGAGAGCACTCATTCTGTCTACATCAACATAATTTACAGTATATTTTGCCAGACTAACCATTTTAGTAAAAAAAGGGAAGAATAATGTAACAATGTGGTGGGACAGCAGACGATATTATAATATGTCACATCTACCAGATAGTTGTAAAATGCAAATGTAGGCTATCGGAAAACTGTTCCCAGAGAATTAATGGTGATCTAGTACAGGTCACAGGGACACAGGTGGCGCTGTGGGTTAAAGCCTCAGCGCCTAGGACTTGCTGATCGAAAGGTCGGCGGTTCGAATCCCTGCTGCGGGGTGCGCTCCCGCTGCTCTGTCCCAGCGCCTGCCAACCTAGCAGTTCGAAAGCACCTCCGGGTGCAAGTAGATAAATAGGGACCGCTTACCAGCGGGAAGGTAAACGGCGTTTCCGTGTGCAGCTCTGGCTCGCCAGAGCAGCGATGTCACACTGGCCATGTGACCCGGAAGTGTCTCCGGACAGCGCTGGCCCCTGGCCTCTTAAGTGAGATGGGCGCACAACCCCAGAGTCTGTCAAGACTGGCCCGTACGGGCAGGGGTACCTTTACCTTTACCTTTAGTACAGGTCACAGTTCCAGGTAAAGGCAATAATTAACTCCTGGCAAATACTCAAGGCTAAAACTGGTAAGGGGAATATAAGAGATTAAAATGATGTCGGGATTTTGTAGTCCCGCTACCCTGTGCACTTTGGCGTCTCACTGGTTTCAATGGGAGAGTTATACACATGCCCAAATCTCCCTTTCTGAAATCAATAAGACTAGAAAACACTTAATTGTGCCCTCCATTTATCCCCCCGTTTACTGTGAATTTAGTTTCAACTCCCCAACCATACCTGTATTGAATAAAACCAAATGGAACTATAGTGGAGCCTCGGGTTACGTTGCCTCTGGCTTATGGCACCCCGGCTTGAGACGGGCGCAAACCCGGAAGTACCAGAATGGGTTACTTCCAGGTTTGCACCATTCGTGCACGTGCAGAAGCACTAAATTGTACTAAATCGCACGTGCACAGACGTGATGCTTTGGGTTGCGTCGTTTTTGGGTTGCGGTGGGGCCTCCGGAACAGATCCCCACTGTAACCCGAGGTTCCACTGTATTGTCCTAATTTTTTTCCTGACTTATTTCTGATATACATAGTTATTTTATTTACTTTTTAAAATACCATAATCAATTAAAGTAATTATTCTTGCAGAACTAAATCTGTGACTAAAATAGAAAATTAATGAGGACATTCATATATTTCCTGTGGAAGTACCCTTCCATCTCACCAGATGGTTCTTGCACTACCCATCACTTAGGAATAAGAAAACCACATTCCTCATTTCATTTTTGTTAATTTTTATTGAATTCCAGTGGCTAAGGAGTACTTCTGAGAAAGAGAATCAGAACACAGAACCCTTTCATTTATGACTTTTAAAGAGTTCAAAATCTACATCTCAGTCCCTTTGAAAACATATTGGAAAAACATGTAAAGGAACAGAGGGAATATGCATAGAAACATCCACAAAAGGTGAGGATTTAACTCCCTGTATTTTAGGTAGCCTCTTCTTGCCAGATATGAATGAGCAAATGAAAGAATGCATGCCGTAATGATTTTCAGTCTACTTACCAAAGTAACATGCACAAGGTACATTACGCATTCCATCTTAGTTAATGTAGGAAACAAAACTGCTCTAAAATTATTGCCATACCCTATAGCTTCAGTTTATGCTTCTATGATTCTACATGACAGAACTACTACCTACATGCTTTAATCATTAAACATCCTGACCAGACTCTGACATAGTTTAATTGACTACTTCATCTCAAATCTGATGTATGGCCTTGGTCAATAAACTTTTTAATGGAGTTCACCTTACCGTCTGCTGTAGGTCAGGTATTATAATCCGCATCACTAATGTATTGCTCTTGGAGTCTTCCATTCTGCTGCTTGGCTTCTCTGCGGTAGCCCTGATAGTATCGTAAATGGTTTCTTCTTTGGAGCTGTCTGATTCAGATTCCACTGAATAGTCTGAAAAACTCTGAGCCATCTCATCTTCACTTGACGTTGGACTGCGAGGCATGTTCAGCACCTCTTACTGCATTTGGCTAAAATAGACAAAGTCAAAATCAAATTATATTGGTTAAATTCTGAATGTAGTTCAGGCAGCACAAAGGGAGGAGGGTTGGGGGGGGTTTTAATCTATATAAATATTTTATCTATTTCTATTTATCAGTCAAACCAGTGTAACTGAGATCTAAAAACATTTGCAGTTTAATAAAATGTGAGAGAGGATGGAAAACATGGTATAATGCCCATGTATATTTCAGCCTGATTTCCTTAATTGGAACATTGGAAGAATAGTATGCAGTCCATATCATGTTATATTTGTCCTTTTCAAAGCCATGGCAAAAGTCTATTTATTTGTCTGTCTGTTTATCTATCTATAAACATGCACATAGTTAACAGCCATTATAGAAAACAACTAAAAGTTAATCGGCTATTGAAATATCATATAAAACACATCAAGCTTGCATGATTATTTCAATAAATAGAAGCAGCCGCAGCAGCAACACCGGCAGCAATATGGCCAATGGTCAATAGTAGTTTCTTCAGGCATTCAAGGAATGTATGTGAGGGTAAGGACCAGGATTGTCGCAGGAGGCCCTATGTTCATTCGTTTTTAAGAACTACACAGTCAGTATGGACAGGGTCTATGCAGACTTTCAAAACTAACATGCATATATCAGGGTGGGGACGGAAGCCATGATCCTGCTGGCCGCCCACAAACATAGGTTCCCTGCATGTATTCAGTGGTCTAGAGTCTCAGACTCTCTTCCCTATTCCTAAAATGCAAATTATAATTACAATGACCAAGTTTGCAAGGTTTATTATTTAATTATCAAATTTGTGTACCTGAAGATCATAGGGTGATTTACAACATAAAAACACAAAATACATAATAAAACAAAAACAAAGCAGCACACCCACTTCCACAAGAACTTGACTACAGAGAAATGTTTTCTCTTGGTGCCTAAAGATATGTAATGAAGGCCCCAGGCAAGCCTCCCTGGGGAGAGCATTCCACAAACAGGGAGCCACCATAAGAAAGGCCCTTTCTCACATTCTCAGTGGTCAGGGATGGTGGGAATTGTAGTCCCAAAACATCTGGTGTCAGTCAGGGACCTGCCCTCCCAAGCCAGGTGGAAGAGACCTGCAAGGCAAGAAGCAGATCTTCCAGGACTCACAGACAAAATAAAGGTAATTAACAGTAGCAGCCATTTGCCGTGTTCTTTGCTAATATTGTAAAATGATCTTATTTGTTGTAACAGTTTTATACATTTGAGCAATGCTATCTTGTATGCAGTTACTTCAGATATAATAAATCCATATTTAATAATACATGTTAAAACATTGCTTTGAAATACCGTGTTTGAGAAGAAATCAATTTACATTGGCTTTCTTTTGAGCAGAGAATTCCTCGAGGGGATATTTCATTTTAGTATGCTTCAATGAATTGTGGATTAATACAGCTCTCTGAAGTATTGTCCCTTAAATTCAACAGAGAGCATAAACACTGCACTGGCTTCTCTGTTCTCCCACTGACAAATGGAAAAAAAAATTGGCCTGCCTGCACCATTTAAAAAGACAAAGCAAACTTCAATATGGCTAGAAGTCAAAAGATATTTTAAATATCAGTCTTCTCCCTCCATAAAAAGCAGCTTGGATGCATAGTTCAATGGGAACTCCAGTGAAGAGGGGGATAAATCACATTTGCACAGCCTACAGAAGTAAAACTGAGCTGTGCAATATTCATGACTTACGCTGAATACATTGTTTGTGAAGGGGAGCACACTCTTAAACTAAGAGGAATCAAATAGACAAGTTTTGTTTATTTAATACATTTATGCCCCATATTTCCAAAGATTTATCAAATTATTCATAATGTGGTATCAGGTCAGGTGTAGGTCAGCAATAAAAAACACTGTCAGTGAAGTTAATGCTTTATTCTAAGGTTTTCCCCCCAAGCAATCAGAGACTGTGGCTGCACACAACCAATCTCTCCTTTGCTCTTTTCATTCCTCTGCATGTTCTGGGAGACCAGGGGGGAGGGGACCTGGTCGCAAGAGGAGAGGGAGACTCCCTGGACTCTTTGGCAGCTGGCCTCATCTCATCAGGACTGCTCTTTGTTCCTGTGTCTTCCTGATCACCCAACCCTGTTACCTCTCCTGCTTCCAACACCTGTTCCTCACAGTCTGCTCCTGCTCCTTCTGATTACTCATCATCATCATCCCACCACCAGTCCTCTGGCCCCCAGCCTTCTTCCCCTGGGGGTTTCCTAGCTGGTGCCTCCCACCACTCCATGGCATCCAGCCAGTCCATGACATCTGGAGAATTTGGACAGAAAGAAGTTGTTCCTCCTTTGTCATATATAAGTACACAATGGCCTGGTTCATACATTATGGCAGGCCAAACTATGGCTTACCAGGACCGCATGAAAATGTGGACTCCTGACAAGCAGCCTGCATTCACCTTGCTCCTCTGCATTCTTCTTTACTCCTGCGCTACAGTGAACTAAGTCAAGGCTTAGTGTATCTTTGAACCACAGCTAATAATGAGCTGCAGTTTGTTTGTGTGGTACGAATGTAAAAAAGAGAGAGCAGAGTGGAGTCATTTAGCTGCAAAAGCTTCTACGGGACTCTGCACTTTTGTGTGGCCTCGGTAAGCCATAGTTTGGCTATCTGTGACATAGACACATCATTGACATTAAGCCAGTGTCAGAACCTGAGATAGATATAATGCTTTCTACTCAAGGGCTGGCTCAAAGACAACCTTGTGAAAACATTTTCATAATTGTTTTATCACACTGAGTCATCTTTTAGTAAATGACCCCATCACTCATGGCCTGAAAACACATTTAAGGAGGCTTGCTAGGAAAAAATCTGAGGGGAAAAAGAAAGTAAAAGGCAGACTTTTGTTTCTTGTGGTCCAGTTTGCACACAATATTCAGTCATAGTTTATTGCGTTAGTTCAGTGCAAATGAGCAGTATGCTATTAGATACTGTTGAACTTGCTCTTTTCAAAGCCAGGAGGCAGCAAACCAGAGACAAAGAACAAATCTTGATTTTTTTGCTTGTGGTTTGTTTGAAGAGAAACAGAATTCAAGCAACAGTTCACATATAATGCTAAACCAGCCTCTGGTTCCCCCCCCTTCCATCTTTCATCAGCACACTGTTCATTCACATTAAACCCCAATTTACTTTTAACTATGATTTAACATTATGCACAAATCAGGCCAGAAATGGCTCCAGACATAATTGCTTTCTCTGCGAGCTCCAAGATTTATAGAAACAGTGGCACTAAGAGTGTAAATGAAGAATAGGTGTTTTTGTAATCCAATCTTTTGCATTACAGGAATAAACATATTAAATGCTGGTTTCAATCTTCATTAAATACACACAGAGAGAAGGATTTTATTTCTATTGCAATATATTGATACATTAGCGGTGCAGATTTACTAAACAATGTTACTGCAAATGTTACAGAATTGCATTAACACATCATTAAGATGTGATGAACACCAGCACGAGAAAGAAATTTAAATTGTTCATTCTAGCTAGCGGATTGGCATACTCTGAAAGCACACAAATGAGTAGTTCGGCACAGAAACAACTATGCCTCTAATTTATAAAACTTGCTGAGTATTATTTTTAAACTTTTTAATAACATCTTCTTAAAATACTTTCTTTTCCTTAAAGCTTTTAAAATGCTACCAATGCAAAAGTTTAGATCTAAAGAACTAAACTCCAATTGATTTTAGTGATGGTGCTAACATTTGCATTTTCTTGTCTCAGAAATATAAATCGGAGGCACTTGCCTCAGGTACGAGAGTAGCGTTACAAGTCCAAAGGTTCTTCCGTGGCTCATAGCGCACATGCTATCTCACATCCTCTATACCACCTGGTCTTCATCTCCTGATGCAAGAGAACAGAAGGTCTCTCATACATGGCCCACTGCTGATTCTCACATGTATCTGATAAAGGAGCATATATTTCAGGTACAAATTACAGTAGTGCCCCCTGCTGAATACAAAAACAGCTGGGCTACAGAGAAACTGTGTTGCTTGATCAGCCAGGAGAGAATGGGTGTTTAATAATTTACTTAGAAATTCAACTCTCCACTGAATGTCTTATTCATTTACAATGTTTTAATCCCACTTTTCATTCCAGAGACCTTCAAGGTGGCTTTTGATGACTGGAGAGTGGAACTCCTAGGTTGGAATTCAATACCAGTGGTACAGCAATGATTCCACCAGCACAAGGATTTCTGCCTGCACAATGGGACGTTCTCCTCTTCTCCTTCTCCCCCACATACCCTTAAATCTGTTCTAGGGGTTCACTCAACCACCTGGTGATGTTTAGAGGGAGCAGGGCATGCGGGGGAGGGGAGTTCCATTGCACAGGAGGGAATCTTTGTGATGACAGGACTCATTCGTAGAATACTATCCCTAGTATTTTGTATATTAGTATATACCAAACACATTTCTTAGATGACAACTGTAGTGACATAAGGTATTGCTCCTGTGATTTACAATGGTACCTCGGGTTACATACGCTTCAGGTTACAGACTCCGCTAACCCAGAAATAGTGCTTCAGGTTAAGAACTTTGCTTCAGGATGAGAACAGAAATCATGCTCTGGCAGTGCGGCGGCAACGGGAGGCCCCAGTAGCTAAAGTGGTGCTTCAGGTTAAGAATAGTTTCAGGTTAAGAACGGACCTCCGGAATGAATTAAGTACTTAACCCGAGGTACCACTGTATATGCCATGAACTGCTTGCCTCATTGGCCCTTACCACAATAATGTTCCTTGCCCCTTCCCCCTTTCTTCCCTTATCCTGCTCTTTATTGTCTTACCTACTTCAATGAAGACAAAAGACTAGACCAGCTACCAAACAATGATGACATGAATTATTAGGAGCTCCTTTTGTTTCAGGTAATTTGATAAAACAGCTATAGAGCTCATATATTTGTTTTCCTGGATTTCAAACTGTGTGGGGGGTTTTATTTTTTATTATAAATTATTATTTCTCTATATTTTGTTATTGTTAAAGGTAATAGAAAATCACAGTTAGTTGCTGGTTTAAAAAAAAAAACTGAAGCTAGCAGGAACCTTAAGACTGAATGATACATTATGACATAAACACGGGGTTCCAAAAAAAGGCTTGCCTCCTTTTCATACAAAAGCCCCCGACAGCTTTCTGAGGCTAGGCTGTGAGATGAGGAAATGATTGGCAGGTGAGATGGCATTTGCAGGGAGAACTGGTAAACAAAGGAAAGGTTTCTCCATCCAATTTTCCCCTACAAATACACCTCCTACATTCACATCACCTTGGCAAGAACATATATTTGAACAGGCAACAACCGATTAACACTCATCCAAATGATACACAATCGTACACACACAAATGGTGCTGAACCCAGAAAGGGTGGGGCAGGGCATGTTTATATGTGTTCCGCCAATGGGTGCATAGGCTGGGAATGAACCCCCCACACGAAATGATTGACAACTATAGTTTCATTCATAGGCAATATCAAATTTCAGCCACTGTGGTTGGCCACAGTGGGAAAGAGAATGCTGGATTACATACACCTTTGTTTTAATCCAGTAGGATTGTACCATGAGATCTCACAATGGTATCCCAAAGCAAGGCAGAGATCTTAAAAGCTCTTTTCGCCCTGGGTAACTCCAAGCAAACCCTTCCTTGGAGTTTGACTTGTGTGATTTCAATCAGCCCACCTTCAACCACATATGATTGAAATCACCCAAGTCGAATGAGTATAAAATGAGGGATTACAGTATACCTCCAAACACAAATTAATGGGTGCCATCTTCATTGCATTATCTTAATAATTCCTCCTCCAGTACCTTCTTCACTTCAGGGACAACAGGATCCTATTTATACAATCTAAATGCTATGCTATACTCTATCACAAAACAACTTTCCTGTAAAACTTTTCTTTTTAGATACAGGTAGGTAGCCATGTTGGTCTGCCACAGTCAAAAAAAAATAAATTAAAAAATCCTTCCAGTAGCAACTTAGATACCAACTAAGTTTGTTATTGGTAAGAGCATGCACACTTCTTCAGATACACTGAAATAGAAGTCACCAGACCCTTATATAAAGTGAGAGGGTGGGGAGGGGTATTACTCAGAAGGGTGGTGTAATACCCCTCCCCACCCTCTCTGAGCAATTGTAGGGGGTTCAACAAGATGACCCTTGGTTATAGTCAATTGTTGTAGCTTGTTTATACTTACCCTGCCCCACTGCCCTGCTTGCAGTTATGAAGAGTGTTCTTATGTTATGAATGGTCTGGGTCACCATTAAGAAAAAGAGGTAGGAATAGGCTTTTCTTCTTTGAGCTTCTAAGTTTTTAACCTAGCTCAAGGTGTCATCTGAACTAGCCAGATGTTTAACTGATAAGCAATCACAGCCAGTCCACCATTTGAAAAATAAGACTTTAGAGCAGTCTTGCCCAAAATGGCAACTAGACATTCCATTTTGGCAACTGAAAACCTGGTTTAAGGAGCCATTTGGCACCTGGCTTATATATCTGAGTTTCTAATACTGTTTCAGAATAAGGAAAGTACTGCATATATTTTGTTATGAGAAATAACTGTGCTTTGCCCTTTTGTTTTAAAAATGCTTTCTACTGTCTTTATGAATAATGGGTGAAATAATCTTTCTTTACAAAATTATTCCTTCCCCCATTCCCCATAAATTTTTGCTTTTGCTAAAGCACATTATCTTTCAAGTCTGTACTCTCAGCCTATACTTTGATATGAAAATATGAAAAGGCTTTAAAATACTGGGAAAGGAAAGGGCATAAGGGATTAAATAACATTTCTAACATAATAGACTATAAAAAGCTTACAGAAGGTATTCTGCCCAAGCCCAGGTCCGTAGTGTTAAAGAATCACAGATGCTTATTAATTTTATATTTGTGCATTTACTTAGTTTTACTCTCTGTCCAAGAGGAAAGCATCTTTTTATTGTCCACCTACAAGTGGACTATATCAATGAGATATGCAAGGCTAGAGTTGCTAAGTATGTGAAATCAAGGCATTCAGGGGATTCTTCCTTTGTTTCCAACAGAATATCCACTGGCAAAATCTACTATAAGTACAAGTGAAAGGACTTTCTCATTACACAAACAGTAAATAATCTATAACAGATCGTGATCTATCATTAGATCACTGGACGTTTGTGGTAGATCACTGGTAGATCACTGGCTCCCCTAAAGCTCAAGAACTTTGACATGAACCCCAAAAGGGGGGTAGATCACTGCCAGTTTTTAACTCTGTGAGATTGCAGCTTCTTGGGAGTTGGCCATCCCTGATCTATAATATCTCTCATCTTTGTTGTTGTTGTTGTTGCTGCCGCTGCTGCTGTTCCTGTTGCTGGTGCTGTTGTAAAAAGGCTCCCACAGCAGCCCTGCCCTCGGGCTCACAGTCTGAGAGCCAGGACACAAAAGGGAAAGAGACTGGAAGGTAGGAGGAAAAAAGCAAGCTCAGGCACTAGTTCTTAGTCACAGCAATTTTGCAGTGAACAAAAGGAACGAAAAAGTTTGAAAAGGGGGAACTAAACACTGCTGGTCTTTCAGCAGAATCAGTGGAGGGGACCTGCATTCCTGACTCTCATCCTCTGTTATAACCTGGTGGAGGAATATCTGCTGATGGTTGAGGGAGAGGCCTGTTGTTCATTCAGCAGAGCCAATGGAGAGGCCCTGCAATGCCACCTCCTGCTCTCATTATGTAAATAGCCTTGAGATGTTTAAAAACGCACAATAAAATATATGTAAAATATTACATAACTCTATAATCCCAACCCAACCTCACATTACGGGGACTTAACTTCCTCTTTCACCACTGAGAAGTAATAAAAACTTATTACATCCATCTTAAAGAGATGAATAATTGCTTCCACATACACATTATTAAAAGAGTGGGCAAAAACCTTCTTTAAATCCCTATCCATGTTTATTGGCACTCCAAGAGTCTTCTGTCACTTGGTGCTTTCCTTACATAAACACATTAATAGCAGACAGAAAGGCCTGTTCAACCTTTCTCCATGAATACAAACCATGCATGGAGAAGAGGACAGCAGGACTATGTTGCTGACCCCAGCCTTGATAACCTGCAACTGTGGAAGGCCTCAGGGATTTATGCACTTGTCGATTAATTTCTACCAAGAGTGATCAGCAACAAAATGGTGCAGTGCAGAGTGCTCCTGTTCTGGTTCCCAGACCATCATTCAGCCTTCCAGAATACAGAATTCCATTCCATTTCCCCACCCTGCTTACCGGTATTTGATTTTCCCCCTCAATGGATACCTATCTACTGGGCATTCACAATTATCACTAGGCTATTCGGGTGGTTGCCCCTTAAGGTTTTATTCATCCTAGAAGATTTGTTGTACTTCTCTAGTTTCACAGTGACCTTGTTTTGGCTTCAATTCTGTCAGAGCTATAACAGGAACTCATTTATCTAACATTTTAGAAATGACTTTTGAATTGAACAGTGCTCCTGAATGTTACAATTTAAAGTAGCAGTTGTCAAACATTTCTAATATATATTAAATGAAGAGATAATGCATACCCTTTGTGGGCTGTTTCCTTCCCCTACAGATTATCATTATTTGTATTATAGTTTTATAGCACAACACACACCCTCCTTGCCTTTCTACAATACCATTCCCGGTTTGTTTTGTGGTAAATTTTGATTGCCGACAGAAGCAAGTTTCACGTGTGTTGACTGCAAATACAGTGGTACCTCGGGTTAAGTACTTAATTCGTTCCGGAGGTCCATACTTAACCTGAAACTGTACTTAACCTGGAGCACCACTTTAGCTAATGGGGCCTCCTGCTGCTGCCGCACCGCCGGAGCATGATTTCTGTTCTCATCCTGAAGCAAAGTTCTTAACCTGAAGCACAATTTCTGGGTTAGTGGAGTCTGTAACCTGAAACGTATGTAACCTGAAGCATATGTAACCCGAGGTACCACTGTAACAGGTTATACGACTGGTCTCTTGAACCTTCCAGCATGTGCTGGCTATCACAGCTCAAAAGAAAAAGAAGCTCACATATGAGTGAACCACAAATGGTAACTGAAAAGAATAACTAGCCTACTATAGCAGATATGCAGATTTGCAGAAGATTTCATTGGGGCTCACACCATATAGATTCTATCCCGGCACCATTGGAGAGGAAGGGAGGTACTCAAAATAGACCACATAAAGGCTTCTGAATAAATCCTTCACTGAACTGGAATCAGTGAATACGAGATTTGGATTCTTTTGCTGTGCATTTGAAACACTTATGGTTCCCATCTTATTCAGCACATGGAAGGGCTGACATACAGTACAGCAGAGGATCCAGCCGAAGAAAGTGGACTTCCCCTCCAATGTCATCCAGGAGGAGGCTGAAGAAGAAAACAACAAAAATGCCTAATTCTGTTCCTCTAGTGGGAGCATCCCATGAGTGGAGTTCTGCTCACAAGAACACTGAACCCAAGCCCCACATGAATTGTTTACACAAAACACGCTTCAGGGATAACAAATGAATAATTATGTGGAAGTGTATTTATTCAGATTTTAATCTGTTTCTGTCTAAACTGTGAACATGCAGGAATACCACCACCGTAACCCTATACATGCCTACTCCGAAGTCCCATTTAGTTCAATGGGAATTACTCCTAGGTAAGAGGTTATAGGAATGCCACATAAATGAAATAGATTAGGACTGCGAGTTTAGAGGGAAAACTGAATTTGCTGCCCAGTGACTGGGCAGAGTAATAGCTTAAATATAGCCATCCCAGAAACAGTGATATGACAGGCAAAAATGTTATTCTAATAACAACTTTAGTTCATTACCATTTATAATATTATTAAGAGCATTTAGAGAAATCAAGGAACAGAAATGATTATAGTTTTATAATCAAAGTGTGCAGAAAGCATTTAGAAGCCCTTGCAGGAAACAAACAACTCAATCTTGCACTGGAATATTTAAAAAATACATTATAGAAACCGAGTTAAATGAACATATTGCATGATTTTTCTTCTTCTTCAAATAAAGTACTGTCTACTATGTTTATTTATCTTGAAGCTGTACCCACAACAAGTACAGCCACAGAGCCATATTTTCAATCATGTGAAAGTGAGCAACAGTGAACTAAGATGCCCTGGCCAAGCAGAGACCCTTGGAGGTTGTATGGCTGTTTTGTACTTACAGTTGTGTAAGTATTGTTGCTGATATAAGAAACAAATTGCAAAGGAAATGTGCAATGTTAAAGATGATGTCATGGGACAACTCAGCACCAGCACTGCTGAAGACACAGATGCAAACATGTTGACCAACATGGCAGAAAGTCCTTTTCTGCTATGAAAAGATTAAATGAGCACAGGTTGGGGCAGCATCACAGCAGCAAGTTCCTCGCTTTCTCTGTGTGTTCATTGTGTGTGTGTAGGGAGCCTGCACATGCAAAGGTAAAAACATAAGAAGAGCCCAACTGGATCAGAAGCAAGGCCCAGATATTCAGCATTCTGTTTCCACAGTAACCAACCTGATGACCATGGAAAGGTTACATGCAGGACATGAACATGGGTTGTATGTATAATGGGTTGTATCTACCTACACAGTGGAAACCCAATGAAATTAATGGGCCTAGTCACTCTGAGTTATGACTAACATTGGATAAATCCCTGTATAATGAATGTGCAAGGGAGCAGGAGGACTCTGCCACTGTGATGTTCATTTAAAATGTTTTTAATAGCTCAAAAGGGGTAAAGTGTAAACCAAAAGCGAACTGTAAACCAATAAACTCAGTTGCATGGATTGATCACACATCCACAGTCAACTTCAACAGCAAATCTGCACTGATACATACAGAGCACAAATGCCATAGAAGAAATAAAGGGGAATAAGCAACAGCACTGTCTTTAGCATATGCGCCACTGGGGTGCAAAGATATGCCCAGTACCCCCAAATTTAGTTTAGTCCCCAAATTAACTCTTATTATGGTTATGTCAGACACTACGCTTACGCCTTATCTCTTGTTTACAAAAGAGGGGAGGGGAAAAAAACAAACTTTTTTATTTGCTCATTTATTTACAATACACTTATACTTAAGTATGCAACACCCCCACACTTAAACCTATAAGTATTGTTTAGGCACCTACTTAGGAGAAACATCAGTCGTGTCAAAGGTGCCACTGACCCCGCTGCGACATAGCAGCTCAATACAATACGTAACATAATATTTTGATGTAAGAGTTAATTTCGTGTGCACAGCACCGTTGTGAAGGACAAGCACCATTGTTGAGTCTGACAAGCACCGCCGTTGTGAATGACAAGCGCTGGTGCGGCGCGTCTTTGGTAAATGAGCGCACAAAGTCGAAAGTCCTTTAGTGAAACAGTAGGTATACATTTCGGTAATACCTAGGTATATATGTATTTTGTTTTTCTAGCTTGATCAAAATTATTATTTCAAAACAGGTAGATAGTTAAGAGCTTAAGCGGGTTCAGTGCCGGGCAGCCCCCAGAATTCACCACTCATGGGCCCCGCACCCCTTGGACCCCCGAAGTAAAGATGGCCCTAATAAGCAAGCACTGGAATAAGCATGCATTGATGTATTTTCACTTCTCCCAACTGATATGAAATGTATTCACAAAAATATCACTAGCACCTCTAGAGTTCGCCATCTTGACAGCACTGTGATACTGCTAGTCCTGAGTTTGCTATGAGCATGCACACGCACACACACACACACACACACACACCTCTGTTTGCCATTCTCCAGCTGACCTCTCTTTTCCATGGAGGAGAAAGGATAATTAAGTCAATTCTGTGAATCATATCCACCAGACCATAGCTATTCCTATGATTTACTGGTCTCTAACTCACTGCTAGAGGGAGTAAAGGACACAGTGAACAGAAGAGAAACTCCTCTTCAAAGTCAATACAAAGTTGAATAAATAAAATTCATAGCTGACTTTTATAATGCAATTTCACTTTCACAAAAAGAAAAAGAGAGGGTAGTGTGCTTCTATTAAGAGAGGACCGTAAAACACTTCTGCGGTGAACTATTTTTTCATCTACATTAAATAAACAGAACTTTCATACACATCCCAAAAATAGCATACCTTTGTAGCGTAAATGAACCAATTACAGTGGTACCTCAGGTTAAGAACTTAATTCGTTCCTGAGGTCCGTCCTTAACCTGAAACTGTTCTTAACCTGAAGCACCACTTTAGATAATGGGGCTTCCCGCTGCCGCCATGCCGCCAAAGCATGATTTTTGTTCTCATCCTGAAGGAAAGTTCTTAACCCGAGGTACTATTTCTGGGTTAACGGAGTCTGTAACCTGAAGCATATGTAACCAGAGGTACCCACTGTATTATGTGTAAGGCTGCAATCCTACATATACTTACCTAGGAGAATGTCCAATTGACTTACTTCTGACTAAATATATTATATAGGATCACACTGTCATGCTCCTCTGCACTGTGAATAAACCCAATTGAACACAATTTAATGAATGTAATATGTTTAAATATATAGCTTCCTTAGCTCACTTATTTCTTGCTATACTAACTGGTTGCCAGATTCAACACAGGATTTCTACTTCTTGTGGCTCTTTAAAACTTACAATTGCACCATGACACCTAAGGTGAAAAGGGAGATTTATAGCCCATCTCTGACATTGCTCCATCCACACATTGCTTCTGATTATGAAGCAGCATGGTGTTCTCATTTGCAGCTGCCTTTCCCATTTGCAGACTCCATAAATGTCAGGAGTGTGAACAGAGAGGAAAGAGAAAAGGCATCCTGGAATGAGAAAGTAAGATAAAGCTTTACACCTTCATGAGCAAAGCAAAGCTCAAACAAAATTAGAGCCAATAAGCCATGAACTATGCTGATATCTATCCTTGATGTTTAAGAACTTTTAAACCTACTTACAGAGCAACTTCAATTCATCATGCTGCACATTTATCTGAAATATACCATAGCTAAATGGAATAGGCTATTCACTTTTATTTGTTTATTTATTTTTTTACACCTGGATTGATGGAGCTATTTGCTGAATGTACAGTTGCCTTCCTCCCCTCTCATGTACATATGTTCATATATTACACTTTTCCAAATGGCTTTATTAATGCCCTTCAGAAAACTAACACAGTGCATTTATGATGTACTAAATTAAGGGAATTAAGAAAAATGGGGAAAGCATTTCACATGCTTCTTTTTATTTAAAGCATGGGCTGCATCAGCCCTGGAAAGTGGCCCAGTGTTGCAATACAGTACTAATATTGGGCCAGAGGGGGTGTTGGGAGAGAGTAGTGTATGAGAACCCTTGCTGTGTCTTGCTGTGTCGTATTGGTTCTGTCTTGCTTTATTTGTAGGGAAATGAAGGTTGGGATGATGCCAAATTCCCCATGGGGTGAAGGTTTCACTGGGGTTTTGGGGTGTGGATTGTTTCTGTTTGAATAATGCTAAAACGGGTCAAATCATTTCTACTCAGAAAAGGGTGGCAGTTTATGACTTGTGTGTCAAGGTCCCCAAGCCACCCCAAATAACTCACACATCACACAGAATTTTTGTTTAAGGTTTTTGGCATAATTTTACCACAACTTTATTAAAATACAAAATGTGAGTGGTTGCTTAGGCATTGGTTGCGACTATCTGCGCCCGGTAGGAACAGATTGACATTTCACAACCCTGCAAAAGTCAGAAAATGGGAATACATTTTGGGGATAGCGACAGAGCAGGGAACCTGCCCTCAGCCCTCCCCAAATGCACCCAGGGGCTCTTGTGTGGCCCTAGCCCCTTGACAGGGTTCGGACAAAAGCAATGGTGAGCCCCTGTATTCCTTTAACCTTACTTAATAAACTCAAACAATTTTGGCTTTTAATGCTTAGCTAATGCAAGAAAGTGTTTTGCTTGGTTGACAAACTAATATGGAATGCCTGCAGTTAACAGTAAAAACAGCTCATACACAAAACACATTTCAATTAATTTCTTCTCAACAGATGTTTATAAATAAAATGACTTTCTGGATCACTTCACTCTAGCAAAATGTGTGATTGTGTAGCAGTCCAGATGGCTCCATTTTGTTCTTCTGCACCTTTGTGAGCAATAATTTATATGGTTCCCCAAATGCTCGTTAGTTATCATTTCTCTACAGGGCAGCAAGACCCACCCCCAGTAATAATTAATATTTTGCAAACTATGTGGCACATCTGGCTTCCATTCACTAGAGAATTTAGATTGTGCCAAATTCTGCCCCAATGTGTTATTTCTATTGACATATGGTCAAAGGAAAAAAGCAATTAAGAGGTTCCTTTTATTTAGTTGTTTGTTTACTTACATATTTAAAATATTGATATACCAACTTTCTCATATCAAAGCCATTAAAAATCATAACAATGTAATCAAACAATATAAAACTAAAGTAAAATAAAATAATAAACAATGGAAACACTACAAACACACAGATTCAGGAGCCCACCCTGCCACAAGCCACCTGAAATATTCAAGTCTATGACCCCTTTCAGAAAACTATAAGGAAGGAACAGGTTTTAATCTCCAAGAGGTCATTTCTCAGCTTTATGATAACTGCCACTTCTACCCATTTTTTTATTCTATTTCACATTATCTATATTATCAACCCTGCCATGTGGGAATCCCTTGCAGATGACTGCAGCACCTGGAAACAGACAGCCAGGTTGTTCATCCATAATAATAATATAATAATTTATTATTTGTACCCTGCCCATCTGGCTGGGTCTCCCCAATCACTCTGGGCAGCTTCCAACAAAGATTAAAAATACATTAAAATGTCACACATTAAAAACTTCCCTAAACAGGGCTGCCTTCAGATTTCTTCTAAACGTCAGGTAGTTCTTTATCTAATAATAATGATAATAATAATAATAATAATAATAATAATAATAATAATAATAATAATAGTTATTATTTATATCCTGCCCATCTGGCTGGGTTTCCCCAGCCACTCTGGGCCGCTTCCAACAGAATATTAAAATACAATAGCCTATTAAACATGAAAAGCTTCCCTAAACATCTGATGGGAGGTCATTCCACAGGGCAGGCGCCACTACTGAGAAAGCCCTCTGCCTGATTCCTTGTAGCTTGGCTTCTTGCCATGAGGGAACTGCCAAAAGGCCCTCAGCACTGGACCTCAGTGACTGGGTAGAATGATGGGGTGGAGATTCTCCTTCAGATATACTGGACCGAGGCTGTTTAGGGCTTTAAAGGTCAGCACCAACACTTTGAATTGTGCTCGGAAACATACGGGAGCCAATGCAGGTCTTTCAAGACCGGTGTTATGTGGTCTCGGTGGCTGCTCCCAGTCACCAGTCTAGCTGCCGCATTCTGGATTAGTTGTAGTTTCCAGTAGCCCCATGTAGAGCACATTGCAGTAGTCCAAGCGGGAGATAACTAGAGCATGCACCACTCTGGTGAGACAGTCTGCAGGCAGGTAGGGTCTCAGCCTGCGTACCAGATGGAGCTGGTAGACAGCTGCTCTGGATACAGAATTGACTTGCACCTCCATGGACAGCTGCGAGTCCAAAATGACTCCCAGGCTGCGCATCCATAGCAGTGACCAGAGGAGAAATGACTGCTGGATGAAGCACAGATAAAAGAAACACCATGGAGCATCTGCAGCAGCACAACTGGCACATCTGCCCTAGCTGCAATAAAACATGTCTCTCCTGCATCAATCTCCTATATATTCAAGATCCATCATACCAAGCTTTCATTGTGCCAGTATGTTTTGTACTGTGTTCTCCAAACGTTCCCAGAGCATCGTCATCATGTATGCTGAAGACGGTGGGATTTTAAAGTCACAAAGTTATGTAAACAGTGTGGAACAGAAGCTATATAAAAACCCTATAAGAAGACCCTATGACAGGAATCAACTATCCATACTAGCTATACATAAACAATATAGTTTGAGTTAAACAGAGTTATCTCAGTATTTTAAAAATCAGAATAAGGGCAAGAACCCAGGGTGAAGGACTATGTACTCATCTTTAGATTCGTACAGACATCAAAATTACTGTGGAAAGAGTTACGTCATGACTTAATATTTGAAAATGGCATATTTCAAACAGCTTGATGGCAGTACTAATCCATACATGTCTGAGAGGATGTCACACTGAATATAAAAGTGCCATTGTCTAATAAAACATACATATAATTGAGCTGCATATCAGTGTTATTTGCTGGTGGCTGTGGATAAACTACACACAAGGTTTCTACACTGGCCTTAGCAATCCAAACTATTAGACAAAATTTCATTATACATCATGGGATCCAATATGCTGGGGACTACTTATGCTTAAAATATACTTCTATGTTGTATTTCTATAATTTTGTGGTGATCGGTGGTTTTTAGCAAGTTAATCCGACTGACTGACTGACTGACTGACTGACAAAACTGATTGACTGCATATCAACTGTAGACAGCACTGATGATACTTGATTTTGTTTTTTTAATGTTGTGTACTTTGAATTTACTAATGCAATTCAAATGAACCACCTGTTATTTTTAAAAATAGGTTGATCACATTCTGGATTTATCAAGTAAATTATTCTAAATATGTTAGGTTACAAATACAAAGAAGTGCTGTATAATGTATGGTATGCAATCAGATCCCCTTAATTTTATGCTGTGCAAGTTCTCTTTAAATGGCAGTTATTACTAATAAAAAAAGCAATGCACACTTACTTGAAAGTAAATCCCACTAAACTAAATGAGACCAACATCTCAGTAAATATGCTCATGTTTGGGCTGTAAGTAAATTCATTTTCAAAGACTGTGACACAAAAACAGCTGTTTGCATGAAGCAAACTATACATACCATTTTTAAACATTACCATGGCTGACAAAAGTATATAAATTATCTATTATTATTATTATTATTATTATTATTATTATTATTATTAGAATTTCTATATCACCCTATATTCAGAGGTCTCAGGGCGGTTCACAGAATAAAATCAAAATATAAAACCACAACCCAATATCCCCCCCAAAAAATTTTTTAAGGGCATAGGGTGTCAATCAAATCAACCAAAGGCCTGGTTAAAAAGGAACGTTTTTGCCTGGCGCCTAAAAGTGTATAATGAAGGTGCCAGGCAAACTTCCCTGGGGAAAACATTCCACAGATGGAGGGCATGTACTCTTTAACAATTTCCCTTTAACATTCACAGACTGTATAATTCAAATGTTTCGATCCACTGAGTGGTTATAGCGATGAGCAGCCCTGCAGTGCTGAATTTTTACTATGTACCATCACAAAATAATTATGTGATGTCTTCTTAGCAAATTGGAAACGAAGCATGAATTAACTACGTAAAATTGTTTCAAAGGGGGCAAAAATAGCATCCATTAGAGGCTTCATTACTAGAAGCATTGTCAGGTAAAAGACTGTATCGATGTGTTGAGCTTTTAGCTAGAGTAGTCTGTTCATAAAGAACAAGCAGAAGACTGCAAATTGCTTACAACACAAGCTATTCAAGGCTTGCATGGCTTTAACAAGGTGGAGTTGCTTTGGAAGAGAATTAGACAAATGCATGGAGGACAAGGCTACCAGTCATGATTACTATATGTTCTGCCTTCACTGTCAGAGGTATTACCCCTCTGACTACTTAGTTGCTGGCAATCACAGGTGGGCCGAGTGCTGTGGTGCTCCTGTCCAACTTTAGGCTTCTCACAGGCATCTGGTTTGTTACTGGGAGAAAAGGATGCTGGGCTAGAGGGGCCACTGTCCCAATGTACCTCGGGTTAAGTACTTAATTCGTTTCGGAGGTCCATTCTTAACCTGAAACTGTTCTTAACCTGAAGCACCACTTTAGCTAATGGGCCTCCTGCTGCCGCCGGGCCGCCGGAGCACGATTTCTGTTCTCATCCTGAAGCAAAGTTCTTAACCTGAGGTAATATTTCTGGGTTAGCGGAGTCTGTAACCTGAAGCGTCTGTAACCTGAAGCGTATGTAACCCGAGGTACCACTGTACTTAAAAGTTTGAGTTTTGTACAGAAAACCAATGAACAACAGGTCTTGAAATTAATAAAGTATGTGATTGCGTGTCAAGGCCCCCCCCAACTTGATGAATATGACACGTGGACACCCGTATTTTAGGTTAATCAGCTAATAAAGGCCACAAATTAATTGGTTACATAATATGAGTGGTATTGGCTTAGGCATTGGACCCGAACCGACTATATCTGACTCCTGCCCACCATGCAGGAAGCATAGTTATCAATGTTTCCCTTTTTTAAGGGCAATTCCCTTATTCCCAATAGGATTCCTCACAAGAAAAGGGGAAAGTTGACAGCTATGGCAGGAAGTCTCACAATCGTTAACCACCAGTAGGAGGAGCCCTGTTGATGTACATCAATTCAGAGCTCCCCTCAGGGTCACCAGAGAGGTTGTGCCATGGCCCTAGCCTCTACCCTGGCTTTGGACAGGAACCACGACTCCTGGATTCCTTTAATGGAATACCCTTAAAGGGGAGGGGCAGGTGATGGCCACAACCTCCCTTCCCATAAACAAGCTTTTTCAATGCCTAACCGCCAAACCTTACAAAGTTGTGACGATTTGCTACGAGGTAGGCAAAAACCAAGTGGCTGGTGCCAATCTGCTAGGTGGAAAAATTCCTACCAGGCCCCTTCAACATGTGACCAACCGAGGTCCATAGCAAGGTCAGGGTGTCGAACACAAGAAGAAAGGGTGGGAGGGCAGGAGATCTGTGTTAGCAGGAAGCTGAAAAGAGAGCTCCCGGCCGTGCAGAACATAAATGGGGGCAACAGGTTCTAGCAACCATGGTGTCTGGGCTGGGGAATAGTTGTGTCCTACCACAACAGTATTTCCAACAGCAAAACTTCACTTTCCACTGTAGAAATGAGTTATTACTTCTCACTTTTATAGTAGAAAACAATAAGGACATAGGTGGGGTCATAAGAAAACCACCTGACAACCCTGACTCAATGCTCTCCCAATCATTTCTATGGCAATGAACAAAATGGCAGTGTGGGTGTATCCCATGGAGAAATAGAGGGTGCAGAGCACTGGAAGTCCAGTATGATCCACAAATGGAACACAACTATAAGCAGTGCTAATTGAGATTCATCACAGAGTGCTAATGCAATCAGATGAGGATCTAATTAGCATGGGGAAAATGATTAATTTGTGCAAATGGTATGAAAAACATTTTCCTGTTTCTTTTTTGTTGTTCTCCAGGGCTATAATAGCAGGGTCATACACAGGGAAAGAAGGATGAGAAACTGGAAAATGGGGCTCCCAGATCTCACCTGTGCTGACATTTGTTGCTTTGGGCTTCACAGGCCTCCCATGCTACCTTCAGCTCAGAGCATCAAACCACAAGCTGTGGCTTACTGTGTGAACCACTGTTGTTGTTGTTGTTTAGTCGTGTCTGACTCTTCGTGACCCCATGGACCAGAGAACGCCAGGCACCTCTGTCCTCCACTGCCTCCCGCAGTTTGGTCAAACTCATGCTGGTAACCTCGAAAACACTACTTCAGACCATATTTTGTGCTCTCCTCTTTCACCCTCATTAAAAGGTTCTTTAATTCCTCCTCACTTTCTGCCATCAAGGTTGTGTCATCTGCATATCTGAGGTTGTTGATATTTCTTCCGGCAATATTAATTCCAGCTAGGGATTCATCCAGCCCAGCCTTTCGCATGATGAATTCTGCATATAAGTTAAATAAGCAGGGAGACAAAATACAGCCTTGTCGTACTCCTTTCCCAATTTTGAACCAATCAGTTGTTCCATATCCAGTTCTAACTGTAGCTTCTTGTCCCACATAGAGATTTCTCAGGAGACAGATGAGGTGATCTGGCACTCCCATTTCTTTAAGAACTTGCCATAGTTTGCCGTGGTCGACACAGTCAAAGGCTTTTGCATAGTCAATGAAGCAGAAGTAGATGTCTTTCTGGAACTCTCTAGCTTTCTCCATAATCCAGCGCATGTTTGCAATTTGGTCTCTGGTTCCTCTGCCTCTTCTAAATCCAGCTTGCACTTCTGGGAGTTCTCGGTCCACATACTGCTTGAGCCTTCCTTGTAGAATTTTAAGCATAACCTTGCTAGCGTGTGAAATGAGTGCAATTGTGCGGTAGATGGAGCATTCTTTGGCACTGCCCTTCTTTGGGATTGGGATGTAGACTGATCTTCTCCAATCTTCTGGCCACTGCTGAGTTTTCCAAACTTGCTGGCATATTGAGTGTAGCACCTTAACAGCATCATCTTTTAAAATTTTAAATAGTTCAGCTGGAATACCATCACTTCCACTGGCCTTGTTATTTGCAGTGCTTTCTAAGGCCCATTTGACTTCACTTTCCAGGATGTCTGGCTCAAGGTCAGCAACCACACTACCTGGGGTATACGAGACATCCATTTCTTTCTGGTATAATTCCTCTGTGTATTCTTGCCACCTCTTCTTGATGTCTTCTGCTTCTGTTAGGTCCTTTCCACTTTTGTCCTTTATTATGGAAATCTTTGTACGAAATATTCCTTTCATATCTCCAATTTTCTTGAACAGATCTCTGGTTCTTCCCATTCTATTGCTTTCCTCTATTTCTTTGCATTGCTCGTTTAAGAAGGTCTTCTTGTCTCTCCTTGCTATTCTTTGGAAATCTGCATTCAATTTCCTGTATCTTTCACCATCTCCCTCGCATTTTGCTTGCCTCTCTCCCCCGCTATTTGTAAGGCCTCATTGGACAGCCACTTTGCTTTCTTGCATTTCCTTTTCATTGGGATGGTTTTCGTTGCTGCCTCCTGTATAATGTTACGAGCCTCCATCCATAGTTCTTCAGGCATTCTGTCCACCAAATCTAAATCCTTAAACCTGTTCCTCACTTCCACTGTGTATTCATAGATTGTATCTTACCGGCCCAGTGGTTTTTCCTACTTTCTTCAGTTTAAGCTTGAATTTTGCTATAAGAAGCTGATGATCTGAGCCACAGTCAGCTCCAGGTCTTGTTTTTGCTGACTGTATAGAGCTTCTCCATCTTTGGCTGCAGAGAATATAATCAATCTGATTTCGATGCTGCCCATCTGGTGATGTCCATGTGTAGAGTCGTCTCTTGTGTTGTTGGAAAAGCGTGTTTGTGATGACCAGCTTGTTCTCTTGACAGAACTCTATTAGCCTTTGCCCTGCTTCGTTTTGATCTCCAAGGCCAAACTTGCCAGTTGTTCCTTTTATCTCTTGACTCCCTACTTTAGCATTCCAATCCCCTATAAGAGAAGAACATCCTTCTTTGGTCTTGTAAGTCTTCATAGAATTGGTCAATTTCAGTTTCTTCAGCACAAGTAGTTGGTGCATAAACTTGGATTACTGTGATGTTAAAAGGTCTGCCTTGGATTCGTATCGAGATCATTCTATCATTTTTGAGATTGCATCCCAGTACAGCTTTCGCCACTCTTTTGTTGACTATGAGGGCCACTCCATTTCTTTTACGGGTTTCTTGCCCACAGTAGTAGATATGATGGTCATCCGAACTGAATTCACCCATTCCCGTCCATTTTAGTTCACTGATGCCCAGGATGTCAATATTTATTCTTGCCATCTCATTTTTGACCACCTTCAACTTACCCAGGTTCATGGTTCTTACATTCCAGGTTCCTATGCAATATTTTTCTTTACAGCATTGGACTTTCCTTTCACTTCCAGGCATATCTGCAACTGAACGTCCTTTCGGCTTTAGCCCAGCCGCTTCATCAGCTCTGGATCTACTTGTACTTGCCCTCCGCTCTTCCCCAGTAGCATGTTGGACGCCTTCCGACCTGAGGGGCTCATCTTCCAGCGTCATATCTTTTATATGCCTGTTGTCTTTGTCCATGGAGTTTTCTTGGCAGGGATACTGGAGTGGCTTGCCGGTTCCTCCTCCAGGTGGATCACGTTTGGTCAAAACTCTCCACTATGACCTGTTCATCTTGGGTGCCCTGCTCGGCATAGTTCATAGCTTCTCTGAGTTCTTCAAGCCCCTTCGCCACGACAAGGCAGTGATCCATGAAGGGAACCACTACTAGTGGTTTATTTCTCCAAACAGATCACAATCAGTACGCCAAAAACAATGGCTTACTAGGGTGATTCATTTGGTGGGGGAAGTGTGGCACAGGAGCAATCCAGAAGCATGCTTTTGTTCACTGTAAGCCATTGTTTATGGCTCACCATGTTGTGCAAATTTGATCAATGTATTTAGAACGAAGTACTGGTTTCAAAGTGTCCTCACACCATTCAGTATGAATTTCCACTCCTGGGGCAAGCTCTGCAAAACAGTTTTGCAAGTTTTCGTTGTTGCTCTGCTTGACTCAGGGGAAACTGTGGAGTGGACTGTCCTATCACCAATACATCTCCACAAAGCCCCCAAAGCAAATTTGCAACTGTTTTAAAAATGCTTGTGCACATGTGTCACTTTAAAATCATTTTAAAAGCCAGACAGAACTTCTGAAGCATGAGGTGAGATGTAAGACTGACAGCTGACCCTGTAGCCAACTTGCTGGTATGTCACAGAAATTGTGACGTTAGAATCACACTGCAGGTGAAGAAACTGATTGTGACTGTACTGTGAATACCTTGTCTTCGTCCTTAGTCTTAGTTTTTGCAGCAGGAAGCTGCAGATTTTCAGTCCCTATAGATAGATATGGGCTTGCATTCCTATGGCCCCTGGGATGGTGTCCCAGGGCCCACATAAAACACAGAAGGTGATACTGAACTAAGGCCCACTGAACAGGGCCAGATTCAACTAGGTTGTTGCGCTAGCAGAAACCAATGCAACAAATCCTTTAGCCGCAATGGGATTTTCTGCCTTCTCCTCCCCAACACGCCCCCAGAGCCCTCCCCAAACTACTAAGGAGAACCCCCAGAACAGCACACAGGGGGAGGAGTGGGGAGATTGTTCTGTTCGGCAAGCAGAAATGCTTGTGCTGACATGATGATTGCCTTAGCATGGAATTGAATTCCACCCCTTGACTAAGTTAGGTTCATTAATTTCAATAGTTCTGCTCTGAATACCACTCTAGATCTCCCTCTCTGAGGATGCAGAGAGAGGTCCAACCTCAGAGAGGGACAACCCATGTCAAATGCCTTCTTCTCATCATCACAAAAAAAAACCCTCTCTAGCCCTTCCCCTACCAATCACAGAGTTCTAACATTGGTAGAAGCAGAAGAAGAAGTTTGGATTTGATATCCCGCTTTATCACTACCCTAAGGAGTCTCAAAGCACTAACATTCTGCTTTCCTTTCCTCTCCCACAACAAACACTCTGTGAGGTGAGTGGGGCCGAGAGACTTCAAAGAAGGTGACTGGCCCAAGGTCACCCAGCAGCTGCATATGGAGGAGCGGAGACGCGAACCCAGTTCGCCAGATTATGAATCCATCACTCTTAACCACTACACCACACTGGCCAAAAAAGGGATGGACCAGAGGTGGATTGGGGGGGTGTTGAGGAAAGACATGAAGTACCCATAGCATTTCCATTTTCCTGACATGCCCCCAAACCATGCCAGCAATAGGCTTGTTTAAGTGAATTCCCATTGAGAGGGAAATTAGTTGGCGGGAGAATGGTGGAACTAAGAAAGGTCAGAGAACCAAAGAACATGAAAATATTTTGCTAGACTGGGTCAATGGCCCATCTATTCCAGTATCCTGTTCTCAAAGGGGAGACCACAAGCCTGCAAGTAGGACCTGAGAACAACAGGGCTCTCCTCACCTGTGATTGCCAGCAAATGGCATTCAGAAACATGCTGCCTCCCAACAGTGGAGGTAGAATATAACCTTTGTGATTAGTACCCACGGACAGCCTTATCTCCATGAATACTACTTTAAAGTCATTCACGCTGGTAGACATTACTGCCTCTTGAGGGAACCAGCTCCATAATTTAACTATGTGCTATGTGAAGGTCACAATATAAGACAGGGAGAAAAGCTCCTCTGTCATGAATGTTCCACACTTCCAAGCTGCTGGTGAGATCCCAGCAGAACATGGATGCTTTACTTTAGATTCCTGCATTGCAGGGGGTTGGACTAGATTGCCCTTTGGGTCCCTTCTAACCCTACGATTCTATGAGTCTATGATTGCATAAGACGGACCAACCACTTTTGGTTTCACCCCTCCCCACCTTCAGGATTTCATTCTTAATGCACTGTTTTGTAGCTTACATTTCAAGCATAATGGTGACCGAGTGTGTGACAGAGAATAACATGCACAAACTAATCTGGCACAGAGGTTTGTTCTACAATGTCACAGAAGAATGTCAATAAAGAACTGAGCCTACTGTAAAACAAAGTCTCCCTCTGTTTGCAGGTATTGAATGCTGTCTTTGATTGTAAAAACAAAAAGAGTGTACACTTGTAGAAATGTGTTCTTCTCTAGATTTTTCTTCCATTGAGAAACTTATGGGTGCATTTAAAAAAAACAACCAGGTTTCATTTATTAAAATATCTTACGTTTTGTGTCTAATAGCCTAAACAGAAGAATAAGCCACACCAGGTACAGAGTTGCCTGCAAAAGAAAGTACTATGTTCCGTTTTAACTTTTGATTTCTTTATCTTTAAATATGTAAGCATTTTTCAAGCGGGGTTTTATAAAGTAATAATAAACGTTGGCACATGGTTTGAAACAGGCAATCAGTGTAGTGCAATGCACTACAGATCATAATTCAGGAAGAAATACATAGTTGCCTTCATCCAGAAAATGCAAACATAGGGGATTTACTATCTTCCTGGGAGACACAGAATTCCTCATTCCCATGGCACAGGCATGTGGAAGCCAAAGTGTATACACAAGTTTATTTGAAGCCATTTAAAGGGCAAAGTTTTACTGGGACAACAAAAGACTAGGAAAAGTACTACAGAAGGACAAATTGAAACATGAGAAAGGCCAAACGACATTATATTTTGCAAAATCACTGTAACAACTCCAGCTTGGAGATGTCTCCGATAAACAAAATGAATAAAATGAAAAAGAAACCTTTCTAAAATACCCACAACCTCTCACTAAGAGTGTGTTAAACATGCTATAAAGTGCCTGCTTCTTGTTCAATCCTATTTCTAAGAATAGGATTCTTAACTGGTATAAAATAGCAAAGTATATGCATTTTAGTGGATCTGCACTGATCATGGGAATTTTTCATCCCACTGACTTCAGTGGGAGGGATTGGAGGGGAGGCACCTCAATATCAATGACCATGCTCCCACCATGGCGAAGTATAGGATATGATGTTACGCAGGACCCAATCATAACAAGCTACCAATAATATACAAAATGCACATGGGGAAATAATAATGGGTTATACTCCATGTCGTTCTACCTCTCTGGCCCCAGGCACAGAGATTCCAAGGAAGTATTCTGGTAGTTCCCATGAGCAAACACAAAGGGAGCACTGTGCACAAAGCAGCATGTCTCAATTTGAGCACATTGTTTATACTTCTCAGCCCAGAACTCTAGCAGGTACCTTGCCTTTGCACTCCAGACACATGCATCTAAAGTCCCACAACAAACAAGAGAAAGGGGAGCACAGGAAGCTGCCTTGTACTGAGTCAGACCATTGGTCCATCTAGCTCAGTTTTGTCTATGCTGACTGGGAGCGGCTCACCAGGATTTCAAATAAGGTTTTCTCCCAGCTCTACCTGCAGATGCCAGGGCTCAAATGCAGGACTTCCTGCATGCAAAGCACTGAACTATGGTTCCCATGGTTCTACTCATCACCACTTTAGCTAATGGGGCCTCCTGCTGCCACCGCACGATTTCTGTTCTCATCCTGAAGCAAAGTTCTTAACTCGAGGTAATATTTCTGGATTAGCGGAGTCTGTAACCTAAAGCATATGTAACCTGAAGTGTATGTAACCCAAGGTACATGGTACTGTACATGGTACAGCTGATGACAATTGCTTGTTATTCTCTCAGCACCTCTCCCCTTACTCTCCACAAGCAATTGTCCTATAGCCGCAGGATCTACAGGATCCACAGGATCAAGTGCTTATATGTGTCATCCATTAAAGAGGTCCAGCCCATAACCAGGATGCTCCCAACTCTTCTTGTGGGGTTGTTAACCTATTTGCCTCAATAGGGCTCAGGGCCTATGGTGCCTCTACACCCTGCTCACTCATGCTAGCTGAAGTGCAAGGGTGCACAGGCAGTATGGTGCTGCTGCCAAGGAGTATGAAGCAGTCGGGTGGATGGAGATGGAGATAGTACATGACAGGCCTGGCTTATCAGGCATATAGTATAGAAGGAAAGAACTGATGGGGCAGAAAGTCTAGAGCAGGCATAGGCAAACTCGGCCCTCTAGATGTTTTGGGACTACAACTCCCATCATCCCTAGCTAACAGGACCCATGGTCAGGGATGATGGGAATTGTAGTCTCAAAACACCGGGAGGGCCGAGTTTGCCAATGCCTGGTCTAGAGGGTTTATGCAGGAGCCAGTTCATTGGTCCATGCAGCACTGTTCCTGCGTGCCTCAGTTGCACCTATGAGGTGGACCCTTCCCTGCCTTTCCAAGGGCTTGATCACCCTCTCCTGTTCCCCAGCCCTGTGTCCTGTGCATGAGCCACTGGAAGCTGCTGCCATCAGCACATGTCAACTGTACCCTTGTTCTGTCTACTTGCTGCATGTAGCTGTCGTAGACTGATTGGTGGGCATTGCTAGAATTTCCAAGGTGTGTCCATCATTTTTACACAGTTTTTGTATTTTCTGGCTGTGTATTTTTATTCTTCCTTCGCAGGCTGTGCAAACATTGGATACATCAGGTTTTCAACTGGTGCAGAGGTGGTTTTATCTTCCATCCCAATATAATGCTTACTTACTTATTGATCGGTTAGAGTAGCTTAGGAAAGACACGAAATGCCCACTTTGTGTTTTAGATGAAAAACTTGTTTTCCACCCTGAACACACACTGATAGGTATATTAGCTCGACTCTTCTAACCTCAAGAGGAGACCAGGTGAATTAAGGTAAATTAAAACAAGAGTATGGGTCATTATTTATTGTTTATTAAACTATAATTTACCTTTGAAAAGTAATTGTGTTCAATATTCATAGTGCAACAGCAAGCAGCTTCCAAAAATTAAAAAACCACAGTGTACTATGAGCCATAATGGCCTCACAAGTTGTTTTCAGATGGATGAATTCATTCTACCATTCTAGGTTAGATTTCCCCAAAGACAAATTCAGTAAATTGTGATATTAAAAAAAAACAACCCAAGTCTCTGCTCCATTTCTTTTAATCAGCATGTTACATAACTGTTTTACTGCTTTAATATTTATTTAACTTCGACTGTTAAAATGTTAAGTTTGCAAAACAAACCAGCTACTTAGAATACAGTAGTACGTTTCATTATTTTAGGAAACAAATGTCATATTTCACATTATCCATTATTTTAACCAATTTTCTAATAAACCTTTACCCCCCAAAATTAATAGGCATTGTAAACAGACAATGCTAAAGGCCTGCATTTGAATACTATTGGTTCAAGTAAGAAAGCATTTTGAAAAGTTAGATAGGTATATTATTCCTACTTTGAGAATATAAACTGTTTATCTGTCAAAGAGGGGCTGTCTTCAAGATATACTTTTTTAAAATCAGCTACCTATTTGCCATCCTCCAGTTTCATGAGCATTTGTTATCTAAAATTTCAAGTTACAGGTTGCACTTTATGAGACATCAGTTATAAGAATATATTCACCATCCTTGTACTTGCTCCATAATTTAAGACATGCATAAAACAAACAATTCACAGAAGCTGTCTTAAAAAACAAGATTTGAGTAGTTTCTCATCAAGCAAGTTTTCTGCATTCCAATCTTCAGATTAGATTCTGTTTTCTTGTTTTAAGAATTGGCACAATCCAAATGATGTCATTCGAATGGCATTTGCCTGTTATCAATTGCTAGTCAAATATTAACTTGAGCTTTTGCCTTGCTTAAATTGCTAGATGCATTTTAAATCAGTTTGGAATCCAGATGTGATATACAGCTGTAGATACAGTATGTATATATATAAACAAAATCAGAGTAATGGCCATTTTTTAGAACTATTTAGCTTTAATTAATTTGTTTAAAATAAGTAACAAACCAAACTAACTCCAATCAGAGAGCAAATAACTTCCAATGTAAACTCTTTACTCAGGTTTTCTGCTCAGTGGCAAATTACTGTGGCAGCTGATTAAATTTTGTGAACATGAAGTCATTCATTTGTGCACATAGAGTTCCATCCTATTCAACACAGTTCCCCGTTATATAACTACCTAGCCTGCCAACTGTCACCCTTACCTTTCTCCCATAAGCTTTACATTATGCAGTTCTCAGGAAACTATTTTGATTACAAAGTTCTCTCTCTCTCTCTCTCTCTCTCTCTCTCTCTCTCACACACACACACACACACACACACACACACACAAATTGAATCAACTTGCTTTCTTGGGAACCTTCTTTCATTCACTCTAAGGAAGGAAATAATAGCAGAGAACAGGAAAATGTGGGAACTGAGCCAGGAACTGTGCCAGAAAAAGGGCTATACTCAAGTGGCTAGCAAAATGGCTATGAGGGCATTTTAATTAGTCATAACCCACAACATATCAGGTGGAATTCAACATTGTGTTAATTTGATAGTTCCATCAGCACAAGCATCTCCACCTGCCAGCAGAACATCTCCCATCTCCTCACTGTGTGTGATGTTCTAGGGCAGTGATGCAGCCCAAACTGCAACCCAGAACCCACTTACCGTATTTTTCGCTCTATAACACGCACCCGAGCATAACACACACGTAGTTTTTAGAGGAGGAAAACAAGAAAAAAAATATTCTAAACGAAACAGTGGATGTATGATTTTTATGGTTCATGCTGTGGCCACAGACATGTGATCTGACAGTGAGTTTGGAGTAGCCCAATGCAAAAATCCTGAGGATCCTTTGTAACCACGTTTTAAGTGGGGAGGGAAGGAAAAGCACTCAAGGGACAAGGAGCATGCGTGGGGTGGGTGGAGAAGGATGCTGCTAATAATGAAGAAGAGGGGTATAAGGGGAGAAGGCTCCTCTCCTCTCCCGCTTTGCTCCTTTAAAGCAAGCAGGCTCTGCTTTTCTCCCTCCTCCCCGCTCATGCCCGGCTTAGTGAGCTGAAAAACTTTGCTGCTATTTAGCTAGCTGAGTGGGGAGGAGAGAGGGCCAGAGAGTCTGCTTGCTTTAAAGGAACCAACTGGACAGGAGCCGCTTACACTTGTGTAAGCGGCTCCTCTCCTCTCCCGCTTTGCTCCTTTAAAGAAGCAGGCTCTCTGTCCCTCTCTCCTCCCCACTCAGCGGCTCTTCTCCCGCTTTGCTGTTTCAAAGCGAGCCACGGAGGAGGGAAGGGAGGGGAACCATGGATCCTCTGCTCACGACTGCAGCAGATCCCCCCGCAATCCATAGGCATTCCCTCCATAACACGCATAGACATTTCCCCTTACTTTCTAGGAGGAAAAAAGTGAGTGTTATGGTGCAAAAAATACGTATTTATCATGAAGTGCCAACACAGCAATTTAACCTAAACACTGAGGTTTTAGTTTAGAAAAAACAACTCATACATTAACATCTTTTGTCTTAAAAGAAAAACACAGTAACAGAGCTTTCAATGATACAAACAACTTTTTAATGAAAGGTAAAAGTTTGCATTTGGCATGCTTTTGAACAATTAATGTGAAGCCTCAACCTTGCAACAGCAGGTGGAGAAGGAAGGCGGCCACTCAGAACTCTCAGTGGCCCACCAATATGGCAGCACACCTCTGAGAACATGCAGAGTGGTGCCCCCTCCCCACCTACAGTAGAGGCTCCCCATGGGAAAACATGTGCCCTGGGGGTTGTGGCTCCATTTTGCACACACCCCTGATGCCCATCCGAGGCGTTTCTACTCTGACACAAGTACCAGGATCCATGACCAGCCTCTGAAAACAACATGTGTGCTTGCTTGGGGGCACCAATGCCCCACCTGGCCCTTCCCTTTGCACCTCTCTGGCCACAAGGGCGCCTTCTCGGTCTGGGCATCCCGTGCAGAGTGGCTGAGCAAAAGGAGCCCTAAAGGTGCTGCAGCAGACGGGCCAGTTTGGGGATTTCAGCTCTTTACTGTCCTGCTTGTACAACACCAGAAACTGAGGACCTACCATAATCATTGTCACAATCCACTCACGCAAAATACTAATTGCCACAATATGCTCCGGAAGCCTCCGTGCATTTGGGCACAATGAACCTGGGCCAAAGAATAGCTGCAACCCCCATTTTGGAGTGAGTTGGTGCCCTGATGGGCATTACATCAGTTTCCTGCGCTGACCTACCACGCACATGGCGCTCCAGCTGCCCAAGCTGAGCTGAGGACTCGACACACCGCCCTCGCCTTCTGCTGGCTCTATGCTGGGGCGACGGCGCCCACAGAGAGGGCTCTGAGTACCTCCTTTTGACACTCGTGCCATAGGCTCACCACCACTGTTCTAGGGTCTATCCATTGGGGAAGGAACTAGCACTAGTATTTAGTTCAGTCCAGCTTTTTGTTTCTATTTTTTTAAAAAAATAAGTGGCCAGTCATTTTCTTGTTTACCCACTTAGATTATTTCCATCCATCCCCAGTCTTAATTATCTCCTGAAAGTGGTCCTGCTGAGAAAAGTATTGTGATTTATTATTCCATTTCCCTCCCCCTTTTTTGCAATTTGATTTTGAAATTATCTGTAGAAGCAATGTCATCAGAAACCATTATTTCAACTGATGGCTACCTTTGATGTGATTTTCAATAGACAGGCAGACCTGACGCTGCCCATACAATGTGTGTTCATTTCGGCCATGCCTATTAATCATCAGTGCGAGATGCTCAGCCAATCTGTTAACATCTACATAGAACTGTATAGTTGGAAGAGATCACAAGGGTCACTTAGTCCAACCCCCTGCAATGCAGGAACCTTTTGCCCAGTGTGGGGCTCAAACCCACAACACTGAGATTAAGAGTCTCATGCTCTACTAACTGAGATATCCACATGACACCAAGCTAAACCTATTTTTAGTGAAGATGTCTAATGAGTAGAGTTATGTCCAAGAATCAAGTTATTCACGCCAGTATTATTCTTCATATGGAAACAAGTTGGAATACTGGTGCTACTCACTATCTTGTGCATTTCAGACAACCCTTCTTCCTCACCACCATGTCTATTCTGTTTTCAAACAGCACACATCTTTGCACTTGTGTCCTAAAAATATAGTTGGAATCTGTTCTACATGTATTTCTGAAGGAGACTTCAGTGTCCCATCTATACTCCTATTTCAGCGTACCATGTACACTCCCTATTTTTGGCATTTGCAACACTCATTCTAATCTAAATATCAGCCTGAATGTCTGTGATACATTTTTGCTTTTACCTGTTACTTCTGTAACTCTCCTACACTGGTTAAAAATTAAATATGATATAAGTAAACAATTCAATGGCTGGAATCCAGACCTACTATAGGTGTACCCAGAGGCTTTTTTGACATGTCCAGTGGGAATTTATCCTTTTTTTATTAAAAGGCAGAAGGCCATGTCATATCACAAACTATGTTTGAAACTTGTTTCAATTTCAAAAATTGTTTGCTATGCAGCCTGGGAGGGTTTATTGTTTGCATAACCTTTAGGTACACAGAACTAGTTCTTTGGATATAATTAAAGCATGCTTTTATTATATATTATTATTCACATCGATCTTTATGTATTAATATAATAACATTGCCAGAGGTTATACTTTCCTAAGGCATGAAATTAAAAAGCCTTTGCAAAGTAATTATAGCTCTTCATTATTTTAAAAAATTCTTCTAATACCTTTTGTAACAAAAGGTAGATTTCAAAAGCACTTTCTATTTTATTTTCTCACAAATGCACAAATGAGCATAAAACATATTTTATACATAAAACCTGCTGTTAACCAAACTTATGGGTGTGACAACGCGTCAGTTTTTCAAAGAAAAGGCCCAAGCTATGAACTTCTGTAATCTTGGAAACTTCCACATATAGGAAATAAATTGACTTAAGTACATAGCAGCACCACTTACTTTATCTTCAAATTAATAGAGTATTCAAGGTATCCCAAAAAGTAGTGTATACCTAACATTGCAAAGCATGTTTGAAAATATATGTATCACAGAGGTACATATCAGCTGCAACCAATCCTGCATCACTGAGCATTCGGTGGCTAACCCTGGTTTGCTGCCATTTAATGTGTCAAATACCGTGTATACCATACAGCACACAGCTAAAACTATGAAAATCACTAGCACAAGATGTAGTGGTGGCTTCAGAAGCAGACTAGACAAATTCATGGAGGCTAAGGCTATCAAGGGCTACAAAGCACATCCAGGATCACTGGGTTATCCAATAAAAAGGCACATGGAGGTCTCCTTCAGACATGTTCAAGCCTCAGTAGGGGCTGAATCTGGATGCGCTCAAACCCAAAGCAAAAATCATATAACCAGCTCATTAAAACTCTGTGCATTAATATATTGCAAAAACTGGTCATCTGTCAAAGCTTTATGTAAAGTTCATTGCAACTTCCATATTATAACTGCCTTCTACAATCACCCAAGATACATAAAAAAGGTGCTGCTACTATCAGAAGTCTGACCGGTATAACCTTCTTACTGGTGATGTTACTCTGCTAACCCAGACCCTGGAAAGACCTTTTCTGATGAAGAGGGGACCCCATGCAAGGATTTCCATTTGCACAACAGGACCCCCCCCCCCGCCACCGACCTCAGTTCCTCCCTCTGTGCCCTCCCCAAATCTGCTCTGGAGGATTGGGGAAAACCCCATAACATATTTAGGGGACATGCAGATGGAAGAGAGCTGGGAGTTCTGTTGCACAGGTGGAAATCTTTGCACTGATAGGCTTACTTAGTACTACTTTGGATACAACCCTTTGGCTCAAGTCCCCACTCCTGGTGCTTGCCATAGACATGCCCCTTGCGGAGAATACTATATTGCCAATTAATTGTTTAGGAGGATGGTGAAGCTTTTTTCTGCTAGTATGGAGCAGCTTTTCGCTGAAATTATGCCGCCTATTGACATTTGGAGTGTTGTAGGCCAATTGTACTTTTTATTTTTTGCACGGTTAATTACGTAAGTCACCAAGAGATGTGAAGAGCAAAAAGACTTTTAAAAAGAGTGAAATATAAATCTGAAAACGCTACCAAAGATTCCCACTTAAAAGAAATAGTGGTACCTCGGGTTACAGACACTTCAGGTTACAGACGCTTCAGGTTACAGACTCCGCTAACCCAGAAATAGTATCTTGGGTTAAGAACTTTGCTTCAGGATGAGAACACAAATCGCATGGCACTGCCACCGCAGCAGCAGGAGGCCCCATTAGCTAAAGTGGTACCTCAGGTTAAGAACAGTTTCAGTTTAAGAACAGACCTCCCAAACAATTTAAGTTCTTAACCCGAGGTACCACTGTTAAAGAAACATAAATTATTCAATGCAGGGTAGCCTTTTCTAGTGGTTATTACACAGAGGGAAAACAATCCAATTATGCAACTTTGTTACATCTTGAACCAGGCTCTCTAATTCTTTTCTGAAAGTTCCACATTCAGAATTAGTTAGCATGATCTTTTTATGGTTTGTGAAACATTAAAGACCTGTTAGAAGACCACTGGGGTAATAAAGTCAAGTGTGCTAAACCTTAAAAATTCCAGAGCATTCAGTGTAAACTCAAGACCCTTCAAAGCTGATTATCAGAATGAATCATGATACAGCTGGAATACATGGTTTCAAAGGACAGGTGCTGAATGATTCAGAAGGTTTCAAGAGAAAGCACAAAAAACGATTCTATCAAAAGTCAGACTCTTAGAAACAGCAGTTGCTTCAAGAGAAAAGTCACATTATCAATGGCCACCATGTCCATACTATCTTTTTCTTACCTGGTTTGCACAACAGGGAAGCACAAATGCAATTCAATTACAAACACAAAGTGGAATGTCATCAGAAACATATAATTCACCCAGTGTCCCAAGGGATAGATTGAGTGGATCGATATTGCAGTTGGGAGTGTGGCAAAGTGATCAGAGCAGACCATGGTCAACTCCCTGACTCACAACTGGGGACCACCATTGCAGCCATAGGCATTTGGTTGGCTGGCCACTGTAAGAACATGACAGTGGATGAGATGAACCTTTAGCCTGCTCATCTTATGTGTACCCAGATTGCTTAGGACAGGGCTTCAGTTGTGCCCAGGATCAGCTCCACAATCTCCTTTCAATAACTCAATATGTGAAGCAGTAAATAAGAGGGAAGTGCCTTTTTGAGCATGTGAGGAGAGTCTTTCCTTAATTATCCTGTTATTGCTGAATACCCCCATTCACTCAGTATGGAAGCACACAAGATACCTAGGAAATAGATGGAAGGCTTCAGCCATAGTTCTCTCCATTTACAAATTAGGTACTAGCTAAGGTTCACTCATTTCATCATGGAGAGACCAGTAATTTGATCAAATGCTGAGGTAATTGGAGAACCAACAATGCACACTTGGCAATAATGCAGATGAACTCAGCCCATATTTGGCACATGCAAAGGCAACTGTGGTAACTGGCTCTCAGTTTTCCTTTTAAATAATGTTAATGTGGAAGCATTTTAATTCTTGAAAAAGTCAACGTATCAAACTTTCCTAAACAAAAAATCAGCAGCTTTGCCATGCATCAACAAAACCGGCTTAGTAAAGCTAAAATTTGCATTAATAAAAAGTACTTTGTTACATGTGCCTTTCCATTTTGAAGAAGTGAAAAACAAGTTAGCAAAGAGAAACAATAGCCATCTTTAGCAACTTTTAACACTGCATCCATGTGGGTGGGTGAGAACATATGAAAACCAGAAAAGAAAAGATCGCAGATCGCAGAACCTTGCCCTATTCTCCTACTGAAAGATTAAACACTAATCACGCAGTAGTTTTGTTCTTCTTGAACAAAATCAGGGGTTTCATCAGACATTTCAAAAGGACTTCCAATCTCTGAAAGGGCACTAGGTATACAAAAGTACTATTCTTTGTGAGGCCCCTCCACCTTGTAAAACAAAGTAAACAAAAACTTTCAGTGAAACTGAAGCCAGGAGCATAAGAACGCAATGTGCAGCAGCTGCTTGTGTAATGCATTTCTCCTTTTTAAAATGAATTTCACTTGTTGAAGGAAGGAGCATGTCTATAACTCATCTTGTTACTTCCCAGCTTCCCTCTCCCAAACCACCCATTTGGTATACAGAACCCTTACCTGTGGCATGTCTCAAAATATCGGTTCTTAGGAGAGCCGGCACAAGGAAGAGGAAATGTACTAATAGAAGGCAAACTTCCCAGGGAGTGCTCTGACTTTCAGCTGAAACTGTAGAACAATGAGCCCGAGCCTGTGTTATCCTGCAGCCCAGCCTCCTCTCTCCCCTGCCAATCACACAGCGCACCAAAACCAATTGATATGTAAAAGGGAAAAGGCTGAGGGGAAAGTGCAGGTCTTCTCAACAGAGTCACCAAAGGTGCTGCCAGATGTGGACAATTTAGCAGCATATGATCATTGCTATTCTGTTAAACTGGAAATGGAAAAGGAACTTTGCTTTCCAACTCTTAGGATACAAGTAACATTCTACAGCCAAGTGATCAGCCCATTTCCACAACTTCCAAAGTTTGGGGGAGCATTGGAAATCTCACTGTGCTCCAGAACAAGGTTGTTCCTGCTGGAATTTAAGGGCAAGGGAAACTGATATAAGAGCAATGATGTTTGGAAAGGGGAGGGTTAAAGTGCTAGAACTGCTTCCTAGAAAGGGGAAAGAGAAAGAGACCACAGGAAAGGAAGTGGCTGGAGATTGCCATCTATACAGCCCATTACTGGTCTATCTAGGCTAGAAGAGCTGTGCCATCTACAGTTGAGGAAATCGTATGGATGTTATTGCATATTAGAATGTTGGATTTTCTGACTTAAAAAAAAACTAGAAGCTGAAAAGGTAAGATGTGGGACAGGCATGTTTTGATCATGAATCATGCAGGTGCCCTATTAAAAATGTGTGAACAAAGCATGATTGTTTCACAGTAAATGCCCAGTAAGGAAACCATCCAAAGAAGATAAGATAGTGTGAAATATTGCCTTTGGAAATGGGACAGGAAGGTTGAAAGAGGAAATAAATGCAATTAAAACTAGAGAACTAGAAAGAAAAAAAGAATGGTTTTTAAAGTACTTTTTAAAGGGGGCGTTATGTGGGAAAGGACCAAACCCACTTTAATATGAACTTGAGGGACTTGTGACATGACAAGGACTTTGTCTTAAAACCAATGGAAACATGACACAGACAGGCAGCAACAACATGACTGCAGAATGCACACATCCAGTGTACCATTTAGAGGAGGAACTCAGGCACTACACAGGCGCTGTTAGAACACCTGGGATTTGTAACCCAGGGAGCTGCTGCATTGATTTACTAACAGTCCATAGCAGTGGAGGTTCCCATTTAAATGAGATAGCAGGTACACCCAAAAGCACATAGGTAAGTTCTGTTACCAACATCTGTGCACATTTTAGTAAGGATAAGCAGCTAATAAAGAGAGATGGGGGCCTTTGAGGGAGTAATAACAAGCACCATGCTGACATCAGAATGCCATGGAATGCAAATTATTGGGCAGCTTTCAACTACCATGTCCCATCAACGCAAGGATTTCCCCACTCTCCTCACCTGTGTGTGTGTCCTTAGCCCTCCTTAAAACCTAGAAGAGATTTGGAGGGTGCACAGAGGAAGGAAGAGACGACCTTTGTTACAATTTTTATATGTACTGTAAGCCACCCTGAGATGGGTGAGGTATAAATATTATTATCATTACTATTACTATTACTATTATTATTATTTCTTTTATACACAGTCAGAAAAGCTATGTAGTGCAGCTGAGAAGAAGTCTCTTGTCTTCACCAGCCACCCTTTCCCCCAGCAACAGAAGGGAAACCAGTCATGAGCCATCTGATGTGGTGTCTAGTTGGTGTATGGTGGCCGTTCCCTTGGGAAAAATGCAACAACCTCTAAGGCCTAGAAAGCAGTTTGAGGCTTGCCATTGTAGCCATCTCCCTTCAATGCCTATTTTCTAACAATAAATAGATAAATCACAAATTTATTTTCTCGTTTATTTAAAATATTTATATCCCACCTTTGTACATAAATACCATGGCAGGGAATAGAACATAAAATAAACCATCACATAACAGAATAACTAAAAACCAATAAAACACACAACAAAGGCAGCTAAAAACAATAGGACCGGCTAGATACCAGCATCTGATAGCCGTGGGAATTCAGCAAGCCACCTTTCTAGTGCTTCCTTTCTACAGAGAAAGGAACATCCACCATCCAAGGAGGCCACTCTATCCTCTAAAAAACCTTACCTTCAATTCAAGATTGCATGTTGGCCTGACTGTGGTTACTCAGTTGTGGAAAAGAAATCACATGCTCAGATGCACTCAATTCTTTGTAATGACTTTGTTATGTTCCAGAGATGATTTCTGGTACTACTCCTTAAAGTGCTAAATTAAGCCCTGGATTCTGCCTGCAGTGATGATTCTCCACTGGGAAAGTCTCTTGTCCCTCTGGTTATGAAGATCCACCCACTTCTGATTGACATGACCCACTAAGGTGGAATCGGGAGTAAAGTCAGACAAAAAGCAGAATATAGGAGGGAAATGTGTAAATGGACCGTTGACATTAACGATCACTCTTTCATCATATAGTCATCTGCCCTGTGTTAAATTACACATTAACCAACGCATTACTTTTTTGTTTGTTTCTTTGGAAAGTAAGCATGAAAGAAAATGTTGTAATAGACCTAGTTGCTTTTTGATCTCTCGATCTCTCTCTCTTTCTCTCTCTCTCTCGTAATAAACCAGTCTAGCCGAACAAGGTCAAATAGGACACAGAAAGTCTGGACTGAATACAGGACAAACAATGACAGAAAAAGTTAAGGAACAGTGTGATTCAAAGGAATATCCACATTGGAGGCGCCCATAAAAAAACAACAATAAAACCCTTCTGAGGTATTTCACCTGAACTAGGTCCACACCAAGATTATCCCAGCTCTTATCCATTTCCAGTACTCCCATATGACTTCATCCAAATCAGTGTAAGCATTAAGGCTTCATGGTCCAGCACCATTCTTTCTCAGTCCATGGGTTTATGCCCCCACCCCCAAAAAGACACTAAATCATACAATGAGGCAGCGTGCCCTTTTCTTTCCTGTAAGCAAGGTGGGGTGGGGTATTGGGTTGTTGTTTTTATTTTGATTAAATATTTTGTAGTTTTATATTTTGATTTTGTTCTGTGAACCACCCTGAGACCTCTGGGTATAAGGCAGTTAAACAAACAAACAAACAAACAAACAAACAAACAGGGGTGGCTAACTGGTGACCCCTGGGTCAGATCCAGCCTCCCAGTATTAAATACTTAAGCAGTATTTCATCCTCATAAGGGTCCTGGGCATAGGATGTGGGAAGAGAAGGGAAGGCAGGTGGGAATATTTAACACTTGATGGTTCCAGTAGCATCTCCCACAAAGTAAAAGCAAACCTCATCAGATTAATCTGATGGGCAGGGTAAAGAGGCAATATAGGTGAGAGAGTGTGTGTGGAAAAAGTGAGTGCTGCTTGTTATGTATGAGAGTGTGTCTATCAGCTGTGTGTGTGATTGTGTGTGTGTGTCTTCCTCTCTGTGACTTTGAAAAAGAGCTACCCCCTCATCCACTTTGGCCACACCCACTTTGAATATAGTCACACAGACTGCTAGCATTCAGCCTTCAGACAGAGGGTTAGTCAATAGGGAATGTGCCCCTCAAGCCAAAAAAAGGGTTAGGCACAGATTAAGAAGTGTTTGATACACCCTCCTGAGAGAAGCACAGTGGTACCTTGGGAAGGGAAAATACACAAAGAAAATTAATTTACTACTGTCGTGTGTGTGTGTGTGTGTGTGTGTGTGTGTGTCCCCATCACTTTAACTCCTTCCTCAGGCATGGTCTACACTTGCAGAATAATTAAGTGGTAGAAACAAGGAATGGAGTGCAGCACTTCAAGCTGCCATTAGGAGACCCCATACTTTGAATGCTTCCTTGTGTGGAAAAAAGGTCTTACCAAGTAAAAAGCTAGAGCACCTGAGAAAAATGTTATAGCAGCCCAGCTCACAGTGCTAGACGCATACCTGGAAGGCATTTATGCATTCAGAATTGGCATCTCCCACCCGCAATCTGAATTAGCACCACCCATTTTATCACTCTACTTTGCTGCATGCGTACTAGAGCCAGACCCTCAGTTTAAAGTCCAGTGCAAATTCATATATGGATAGACTTCAGAGAGCTGAACTGAGTATGAAACTAGAGATGACTAGCCTGCAATATCCTTTTGAGAAGCCTTTGGGAGGAAATGCATCAGGATTTGAACTCAGTGGATTCCTTTCCTATCAGGCAAACTGATTAATACATATTCATTTTGTATGGTCTAAGAGGTGACCATATAATCTGTTTTCTTAGAAACTGTCATGCAGCAAACAGTCCAGTTTTGGTTCAGTTATGAGCAAGCTCTCCATAGAAAACTGGTGCTATGAAAGCTGAGTACAGTGATGTTGCAGCCACTGAAGCATACTTCACAGCCTAAATCTCAATTCAGCTCTTTAAAACAGGGACTTAGCTACTGGTTAAAAAGAATGATAGCAGCATTAATGCATGCAATTAATGGGAGTACTGTGACCTGAAAATATCAGGAAGTTTTACTGCTCACAGTATTGCCTCTGGCTAGGCAGCGAAGCGGAAGCAGCATTTGAAGGGCTGCATGGAATCACAACTTTCTCTTGCACTGTTTATACTAGGCAAAGTTGAAGAATGGAGGGGAAGCCCCCATAAACACACGTTTCAGCTTCAAGTACCAAAACTCCTTGCTCCAAAACTGCCTTACTATGTCAAGACTGTGGAAACCCCAAATTTCTTCACAAGCACCAAACTTTTCCCCGAGCACTTGATATGATGAGGCAACAGAACCTGCATTAGCAGTACTATGCATGGATAGAGCATATTGTTGTTGTTTAGTCGTTTAGTCTTGTCCGACTCTTCATGGACCAGAGCACGCCAGGCACTCCTGTCTTCCACTGCCTCCCAGAATAGAGCATATTAATTATCTCCATTTCTCTTAGTGAAGGCCTGAGTCCTAAATGTGAAATTAAGAGTCTACCTCTTAAAGTAGAGGTAGACTCTACTTTACAATGCCACAATTGTAGATTGTTATAATGACAATTTGGGGAGCAAGAATTGCTATACTTTTTCCTGGCAAGGCACTTGCACCTGTTGACTTTCTATTAAAGGTTCAAAAAGAACAGCAGCAGCATAAAAGGCAGAAATTCCCCATCATTGATGGGAGGAGTAAATCAGTTCTTTCCTTATCCAACATAAACTATATACAGTGCAGCTAAAAACAAGTACCAGAACTCTCCAAGAGGAGGTTGTCAAGGTTTTCCAGCGTACTCAACCGAATACTCCCCATTTGTTCTTCTACCTGAGCTACTTGCCATGGGTCTTATTTCAGAGTACACTGAATTCTTTGTTACCAAAGCACAAGCAATTGATAAAGGGCAACTTAAAAGACAAGCGGGAACAAACAGGGAATTTATTTCCCCCCACCCACCTTTCCTTTTTATTTCTCAGCCTTTCCTAACAGAGGAGGAGACTTGTGTCCATGGATTGATAGATCTTATTCTTTGCACACATAGTTCAGGCATACAAAGGCTGGGTCAGTCTCTTTTGTGGGGACCCCAAACACAATCCTGCTTTGCCCCTGAATTCTTCTCTGCAGGAGAGGACAAAGATGTGCATATCAGGAGAGGAGAAAGATGTGCATATCAGAGGCAACACCCAAAGAAGACCTGGCTGTGAGGAGAATGTGTGTTCAGGAAGAAGGCAGAAAGACTTGAATTCACCTTCCATCGACAGTGTAAATTCCTGACCTTGCCGCACACCATTTGCACAGGGCATGGATGGGCTTCCCCTTGGCGTGGATGCACCCCGACGGCTAAAATGCTAAACGCGGTGACTTGCACCGTGAAATCGATGGCATTTTACTTGCACAAAGTGTATCTGTTCTGCTGCACCCTCCCAGGCATGCATCTCTCAGGAATAACTAATTTCAAATACGCTCCCTGGTAACACAGAGGTGCCTCTTTCCTAGTCCTAGTTGTTAAAAGTTATTTTTCTCCCCTTTATTTTGTCCCTTCATTCACACAGCCGAGAGGCACTGGAAGGGGCGCGGAAGGGGAGGAAGGGGTTAACTCCGGCTCCTCGACATTTTCCCGGCGAAACCAGCCTCCCCGTCTCCAATGGGGGACTTGCTCCCAAGTAAGCGCGCGGAGAGAATGGTTCCTTCAAAGTTGAGAGGGAACCAGGCGAACAAATTAACCTTGTGAGCGCTGAGGCCGCCTCACGTCTCCCTCAAAAGACCCCAACAGGCGGCAACCAGCAGCACAAGCCCCCCCCCCCGAAAAAACAGCCCTTGTTTACTTGTCCCTCAGTGGGGCAGAGGGGCAGCGAAGCTTCTCCTTACCTGCGCCCGCGGCAGAGTGAGGCGGCGCGGGGCTTGGCGAGCTTTTCAGCCGGAGCCGGCGTCGGTCTCGCGCTCGCCTCCCAGCTTCCCCCGCTACTACCCCAGCCTCAGTTCCAAAGGGTCGGCGCGGCTGCTGCTGCTGCTGCTCCTCCCTCCGCCGCCACTTTTGTAATCCGTCATGTTTGTTTTGGAGCAAGGCGACGTGAAAGTTGGGCTGGGGACGTGGAAAGGTCCGGGGCGCAAAGGCGCCTGGCAACTTGCTTGGGAAAAGGGGAAGGGAATGGAGAGAAGGAGAGGGAGAGAGAGGGAGCTCCCCAGCTAGCTGGGCGCTGCGCTCCCGTGCACACGCTGCAAATGGATGCGATGTGACAATAGGCGACCGGTGCCCGGCTTCTTCCCCTGCGCGCCCCCCTGAGGGGAGAAGAGCTCTGTTCACGCCTCACTTCCACCCCAGATCCAGGAAGGCGCGCGCAGGAGGGCACTGCAGCCGAGGCTCGGCGAGAGGCGACGTTTCCTGAGGGCACAGATGACAAGAGAAGAGCCAACCTTGCTCTTGACTTCATACGCATATGCAGCTCGGATGGGGGGGCGGGGGGGGAGAGAAATCTCCACAGAAAGTGCCGTTGTGAGCAAGGAAGGAGCAGCAGCAGCAGCTCTCTCCCACCACAAGTCACCTCGGAACAAAGCGTGGAAGAGCCGGTCGAGTGGGACCGACCTCTCCTGTTTGTCATTGACACAGTCCTTGCGCGCACCTCGAAGAAAGCCATTCTTCAGCATGCAAGTTATAGGGAGGAGCTAAGGGTGTCTTCCCAAAAGACTTTTATTTTCACACACACACACCCTTTTCATTGCATTTCTTGTACTTGTCCTACATTTGCATCCAAAATGAAGGTCGCCTTGACCAAAAGATGCACATTCCATTCTTCAAGGGTCACTTCAGCTTTCAGTAAAACATTCACACTTGCCAGATTTTATATATCACACACACACACAGTGCATTTTTTTCTGGGGGGACGCAGCTGGACGCATACTCCTAAACATTTTGTGAATCTTAAGTTTGGCCTCACTGAGGGGCAATATTTCAATATGAGTAGGAAAATGAGAGTACCCCTAAACATTTTTAAAAGAAAAAAAAGCACTATATATTTCCCTGTGTGACACTCAGGTGTTTGTGCTTTTGAAGTGCCTTCATGCATATGGGAAAACCTGAACTGGTGCCTGGAATGCATTTGGGAAAATCTAAAATGGCTGAGCTTTCAGCTTAAAATTAGGTGTCAAGCTATGGACCACAGTAGTATTAAAGAATGTCCCATGTCCACCTACAGGCTGGGAAAGACCTCTTCCTGGAACCCTGAAGAACTGCTATCAGTTAGAAAAGACTACATAGGAAACAATTTCCTACATGTAGAAAACTATCATAGTTTTCTACATGTAGGCAGTCGCTACCTTCGTCTCACTGGGGATAGGACACTCTTAACATTGAAAAATTGTAATATCCCGCAAATCCATAGCTAAGAAGGGGCAGGGAAATTCAGACAATTTGCCCTGTCATCCCTGCCAATCTGTTCCAGGGCTACAAGCTCTGAGCTTTGATATCTAGGTGAATTGTCAAGCTTCTGAGCTTCCAGAGCCATTGGACAGCAGTTCTTGGGAACTGAATGCAGAACTTAGGGTGACCATGTGTCCTACTTGGTAGGCGATAGTCCTTTATTTGAGGAACTGTCTGTTCAAGTCTAGCTTAAAGACATCATATGAAGAAGAGAGAGCAGGAACCTTGAGTTGCCCATCAGCAGTGGGCACCTGGGGAGTCAACTGATCACAGTCTTCACCACTGTGATGAAGTGCATCCCCCCCCCATTTAAATTACAATAGTTATTTAGTGTAATTTAAATAGCGTTATATGCAAATGTAATGCCAATCTCTGCCCTCGTCTCCTTTTGGGGGGATGTGTGTGTGTGTGTTATTATTTATTTATTTTAAGTACGTTTGTACTGCCTTTCTGAGCAAAGTCATTCCAAAGTTATGGGGTGGCCAACTAATTCTAGTTCTGTCCCCACCTTCCTGTCTGCTAAGAGAGTGAAAAGGAGGAAGCTGATTAGTTGGAAGTTAAGGCAGGCTGGTGACACTGGCTGAGGGCAGGCTGGGGTTGGTGGGGCAGTGCCCCATTTGCCCTAATGCGCCCGCCTCCGCTGTGAAAGTGGCTTTAAAAAAACAATAAAAACTACATGTATATAGCAAAATCAATATTAATAAAACCAGGAAGTGTTTAAAATGTCAGCATTACTAAAAAAACACAAGAATTTAAACAGATTCAGTCAGAAATTCATTAACATAATAATACACCAGTCTCCATCCAGCAAGTATAGCCGCCAGTATGGCTCTACTGGGAACTCTAATGCGGGGAACTATATGGGGATATTCCCTCTTGAGTAAATCCTGGCATTGCCTCACATTGCCCTGCAATATATATTTTTCTCTGCCAGAGTGGGAAAACCTTAAATAAATTATAATCTTATCTTGCATGTTCATTTAACTACCACCCGAGGTGGCAATTGCCCTCCTCATTAATGCCTTTAGACAACAGTTAATTTGACCACTTAGGACTTTGGGAATTAAATGCCCAGGGGTCCAACAGTTTGTGTTTCTAGATTTTTTTTTTTTTTTATAAATATTTTATTAGGTTTTTAATAAACAAATTTCCACTTTCAAATACATACTTCCATGAATCCAATGGACTTCCCCCATCTCCCGAGCACTGCATTCCCTGTGTAACCAAAACCTCAGCAATTTGTTGACTTGTTTTGTACATAACAATATATCTTCCATTTTATCGTGTTATCTGATGTAAACATTTCGATACAATTGCATTAATTTTTAATTTCCACACAATAAAAATATTTCGTTACCTCACTTCTGTCTTATAGTGTCTTATTTATCAATTCAGAAATTTGCCGATACTGAAGCTATACCTTCCTAGAAAGGAGCATTTTTTAACATTCATACAACTTATAATGCTTTTTCAAATAGTCCTTAAAATTTTTCCAAACTTCCTCCGTTTCTTCTTCTCCCGAGTCTCGAATTCTGCCAGTCATTTCAGCCAACTCCATATAGTCCATCAGCTGCGTCTGCCATTCTTCCAATGTGGGTAGATTTTGTGTCTTCCAGTGCTTTGCCAACAGAATCCTCGCTGCTGTAGTAGCGTACATAAAGAAAGTTCTATCTTTCTTGACCATCCTCTGGTCTACCATGCCCAGAAGGAAGGCCTCCGGTTTCTTAGGTAAGGTGAATCTCAGCACCTTTTTTAGTTCATTATGTATCATTTCCCAGAAGGCCTTCACTTTCGGGCAGGTCCACCAGAGGTGTAAAAATGTCCCTTCCTCTTCCTTACATTTCCAGCATTTATTATCAGACAGGTGATATATCTTTGCAAGCTTGACTGGGGTCATGTACCACCGGTATATCATTTTCATAATGTTTTCCTTCAAGGCAGTACATGCCGTGAATTTCATTCCGGTGTTCCATAACCTTTCCCAGTCTTCAAACATAATGTTATGCCCCAAGTCCTGTGCCCACTTTATCATAGAGGATTTGACAATCTCATCCTGTGTGTTCCATTTAAGCAGCAAGTTATACATTCTCGAAATTAGCTTGGATTTTGGCTCAAGCAACTCTGTTTCTAGTTTCGATTTTTCCTCCTGAAAACCCACTTTTTTGTCTGCTTTAAAAACTTCCTGGATTTGAGCATAATGCAACCAATCTCGCACCTTGTTTTTTAACTTTTCCATACTCTGTAACCTCCATTTATCTCCAATTTTTTCAATTATTTCCCAATATTTAGGCCAGTGGGCCTCCATATTGAGTCTTTTACGTGCTTTAGCCTCCATCGGTGAGAGCCACCTCGGAGTTTTACTCTCCAATAAGTCTTTATATTTTGACCAGACCATGAAAATTGCCCTTCTGACAATATGGTTTTTGAACAATTTATGAACTTTAACCTTGTCATACCACAAATATGCATGCCACCCAAAAGCATTATCAAATCCCTCCAGGTCAAGGACATCGGTGTTCTCCAATAGGATCCAGTCCTTCAACCAGCAGAGGGCTGCAGCTTCGTAATATAACCTCAAGTCCGGCAGGGCAAACCCCCCTCTTTCTTTCGCATCTGTTAGTATTTTAAACTTTATTCGGGGCTTTTTGCCCTGCCAGACAAATTTAGATAAATCCCTCTGCCATTTTCCAAAACATTCCACCTTATCCACGACCTGGAGGGACTGAAACAAAAATAGCATTTTCGGCAATACATTCATCTTTATAGCAGCTATTCTGCCCAACAAGGAAAGTTTTAATCTTGACCATGTTTCCAGATCTCTTTTTATCTCTGACCAACATTTCTCATAGTTGTCCTTAAATAAATTCAAATTTTTGGAGGTCAAGTGCACCCCTAGGTACTTTACTTTTTTAACCACATTTAGTTCTGTTTCTTTTCTGAACTCCTCTATTTCAGTAGTTGTCAAGTTTTTTGCTAAAACTTTAGTTTTTTGTTTATTCAGCTTGAATCCCGCCACCCGACCAAAATCAGAAATTAATTCTAACGCTCTTTTAGTACTAGAGGCTGGCTCCTGTAATGTTAATACCAAGTCATCTGCGAAAGCTTTCAGTTTATATTGTTTCTCTCCGACCACAATTCCCTGTGTCAACCGGTCGTTTCTAATCATGTTCAGTAGCACCTCCAGGACTGAAATAAACAGCAGAGGAGATAGAGGGCACCCCTGTCGTGTCCCTTTTTCAATTTTAAACTCCTCTGTCACCACGTTGTTTACTATCAATTTGGCCTTTTGTTCTGAATAAATTGCTTCTATTCCATTTTCAAACCCCCGCCCTACTCCCATCCTTTCCAAATTTTTCTTCATAAACAGCCAAGAAATGTTGTCAAAGGCCTTCTCCGCATCAATAAAAATCAACACCGCTCTTGTGTTTGAATTAATCTGTAAAAACTCCAAAATGTCAATGATGTTTCTTGTGTTGTCAAATAAATGCCTACCAGGGAGAAAGCCTGTGTTTCTAGATTTTTAAAGGTACAGTGAAGTATGTGATAATGGCTTTAATTGTATGGCACACCACACTGTGCTGCTAGTTCTACAAGACTAACCTAGGATCTCTTATCCTCTTAAACCTTTTAGCCATTCCCCCTTTTTGCCTAGAACTCCCTTTTAGAACATCTGCATTAGTCGTCCAGAAATTGCCGGGCTCCCCCACCCCATGGCAAATGAAAAAATACAATAACTTTGCAAAGAGTCGTAGTCATGTCTCCTGCTGTGCAGGAGGAACTGAAGTCCTGACATTCACAAGGCTTCACTGTAGAGTTAGCTTCCCACCTCGTGAGAAGAGAAGACTCCCTGGAAAAGACCCTGATGTTGGGAAAGATTGAGGGCACAAGGAGAAGGGGGTGACAGAGATGGTTGGACAGTGCTCTCAAAGCTACCAGCATGAGTTTGACCAAACTGCGGGAGACAGTGGAAGACAGGAGTGCTTGGCGTGCTCTGGTCCATGGGGTCACGAAGAGTCGGACACAACTAAACGACTAAACAACAACAACAACAACACAATGGTAAGCCATTTCTACTTAGAAGTAAGTCCTTGTGTCTAATGGGGCATACTCCCAGGTAAATGGGTACAGGATTGCCTAGGCTTTCTTGTGCAGAAGAGGCAGAAGGGGACATGGTGATGTGGTCAGTATCTATCCCCTGTGTGAGACACATGTGAGACATATGCATCTAAGCCAGGGGTGGGGACCCACAGGTCTAATAGTGGGTGTCAGCTGATTGGTGGTGCCTGCAAAGCACTGTGCACAGGACTCTGCAAGTCTTGCTAAAAGGGGCTCCTCAGGTCTTGGTAAGCCGCTTGCAAAGTGTTGCACCAGATTGTCCAGTCCTAACTGCTGATGGTCAGCTTCAAGGTTCCTGCTTTCCTGTCTTATGTTTCTTTAGCTTCAATCTGGACTTGGACCAGACAGTGTTTCAAAGAGAGGTCCGTTCAACATGTGACCACACTATGGCCCTTCCTGTCTTTTCCTTCAATTTCCTCCCCAGAATCTATGTTTTCACCTCCAACAGCAATGAAGTTTGCATGTAACTCACTGTCAAAACTGGTAGAAAAAAGGAAGGGGGTGGTTAGGCAAGACTGCCTTAAAAGAACTGGAAAGGCATCTCATCCCATCCCACTTTGATTACTGGTGTAACTGCATTCCTTTCTCCTTATACATTTCTCCTTGCATTTCTCCTTCCTAAGTTCTCTCCACTTTCAAATTTCAAACTATGAGCTCCTTGAGACAGAGGTCTGTTTTTGTTTTATTTTACTGATGCAAAAAGGCAAAACACAATACATATAAATCACATTGTACACTGACGGCAATGTGAAATAATAATAATAATAATAATAATAATAATAATAATAATGTAAAAACATGGTTACCACAAAAGTACAGACAGAGGCATTAAATGCATTTGCAGTTGTAAAAAGCATTTTCACATTTGCTAGTTACAAGCCATGAAGCTATTTTATAGCATTTCTGTTCCCGCTGTTGGTTGTCCCTTTCTGTTGCCTGTTGTAAGCAAAAAAAAGGCAGTTTTGAAATTTTATCCAGAAATCACTAGCAGAAAATGAAAGAGTAGAACCCATCTTTTAATGGAAGGTTTTCATTCCATCAAACATGGTTAACCAAGGTCTTTAATTTTTAAAGCATATGAACATTTCTTCTTCTTCTTCCAGTTGACGAGAGGAGACTGACTAGCTAAATCCTGTTTCGTAACTCTAGGGATATCACTGAAAATAGGACAGCATAGTTCATGAAGAGGGATTCCTTGTATTCCATTTTCAATAAATGCATTGAAAGCTGTGACCAAACGAAAAATGAAAACATTAAGTTCTTATTCTGATAGAACCTGAAGCATTGTCATAATAATGCAGAAGATTTAGGAGGCATGTAAAGGTAATCATTTAGACTAGAAAAAAAATAGATGGAAAGCATAAGGCATTGAGTGATGTGCCAAATATAAGCTATATTTTCTGCAATGTGAACTTGGGGGCAATTATGCCAGTTTACCTCAGTTAAAGATCTCAGCTATTTCTGAGTATCACTTCATAGTTAAAGTACTTCAGCCTCCTGTTTCTGTGTGAGTGTGATGCTAATAAATATTGACTATTCCCCCAATCTGTATTGAAACTGTTTTGTGCAATTAAAATTTGAATTCAGTTTGAAAAATAGACCAATATTAGGATGCTACATTTGCCTTTCTTTTTTGGTAGTATTTGTATTGATCAATGTCTCATGATGTAATGATGATAGATTATGACACAGCATTGACAGGCGCAATCATTTTCACGGCTCATTTTAGCTGAGTGTAATAATGCTTGACTGTTTCTGTTACCATCAGACAATTAATATATGTTCCTAACTTTCCAGATGATAAGTGAGAGCACTGCTTTATTTATTAATACATTTCTATACTGCCCTTTAGTATCCAGAGCGGCTAACCATAAGCATAACAATTTGAACTGCTCAGAATCTCATCTGAACATACATAGAGAGGAGTAGGGATTCAGGCTCACAATCACTAGCCCTATCCAAACTTAGGAACATTCGGTGAATGTCTGAAAGAGCTTAATCATTTCAAAAGCACCCAAAGTATATACATATGGGCTCAGGAACTCTACCTATTCAAAGTTTCTCCTAATGCACATACTGTTTACATGCACAAAGGTGCCTTCACACATAGGTGTGAATGCAGTTAGGGATGGAGCAGAGTTATTAGACCTAATTCCTCTCCCCACCCCTTTCCCAAGTCTGATGAACACTGTTAAGATCTTGCCCCGGTTGAGTGCATCCCAGGGCCAGAACCAGGAGGCAGTGCTATCAGACACCTGCTGAAGCCTGCAGCCCAGCAGAGGGACTGCTGATAACATCAGGAGCTTCTTGGCCCTGCTCCTGTAACTGCATGTTCACCTTGACCTCTGAGAGAGTGCAAGCAGTGGCAAGTAGAGATGGGTAAGTTCCTCAAAGCTTTCCTTGCCCAACGGCCCCATAAAACTTGAAGTTGGAACTGAAGCATCCAATGAGTTGTTTTGAGATTACTGAAATACATCATGAAGAAGAAAAATGTTATAATTGTCTTTGGGTTTGGATTTTCTTTACCTTGTGAGCGGTACACTTATTTTTAAGGTTGGTTTGTTTGTGTTGCCAATATGGTTTTCTAAGATTTATCATTCAATGAAATTGTGATGTCAGTGAGGTACACTGTTTTCTCTCTCTTTTAAACTACCTCAGTACCAAGCCTGTTTCATTTTATTGTCAACTTCTCTCTCTCTCTCTCTCTCTCTCTCTCTCTCTCTCTCTCTCTCTCATGTCTATATAATTATACGCACCTTATTTTCTCCTGTCACATAAAATACATGTTGTATGAAACTTAATTTTATTGGTATCAAAATAGACATCCTGTTGAATAGCTATTGAAATCTCATTTTTATTTTTCAGATAATCTGTGTCTATCTAATGTAGTGTATACCACTGCAACACAGAACCAGAGAACTGAAGCATCGGGAGGGACAAAGAGGAAGGGACTACCTCCTAGCCCAACCCCCTGCAATGCAGAGATATTTTCCCCAATGTGGGGCTTGAACCCACAACCCTGAGATTAAGAGCCTCATGCTCTACCAGCTCTACCAACTGAGCTATCCCAGCTGTGATAATGTACTTGTATATCAAGAGCTGGAAAGGAACTTGGAAGTCATTTGCTCCAACCGCCTGCTCAGTGCAGGATCTACAATGCAGGATGCAATTACAGTATCTTTGTCAGGTGGCTACCCAGTCTCTGCCTGTGAAGGACAGCCCATCACCTCCCAAGGCAGCCTGTTTAACAGCTAAAGAGCAATTTACCTTTAGGAAGTTCGCCTGACATTCAATTGCAATCTGCTTCTCTATAGTTTCCACTTGTTGGTTCAAGTCCGGCCCTCTGGAGCAAAAGAGAACAAGAGTTCATCATATATTCAAAGACAGTTGCAGTGGCGTAGCGTGGGGGGTGTACGGGGGCCGGCCGCACTGGGCGCAACATCTGGGGGGGCGCGCACTCGCACTCACAACTCTCTGCCCCTACTAAAATCCACGGGTTAGGGGGCGCAAATTACTTGCCTTGCCCCGGGTGCTGACAACCCACGCTACGCCACTGGACAGTTGTCATGTCTCCCCTCAAGACACTGACCTGACAGTGTGAAAACCATCCATATTTATTTATTTATTACATTTATGCCCTACCTTTCCTCCAAGGAACTCAAAACTGTGAGGTAGGTTCGGCTGAGTAGTGCAACTAACTCACAGTCACTCAGTCAGCTTCATAGCCGAGTGGGGAGTCAAACACTGGTCTCCCAGACCCTAGTTCAACACACTAACCACTACACAACACTGGCTCCCTTTCTAAGTAGCAGCTTGATGGCTACTGTAACTTGTGAATAATATTTTGCATGTGTTTGATCTGTTGTGCTTTATTCCACTGATTAAATCCGGAAGAATTTACACGCAACACTTCTCATATGTCTTTCCCACAACAGGGATTAAGATAGCAGTCTCATGCTAATCTTCAGCTTCCATAGGCAGTTGACAATCACTCTCTCAACCCCTTTGTGATCTGTTATTTCATTACATATTTCCAGCACTGTACACAATATGCTAGCGTAGTGTCCATTACAATGGCACCCGGATGCCCATGTGCACTTTTCTTACTCCAAAGTCAAAACCCTTTGGATTGTATCATACATTACTAGCAGTGGTGCCAGAACTGCTTCCCAATGAGTTCTTTCCATGTATCTCTGAATGCTGGGGCTCAAAAGGGCCAGTTTGTTGCAGTCTTCGTCTTCTTCTTCTTCTTCTTCTTCTTCTTCTTCTTCTTCTTCTTCTTCTTCTTCTTCTTCTTCTTCTTCTTCCCTATTTATTTGTCCAGGGACTCAAGGCAGCTTACATATTAAAATAAATACAGCTACAAACATTGGGGTAAACATTAAAAAACTACACACACACACACACACAAAATCTGTTAAAAACTATCCAAATACAGTGGTACCTCGGGTTAAGTACTTAATTCATTGCGGAGGTCCATATGTAACCTGAAACTGTTCTTAACCTGAAGCACCACTTTAGCTAATGGGGCCTCCTGCTGCCGCCGTGCCGCCGGAGCCCGATTTCTGTTCTTATCCTGAAGAAAGTTCTTAACCTGAAGCACTATTTCTGGGTTAGTGGAGTCTGTAACCTGAAGCGTATGTAACCTGAAGCGTATGTAACCCGAGGTACCACTGTAATTACAATAAAAAGAGCACAGCCCTTTAAAAACAGTCAGTTCCTGTTGGAACAAGATACCGGTAGTATTCAACTGCCAGTGGAAGGAACAAGGAAGGATGCAATCTAGGTTTTCTGGTAAGGGCCTCTCCTGTGTCCTTACCAAGTGAGAGAAGGGCCTCAAAACCTGGGCAGGTTCGTATGAGGGAATATGGTCTTTCAGATGTCATAGCCAGCACTTTGAATTGTGCCCAGAAACAAAGCAGTAGCCAGTGGAGCTGCGGCAAGCATCCTTCCTACTCCATTGTTGCTGGCTGAAAAGCTAGGCAAGTTCAAAGGTAAAAAGAATCCCACCAATGGCATTGTCCACAGGGTTTCTGGTCAGAAAGCAATCGTGCCATGGCTGACAGCCAGCCATTGAACTATTTCAGAAATACATGTCATGTATGGGATAATGCAGTTGGTAGAGCATGAGACTCTTAATCTGAGGGTTGTGGGTTTGAGACCCATGTGGGCAAAAAGATACCTGCATTGCAGGGGGTGGGACTAGGTGATCGTTGGGGTCCCTTCCAATCCTACAATTCTGTGATTGTGTGTGTGTGTGTGTGTGTGTGTGAAGTAAAAGCAATGCATAAGTGATTGTGGCAATCAGTCATAAACTTAAATGAGTACTAAGTGCTGTCTCAGTCAGCTTATGCCTGGTGGCATAAGTTCAGGGGCATGACCACATGATCATAGTGATGCCCCTGTAGTTTTATTTCAGCCCCACCGGAGAAAACCCAAGCTTTGAGGATCTTATCAGAAGGGCAAATTACAACAGGTGCAGAGCAAAGCAGGGCCTTCTCTGCAGTGACCCAATAATTTGAAATATACTCCTTGACAAACTATGGAAGTGAACTTCTGTGTTGAGCTTTAGCCTTTTTCTTTTAAAAAAACAGCAAGTTTTAATTTGGATTTGAAGGCTGCCTGCTTTTATTGCTGCTTTGATATAATATCATGTACATTGATTAATTTAGTTTGGTTTTGAACATCTGAGTGTTAGAAGTCACCTTAGATGTTTTTGAAGGGAAGGGGAGAAATTTATAAAATTAAAAAATTAAAAATAGCTTACTGTGTGATTAGGCTTCCACATTGTTCCAGTAGCAACTATATTGCCCAGATAATGGTTGCTGCTGAATCAGGTCACAGTCATCAAAGGGCTACAGACTTGTTAAAGTTAATGGACTGGATAATGTTTGGCATAATAATTAAAGGGTTATTAGGAGCTTTCATAGCAAAGCTATTTTATGCTTTCAAAATTACCCCCTTGAAATTAAAAAGCTGTAACTATATGACTATGCACATGTATTCTTTTAAGGACACAACCAATCTGGTGCAGACTTCTCCTAACTCAGGCTGCATTCACATTACTACACATTATGCATCCAGTGTGCTTCCACTGCTAATTTTTGAAGCCCCATTCACACAATGTTAGCCACAACACATATAGATCCTTTAATTTCTTGACAAATACTGCTGTTGGATGCGTCCCCCGCCCCAAGCACCTTCCATCCAATTAGGAAACTGGATGTGGAGTAAGCAGTAAAATTAGCATACCCTAACTGCCATCACTCAGACACAGATGAACATGCAAGTTCAGATGACAGCTTAATGAATAAGAGTTCCAGGAAGGATGCAGGAACCAATAAAGTCATGTGCGTCAGATGAAGACATCCCTGCCGCTTCTCTGATGTGGACAACTCTGCACAAATTTGGGTTGAAATGAAGCTGAGAGAAATTACCTTGTTGTGTTTCAAGCCACAAACAGGATTTGATGGTTTTTTTGCTTCTGTGGTTGTACAGCTGAAACTTCTTACCAGACATAAGAACTGTTTGTTGTCCCTTTAGCAGTGCTGGCTATCTCACGCCCACCTCTCAAACCAAAAGAAAACAGATGAAGTTAGTTTGGAGTATCTGCTGTACAAAAATAACCACATAATTCAGAGACAAAACATTTCAGCTGAAGCCCTGGAATGACTACACAGGCAATATGCCAATTAAGCGAGAAGCGTTCTGATGCTTGACTGTTACTAGTATTCATCATGTCACCAGAAGTCTCCCTTTCTAACTTCTCAGTGGTTGGACAGAGTTTATAGCCACTTTTCATGCTACTGTTTTGTGTTCCACTCCACATTGTTATGGAAACTTTGGGACCAGCTGTGAGAGCTTGCTTGCCAACATTCAGAAGTCACTGGTTGAAATTCACTAATGGTCGGAGGACATTTATCCTGAATGGGCAATCTACCTGCAGACTGTAAGATTGAGAGTGAGACCAGAGATAGAGGAGAATTTGAAAGTTTTGAACACGAAGAAGAAATATCTGAGAGTTAGCTACAAAATGAGGTGCAGCCTTGGAGGCTGCAACAACAGCTTGCTGAGAATTCAACAAATGTCAGCAGGCATGCTACTTGTTCTACAATACTTTGATTATATATTTGCAAATAAAATAAATAATATGTCATGGTTGGATTAAAATTTTGCTCCTGCCTATGAGAATATCTCCAGAACAGAATTATACTCAGTGGGTGCCCTGCTGACAAAGCTGGGAAGCCAGTTTTTGCCAATTCTAGATGGCTTATGGAAATACTTTCATTACTATATGTTATGTGTTGAAGTCAACAATGGGCCAGCATAAATAACTGCTCAAAATGTTCCTAAGACCTCAAATTTCCATGTCCAGGTTCTGATAGCTGGTTCAACCATTATTATTATTATTATTATTATTATTATTTGGCACTGTGCCAGTTAAAGAAAGGTTTATAGACAATATAGTCAGCTCCATGTAAGAACTAATTAAAACCTTTGCTTCTGTTCCTTTTTTAAAAAAATTATTTTTATTGATTTTAACATATAAATTATAAAATGTACCACAAAACTTATCACTTATACAATCTTTTTAGACTTCCATCAGCACCTCTGATGATCCACCGTTTTAACCACTTCTTATGCATTTCTTAACTTTATATTGCCTTTACATCTCTTAACAAATCATCCTTCCCCTTCTCCATTTTCGCAATACTTCCAATAATACTCCTCACAAAACTTCTTGCAAACCTACAAACGTCATGTCAGGGGCTCAGGAGTAGAGGCACAGGGGAGAGAGGGAATGGAGAGCGAAGGGGAAGAATCTGAGGGAAGCGTAGGGGAGTATGACAGTGACCCGAGAGATTCCATGAGCTTCTCCAGCGAATCAGAAGATTCCCAGAAGGGGGCGCCTATGGCCAGGGCAAGGGGGGTCCCAGGGGGGACGCACCAGAAACAAGAGGCCAGCGGGGACTCTCAAAGCAGCAGCTGGAGATCAGGACCAGCTTCCCCACCAGAGCGTAGTGGGGGGGAAGAGTCCCATGCATCAGGGCCAGCGTCTCCTCCAGCAGGGAGAGAAGAGGAGTCAGGGCTGACCACGCTACATTCGGAGAGTGAGGGAACGGAGGGGAAGTCAGACCCAGCTAGCCTCCCCGAAGGGGGAAGCAGTGACAGGAGCAGTGTAACGGTCAGGAGGAAGGTTGCCGGCTGGGCGCGCGCGCCAAGTTCAAATGTACAGGCGCGTGGGACAGCAGAAAACCCGGATTGGGAACCAGGTCCTTAAAGCCCGCCGGAGGCAGGGGGAAGAATCAGGGGACTCAGCGTCAGAAGAGTCCAGAAAGGGCAAAACCCCAGCAGACAGGCGGACCCAGAGGAGGAAGGAGCAAAGGAAGAGGTGGAGCAAGGCTAGAGTCTTAAACTGGTGTCTGGGGGGAGGAGATTCAGACGGAGCTTCAGCGGTCTAGAGTTTGAGACGTAGGGCTGCGCGCCGCGGCTTTGAAATCGAAACTGAACTTCAATAAAGACCTTTGTAAATAGTAACGAACTGGCGTTGGTCCTTTGTGAGCTGGGACCTCGGGCAGCTCTGACACGTTGTCTGATCTTCACAAATACTTTTTGAATAGTCTGTAAATTTACTCCAGTTTTCTGTGAATTTCTGGTCCCGCCAGTTTCGAATCCTTCCTGTTAGTTTATTACCTTTGCTTCTGTTCCTAATTTGAATGTGTTGCCCCATCTAGCAAAATAAGGCAAATGCCTCAGGTGGTGGATCTGAGGTATCACTGAAGGAAAAACATGTTGATTATTAAATTTAGGATTGCCATTCAGAGTTGCAGGCTCACGTCAAAGGTGCCATAATGTCTTTTGATAGCTCTGTCAGAAATTCTGATAGTTTTAACCCGTGGGAATGAGTGTGTTGTCTTATAACACTGCTCTGTTTCCTAAAGATTTGTTCAGTTAATTAGCAACTTGCACCAGTCATTTATTCTAATCTGTGAGCTTCTTTAATTTTATTTGGCAGTCATTTCATGACAATATCCCTGAAATGCTAAAAAGTTCCTTTTTACTTCCCCCCTGCTCTGCTAATTAACTCTCCTACATATATAAATTAAGGTAAAGCGTTCCTTGATAAATCTGTATTTTGGGGACACTGACAAGGTATTGTCTTTCCTCATAACTCTGAAATGAAAACACAAATAAAAACATAGACATCTTGTGAACAGGTTTGCAAACAGCTCGTCACACACAAATTATAATCAATGTGACATGAACATTCTACTTTGGTTTATTATTGAGCTGTAATTCTACCAAAGGGAGTTCTCTCATGCGAACGATAAAACCCAAATCGGCTGTTCACTTTCTATAATTTACCCGTGAGGTTTCTATACAGTTTTCCTTTTAAGGAGAATGGGGGGTGGGAATTGAATAAACTGCCTCTGACTTCATTTAATGCAATTCTTTTTAGAAATAAATATATTTCTAAGTTAGGTGTAGATTTGTTCAGTTTATACATTGTTTCCTGCTTTAAAAAAAAAAGCCTCAGAAGAAGAAGACGCAGCGAAAGAAGAATGGATACAAAAACCTATGGAATGTGCAGAAATAGCAAAACTTACCAGAAAAATAAGAAACCAAGGTAACAAACTTAAAAAAAAAATAATGGAAATGGTTTCTTGAATATTTACAATATTTACAATTTATTTATTTACAAATAAATTGTAAAGAACATTGATAAGAACATTGGCAGGATTACTGTAATAACCTGTAGTTTTATAAGAGTATATATTTAAAGTAGATGAATAAATAAGTAGATTAAGTTAATTTGGAATATGCAGAAAATATAAAAAAGAGGGGGAAGTAAGTCGAGTTTTGAAATGTTAAAAATTGTAAAATTATTGAAATGTATAAAACTGAAAATCATAAAAATAATAATTAAAAAGCCTCCAAATGTTTTACAACCAGAGTAAAAACATTCAATAAAATCACATAAACAATGTTAAAAACAAATTGAATAGGGCAATATAATATCATTGATGCTGTCCAATGCCCTGGGAAAACAAAAACGCCTTTATCCAGTACCAAAACGATGACCAGGTTGATGCCAAGTGGGCCTTCCAAGAGAGAGCATCCCCAAAACAGGGAGCTACCTTGGAGGCAGCACATAGAAAAGGCTTCAAATTATGAGCTCAGGGGAAAAGGCAAGCTCATGCGGAGAAAGGTAGTCCTTTAGGAAAAGTGATCCCAAGCCACTACAGTGGTACCTCAAGTTAAGTACTTAATTCGTTCCGGAGGTCCGTACTTAACCTGAAACTGTTCTTAACCTGAAGACCACTTTAGCTAATGGGGCCTCCTGCTGCCGCCATGCCACCGGAGCACGATTTCTGTTCTCATCCTGGAGCAAAGTTCTTAACCCAAGGTACTATTTCTGGGTTAGCGGAGTCTGTAACCTGAAGCGTATGTAACCCGAGGTACCACTGTATATGATATACATCAGATATGAGTCTATGTGACAGACATCATTGCAATAACCTATATTCATAACAAGCGGCATATGTTTCATCTCAGTTAAAGTGTTTTGTGTTTACTCTTTACAAGGTGAACAGGATTTTTAGTTAAAACATAAATTGAGGTATGCAATTTTTAAAAAGGAAAAAAGCCATGGCTAGAGCTGCTAGGAATTGTAGACCAAAACATCTCAAGGGCATTAGGCTGGAGAAGGGCCACCTCCATATTTCATGTTAGTAACTTAAGCATGTCAAGGGTTTAACAAAATGCTTTGCTCTTACATGTCGTGTTTAGTGAGCATAGAGAATTCAGCCACTTTCATTCCTGAAAAAGAAGGCCATTGATTGTAACAACTGCAGTACTCTTTGTGGCTCCCTGATTCTCTCCCTGTTACCTTATAACCCCAACAGTGAAGACCTTTAACAGTGCAGTCCTAGACAGGAAGAACTTGGGAAAGGCCTTGGGACACTCTCTCTGTGCACAAGTGCACTAGCAACCGTGGGATGGAACAGCGGAGCCATCTCCCTGTGCTCTTGGCCAGCAAAGTGGAATTTAAAAACATTCCTTTTTCACCCAGACACATTATTGTTCCTTTTAGCTGTGAGAGCATGTGATCATTTTCGCATGTTTTTATTTTATTTTTCATCACATAGTTTTCTCACCGGTGTGTTTGTAGCTTGGGCCTCATTGGAAGGAAAGAAAGGATATAAATTTAATTAACAAATACATAAATAAATACTCACATACATATCAGATGTAAGCTATATTAGATTCTCCAAGTGTAAGGAGGAGAGTGCAGCCACAGTGTTACATCAATGTGATGTGACTACACTTTCCCCTTCATTTATTTTTGATGCACATGACCTACATGGCCTGCCATCCAGAGCTGCTGAGCAAACATAAGAAAGGAGAACTGTGAAATGAACGTGTTAGTCTTGATCTGATTTAAATAATATTAAATCATTGCAATTAAATATTGTGAGGCAGCAGGGTAGATAAAAACGTCTGTTGACCATATTGACAGTGCCCTGGGATATTATCTGAATGCCAGATTTTCAAATGGTGCAATCCAATTCTGTTAAAATCAATAGGAGTTTTGCTTCTTATTTTAATGAGTGTCTGGATTGCATCCACAGGCTACAAACCAATTATTTCCTAAAGTTCAAATGTTACATTATCTGTGCAACATTGTTTTTTCTCCATTGGTAACCCTATTCATCTTCTCCCACTTCCACTTTCCGGCAGGAAGGAAAGGCTGTAGGAGCAAGAATGAAAATGTGTGTTTTGCGTTTCTGTTACTTTATGGAACTGGGATTACAGTAAAACCAACCTCACCACCGCCACCTAAAAAAACTACATCAAAGGAGTGAACTAAAATTTGGACTTAAAATTTCCAGGACACTGAACTGTGACTCAGAAATTTAAGAAAGCTAAACAAGTATAGCTATATTCATTCCTTTTGTGCTACCCCTAAGAGCTCAGCTATGTGACATTTTTACACCCTGAGAATTTGAAAGCTAATTTTTCTATGAAATGCTCAGGAGAAATGCTAATTTATACTCTGTGGTTATTTTCAAAATATTATCTAGGTTCTAGCATTTAAATTTGAGGATAAGCACCAGAGTTCGAACAGTGATTTTTGGTTGTGTCTTTTCCTGCTGGTACTGAACATGTACTTCAGAGCAATTAAATATAGTAAAAACAAGTTCAGCTGTATAACTTTACAGTTTTTAATACAACAATTCACCACATTTAGCAACAGTTAAAAATATATTCTGGGGGAAAGTTTAATACAATGGCCTGCAGAGCCTACAATGTTAAGTTTCTTTCTAGTCATTTTTTTCTTTAATCAAGTAGAAGTTAAAAACTTTATAAGAACCCTGCTGAATTAGAAAAAAATGATGTCCCTCTGGTTTGGTATCCTGGTAACTACAGTGGCAGACCAGATGCCTCTTATGTTAATTCAAGCATCTGAGATTCTGTAGCATAATGTAGTGGCTCCCAAACTCCACCCCACCACACACAGGTGCCTTGAAAATTGCTGAGGGTCTTGGTGGACCGCTTTCTAATTTTACTGCCTATTGTAGAAATTGTAGTGCGCTGTCCATAGAATTCAAACTGCAATGCTGTTGATTGCAATGTAAGAAATAAAAGCAATAAAAATACAATTAAAATTATTTATTGCAATGGGTGTGCCATCTCCCATCTTCAGTCACAAATCCACAGACATGCCAAGTACCACAGGAAAGATGCTTTTGGACCACTGGGGGGGGGTCCATGGGTCACAGTTTGTGAACCTGTGGAATAGCACCTATGAACCTGAAAGTTGCTTATAATGAGTAGTAGCCATTGAAACAACTCTTTATTAATTCGTCAAACCCTCTTTTGAAAACATCTAAGAGGCCATAACCATATCCTGTGGCAGCAAATTAACCGTTTTATTTCATTAATTGTTATCATTCTCTCTTCTTTGTTCAGAAGATAAATGTCTCATGTCTTACCTTATTGTGATATGGTGTTTTCCTCCTTAGTTTTCTTTTCAGTTTTCTTTTTAAAAGCTAACATATTTCTTTAAACCAACACAATTCATGGGAAAGTCAACCTTTTAGCATCTGTCTCCAGAAAGAGCAGCTTTAAGTTATAGAAAAAGATTGAGAGAATCAGTAAGAAATGTGATTTCTTTCATCTCTCAGATTTCAGCACAATGCTTGGGGAGTAGAACATATGTTTTGTGGTATATTTCAGATAAGAGATTCTCAAGTTGAGGATGGAGAAGGAAGGAGAAGGGAAGGAGGTCATCAACCCTGAAAGTATCATTCCTGAGGGATGATTTCCCATGCAGACATACCACCAACCTTCAATACAAACTGAGTCGCATCCCAACACTTCCATCATAGCCATGGTCATTTCTGCAAATTTAAAAAAGTGCTTTGTGATTCCACTTGTTTATCTCTTATATTTGTGTGTCTCCTCTGCTCACAACAAAAAAAAAACAACCATGGCTCTTTGTATCGCCACTGTACAGTGGTACCTCTGGTTAAGAACTTAATTCGTTCTGGAGGTCCGTTCTTAACCCGAAACTGGTCTTAACCTGAGGTACCACTTTAGCTAATGGGCCTCCCACTGCCATCGTGCTGCCGCCACATGATTTCTGTTCTCATCCTGAAACAAAGTTCTTAACCCGAGGTATTATTTCTGGGTTAGCAGAGTTTGTAACCTGAAGCGTCTGTAACCTGAAGCGTCTGATACCTGAGGTACCACTGTAGTTAGTTAGAACTGGGATCTTTCCTATCAAGCATGTATTTTGTTTAACAAACTTAGCATTTCCAAATTTTTATCCAGGGTAAAAGGTGCTCCTCCACTGGTGTGCCTTGGCGTGTTGCCGAAATGTTTACAACATGAGTGCCAGAGCTTGGGGGCCACTATTGAGAATGCTCTTTCACATGCCACCATACCTCAGACCTCTAAGGACACATTCAAGGGCAAGTTATACATAAGTGCTGAAAATTCTGGACTTTCACCACACCATTGTTATCCGGAGCTTTTTGGAAGATGAATAGGATTCAAATGTCATAAATAAAAACAGGAGCTTCCTCAGATTTACTGCATCTTCAAAAATTTGATTTGATTCTCACCAAGATTGATTGGTTTAAAATGATAATAATTATCAACATTAACATCGGAACTAATTTGTTTCATGGTAAATTTAACTTTAAATGAACTTTTCAATGCCTCATCTGAGATACACTGCACACTCCTGAAAGACAATCATATGAACAATACAGTATTATTCGGCATTAACGGATTAATTTATAAAACATGCAAAACACTTTTAAACTAATAATTGATTTTACAAGCTTCACAATATTAATGCCATCAATACACAAAGCACTGTGGGAAAAAGATTTGCCTTGGCAAATCAGAGTATTCAGGCACCTAATTCAGTACCCTGGCAGTCAGTACAGGTTTAATTTATTATTTTATTGAACAAAAATACAAGGCTAAGCAATGGCTAAGGATGATAGTCTCGTTAATGAATTCAGCCAGCTGAGAAGTACAAGAATGTGCTCAGTATAAACCTTGGGGTTTGAGCCATTATTATACTAATTGTCTCAGCATCCATGTCCAGCTAGTATTAGCAACCATAATAGGTGCAAAATAGACTATTGGAGTAAATGATAGAGCTGCTAGTAAGTTTAATTGAGCTGGAACATATCCAAAGTATAATACAGAACTAGCTGTTTCACAGTTATTAGCGCGGCTGTAAAAACTGAAGCAATTAAACATAGCTATGGAGGCAGATCTGTGATTCACATATACAGAAATATAGGATAGGAAAGGAAAGTAGTTACATGTGGGTATATTTAAGTCCTGATAATAAGAATAGTTACTTCAGTTTAACAAGTATTAACTCCTGTTGTGGTCTCACTGATGGTGAAGAATGCAGGTGGCAACTTACCAAGTAAGTATCATACCACAAAGCACATGCAAACATGAGGAAATAATATGTGGAGTCTCAGCCTATGTGGTAAGCTATGTAAATAAATTTTATTTATTTTACAATTTAAGCTTCAACATTTTTCATCAACAAGAAAAAATAAGAAATTGCCTATGTAGTAAGCAAGATGTTATACTTCACTGCTTTCCTAAAAGTTTTTATTAGATATTAATATGTTTTTAAGGTCTCCTGACTAAATGGGTAGATACTTTACAGTCGTTCTCTACACTGTTGTTGTTTACTCCCTTTGAACAGAGATAAAGAAAGTGGAGTGTATTGCAGTTTAAATTTAAAATATTCCTTTTGCTGCACCATTTATTTATTAAACTGTAACTAGGGTAGGGTCTTTTACACAACTTCTCAAATTGTCTGAACCCACCAAAGAAACAATATTTATTCTTTCAGAAATGTTATCATAGCATTCATTAATAGGACATGGACATTGTTGTAAAGAAAAATACAAACAGTGGGCCAAAGCAAAATGACATCAGATGGCCCCTATGGAGTGAATACCTTTTAAATGTGTTTACTGAGACAGGGTTTGTTTTATATACAGTAATACCTCGGTTTAAGAACAAACTGGTTTTTAAGAATTATTTGTTTTACAAACTCCGCAAAACCGGAAATAGTGTCTTGGTTTGAGAACTTTACCTTGGTCTAAGAACAGAATCCAAATGGTGGAAGGGCACTGACAGCAGGAGGCCTCATTAGGGAAAGCCCGCCTCAGTTTAAGAATGGTTTCAGTTTAAGAACGGACTTTTGGAACGGATTACGTTCGTAAACTGAGGTACCACTGTACCGTGGTACCTCAGGTTACAGACGCTTCATGTTACAGACTCTGCTAACCCAAAAATAGTACCTCAGGTTAAGAACTTTGCTTCAGGATGGGAAGAGAAATTGTGCGGTGGTGGTGTGGCGGCAGCGGGAGGCCCATTAGCTAAAGTGGTACCTCAGGTTAAGAACAGTTTCAGGTTAAGAACAGACTTCCAGAATGAATTAAGTTCTTAACCCGAGGTACCACTGTACCGTGTATAAGAGTTTGCTGTAGGTGGGGTATGTGAAAGGCTAAATTTAAAATACTAAGTATCCATTGCTGACTGACAGCTGGCAGTTACTTAGATGCATAAAATTAATCTGGGAAAAGCTGGGTTCTCTTTTATACTGAGTTAGAGGACTGTAAAATTTCACTTCTGATTGGCTTGCTGGATAGAAATTTATTGGATGGGGAAAGTGGTCTGATGAGGATTGAAGGATAGGCTAGCTGGACATAAATAAGCTAGTTCTGAGTGTGATTGGCTGAGGCTGAACCAGAAGAAGCTGGACAAAAAGGCCTTGAGTCTGAGGCAGGTGAAAGACAGGCAAGTGGTTATTGAATCTAAGGAAAACCCAGACATATGCTCTGAACTGTTCCACTGCTCCCAATGGAAGCTTCCTCTGTGTCTAGAAACAGCTATAGGTAGTGATTTTGAGATACGATCACAGGCAGTGCTATTTTTCTAGAAAAAGAGGTGCCTGAACTCCCCTTGGTCACCTCCCTTGTTCTCTTATAATGGTGATTGGTGCCCTCCTGAGAGGTACCAGAACTGAGTTCCAGCAAGTTCCAGCTGAAAAAAAGCCCTGATCACAGGGGCAAAGACCTCTGTCCCCTAAGCACCATGGTACTACTCTTCCTTAACAACAGTCCCTTAACTTGAGACATTCTCCATTCAAGCAAAATCTCTCCTCAATCCATACCTATATGGGGAAAAACATTCTGTGATGAAAGTCACAGACCTTGCCTAAGACAGAAGGTCCCATTTAAGACCCCAATACTTAGCATATATAAAATCTTGGCATGGGGAGCCCACCACAGGGAAGCTACACCATCATTTGAATTGTGAACACATTTGACCCCCAGCCGTTTGCTAACTACATTTACCTTGTGGTCTGTTGCAGTTTGTCCACCTGGGATCTAGGACTGCACTCAGCCGCTGTTGTAAAACAGTCTCTGGCTGATTCTGGCCTATTTAATTTGAATGTTTTAAAACATTTTCTCTATGTTTTTTCTGGCCTGCCTTATAAATTATTTCAGCATCTTTTACAGCTCTTTTGTCCAAGGGTGGCGGATTTTAGAACACACTCTGACCAATTACTTTCTTTAATGGATTTAATGGCGTGTCTGGAGATTCCTTAAGTGACAAGGCTATAATTGCCATATTAAGCCCGCATTATTTTCACCATGACCATCTCTGAAATATATATTGATATGTTAAAAGGGCTATCCTGCATGCATGTTCATAAAGAAAGGATGGTCTGGTGGGATGGAGTAGATTGACATGAGGAATGTTCATGTCAGAGCGGAAAGTACATTAGGTTTCATAGCCAAGGACAGAAGAGCAAGAGACTTATGTGCCTTATGAGCAATAAGGCTTTCATTTGGAAGCTGCGTCTGTTACCACAAACTGCAAGGAGACCTGCTTTTAAGGCCTAATGCTCACTGAAGCAGTAGATCTGTGCCTCTGATGTACCACTTCAGACTCTGGGGTGAAGCTCATATGACTGAAAGCTCTTCCATTTTTAAAAAAAATATCCCTCCACATATAAAAAGGCTAGGCGTTAGGGATACTAGATTACCTCTCCTTACCCTGGACATTTTTTAAATGGGCCCTTCTGTCTGAAGGAGCATTGTCATCAGCCCCCTTTTTGCAACCTGAAGTAGTCACAAACCCAGGTTTACCACCTGCCTGAGAAGTAAACCCGATAAGCAGGCAAGCCTTGGATAACAGCCAGATAGCAGTCTTTGGACTATGTTATGCTGAAGATATAGCTGATGTTCTATTTCCTGTGTCCTCATTTCTCAAAATATCTAGACGCCACTACAGTGTGTTAGTTGTGTCCCATTTTGTAACTTAGCAGCCTAGAGATACGCTCTTCTTCACAGCTGTGCTAACGTGGTCATTCATATGAGCAGATCTACAAAAACAAGTATCGCACATTTGCTGCAATGTAACAAAACCTAGACTTTTAGTTCATCTCAAAACCTTTACATTTCTGTCTCATGTAACATTTAGCTTGAATTTTCCATCATGCACAAGAAAGGCAGCCACAATTTATGTGAAACACACTCCAATTTTCTGAATGGCTGCAATGTGTTGATCTCCCCCCCCCAAAAAAAAAACCAACAACCTGGGAAGAGATAACATCTCTGAATGTCATTTTGCTTTGGACTGAATTTGGACAATATTTAGCTATTTTGATAATGTGTTCTAAATTAGCTTATAAACAGAAAAGTAGCAATCCCTCCTATTTGATATTGTATGTGGCAAACATAATTTCTAATGCTATATTAATTACAGAAAAGCTTTTTCTTCTGAAAAATGACCCAAGTATTTCCAGAATTATACCTATTAAGCACACATGCTTCATCAAGAATATTTCCTTGGGTGAAAGCTTTTGCATGAGGATGTACATTCATAAAAGCTTCAGTTTCCCATTCCCATTGACTGAGTCCTTTTACACATATTATTAGGGCAGGATGGCAATATAGTTTAAATCAGCTTATGTGAGCTTTCCTGATTAGTGAAATAAAATATAGAACTGCATTATATTAGGGGAAATTGCTAGCCCAAAGGCATGTATTAGGGAAGTTGTGTACAAAAATGTACATGTTAGGATAAAAGCAAACGAAAGAACACAAATTAATGTAGAAATGAAGCAAAATGGCATTAAGGTTGGAAAAAATACCGATAAAAAATGAGCTCCCATTACCTCATGATTAACTGCAGAAATGAATTAGTACTGTATGTTTTGCAGTGCAATACAAACCAAAGATTTGCCAGGATGAATAAAGTTTGGGGTTTGTTGGATCTTTGGCCTTCCCAGCTGAGCTGGAGTTATGCCGCAGTAAGTACTGTATGTACCTTGTTCTGGCTGAGATGGAAATATGCTAATAATGTATTTATGACCCAATGCTACTCTGTGTACGTGACTGCACAGGTAGGAATGAACCATTCCTCAGATACCTCAGTGCCTCAGATACCCATCCTGAACAGATGGCCTGGGAGTATATATTGATCAATAATATCAAAAGATGTTACTCCACCTGTCTCCCCCCAGTGAAGTTCATCCAGTGCTGTTCAGCATTTCTGAATCATTTGTATTTTAAGTGTCATGTTGTAATGATTGTGCTTTTGCTGATCAGACTGGGCCTGGCTGCTGCTCTCTGTGCACTTAGCTTTGGGAAAATCTCGTCCCAATTTCATTCTGTATTCTGGGGCAGGTAACAAAGGCCAATTAATCACTTTTTCATTCCCTCAAACATTCTCACCTTCTTTTGTCTTTGAGCTGAGTGAAATGCAAAAACTGGGTCATAACTATACAGGCGAGATTCTGTGCCTCCTTTTATATCCTTAAACAGATGTTATCGAAACAAAGCTAACAGGGTGGGATGGAGCAAAGAGAGCTTTCAGCATCAGCAAAAGTGTGGTGGGGGATGGAATCAGCTGTACAATCTGTGCAAATTGTGTCCTCCCTAAAAGAGGGCATGTGTTGTGGTGAGACTTGGAAACTGACCTCCTGTGTTGTGGGTGGGTTGGATTGGTTAGCCACAACACCCAATTGGTAGGTCCCTCGATGTTGGGTTCAATCTGGCCAATGGGGCACAGTCTAAACAGATTGAGGGACCTATTTATACCCATGCACGTGACCCAGAGCTTCCTCTTTTGGCTCGTGCATTCGGAACAAGCTAACAGCATGTCCTCTGTGCAGCCGAGAGACTTACCTTTGACGGATCATCAAAGACTTACCTTTGAGACTTACCTTTGACGGATCATTCCCCCCTTCCTTCTCCTTGCCTTCTTTCTAGCAGGGCTTTGCCCCACCAAGGTTCTTGTATTGGGTGGGACGGTGATCGGTCACCCAGGCATTACCTTCTGTGATCGTCCCTTTACAGGCTTGATGGGGTTCATCTGTCTGCAATTGGGAATGATTTGTGGCTGACCTCCGTGTCAGCCGGGTTAAGGGATTGGTTACAGGTGTGAGTGGTTGGCGGCAAGCGCGGTGCTCGTGTGGCGGATAGGCACTAGTTCAGGTGATAGGGATGGGAGAGCAGTCTCGCCATCCCTATGTGAAGGGTATTCCGTTAAAGCAATCCAGGGACTCAACCGGTTTGGTCAACTTCCGAGAGGGGGTTGTGTCCATGCCTGAGTCCAGGGGGGCACCTGGGTGGTGAACATAGTCTGTTCCCGGCTTTTTGCCTACCCAGGTGTTCACCCTTGACTGACCTATGCTGGTGCCCTGGGTCAGTGCTGCCTGCAAGGGTGCAGGGTGCTAGTCAAACCAGAGCCTATGCAACCACTCACCTTCTGTAATCAATAAAGTTGTGGCCTAAATTCTGCCAAAAACAAAAACTAAAATTTGAGTCAAGTGTGAATTTATTTAGGGGGGAGGTCTCTGGGTCTGAACACGCAAATGGCAACTTCAGGGATGCAACCTATTTAGCAGTCTGATAACACATATGCATCTCAGTTTGGAAACCCATACAAAGGCGTGTACAATGAGGCCCCTGTCTTCATGAAGAAAGCAATGTTGAAAATCACAAAAGTCATTTCCATGGCTCAACTTTCTCCTGCAGCCCTTCAGATATGTGGGGAAATGGTCCCTGAGGGTCAGGAAATCTTCCAGAGCGGCATACAGTGAGGCACAGAAGATTGTCAATGGATAGTGGTGTTGGGTGAAATGCTTTTTAATCAACCTCAGGTGAACAGAAAACCGGAATGCCCTGGTGCTAATGTTTTGCTATTTATTGGTCTTGTGTTAGCAAACAGGGAACAAATAGACAATGACGTTACTGTGGTGTTTTGGGTAAAACAGTAATATCTGTCTCCCATCTGACTTTAGTCTTGCTGAATACATATGAAACACAATCAGCAATGGCCAGCCCTCAGGCAAAGGTAGATTGTGTCAAAGTATTAAAGGGCAAAAGAGCACATTGAAAATGAAAAAAATGTAAGGGTCGCTGTCAGATTTAGAGCGGTGGGGCAACCCCCCCCCCCAGGGTGCTGAACCAAGGGGGTATAAAATTGAGAATATTCATAACTGAGAAGAACTATTTGGGGCACCAAAATTTGGCCTTACGCTAGGCGCCATATTGCGAAAGATTACCAACATCCACTCTCATAAGGGCAAGCTTCAGGCATAGCTGTTTATTTCAGAAATGCATTTTCTTCACAGAGAAGTGGAAAATAGAAAGCAGGAAATTTTTCTTCCAAATTACTCCACATAACACTCTTCAGACATACCTAGGAAGCTTCTAGAATCTTTACAATTCTGTTTGTAGTTACTGTGAAATAAGTCCCACTGGAACTTGCTTCCACGAAAATCAGCTGGATCCTAACAACGAGAAGCAGAAATCTGTTCACAGAGCAGGGCCCTCCCTGCTCCTCTTCTCTTCTCAGTCCCCATTTGCTTCACACTACTCCTGAAAGCCTGGGCACTCTGCAGTGAATGCAGTGTTTGAGGCGGAAATGGTGTTCAGTCTGCAGCATTTGGGAATCAATCAGCACAAATAGGGGCTACCCTTCTGTGATAATAAAAGTCTTCCACTCGTTCTAGGGCACTATTAGATCAAGCGAATGTGGTTAGGATTGGACTGAAGAAGACTGATGACTCTGATGGATCCCTTCCACCCACAAAGAGAGAAAATTAAGGAACTACAAGCATGGCTGCCATAAGCAAGAAAGGCGATGCTTAAATAAAAAGCTAAAGACTGTTGTGCTGGGGGTGGGGAAACCTACCAGTATCTAATGGGTAGTTCTTTGCAATAAATAATAAGGTTGTGGAGGGAATAACATGCATAGACACTAGAAGGCTGGAAATTAATAATGGAATGAGCAAGCATGGGTAATTCATTAAGTGGCTTCAGTTTTAATTAATGAAGAGGGAGAGTTCTGTGTAAGTGCATAATATTATTATATCCGAGGAGAGAAAGTTAGGGAAGCTACGCACAAAAAGTGTTCCATGTAAGCACAAAGAATTGTACTTTTTTTATTAAATAAAAGGGAAAAATCAATATGTAGTATTAAAGCCACATCTATGATAACACAGCTCCTTGTGTGGTTTTCACAACCTTTTTCATGTCTGTTTTTGTTCTGGATATAGTTTTATTTTATTTAAAACTTTCCTTGAATGCATTTGTTTGTTGTTATATCAAAGAAGTCAAAAAGAAAACCAGTATTTCTGTTGCATACCTGGAAGAAAGATCCGGTGCAGGTAATAGGTGCTGACAGCACACATCACCTTGCAGATGTTAGTTCAAAATTTGTTAAAATTCCCTGAAACGAAAACGAAGCTGAAGGAGTTCCATGTAAACATCTGTCACAAGCCCTTGAAGCATAAGAATGCCTACATGCTGTTACTTCCTTTTGTAGGGGAAGGATCTGACGGCCTCATCATATCAGCCGCTGAACTACGGCAGCACTAGGGGAAGCTGTAAAATCCCAGCAGAAATGCAAGGTCAAAATAATCGAGACAAGACTTCAGTCGTATGCCTGGAATCGTACTTTATTGCTGTGGTACAGAAATGCCACAAAAGGTCATAGCTCAATAGCAGAGTGCGTGTTTTGCATGCAAAAGATTCCAGCTTCAGTCCCCACCATCTCCAGCAGGGCTGCTAAGAGCACCTGCTTGAATGCCTGGAGAGCAACTGCCTGCGTTGACAATACTGAACTGGATGGACAAATTTTGTGCTTTAATGTAAGGCAGCTTCCTATGCTCCTTGCAATAAGGCTGGTTTTCTGTTGGACAGAAAAGACTCTTTTTAGAACCCTCAGACTTTGTGTGATGATGATGTATAATAAAAGCGCTTCATTACTGCACTGCCAGGTCCCAAGAAACTATCTGGGAAACACTGAGCTATGTAGAAGACACATTATACAGATTCTCCCCAAACCAATCAAAATTAGACAACCAAAGAACTTTCAAGCAACAGAAATAATAATAAAAATGGCTCTTTTTGCAATGGAATCACAGCCTCTCCAACCCCATCATTCAGTCTGGGCATTAAGATTTAGCTTCAAGGGCCTTCTAGTCTCACTGCGAGAAGTGAAGTTACAGGGAACAAGGCAGAGGGCTTTCTTAGTAGTCGTGCCCACCCTGTGGAACTCTCTCCCGTTCAATAAACAACTGTCTGACCTTCAGAAGACATCTGAAGGCAGACTTGTTCTGGGAAGTTTTTTATGTTTGATGTTGTATTGTGTATCTGTAACTACATTTTAAGAGAGAGACAGCAACATTTTAAGAGATGGACTGCTGTATTCACAGATGAAAACACTGAGGGGAGAATTTTGCAAAATATTATATGGGGGAACGACAGTTTGGGAAATCTCTGGGGGTGGGGGAACCCAATTTTCCACAATTTTTTAATAGCAAATTTCAGCCCAGTACTCTCGACGCTCTGCTATATTTTATTTTTCAAACCCCAAACGCCCATATTTAGAGCTGCTGTGAACAAAAGGATGGAGCCAGAAAATTTACAACGAAAACGTGAATGCATAGCCAACCAATTTAAGCATAGCGGATGAAAATCAGCAGACTTTGTAAAAACAAATGCCAGAGTTCCCCATGAGTATGTTTTCCTGAAATCATAGCCAAGTTTTTCTTTCATGCTCTGCTGAAGTATCTTACGCAAGCTGCTTGCTAAATGGGGTTCTTTAGGGTGACCATTGGTGCATCGCCAAAAAAGAAGACAAAAGAAAACACAGATGTGCATAAAATTTGCATATGCTAATTTGTACGTATAGATGCAGTTTAGAAATAATTACTATAATTTAAATAGAAATACATTTAACCTTGGCGGGGAAGATTGTGACCCGATGGGCTGTGTCCTTTGCTTGGGTCCTGTTGATGGGCAACTTCAAGGCTCCTACTCGCCTTTCTTAGGGTTTTTATCTCAAACCAGACTTGGACGGGACCTCCATTTAAATAGGACTCTTTTGACAGTCTTTCAAATAGAGAGCTTCCCTACTTCTGTGCTTTGCTATAAAATCCCATGTGTCACCTCTGAAATGAGTCTCTTTATAACCTGTACTTATGTGTGCTTGTGACTTACTGTACCCAAGGCCAGATTTAGGTTTGATGAGGCCCTAAGCTACTGAAGGTAATGGGTCCCTTTATATGTCCAGCTGTCCTTTGTCAACAACAAATTGTCGCTGTTTTTGTGTTGAATACATGCTATATGGTAAGTTATGGACCTAACAGATATCTAAAGCCATTTGCACCTAACAAATAGGAGCCTACACAACTCAAAACACTGTTGCTGTATGTAGGTTTTATTTTATTTGTTTTTTATCTTATATTTTAGAAATGTACATCCAGGTTTTCTTTTCCTTAAAATTTTTTGGGGTCCCCAAGAGAGTGGGGCCCTAAGCCATAGCTTGTTTAGCTTATATGTAAATCCGCCACTGACTGTATCCCTGTAGCCCAGGACACAGCCCCAAAGTGTGAGCTAAACTGTAAAACTTTTAGAAAGAAGAGCATTTATTGAAAGGAGTAGCGGTGAGCCAGTTTGCCAGTTCTGCCAACTTTGTGTAAGTCTGCCACCTGCTGGTAGGTGGAAGGAAGTAAACCCCGCTCAGAAAATTAGTGATACAAAATCCACCTGACTACACAACTACTTATGAGATTAGCCATTTTTAGTCATAAAAGATGACACTGTGCTTCAAAGGGCAGGCATCTGCCATGTCTAATGTAACTGTTTCAGGGAAGCATTAAGAATACATTCAAAGGAAAACAAAACAAAAATTGTCTCATATGCTTATTATATAGACAAAACAGGCAATCATTGTGTGCTATAGCTGTGTGTATTTGTAGCTAATAAAATGTCCATAGTTTAAGAGACAAGCTAGGGAATAATGAAGTAGGGCAGATTGCAATGCCACTATAGGAAAGCCACAGTGGTGTTCCCCCCCCCCCCCCGCCCTTTGCTTAGCTTAGACCACAGATCAGTTTTGCCCCAAATCTGATCCCAGTACTCAAGGCCTGAACAGGCAAAAACCTAACTGCGCTTGAACAATGCTGGTGTCCAGACTAAACTTCCCATTGAGTTATAAGTTCCTGCTTCCTATGCATTGTGGGGAATGTTGACATTGCCCGCATCAGCAGCCCTGACACATGCTTCTTCAAAAGGCTGATCAGAAGCCAAAGCAGCTAAATCTACAGAGCCTCTCTTCTCCATTTCCTGTTACGCTGCTGCCTCCATCTCTTCTACTACCTGTTGTAAAGGAGGCTAAGATTCCATCAGTGTGCCAGGAAGGAATAAGGTGTGCATTGTTTAAATGGGCTAGAGATTAGTGGCATAAATTGTAGGCAGTAATACGCTGGAAACTTCTAAGTGTCTGGGTTTTGAGAACAGAGGAAGTGTGATCCAGCCCAAAATGTAAACATCCAAACTAAAACAATGAAAGGCAAATTGAAAGTAAAACCTAACCTTACCTGGAAGTCCCGACCTTTGGACATCATCAGCCTTCATGGATTAAAAGGATGACTGGAAAGCCCATCATATAAAAATACTGAAGTTGATTATTTAATCACTCTTCCACAGATCACATGGTCTGTCTTGCTGTCCTGCGATCAGCACGGCAATAACCACAGTGCTGTCAGATATTATTAGTGGTTTCCAACGTTTTCTGAAGTAATTATAAAATCTAAGCAGAACGTTTGGCAGCTTCCCATATAAACTAAAGCAATTTATGCAATTAACATATCCTGGCATGGCTAGGATGCGAATGATAAATTAAAATTGCAGTATGAACGAGCAATAAATGAGTTTGCAGCAACAGTTTGAAACTTATCCTCATTGCACGGATCTGGGGCAAGACGCTATACAGCTGGGTGTGAAACAGGATACCAGACTAGTTATGCTTTTGATCTGATCCAGCAGCTCTTCTCATGCTTATGCTTATACAATAAAATTCTTAAAAAGACAGTGCACAAGTAGTACAATCCTATGTATATGCAATGAACTTTCCGCATTCTCTGAAACTCCAGGGTTTAAGCAGGTAAAATGTAACTAGCTAGTTTCTGTTACCCGCTCTAAGAGCCTTTTGGCTAAAGGGCAAGATATAAATTCCTTAAATAAGTATTTTTAAAAAATTAATGTTTTGTTTTCCTTGGCCATTTCTTTTCATTGGTTTAAAAGAAATTTCACTTAAAACTTCTGCCTGTGCTGGTCTGCACAGTTCGTTATTAAACTTTTTCCTTCTGGATATTTCATAAGGTTTGGTCAAAAGCCTGTGTGTACTGGGTTTTGGGAAAGTCAATAAAAAGTATGTGTAAAATGGAAAGATACCCTGGAAAGTGTGAGATAACATTTGCTTTAACACTCATCACAAACAAATCAGAAGGAATGCTCATCAAATAGTTGATGTTGTCTAATCTCCCTGCAAACAAACCAGGATGAAAGCTCAACAAACAGGGTGTCCAGAACTACTCTCCTTTAGCTTAAGTGTGTTGGATACATAATAAACTTCCTGGTTTTGAGTATCTGTGGGGGGGTGGCGGCTCATCTTTCTGTTCTCAGTAAGTATTCTGCAAACCTTCTACCGATGCCTTGAAATGTAAATAAATCTGCAAAGCACCATTACCTTACTTCATGCAGAATACCTCTGTCAAAGCAAAACACACCATCTGACAGAGACAGGTGGGAAGAGAATGCACACCCCTGCGGAAGCATAGAGGGCCGTAACATCAAATACAATTAGGCAAAGCTAAAGTTAAACCTCGACATTAAATCCTAAACTAGCACTCCTTTGGCACTGCAATTTACCTGATTTAGTGAATGGATGCACATTAGGCCTGGGCTGAGTGATTAAGTGCCACTTCAGTATTGTTTGTGCTGGGAAATCCAATACTGCATTTAAACAATGCATTAGTAAAACTTACCCAAGTTCCATTAGGAGAGACTTGGATTGTCGCAAAGCAATACATCTTTCCCTTGTGACTCTAACATGAAGCACTCCATTTTTCACTTATTCTAACTAGGTGGGAGTGGGATGCATCCAGAATATTCAAGTGGACGAGAATCGTCAGTACCAATTTGGAAGAAAGTGTAGGTTCATTATCCTGAATGAACTGAAACTCTGAAATCTGGATTGCAATGCGCTTTTAATCCAACCATCCCCGCAGGTTAGATGTAGCGGACAGTGTATCACAATATCTGCCTTTAATGCACATAAAATATTTCATACCAACTGGAATTTACAATTCGAGCCAATCCAAGAAGTTCGGCTGCCTGAAGCAAAGAGCACAAGATGATCCCTCCCTCATTCAGTGTGCAGAAGCCACTCAGAATCTGCAACCCAGCTGACAGAACAACATTCTCCACTCTACTGGAGGGCAGCTGGCTAGGTGAGATGCTTCAGTGAAGGCTGTGTGGTACCCACTGCCCTTCTCTCCAACCCATTGTGGCCACAGGCTCAGCATTCTGCCTGGTGCCTCTGCACTGTAATATATGTGCAAGTTGAATGCCTATTAAAGTATGTGATTTGCAAATATGTGGACAGATGCCTTGTTCTTGGAGGTAGTGTTATGCATTTGGGGAGGCAGGTTGTATGTCTGAGCTCCTTCTAATTCCTGGATCCAGTATGGATTCAATTCCTGGAATAGCCAGGCTAGCTTCCTGGTGAGGTGAGGGGGTCCTCTAAGTATGGGCCATAAAGGTAACAAAGGAAGTGACTCTGTCCCCCCCCCCCTCAACTCACTGGTGGTTAGAAAGGCAAAGACCAGAGGTGAGTTAGAAGCTAGAATCTGGGAAGCCAGAGACAGAGCCATGAATTATTTCTCTTGGAATCCAAGGCTGTGGCTAAGAGAGAAGCGAGTCCCTCTTGGGGTGTTGATGCTGTGAGCTCCTCCACCATAAGCTCAGGTTGTATATATGTGTAAATAAATCATATATCATAAAGGCAGCACAGTTTCCACTACTATCACTCCAGGGGAAACCAAACCCTGGGTAAACGACTGGAACCCCTAGAATCTTGCACTGCTGGGAGATTGCAGTGGCATGCAAGAATACATTTAAAGCACTTTTTCTCCACCCCCACTACCCACAATAATCCTGGAAACTGTGGTTTGCCATCACATAACCATAATTCCCAACAAACTATAGCACCCAGCATTATTTGGGGAGAGGAATGTGCATTGAATGTACTTTAAAATCATAGAATCATATAATTGTAAGAGTTTGAAGGTACCCAAGGAGTCATATTCTCCAACTCTCAGCAATGTAGGAATCACAGCTAAATGTATGTGTGTAAAAAGCTACTCTGAGTAGTTGCTTTTTGAGTAGTTACTTCTTATGGGAGGACAAACCAAGAAATCTGAATACATGTGTCCTCCTTAGGGCCTTTTCCATTTATTTCTTTAAAAAAATCTTTAGTGTCCTTGAAACATGACAGCTGCGCATTTATTGCACTATAAACTGATTGACCAGAAAGGCCCTCAGAGTTTCCTACCCTGTGCTGTACAGCTTGCCACTTTTCCCCTTAGCTAATTTTCTACAAGGAGTTTTTACATTTCATGTGTGCCTTTTAAAAGAATATTGTCTGAACTGATTTCCTCCACATGAAAAACTTGCTCTTTAGTCTGCTTGGCTCTCTAAGCATTGATGGTTGTCTTGGAAACGCAGTTCGCGTTCTCCCCTGCATTCAAACGCTGGTAATGAAAGAAATCCCTTTGCATCTCTGGGTCATGTCATGTTAATTCAGTGCTCGCTGTGCGTGTGGGCCAGACTACTGATTTAGCACATGGTGCGCAATTAAAAAATGCTCTTTACAAGAGTGCCGGGGAAAATAAAATAAAGCTGCTGAGTGTGGAGGACTTGCCTCCTGACATACAACAATGCCTGGCAGATGTACGAGGATCATCTGTGTGCAGAAAATATTACATACCACAGCTTGCTGCCATGGAAGCTGCAGGGTAACAACAGATACCTAGATTTCACTGAGCAATGACTTTCTGCAAATACAGCAATGCAAACAGCCCAAGGGGTGTCATCTAAGTATTCATTTGGAGTACAGCAGGCTTCATAACAAGATCCCAAGGACTGCTCTTGAGATTAAGTATTGCACACACAAAAGCACATATTTTAAGACTGTTACTTTGTCTGGTTGCTTCAGAAGAGACAAGGGAAGGACTTCAGCACACCGTGCATTACTACCTTGTAGAATTCGCTACCACGCTATATGGTTATGTCTACTAATGGTTAGAAAGAAGAAGAGACAATTAGATAAATTATTGAGTATATATAAACTGGACTTTTCTTCAGCTGGAACTTTCTGGAACTCAGTTCTGGCGCCTCTCAGGTGGGCTCCATTGCCATTCTAAGAGAACGAGGGAGGCGTTCATGGTGCGTTCCAGCACATCTTTTTCTAGAAAAATAGCACTGTAAACAGTTATTAGCCAAGACAATTAAATGGACCCTCCCTGGCCAGGAGAGGACTATACAGAGGAAAGCCCTCAAATCTGAAGGGATATTTTGTCCTTTCTGTGAAGGTGTCTTCTGTTTGAAGGGCTGTCCAGACCATCGTAAAGATAAAGAACCATAAGAAAGAAATACAAGGGACTCTGAAGAAGGGAAAGCTGGAGCCTTGAAGTTGTACATCTACATCACTGGCTCACAAGTCCAGATAGAAAGATCAGTCAGTTTCAGCTCCCTCCATTTCTCATATATTTTTTTCCCCATTCTCAAATTCAGTTCTGCAAAATATTGCAGCAACTCACAATTATTATTATTTTTTAAAAACCTCTTCAGCATTTTAGCATGAATAATAAACACAATTTTGACTAATTTGCACATTTCTACCTTCAATTTCTCCTAATACCATGCAATTTTTGCATGTTATTTTCACTAATGCACTCATTTCTACACACACTTTCTCTTAATACATACATTTTTGTAAGCATTGTTTAGTTGGAGAACTACACCCCAAAATTCAGATGAGTGTGAATTTGAAGGATTGCTGTGTTTCTCATTTTTCACATGTTCAAAGAACGTGTGACCGTGCGTGTGTGGGCTGTATTCAGACCCAGAAAAGGGCAGGATGGGGTGGAACGAGGGCAGGGCGGGGGTAGAATGGGGCATAACAAGGCAGTCTGAGCCAGTCCCAAAGAGCAGCATGGAATTGTTTGCTTTCAAACAGCTTAGCATTGGTCTTTGAACTTCCAGAAATCAAGGTTCGGAAGGATTTTCTAACAGCCCTGCACTGCACTTTGAAGTCCCAAAAGTTGGAGCTTCAAAGCACAACACCATCTGATGTCACTATGATGTCTGGTGATTGGCAGGTGGGCAGCCCCATATTACAGCTACCGAAAGCATACACTGGGGTCCTATGATATGCACTTTGTGGACGAGCTTCACTAGAGTGGCAAATTGTGACAATAGGGTAGGAGTGGGTTAAGACATGTATTACATGGTATACTTCTACAACAGGGGGAATGAGGAAAATGTGTCCATTTGAATTCTTATAAGGCTCCTTCCTGAAGAAGAGTGTCCACGCAACATGCTTTCCACACTTTTCAGCATGTTACATCTTCTTTACTGAAGTACATATTCATAGGTGCACAAGTACACTTGCAAAAATTATCATTATTCTTGAGAATCTGGGAGGATAAGGCATGAATAGGAAAGATGTAACTGATTCTAGGGGGGAACAAAGGACAAGTAAATTTAGCAGGATTTCTGGTCTGAACACATTCTCAGCAGAAAAGGGGGTTACATATTCTCTCCCCCACACACACACTCAGCATTTACTTAATTCCTGTTTCACAATATATACCAGGCTGTTAATTTTGAATAGGATCCCACATGTATATATTCAAAATATAATCAAGCGCCTTCCATCATGAAAATGAAATCAGCTGCAATATGCAGATTCATATTCTGAGCATGGAAAATTCAAACCTCGGTCCCAGCTGGCCTGATGAATATAGCTACAAGACAAGGACTTCTGAATACAGAATGTTGTTTTGCCGGAAAGAGAAAGAAAAGAGGAGATTTCCAGTTATGTACATGGTTATTGCAATGCTATCCATAGACACTGTCCTTCAAGAATCTGCTTCTGCCTATAATTTCTAAAAAAAGAATCAACACAGCATTCTGGTAATATCCTTCAGCAGTATTTTCTAGAGGTTTATTTGCTCCTTAGAGAACTGCCTGCCTGTCTCAGACTGAGTGATTCTAAGCTGGTGACTTTGGAAAACAACCTCAAAGTCTAACATCTCGTTAAGCTGCTATATTATTATGCTGACTGAAGTAACCACTGTGCTGTGGTGCCTCTAAGAAGTGCATGGGGTTCCACACTCCCCTCCCCTGACTCTTTGAACAACCCTACAGGTAGTAATATGGTCCCAGAATACTTCACAGATGTTCTTGTTTGGTTATATGAAAATGATGTAAAATGTGCAGAAAATGTCATCCATTTTAATGCATTGATTAAAAAGTAAGTGTGTTAATGATTAAAATAATTATTGATTTATTGGGAGTTTAATTCCATTAAAGGTACATAAAGGTACACAGATCCGAAGGTTTGCCTTCTGCAAGTCCAATAAGTTTGTCATGTCACCAGTTTGTATAGTTATAGCATGTTTAAGGGGGAGGAAAGTAATTCTAAGAATATATTTTAAATTATGTATTTGGTCTTTGAGAATGAAAATACACCAGTGAGATTTTCCTTCTACACAGCTCCATTCTGAGGTTATTATGTAGTGGCAAGTTGGACAAAAAATTGCTTCCTTTAGAGTTCTTCAGAAATGTAATTTTCTTTTGATGGGGTAAATTTTTTCACCGTCCACTCTTAGAGTGACAATTTAAACTAACCATTTTCAGCATGCCTATTCTGAGAATATATATATATATATATATATGCTTTCGTAGATTTTCACGGGTACAGGAATGCAGGTTTTGGTGTCCTCGGGTGTCTTCCCGTGTAAAAGTTGGGGTGTCTAGGCGACGTTTCGACGAGGTCTCACTCGTCATCTTCAAATATATATATATATATATATATATTTGCTTTCGTAGATTTTCACGGGTACAGGAATGCAGGTTTTGGTGTCCTCGGGTGTCTTCCCGTGTAGAAGTTGGGGTGTCTAGGCGACGTTTCGACGAGGTCTCACTCGTCATCTTCAGGCTGGTGCTTTCGGCTTCTTGTTACTGGAACAGAGCAGGATCTCAGTGTTTGAGTTCCTATAAATACTGTTGAGGGGGTGTGGTGTATAGCCTCCAATGTTCTGGGCAGAGAGGAAGTTCCCAGGCTAGTGTGCCTTTTCTTCTTTTGTTCCTTAATTACTTGAGGGATATCCTGAGTGATTTCTTGAGTGATATCCTGAGTACCACTTAGGTGGGTCATTAGGTGTGGATTAGTTGCTAAAGTCTTTGTGTCTTGACCTCTTGAACTTTGTGAAGAGTTTTTCTGAGAAGATGGCTGTACTGCACTTAGTTGTGCTCTGGCTTGGCTTCGTGTATAGGGGCGAGCTGTGGTTTTGTGGCTTGTGTCAGCCAGATCTGTGTAGGGATTGCAGGGGGGTGCAGCATCCGGAGGTGCCACCATGGTTTGGCTACTGGATGGTGTCTGTAATTTATCTGTGGAGAGGGTCTGGGTTTGGGTCTGGTGTGGTTGATTGGTGATGGCGTTCTGTGTGCCTCTGGATCTGGTGTCAGTTTTTGTGGGGAGGGCTAATTTCCAGATGTCTGGCAAGCGGGATGTGTCGTCACGCTTGTTCATGTTGTGAGGGTGTTTCTCTATCTCGATGGCTTCCATGATTATTCTCTTGTGGTGATGTTCCATGTTAAAGAGCAATTTGGAATCTGCAAAATTAATTTCGTGTCCTGTTTCTTTCATGTGTTGGAAAAGAGAGGAAGTTTTTTCTTCTTTTTTGACGGCCACTTGACAACTGAGTTACAGAATCTCTCAAATGTGTTAATTGCCAATGGATACCAGCAAAACAGGGTTACGAAGCTAATCCAAAAAGAAACACCCCCCAAAAACCAAGACACAGAAGAAAACAATGGCATGGCCCTCCTTCCTTATATCAAGGGCACTACAGATAAAATTAGCAAAATCCTCCATAAACACAATATCAAAACAGCCTTTTGCACCAACCAAAAAATAGCCAATATCCTCAGAAACCCCAAGGATAAAATCCAGTTGGAAAACCAAGGGGTCTATGAAATACCCTGCAAAGTCTGCCCAGCCACGTACATTGGACAAACAAACAGACGAATAAATGCACGTATCGCAGAACACAAGAATGCCGTCAAAAAAGAAGAAAAAACTTCCTCTCTTTTCCAACACATGAAAGAAACAGGACACGAAATTAATTTTGCAGATTCCAAATTGCTCTTTAACATGGAACATCACCACAAGAGAATAATCATGGAAGCCATCGAGATAGAGAAACACCCTCACAACATGAACAAGCGTGACGACACATCCCGCTTGCCAGACATCTGGAAATTAGCCCTCCCCACAAAAACTGACACCAGATCCAGAGGCACACAGAACGCCATCACCAATCAACCACACCAGACCCAAACCCAGACCCTCTCCACAGATAAATTACAGACACCATCCAGTAGCCAAACCATGGTGGCACCTCCGGATGCTGCACCCCCCTGCAATCCCTACACAGATCTGGCTGACACAAGCCACAAAACCACAGCTCGCCCCTATACACGAAGCCAAGCCAGAGCACAACTAAGTGCAGTACAGCCATCTTCTCAGAAAAACTCTTCACAAAGTTCAAGAGGTCAAGACACAAAGACTTTAGCAACTAATCCACACCTAATGACCCACCTAAGTGGTACTCAGGATATCACTCAAGAAATCACTCAGGATATCCCTCAAGTAATTAAGGAACAAAAGAAGAAAAGGCACACTAGCCTGGGAACTTCCTCTCTGCCCAGAACATTGGAGGCTATACACCACACCCCCTCAACAGTATTTATAGGAACTCAAACACTGAGATCCTGCTCTGTTCCAGTAACAAGAAGCCGAAAGCACCAGCCTGAAGATGACGAGTGAGACCTCGTCGAAACGTCGCCTAGACACCCCAACTTCTACACGGGAAGACACCCGAGGACACCAAAACCTGCATATATATATATATATATATATATATATATATATATATATATATATCAGGGTCAGCCTTGTTATGAAGCAATGTGAAACAACTGCTTCAGGCAACATATGCCAAACAGAGGCTGATTCCCCTGCTCACCATCTTCATCAATGTGTGACATAAAAGAGAGTTTCAATGCAGAGTATGAGAGGGCAGCATAATTTTGACATCACTTCAGGCATGAACATAGTTGCCGCCACATCCACGGTCAACAACATTTTCCCAGTCACATAAATGATACTCAATCATGTACCTGATTCAGAAGAAGATGTTGGTGTACTGCTCGTCAACACTAGTTTCAAGAGTATATTTGAATCGTTTTTCTTTCTTGAGGCACTTGACATTTGTCGTTTTTAAGTTAACGTGCGAAAATATATACCCGAGCAAGATTTATTGCTCCAGACATTGGTACTGAAATAAAATGAATAAATATCAAAGGGAAATAAGAATCATGGTGTTATGATGAAAACTATTGGGGAAATGTAAAAATGGGGGAGGGGGAATACAGGGAATAGAAATATGATTATTCTAAAAATATTCATCAGAAGTATTTTCTAATAAATGCATTCAGGGTTATATTGCTAATCTACTGGTCTGTGATAAAAAATAGCATTTTATTCTCCAAGCAGCCACGATGGGGTACAGTACATAGGGGATCTATTGGTCATGGATACCTTGCAAAAGCGATGAAATGAAAAGTGGGGAAATGGGCATACACCTTCCTTTACAGAAGAGGTAGAAATCCAGTAGTCCACTAGATGTTGATGGACTATTCAGTTGGTGCTTTTTGCAGTGGCGGAGCTAGCCACTCGGGCACCTGGAGTGGCGCACATGCTGTGTACCTGGGGGTGGGCTGCCCAGGGGGGAGACCAGCACAGTGATCCCCACCCAGGGGGGCGATCAGTGTGGCAATCCCTGCCCAAGGGGGATTTTGTCACTACCTTCAGTACCCGGGGCAGCCCGCACCCACCGCACGCCACTTCCTATGCCTCTGGCTTTTTGCAGTGTGTATGTGTGTGTGTTTTACTAAAACCATAATTTTTGGATTGTTACAGGCAGTAGTCCAGGCCTCTGGGCCTCTTTTTATCCCAGCTCCAAGACTGCTTCATTCTTTTGTTGTCTTTCACATGCATACACCTACTTTGATGACATCAGCTCCAGCAAGGATGTGAGGCGGGAAAGACCTCAGAAGGGAATGTCTACCTACTTCATTTCTATGATAATTCACTGGCTTCAGACCAGCCTAGCTGTTTTTGATCAGGTGTTAATTTTCACCATTTTAGTAATTCCCCATTTCTTCATAATCCAATTTTACAGCTATGAATCACAGGATTGGGTAGGACCCCACCCCGGCAAAAAAACCCACTCATTAGTTGGTCTAACACTAGTTAGTGACTGGTGCTAATCAATGCTCAGCCAAAAAAGCTTGGGCTGTAATTCTCCTCGAAGTTTCACAAGCTGCAATGTTCATTTTAATTCCAGAAAATAGGGGTTGCTGGCAATTAAATTGCATATTGTCCCTGAAGGCTGGGATAGTGTGTGTGTGTGTGTGTGTGTGTGTGTGTGAGAGAGAGAGAGAGAGAGAGAGAGAGAGAGAGAGAGAGAGAGAGAGAGAGAGAGAGAGAGAGAGAGCGCTTCTCTTTCTTTATAGGAATTTCCTACAATTAGCTAGATAGTCGGGAGTTCTATAACGAATAAGGGCATATGACTAAATTCCTCATCAGATAATTAATTTAAAAGAAAATCACTGTGACAACCCACATAAGCAAGCTCTAAACAACCTCAAGAACCACATGTCTACTGGCTGAAAGAAAGGAAAGCTTTATGTCTTACACTGGTTCACTATGAAAAACAGAATCTTAACCACTTACAGCCATTCCTTCTTATAGATCACTGTATTTCTTGCCACCACAGATTAGTGCAGTGGCAGGAGGCCCCCTTTTCTGTATGTAAATTTTGAGGATTGCTGTGGAAGCTGCCCAGCTGCCCTCTATGCCAGGCTTTTTCAGGGACTTGTCAGGGTGAGGGGAGAGTCACCTTCTACCCCCTCCATTCCACAGGTGCTTCTGCGGCTCCAACCCTATACCTACAAATGTATTACAATGTATTACAAATGTATTGTTTGGTACTGGGTTTCTTTGGCATCTTAAGTCACGATGATAGATTACTATTTGTTTGTAGACTGTTTGTAACCTGGTTGAGTTAACTAGGGACATTACTAAAACTCCAGGAGACTTTGCTACGAATCACATCTCAAAACAGCTTATTTTTTTAATAAACAAATTAAAACAGACTGTTCTGGTTGCTTATTCATATCTGTTTAGTGGCTGTGCAATTAATGCAAGTCACATTAGCATTACATGGTTAATTACACAATCATTAAAGCTCCCAATAATTATGATAGCATATTTGGAAGGATTATTATTTATTTAGCAACCATTACTTTTGCCTAACAAGGGCAGCAGCAGAAGGTTAATTAAAAGCCACTTAATTGGCCAAAGCACTCAGGGACAGTGAGAGGAAAAACAAGCCCAATGTTCTGGCAGGTAAATTAACCACACACTTATGATGATCTCACAAAAACAAAGCATTATGCTGAGACTTGGGGGGTGTTGAAATGCATTTCTGCTACAAGGGTAAAGAAAATCGAACATCTACAGTTTGTGTAGCTGATTGTGAACCAGTTTGGCATTGTGGGATAGAGTGTTGGACTGAGCCTGAGAACACCCAAATTCTAATGGCTGCCCAGCCATGAAGCTCCCTGGATGGCAATATTCACCATTCAGTCAGATGCTTTACACACAAGCATGCCATTCACACAGGAACTAGTCATCATTAAATGTGTGCCTGAATTTGAAGGAAGCAATAGGTCTTTGTTCAGCGTTAAATCCTGTATTCCTTGTATCCAAACATGGAGTCACATAACTGTACTCTACAGATGGACTACAGATGGACTACAGATGGAGATTGCAATCCTGATGTGTGAAACCACCAGGCCAAAATAGTTGGTCTGTGGCCTTGGGCTCCATTATTCCAAAGCGCCACTGGCTCTTCTCTTCCAGGGAGCAGCACATTGGTCAGACTCCTCTCACTAAGAAGGAGGCGGCTCAATTCAAGCACATGAAGCAGTGCTACACCAACCTCAGTCTGCCTTCAGTTAGCCCCCCACCCACCCACACCTGCCTTCTTACTTATAACCAGGCCAGGGGGTTGCACGGCCTGTCAGCTTCCTCCTCCTTAGGCCCACTGTTGCCCTCGCAGAATTCAGCAGGGAGGAGAAGGATGGGGACAAAACTAGAATGAATTGGCTCTGCCTGAGAGTTTCTCTGGCTCCACAGACTGTTCATCTCCCTGCCTTTTGCCCTGCTAGCTGCAGTGGACACCAGTCACCATCTATAATAGATTTCCCTATCCCAACCTGGTTCACTCCATTTCAGATGGCAACTCCCATCATCCATGATCATAGGCCACACTGATGAGAATTGTAGTCAGGGGAGGAGGCCTGGGTTGTTTTGCCTCAATAGGCAAGATGCCCCCTGCCACCGCCACCACCAGATCTGAGGCTTTCCCTGTCCCCACCATGGCATCCGCACTGCCGCCAGCCCTGCCACAGCTGCACCTGTGCTGCTGCCATGATGCAGTGGCAAGGGCACAGCATTAGTGGTGAGGGCAGGGACACTGTGGCGGCAGCAGCATGGGCAAAGTCACAGTGGGGTTGGCAGAAGAGGAGCCGGGCTGGCAGCAGTACAATGGTGGAGATGAGGAGAGGGTTGTATCTGCCTCCTGAGGCAAATTGCTTTGTTTTACCTCGTGAAAGCATCAGCCTTGGGCACAAGGTTGGGGAAGGCTGCTCTAACTAAATTGGCATTTCACTTATGTTACAGATGATGCACTGGTTATACCATAGGATTGCCGAGTCTTCAGAAGTTAGAATGTTTGCAAACATTCCATTATATTACAGCAACTCCACCAAGAGAAACTTGTATTAAATGGAGGGGAGTAAATCCCACGCTGTTATTATCACAATGCCAATGGGTAATTAATTAATGAGTGGCGACAATTCATCAAATGACAAAGTCCTGTTAATCTTAGTAGCAGGATTTTAGCAACTGTTCTTAAAAAAAATAGAAAACTAATAGTAGCTAGCATGATGTTAGATGTGACAAATGCTATTTCAAAACTCTACCTAGCAATGAAGTTGACTTGGTAGTCTTGGGCAAATCAGTCTGCTTAAGTCATTGGGTTCTTGTGAGGATAACATGTTCATATTAAAGCCATACAGAGCTCATTGGATATTGCATATGACGTTGAACATCTTATTTCAAAGCATGAAGTATTACATCCCGTGGTGAGCAGTGTTAGGAAGCTTCCTAACTGCAATAACTTCTTTAATAACCAATGAGGGATTTTCTAAGGATCCTTGTCATTTGAATGGAAAATATGGGGTGTACATAATATGGGGTGTACGTATTTGAGGCATCCAGAAATGACAACATCTGTTCAGTTAACATCACCTTTATTGTGTTTTCAGACTAGGCAGTGAGGGAAAGCTTAAACTAAATTTCCAGAGAAATTTGGTAGAGAAACACCACAAGGTAACATTTAGCATATTCAAAAGCATTTGCGATGGACAATGGAGGGACCAGATTCCTCATATTCATCTTTGCTGATCCACATTTGCTGGAAGGTCGAAAGAGAAGCCAATATGGATCCCCCAATCCAGACAGAATATTTACGTTCTGGAGGTGCAATCATCTAGAAGAAGGAGGGAGATGAAGAAGGGAACATACAAATTAGGTGACAATCATTCTCATTTTAGTCATCATGTCTTCTAATCCCTATTATTCTCATTCTGGAATATGCAAGCAATACAAGCTTTTGGCTGTGTGACTATGATAGCTACAAAGTGGTATGCAAGTCAGGTCAACTGTAAATCAATAAAACCATAAAATTATATCTCATCCTCTGCTTTATGACAAATTTGCAAATAAGCCAATTAGATGAATTCAAGGAGAATAAGGCTATGAATGGCTACCAGCCATGATGGCTATCCCCACACCCACTGTTGGCAACATTATGCCTCTATATACCAGTTGCTAGAAATTGCAAGTGAGGAGGGTGCTGCTGTACTTGGGTCTTGCTTATGGACTTCCCATATCATCTGGTTGGCCACTGGGAGGACAGAATGCTGGACTAGATGGAACTTGGCCTGATCTAGCAGGGCTCTTCTTATCTTCTTATCCATCTCAGCCTAGCATCTTCCAAAACACCCCCCCCCCCAAGTATCTCAAAGGCAGGTCACCATGGAAATAGCTATATTCAGTTAGAGACTTAATTGTTAGCATGGTGTATATAGCCATTGACAGACCTATACTCTGATTAAAGTGAGGACGAGCAATCAGGTGGCTTTGAAGAAAAGCCACATAAAATCTGGACATAGATCTCTTGTGTTCTAGCTTCTCATCTTTTTCCCCCTCTAGAAATCACACGCTCCGGCCTATTCATGGCCTCTTAGATTGATGTTAGATGTAACATTGACCTTGATCTTCATTGTACTTGGAGCCAAAGCGGTAATCTCCTTCTGCATACGGTCCCCAATGCCAGGGTACATGGTGGTCCCTCCAGAAAGCACATTATTAGCATAAAGATCTTTACGGATGTCAATATCACATTTCATTATACTGTTATAGGTTGTTTCATGGACACCGGCAGACTCCATCCCTGGAAAGAAATGAAATTACGAGGATTAATTGATCATGTATTTCTAAGCAAGTCACTATCATTTTTAAAAAAGAGTGTGAGAATGTGATACAAAATAAAGAGAGGCTGATTTTAGATTGTTCCCATTATTTTTGATCAGTAGGGTGGGATATGATAGTGAAAATATTTTTAGGTGGCTGGTCCAGGTGCTCGGTTGGAGGGATAACAGCAATCCAGTTTACGCAAACGACAGCAGCTTTATATTTATCAACCAGAGCCCTATTTTGATATTAATTAATCTTGTATAAGGTCCCCATGCCATCCATATGTATGTGTGCCTAGAAAGTGTGGGGCATAATATAAGTGCCAATGAGCCCTTTGTGTAATGGATGCTCTTCCCTAAACCAGTTTGTTTGCCATCAGAAGTTGCAGGTTGCATAAGGCATATTATCCAAAGTTCTAAATCTGCAATGTTAACCTAGTGTGAAACATCCATTTTCACACACAAACACATCTTTCCCTTTAAGATACACACGAGCTTGATCCTTTCCTGGTAATGAATGTATTTTTTAAAAGAAAATAGTGAGAAGTCCCCATATGCACTCCTTAAATCTGATACCAATAAACGTGCAGTGGACACTTGGGTTGCGAACATGATCCATGCAGGGAGCACATTCACAACCCTCAGCGCAGCGTCTGCGCACGCACAGGTTGCGATTCGGTGGTTTTGTGCATGCGCGAGTGCCGAAACCCGGAAGTAACCAGTTCCAGTACTTCCAGGTTCGGCGCAGTGCACAACCGGAAATCACACAACCCAAAGTGTCTGTAACCCAAAATATGACTGTATTTAGTATTTAGGGGTAAACATTGTTTTAAGTCTTATATGAAGCAAATTCTTGTTAGATTGCTCTGTCTTCCAGGGTACCTCTTCCCATGTATACCAACTACTCAGTCCATTTTGTCAACAAGTGCTCATGCCAAATTAAATTAGATGCAACAGCATTTTCTCTCATCTTTACTTTTTTTGTTCACATATCAAACATGGTCATGACAGTAACATCTCCAGTATAGCAGTACAATCACATGTTTTCTTCGCCTGTTAACCACAGCCACGGGAAACAAGCGCAGACCCACCTATGAACGATGGCTGGAAGAGAGTTTCAGGGCATCGAAACCGTTCATTGCCAATAGTGATGACTTGACCATCAGGGAGTTCGTAGCTCTTCTCCAGAGAAGAGGAGGATGCAGCAGTGGCCATTTCGTTCTCAAAGTCAAGAGCCACGTAGCAGAGCTTCTCTTTGATGTCTCGCACAATCTCACGCTCAGCTACAAACATCAAGCAGTGGGGTGTAAGACAATAGCAGAGGGCTCTTGGGTTATTTATAAGAATCCTTATAACCACAGTCCTTCCCAGGACCTATTTTTTGGAGGAGGAAAACAAGAAAACAAATATTCTGAATCTCAGAAGCCAGAACAGCAAGAGGGATTGCTGCGCAGTGAAAGCAGCAATCCCTCTTGCTGTTCTGGCTTCTGGGATAGCTGCGCAGCCTGCATTCGCTCCATAAGATGCACACACATTTCCCCTTACTTTTTAGGAGGGAAAAAGTGAGTCTTATAGAGCAAAAAATACGGTATGTCTTTTTTAAGAGCTACAGCTTTCCTGACAAAGAGCCAGCCTCCATTTCTCCAGGAGAACGAAAGATATAACTGCTGCCACTTTAAAGCACACGATTTGAAAATCCCTTCGAAATGTCATGTCTACCAGGGTTAGCCTAAACAACTTCCTTTTTAATTAGCACCTTTCCAGCCTAATCTTTTGGCTCTGAAAGGCGTTAAGAGTGCCTTCCTTATGTAAAAGTCAGCTGACTGGTAGAGCATGCTGACTTAAAAGCCACCTGGGTTGGATCTAGACACATCAGTTTAAACTGTTGTAAATTTAAACAGGGAAAACAGGTAGAGAAAATGGGGCTCCACGTCGCCATCGGGTGGCACAATGTTATATCACACATACAACACATATAAATCGTTTTTTCTTTACTAATCTAGCTGAGCCCCTGGGCTATAAATTTGGTATACGGTCCTCCCTTTCCTCTGTCACCTCCTTTAACCATCAAAGGTTGCTATGTGCTGAACCTACATAGGTGATCCCTACCTGTGTGAGTATTAGGACTCTTCTTTAAGAACCTTAATATAGGATAGCAAGCTTTTTAATTCTTAAGTTCCCCTCTGCTTTCTTTAAGCCTTTTACGCATTATAAAACAAATGAAATAATCCTAGTAAAGACTGAGATTCTTATTTTCACATGAAAACAGCACAAATCGTTCATTTGATTTCTTCCCGTCAGATGAAAGAAATCACAGAAGTTATTTTGAAAAGTTGGTCAGCTCAGTAAAGGGTCCACTTTAATATTCTGGTGTCTCATAAGGGACAGATGTTATCCCTAATGAAGCCAGAAAGCTACTGGTATACTATGAGTGGGGAACCTCGGGTCTGGGGCCAATTGTGGCTCTCCAAGCCTTTCTGTCCAGCTCTTGAAACTCTCTCCAGACTTTGCCCACCCATAGACCACCTCCCTTCTCCTGGCCAGGTCTTCAACCAGCTATAGTGCAATCCCTCCTCAAGTCTGACTTGAACATGTCACTGAACTGTGGTATTGCCTCATGCTTGCCAGGATGGGAAATGGAGACATGTGTGGGTATAGAAAGCTTTGCCTTTTATGTAGCTCAAACATAGCATACAACCCATTTTTCCTCTGGTTCCTGAAAGGTTGCCTACAAAGGACTGAGGCCCCCAGGCTCAAAAAGGTGTCCCACACCTATGCTTGATTTATGAACTCTTCTTTTGTAAGAAAATCCAGCAGTACACCTAGACAGAGAGAGATCCTGGATTATATCATGCAATGAAGAAATCAGCGGCAGGAGCAGATACAAGGCCCGATACTTGAAGCTAGCGGTAAGATCTTGTTGTTGGGCTGACCTTCATTCTAACGACACTTGTATTGTATTTTTGCACATTAGATGGCACAGTGTTGGAGGTTTGCTCCTTATTAAAATTAATTGGGTGTTGCAGTCTTAAACATTTGACATAATTTATAGGTCTTTTCTCTTGTTACTCCATGCCCCAGGCTGAAGACTTGACAGTTCAGCAAGCTGTATTCGCTCTCACCATAAGAAAAGTCCTGGATTAGACCAAGGCCCATCTAATCAAGCCTTCTGTTCCCACAGTGACCAACAAGCCTGCAAGCCGTACCTGAGTACTGCACCCATTTGTGATCTCAAGCTGGTCTAGAGAAGCATACTGACTCTGACAGTGGATGAAGAATAGCCATTGTGGATGGTGACCAGTGATAGCCTTATCTTCCATGAATTTGTCTAATCGTCTTTTTAAGTCATCCAAGTTGGCAGCCATCATTACATCTTGTGGAAGAAATTTCCATAGTATAACTATGCACAGTGTTAAGTCATACTTTCCTTTTGTGCATGCTGAATCTTCCCACATTGCTTATTTTTATGTACCTCAGTCATGTTCCCCCTTACTCCCACTTCCTGTAAAGTAAAAAGCCACACCTGGTGTAACTTTTCAACACAATGGAAGTATTACAGTCCTTTGGCCATTTTAGTAGCCCTTTTCTGAACCTTTCCCAGCTCTACAATATCCTTTTAGAGGCTGCAAACTGTGAAAAGTAATTCCAAATGCAGGCATACAATAGGTTTGTTTAACAGCACGATGATGATGGCAAACTTATTTTCAGTTCGTGTCCTAATAATCCTTAGCATGGATTTCACCTTTTTCACAGCTGCCACATAACCTCAAACTATCATGGGGTGAGGTGCGAAAGCGTGTGCTTAGCAAGTTGCTGTTAAATCTTTCTTGTGTCTAGGTTTTGTCTCTTTCTTTCTTTTTATTTTATTGACTGCTTTTATATTTTTGTATATTTTGGGTGGTGGTGGGGAGCATAAAGAAAATTTTGATTTTTTAAAAAAAGAATTAGAAAATCAGAAAATCAAAGAACATAGTTCATGCCTCAATGCTAGGTGGTTCTTCAATAACATCATGTTGATAATGATCAAGCCATTTTTTGAAGAGAGAAATAACATATGATACTTATTTATCCAATATGATAACAGAATATAGAATCTTAAGAGTTGGAAGGGACCCAAGGGCCATCTAGTCCAACCCCCTACAATGCAGGAATCTCAGCTAAAGCATCCATGATGTGGCAGAATAAGACAGCATTATCAGAAGTAAACAGGAGGTGGAATTGAAATAATGAATCCCATTAGCAGAAGCCCTGCAGAAGGACTTCTGCTTTTGCAAAGGGGCTTCTCCCTCCTCATTTGTCTCATGTATCCTTGAAATGGTGAAACAATTGGCTTAGCACAACACTATATTCCTCCCTTGATCTGTAAGAAAAGCACTGATTACCTGTAGTAACAAAAGAGTATCCCCTCTCTGTAAGAATTTTCATGAGATAGTCAGTGAGATCTCTTCCAGCCAGATCCAGTCTCATGATGGCATGTGGCAGGGCATAACCTTCATAGATAGGTACGTTATGTGTGACACCGTCCCCGGAGTCCAGAACTATCCCTAAGAGAGAGGAAGAAAATTAGAAGCGTCAGCATTCTTCTGCGTAGACCTTGCCCTGCCCCACTCTTTCTGCTAAATTAAACCCTTTGACAACAACTGGGATTGAAAGGAGAGACTGCAAATGATAATCCCTATTGTCTCCATGCTGAGTGGAACTCAGAGGGAAATTGCTGGCCTATACAAAGAAGAAATTGCCTTCATGAAAGAGTCAGAAATTGCATGGCATTGTTCTCTCTGAAACAGATGCTAATGATAATGATCTTCTTACATTTCTATAGCCTTTCACCAAAAAAAAAAAAGGATCCCAAACAATTTGCAAAGATTTTCAAAATGCTGATGTATAAACATACAGATTTGCCACTAAAATGTGGAGGTTTTTTTTAATGGAACAATAAAACAGCAGCTATTTACAAGGTAACGTATATTGGTATAAAAAGGCCCACCTGTGGTCTCCCTTCCACAGAGAACTTGTGGACTCTCCCTGAACCAGGTGTGAGACAGCCACAGACTGCCCTACAGACCCAAAAGCTATAGCCACTAAAAACCCTGAATTTTTGAGCTGGATTTTTTTCTGGCTAGTTGACAACCCTATTTAATGGGCGCCTCCAGACTGTCAGTATTTTGCAGGAGGAATTCAGACAAAGCTGGAACTTCAGGTTTGCAGTGTTAAAAGCCAGTGTGGTGTAGTGGTTAAGAGCGGCAGTCACATAATCTGGGGAACCGGGTTCGTGTCTCCGCTCCTCCACATGCAGCTGCTGGGTGACCTTGGGCCAGTCACACTTCTGTGAAGTCTCTTAGCCCCACTCACCTCACAGAGTGTTTGTTGTGGGGGAGGAAGGGAAAGGAGAATGTTAGCCGCTTTGAGACTCCTGAAGGGGAGTGAAAGGCGGGATATCAAATCCAAACTCTTCTTCTTCTTCTTCTTAAAATGGATTAAAGCACCCCATTGCTCTAGCAAAATAAATCCACTTTAAAACAGAGGACTTTTGTGGCTTAGGAAAGTCATGGAGAAAAGTGCTGAAAGTGTGGGATGAATGCCTGACTAACAGGAAGAGGTATAAATGCTCTGCAAGCAAATCAAGATGACTGGAGGATGAATGCTCAAGAAATATTGAATATAATCTAAACCAGGGGTCAGCAAACTTTTTCAGCAAGGGACTGTCCCTCAGACTTTGTGGGGGGCTGGACTATATGGGGGGGGGATGAATGAATTCCTATGCCCCACAAACAACCCAGAGGTGCATTTTAAATAAAAGCACGCATTCTACTCATGTAAAAACACGCTGATTCCTGGACCGTCCGGGGGCCGGATTTAGAAGGCAATTAGGTCAGATCCGGCCTCCAGGCCTTAGTTTGCCTACCCATGATCTAAACTCTGAGTAAGTTTTGTGCACACAGATCATGATGAGTGCTCAATAAATAGTAGGTTGTCCGGAGAGGCACCCTGGATTGGTGAAGTTAGCCAACAAGTCACAGCCCTGGTTGGTAGGGTTGCCATGTACCCAGACAGGGTAGTGGCCATGTGTTTCCCGTTTCTGGGGCAGTTGCCAGGAATTTATAGTAAATATAAGATACTTTAAGTCAAAGCCAGGAGCATCATCTTCACTATGTGTAATTTAGTAACTAACCCACCATACAGGCATGGTGTGGGCGCTTTACTTCTCCATCTTTTTGATGCATAGTTAAGCAAGTTTTCATTTGGCATTTGAATGTATTTTATAAAGCTTGCTGAAGAAAATAGGTCATTTCCAATGCAATTAGAAAACAGGCTACAGTTAAATACGCAGCCATTATTTTGTAGGGGGACAACAATTGCTTCAGGAACATTATCTGGGATAAAAGGGTTTTTCTTCCTGTGCACACCAGCGGGCGGTTGGAGGGGGGAGTATATGAGTGGCTGGCTTCCAACCACTTTGATTTTTTGATTGGAGAAGGGAAGAGTTTAACTCTACAAAACAGCAGTTCTTATTGGTCACAGGCAATTATTGGCTGAAGATTGAGTGTTCCCAATTCTCTCTCTTTTCTTTCCCTATGTTAATTCAGTATGGTAGGGGCTTATCAGAAGATCCGGTTTTCTCATAATAGCTTGGTAAGGAAAAATAGGGGCCAGTGTATTAGACATCAAGATACATATATGTGAGGACACGCTTCTTCTTTTAAAGATGATGACACCAATTTCAAACTCACCAGTAGTTCGGCCAGATGCATAGAGAGAAAGAACAGCTTGAATGGCCACATACATTGCAGGCACATTGAAAGTTTCAAACATGATCTGTAGAGGGCAAATGAGAGGGTCTTAGGATCTCTCAGCATAGAAAGAAAATGCTACAATGCTACTAAAATCTGGTTTTAAGATACCCAATTTCCCTAGCAGCATTATTTGCTTGGTTCCAAATCGTGCACAGGAGCTATAGTATCCAAGATAAATCATACTTGCAGTGGCGGACATATGAGAATAAAGGTGTAGGAAGACAATGATTTCCATTCCATCTGATGGTTATTCCATGCAGCGCTGCCTCAGTTCCACTGCAGTTTGGCTTCCAACAAAGCCTTTTATTTGTCTCACTGTCCACTGTGGTGGAATTTTACCAGATTAATTACACAACTAATTAAATTATCCTCACGTTATTCCACACCACGCCTAAGTCTTTCTTTCAAAGTCCCTAGTGAAGGAAACTGAATGAGGTTGACAAATGATCCCAGACGGTTTACACCAAACAAGACATGCAATTTCATTAATAGTATTGAGCATAATAAATTGGAATAATGAGGTTTCCCCTCTGGATTTTTTAAATGCAGAATTCTGGGCTTGCTGTCTAATTGCAGCCTGACAGCGGCGAAACCCCTTTTATTCTAGCTTTCATCCCTGTTTCTTTTGACAGTAACCTGACTCAGCTCAACTGAAATGGCCTCTAAATTTGTTAATTCACAGTCTCTCCGAAATGAGCAGCTCAGCAGTATACTTCTCTGAGAAAAGGTGGATGACTAGCATTTCATTATCTTTCTCCACTTCTGAAGAGCAATAGACCTTACAGACCTACCACTTATCAGAAATCATTTGCTGCAAAACTGTGAAATTGCTCTTTTGCAGAGTCCGCACAGCCATTTCCACAGCATGGAAGAACAAAGGCAGGGAAGCTCTGCTTCTGATACTTTGGCAGCAGAAAGGTAAATAATTCTCTGTTCTTGGGACATAGAAACTTAGAAATTCGCAATGCATAACTGCTCCTTGTTTTGGTGCTTATCTGTTTGCACTGTAGTCTAAGAGGGTATTCCAGATAGGGGCCTTATGTCTACTGCAAATGGGTCACAAAGATCCTATTATTCTGTTTGTGCATTTGGTATACTTTCATTCTTTCAACCTGTCAGGGGACTGCCATTGGAACAGGGGAGGGAGGCAGGGGAATACAGAGAGTCTCTGATGCTTCGCTCCTTGTCCAGGGGTGGGGAAAGCCACACCTCCAGTGGAGCAGAGAGGGAAAGGGCCAGCCAAGCGAGGAGAGGGCTCGAAGATGCTGTGGAGAGCCCAAGCGCCTCACCTAGCCCTGCTGGCCAGGAGGCAGATATGCAACTTCCGTCACCCTGTTTGCGCAGAGGGGTGAAACGCAAGGAGGGGAAGCAGAGATTTGGGGTGTCGAAGTTCTTATGTTGGGGAAGAAGCCAAAAGAGGCCACTCTCGGATTCTGCAAGTGACTAAGACGGACATGAACTTGTTGGTTCTGCTCTGTAAATAGTTTGCACCAATAAAACCTGTAAAAGACAGGTCGGAGTCCTGCCTGGTTACTCACAAGCAACCACCACCCGCATCTGACACAACCCTAAATATTTATTGATATTATGCAGCTGGTCATCCATACCAGTGGGCGGAGCTTGATGGAATGCATCTGAGCTGTCCCTGCCCCTCCCTGCCCTTACTCCATCCCTGCTGCCCCGCCCTGCCCCCCTTTGGGGCATGATAGCCACAGCCACTTTGGTTTCTCTGCTAAAACTGGAATTTTCTAGCTCAGAAGGGAAGCAACATACAAATAATTACCTGGGTCATTTTTTCTCGATTAGCCTTGGGGTTTAATGGCGCTTCAGTCAGGAGGACAGGGTGCTCTTCTGGGGCAACTCGAAGTTCATTATAGAAGGAATGGTGCCAAATCTAAGGGACAGGTGGTTGAAGGCAAACATACAGGCAATGGGTGTTAAGTGTTGCCCAATGAATCTTTGCATTTCAGATAGCAAATGTAGCAAAATGAATACATATATCATTAAGTCAAAGGTCAAACCAAACCCCTGGACAGTAGTGGCAAGGCTGTATAGAGTGGCACACCCACCTCTACTTCTATAGCCCTGCTACTAGTGCCAGGCAGGACAGAACATGAGGGCAAGGAGAAATGCCTGCTCTGCCAGTTCCCAGGCAGCGAAAGGGCTTGGACTGGGCCCACTGCCATCACCAGATGGCAGCAGGGTCAGCACATCTCCACCCCTGAAACACCCCATGTTGTGGGTTTCTGATGACTACCCAGCATTTGAGTGGGAACACTGAGGGTCTCCTCCCTTCCCTGCCACCGATGAATCTTCCCTTACAGTGAAGGCTGATAGGGCTGGGTGGAATTCATCTCTGCCACGTTCAAACCCCCTTCAGCACAGCAAATTGAGGTTTCCAATCCCTTTATTAGACCCACATTTTACACAGATATGCTTGTTGTTGTTTGACTCTTCGTAACCCCATGGACCAGAGCACGCCAGGCACTCCTGTCTTCCACTGCCTCCCGCAGTTTGGTCAAACTCATGCTGGTAGCTTCGAGAACACTGTCCAGCCATCTCGTCCTCTGTCATCCCCTTCTCATTGTGCCCTCAATCATCCCAACATCAGGGTCTTTTCCAGGGAGTCTTCTCTTCTCATGAGGTGGCCAAAGTATTGGTGCCTCAGCTTCACGATCTGTCCTTCCAGTGAGCACTCAGGGCTGATTTCCTTCAGAATGGATAGGTTTGATCTTCTTGCAGTCCATGGGACTCTCAGGAGTCTACTCCAGCACCATAATTCAAAAGCATCAATTCTTCGGCGACCAGCCTTCTTTATGGTCCAGCTCTCACTACCATACATCACTACTGAGAAAACCATAGCTTTAACTATATGGACCTTTGTTGGCAAGGTGATGTCTCTGCTTTTTAAGAAGCTGTCTAGGTTTGTCACACAGATATGCAAGTTCCCTCAATTTGCTCTGTTTCCTTGTGTGGAGGGGGATTTCACCACACTGTTCTTTTGTGTGTGTGTTACATTTCTGGAACTTCTCACATCACGAACATAAAAAGCTGTTTTATACAAAAATACACCATTGGTCTGTTGAGCCAATGACAAGTTAGACACTGGTCTCTGTTTTAAGGGAAATTCTATACCTTTCCGCCAGAAATTTTAGCTATCTATCACGGAAGTACCCTAACAATGTTGTACTCTCAGCCAGCAAGTCTCAAGTGCTGTTTTATATTTTATATCAGATGAAGTGAACAATTCTTATGAGAACTGCTGGTGTTGTTTGGTCTCAGGCCCCACATCTATGAATGACACTTGGTCTCCAGCAAAAATCTATGAAGTGCCAAGTATGGAGGCTCTCCTATAAAAGCTTTTATCTGGACCCAAATGATATCCTCAAATGAGTCGTAGTCATATTAAATAAGACATTTTCCACACTTAGGGACCAATTCAAATGTGCAAGAGTGTACACAGTATAATTGTCCTCACATAATTGTGTCACGTGGGAACTGCATGACTGAAAAGTTCATTAAAATTCTTGTTCATATGGAAAATTAGCACAGGAGAGATGCTCGCTTTTGTTTCTCCACAACATGCTATCTTCCCACTTGCTGGGAGATTCTTATTTAAGGGTACTTTCAAATAAGCAATCTTCGCTTATACGCTGAGGTTGTACAGGCCCTCACAGCAGCTACCTACCTGCCAGTTTGAATAAGCTGTTTGTTCATTGACTGCTGCAGTTTAAGTGCCCTCATCCAAGGATGGTCAATTCAAAGCCTTTAAGATTTTATAAGAGTGGGAAAACTAGTGTGGTTCATGTGTGATGCATTACATACCAAACCGGGAGGTTTCCATACCCATAGTACAAAGCTTTTTATGACTGACTAGGTTCCATTTAAGCCCTAATTCCTTTGATTTTGTGAACACCAAAGAGAGATCAGATCTGTTCTCCACAGGCCACCATGGCATTCTCAATTAAAATGTAAGATGGGGATGTGACCGATTTCCCTTCCATATGCCATTCAAGAGAAATGAACAGCCTCATTAGACATTTATGAAGTCAGAAGAAGAAGATAATGCCCCATTCTTGTGCTTCCCCCCCTTCCTACATTAAATGTGCAGTAGCTGTGAATGCATTAACACTCCTCTAGTACCCTAAGTGAATGCTCACTCTGGAAAATGGAGCAGCCCAGATTTGAATATTGTGAACTGAAGTATATGAGCTGGAGAATGCTTCATTTCATTGCCCATGCATTCCATCTCTCACAGCTCCCTGGGAATGTCCAAATGCCTTATGGCAATAAAAACATGCGCATATTTATAGAAACTTTGCAATAAAAGTGTCCTTTCTGTGGCTTACATCCAACTAAATTGTACTGTAAGCCCACTGAAACCAATGGGCTAAAGGTTGTCAGGTTCTTTTATTTCAGTGTGTTTACTCTTGAGTATGACATTGGCACCATACATGTAAAATGACATGATCCTGCTTTAAAACAGTCATTGCTTCCTTCAAAGACTTCTGGACGCTGTGGTTTGTTAAGGGTGCTGAGGGTTGTTGGTAGATCTCTGTTCTCCTCACAGAGCTACAATTCCCAGAATTCCCTGGGGGAGGGAGGGATTGTTAAACCATGCTGGGAATTGTCACCCTGACTGGGGCCATGCAGGCTGGGGCTGGTGGGCAACATCTGGAGGGCACCATGTTGGCTACCGCTGGTGTCGAGACCAATGTTTCCATAGGGAATCTATTTATTGAAATATTTCAGTACTGCACTTTGCCAAAGATGTTCCACAGTGACATACAATATTTAAAATGAAAAAGCTTTGGCAATGGAGCCATTGGTAAGTGTTTGGGGCCCAATCTTCCCTAGCCTTGCTTGTGGCGATGGATGAAGGAGGAGAACTGGCAAAAGGACTATTAGAGGAACAGCATCTGCAACTACTCTTGTTGCTTGCTTTGTGCTCTTAAGGGGGTCGGCATGATACCAGGATTGCCACAGCTGGCAGCCTGAAGGACATGGCCTCAAGAGAGCACAGTGAAGAAGCCAATTTAGATGCTGCCTCTTAACTGCAGACCTATGTTGTGACACAGAAAGCTGACATTTTAGGAATGGCAAGGGTGAATTATTGAGATTTAGTGCATGTGTGGGATTCAGGACTGCGTTACCTGAGGCAGTGAAATGAAGCACAATGAGAAGTATATGGAAAAGCTATACTCCCATCTAGAGGACGGAGAGTGTAGTTTTCTTTCCTCTACAGACAAGCACAGGGAAACTCAGAGACTGTTTCCAGATGACCTGACCATGAATCCTCATTTTTTGAGAGAAGGTTTGCAGGGAGGCTAGATGATGCCGACTGTTTATTGAGCATTCATTCCTCATTCTCTGTGGGGAAGACAGGTGATGTCCAGTGGACGGAGGAATAGGGAACAGCCAGCCTTTGCCAGGTGTGAGGAGTTGAACCTTTTGGGGCGGATCCAGCCAGCATATATGCCACTATTACGTTTAGTCAGGCAAAGCAATGAACTATGAGATAACCAGCCAGACCTGTAAAGAAACCTATTTGATTGTAGTTGGCCAGAGCAGATAATATGGTAAGTTTGGACCTCTATTAAATATGTCTGTGCTTGTGGCTATTCCCTGCTACAGATCTGCTTCATCTCTGCCATGCTTTTTTCCCAGGACTTTGCTTCCTCACAGAGGAATAAACACGGCCCCTTACATTTATTCTCCTGGCCATTTAGCTTTTTGAGCTTTTGAGCCAGCAGTCTGGGAACCATTTCTGTGTGGTGTGATCCCATGGCACCCAGAAGTGTGAGTGAATAATGCAGTTGTGCAGCTTTTATATACACATATACACAGTGCCTTAGCAGGGGGCGGGGGGGGGAGAGTGCCAATTAGCTGGGAAAGGCCCATGCAATCAGCCCCATCCATGGGACCATATTGTTGACAGATGCTTCCCTGCGGAGTGGGATTGAACCACATGGAAGCAGTTACCATGTGGTTGGTTGGGCATGAGAAAGAGACTCTTCCACCTGCCCCTGGATATGCCCCAGGTGTTTTTACTTGCCAATTCAAAGTGTTGGTGCTGACCTCTAAAGCCCTAAACGGCCTCAGTCCTGTATACCTGAAGGAGCGTCTCCACCCCCATTGTTCAATCCAAACACTGAGGTCCGATGCCGAGGGCCTTCTGGCAGTTCCCTCACTGTGAGAAGTGAGGTTACAGGGAACCAGACAGAGGGTCTTCTCAGTAGTGGCGCCCGCCCTGTGGAACATCCTCCCTTTAGATGTGAAGGAAATAAGCAGCTATTCTATTTTTAAAAGACATCTGAAGGCAGGGAAGTTTTTAATATTTAATGATGTATTGTTTTTAACACTTGATTGGGAGCCACCCAGAGTGGCAGGGGAAACTCAGCCAGATGGGCGGGGTATAAATAATAATAATAATAATAATAATAATAATAATAATAAAGCAGAAAATAATCACAAATAGTGACAAATAAACAAAACCTGCTGACCTTTTCCATGTCATCCCAGTTAGTGATAATCCCGTGCTCGATGGGATACTTCAGGGTCAGAATCCCTCGTTTGCTCTGTGCTTCATCGCCAACATAGCTGTCTTTTTGTCCCATCCCTACCATAACCCCCTAGAAAAGCGAGCCATCAAAAGGAACATATCAAATTCAGTATCACATTGCAAATGTTTGCCAAGAGTCACTTCTATTGTCATTTCTGCAGCATAAAACAATGATACTAGGACCAACAGTGCATGTCTACTCAAAAGTAAGTCCAACTGAATTCAATAGGATTCAATGCAGCTTACTCACAGCAGCAACGTTCTGTACAACACCAAAATTCACCCTCCTTGCCTTCCATCCCACATCATAATTGCAGTGCCCCTTATCGCACCCCCAAGGCTCTGTGCCCAGTGTGAAGGAACCAGTTGCTCTCCCTTAAAGCTGCCTCAGTTTACAGGAATGTGTGCATAGGATTGCAACGTGAGTAGAAAAAAAATAGTTTTACATGCTTTTCCCATTTCTTTCTTCGACAGTTTCACACAACCACCTCTATTGTTCTACTCAGCAGTTGGTTCCTATTTTATTGAAATGACTTTAAAGCCAAAGCGCAGGAAAATTCTTATCCAATAGTGTTTAAAATTAATTTAAAACCTTTTCAGATTATGGTAAATTATTTTGCCATTTCAAATGCTGTATTAGAAGGTAAGCATTTGAAGTTTAGTGTCATCTTCAATCTCCTGCTCATTGGACTTTGGAAATATAAATACCACAGGAATGAAACAATAAAAATGAAGCATCTTTTAAGGTGTTAGAATTAAGTGCTAACTTCACAATCCTATGCATGTTTATTTGGAAGGAAATCCCACTACTGTATATTCAATAGGATTACACTACAACCATTAAAATCAATGGAACTTAAAATGCTTAACTTTGGCTGAATTCTACTCCAGCAATAAAATACTGCTAAACAATTCTTATGGAAAGCCAATGTACATTCCTGTTACTCAGTCTCTGCTTTCTTTTGGCACTGACTAGTATGCAGAAGTTCCAAGACTTTGATTAGCTTCCAGGTTTTGTTTTGTTTTGTTTTTTAAAAACATACTATTTGATGTCAAATATTTTGGATTCCTTTCTTTAAATCTAAATTGCTGACATGGTAAATTATCAAACTGTGGGACTGAAAATCAATTCAGTGATTGCATGGTATCTGTGGAGGGGTGTTAAATAGTGGTACATATTCAGCAGTTTTTTAAAATCAAAAGTTCTAAACAGCAACATGCAAGTAACAAGCTTTGCAGCAAGAGTAGAGTAAATCTGACAACTGGAAAAAAACAGATTTAATGGCCAATGCTTATTCTGTTTCCTTAGGCCTGCATTAATTAGGCAATTATAAGTTTTTTCCATTGTATACATATTTTTACTAGATGCTTGTTAATTTCTTGATGACCTATGGCATTACTTAACAACTATGCTTACAAATCAAGCTACTAATAAGCATCACTGCAAAATAAGATCAACCATATCTGTTGCTTGACATGACATCCACAAAATTTTATGCAGCTCCAAAAATGGTTTATGTATTTGAGTAACAGTATGCACATAGCATTAAATTTAAGGGCTTTAAAAAAATGTAAGAACTGTGTTGCAGAATCAGTTCAAAGGTCTATCTATTCCAGCATTTTGTTTCCAGTCATAACCTAGATGCTTCTGGAAGTTGACAATCTTTTTTCTAGCTCCTCAAATCCAAACAGACTTGTTAAACCAAAAATCAAATGGGTCTGGGGAGAAGCACATCAGGGATAGGCAGTGGTTCTTCATGGCAACATGGAATAATAGAGAGCAGATAAAGAGTTATCTCTTTAACACTGTTCTTGCTAGCAAAAAATGATGCTCTGAAGCTACTGCTGGTGAGCGATCCAACATATTCCGTTGAATAAGAACCCTGTATCTCATTGGGCACATGTACCATGGTTTAGTGGCCTACTTTATCTTGCCTTAAACAGGCCATGGGACTTTTCCCCTTTGAACAGCAGACACTTCACCTCCCCAACCCTGTTTCCCATGCGCAATGCTATTTTGGAAGTTCTGTGTTTCAAAAGTGTCTTGCATGTGGTAGATGTAGAGATGGAGACCCACATCTCTTGATTGTGGGCACAATTTCCCCTTAAAATAAAAACTGACCTGGTGCCGGGGTCGTCCAACGATGGATGGAAAAACAGCCCTTGGAGCATCATCTCCGGCAAATCCAGCTTTGCAAAGTCCAGAGCCATTATCACAGACAAGTGCTGTGGTTTCTTCATCATCACACATGGCTCCTCAGTGTCCTGGGCTGTGGAAACAGCAGTTCAGGGGAAAGCCGATCTGGATTATCTGGGAATAATTAAAACTACAAAATGTAATGTTAGAAAAATGGGAAGAGAGAGAGAGAGAATAGGTTCTCTGATAAAGTCAGCAAATTTATGAATCAATCCTTTAAATATATACTGTATATCTAATTCAAGCAAACATACTCTCTGAGACCATGATTCCCAACATTCCAGGACCTACTGGCATGTCTTAAGCAAGCAAGTACTTTATTACGGTCACAGACCAGCATAAGCAAAACATCTAAATAAATAGCATAACAGTACGAATCTAAGTGAATAATTATTAAATAAATAGGAGCAAGAAGCAGACGTAGATTTAAACATATACATAGAATACTTAATTAAGCATAGATGGGTGAGTAAAAATTTATAAGAAAAATTAAAAGATCAGTTAACACAGCTATATGTTTTGGAAAGTTTTTAATATGTGAAATTTTAATGTATTTTTAATCTTTGTTAGAAGCCACCCAAAGTGGCTGGGGTACAAATAATAAATTATTATTATTATTATTATTATTATTATTATTATTATTATTATTATTATTATTATTATTATTGATGGGCTTCTAAGACGGATCTAACAATATGGGCCTTCAGTTTAGGATTGAATTGTAGCATAAACCATTCTTCGTTGATTATCTATCATGGCATGTCTTGAAACACTTGTTTCTGTGGGAATTCTTGACTTCTTTTCTATCTGTTCCTAAGAGATCCTTTTTACTTGTGCTCCATCAAAATTTAAAGACTTACATTTTCCAGCAACTTTCAACTGTCATTAACTGTTGTTTGCTCTCTGTGCTCTTTTTATGCTGTTTTAGTGATATGCTGTTTTTTATTTGACTTTTTAAATTGATGGCTATATAATTATTTTGATTTTGTTTGTTTGTTTCACACTGTTGACTCGGGCAGGAAAGGCAGGCTAGAAATTTCATTATAAATAAATAATCCTGGTTTCCACATGAAGCCAAAATTTCCCACACTCATCATAACAGACAGCCCTGCTGAATGCACTGTGCTCTGGTGGAAGGGAATACGTTTAGAGAGTCAGGGACCTTGAGCAAGAGGACACATCCTAAGATAAGTGAAGCTAAACAAAAAGAGGGTAGTGGTATAAGAAGGAAAGTGGGAGCAGGGACAGAAAGCCAAGTGGCACATGGAAAATAGACAGACAGCAGACAGAGATAACAAGAGGTAGACAATACAAGTGGAGGGAGGGTGAGAGAGAATGGTAAGATTATGAGCAAGCATCAGGGATGAGACAGAACACAGGAAGCTGCTTTTTGCTGAGTCAAACTATTGGTCCACCTAGCTCACTATTAGTCCAGTTCCAGCATCCCCAGGGCTGGTGTTTGATGCACATGAAGTTAGCCACAATCCAGGTAATCTGTAACTTCCTGATCAATGCTGTTTAATGAGCTGTCCCTTAAACCAGCTTCTATCCAAGTAGAAAACATAGCTGAGGTGTGTACACACATGACCACTGCATACCTGCTGGTTTGCTAAACTGACATTACAAAGGTGCCACCTTTGGAAATTTCAAAGCATTGAAATTATAAAATGCACACGTTGTTCAAAAAAACCATTTAAGTCAGGGATGGGCAACATGTGGCTCCATCTTGCCCAGCCAGGATGGTGAATGGTCATTTATGATGGGAGCTGTAGTCCAGCAATATCTGGAGACCATAGGTCCATAGGCCCCACCCCTGATTTAAATAAGAAACGTATTATTTAAAGCACCACCAAATCTCTACATTATTCCTAACGATATAAACAGTCATAGCAGCAAAGATCTAAAAATAGACCTTCTCTGGAAAGTGTTGGTTAATGTTTTGGAATGGCAGCTGTTCTCATGAAGTGCTCACTTACAAGAACTATTCTGTATCTGTGAACTGTGAATTCCTTATCTAAAGGACTCTTCTGGGAAGTGCATTGAGACAAGTCTGGTTCCACTGACCAAAGACAACTTGCACATGTGCCTTCTGTTTGGGATTCTTCAAGTTCAGTTGTAAGGGAATAGGTGCATCCCTCTAACTAACAACAACAGTTGTTGGCATCTGTTTTTCTTGAGAGACAATGGAGTGCACCTCTGGGAGGGGGGGTCAAATTGCTGCGTTAGCAGCACCAAAGATACAAGCCTGGGCAATGTGTATGGAGGTTCTGGGCTGCCGGAAGGAGGTGTACAAGGTGCCATCCAATCATCTTAGGAACAGATTTGTGTAGGATTTACTCCTTAGTCTTTTCTTCTCCTGAAGATATCTCATAAGGCAGCAGAAGTTTAGGACCAGAGTTCTTCTAGATGAGCTACCTTCCCAGGTTGATGAACCCCCATCTGCTCCTCACTTCCCACTACAGTACATGCAGAAACCGCCTTCTTGATGTTGGACCCACTATTGTTCTCATCTGGTCAATCCACCAGAACCTGTCTTCACATGCAGGAAAAGTCACTAACTCACTGAGGGACTGAGACCCATTAGCTACCCTCACCTGGTTTAGCCAGCCAGACAAAGCCATTCCTGGGGTGTGGTTGCTGTTGCATGTTGACAGCTTTTAGGAGCCACAGGTGAGAGCTGAATGCAGGTTGGGAACCAAAGGTGGACAAACTACTCCAGAAGGAGCACAACATGTCCCCCACCAGAGGTATTACCCCTCCTCTAACAATCCATAGGCCCATAGCAACAACAGAAACAATCAACAAAACAATCAACAAAGCAACAGAAACAATCAACAAAACAAAACAGAATAAAGCACACAAAAACAAGCTCTTTAAAAAAATGGACACATTCAGTCCACATTTATGCTCAAATTGATTTGTTAGTTCCCACTTAGATGGAAGAGCTAATATAGTTTGAGGAGAGCAAAAAAAGTGGTTCTGCAAGACTGACAAAATTGGAGGCAAGAAGGAAAGGGGGTGATGGTGTAAAAACATAGCTTGGGTCTAGGAGCTACAGTAGCAAAACTATCAGTACCAAGTGCATATCTGGTTTGGGTTGCTATCCTACACGGAAGCAAGTTTCACAGAAATGTATTTAGCATTAGGATGCTAGCCAGCTGGACGCAAATTGATTTCTACTGATGCCTACTTCTGTATGGCGAAACAGGCAGTACTTAAATCATCTCCAAAGCTTCAATTCTAACATTTGGCTCATCGTTTTTCTGTAACATGTTCTCACATCCTGAATGGACACTTGCACTTCTGCCCCATGGAGAGATGTATGCACTCAAGACGTGTGTGGAGTTCATCAGCCCTCTATGGGGTGATGAGTAGGTTTACGTTCAATTTGTTTAGGCCTGTAGTGTTAGTAACCTGCAGAGTATCCCACTGGAATAGTAGCAATACATACAGTTCTATCAGATATCAAGTGGTTTTGACAGTCACCGAATGATAGAGTCAATCTAAAATCAAGGCACTATTTAATATGCTGCTCCAATGGGGTAACTTGAATTAGAAGGGAATGCAATTCTTTGTGTCCTCACAAGGAACAAGATCTTCAAGTACTGTATACAGTGGTACCTCGGGTTACATACACTTCAGGTTAAAGACTCCGCTAACCCAAAAATATTACCTCGGGTTAAGAACTTTGCTTCAGGATGAGAACAGAAATCGCCCAGCAGCGGCACGGCGGCAGCAGGAGGCCCCACTAGCTAAAGTGGTGCTTCAGGTTAAGAACAGTTTCAGGTTAAGAACAGACCTCCGAAACGAATTAAGTTCTTAACCCGAGGTACCACTGTACTCAGAAGACCAGACACTCTCCCCCCCCACACACACCTGCAGTAACATCAAGTCTTGTCTTATCTTCTAAAAGGTGAAACAATATATGGATGATACTTACCAAACACACCAGGGAATGGTGAAAAACAGCAATAGCTCCCTTGGAACAAATGAAATGATCTCACCTTCTATTTCATTTATATCCAGCTCATGGAATGAAATTCATAGAACGCCTAGGTCTGTCATGCCATTTTTGGAAACATTTTTTTTCTAGTTTGTGCTTATCAAAGCAACAGCTTAAAGGGCTAGATAAATTAGGGCAGGGTTTCTAATGCCATTGGATGCCTTCCCACTCTAAACTGCTGACAATGGCTTCCCTCACTTCCTCCACTCTGCCAGTCTCCCTTTTGTCACTTCCTTTTCCAGTTTACACATAGGCTGAAATAATTTCCAAGCTCATGCCTAGAACTAGGGTTTTTGTTTGTTTCATCAGTACCTAGCTCTATGTTTATAGAGCTCTATTTATAGCTCTATTCATACTTAACAGGCACCGGTTTCAAAAGCAGAATTTACCATGTACAGTAGTGGTGAGCAAACTGTACATGTTGTTATCAGGATTCTGTAGTAGAGAGGCAGAAAATAGCCACCTTATCTTGAGATGAGGTGACTCTATTCTGAAAATGGGATATGACTCAGCAACTAGCCACTTACAAAGTGATAATTGCAGTTACTTCAGTTCTGTGTCATGCACTTTTGATCTGTGTTGCCTACAGCACATTTTAATATCTGGTATCTCAAACACTGGAAAATGTATTGTGTGTCCGTCTCTACAGGCATTGGGTTAACTTGGGGCAACAGAGTTGTAGCCATCAGGCAACTTTCAAATCCAGAATTGTTCACAAATGCTTGGCATCAGTACCTACTTTTCAATAGCATCTTTTGAATTTCCTGTGCTCACATGCATTAAAAACTTCTTAAAGGTGACTTATGCTTGTGTCGGAAGAACATTTGACTCACGTATCGGGGTCTTGCAAACCGTGGCCCCTCACATCCAGAAAAAGCTATTCCAAAGGCCTAAGGGGCTGTCAGGGTAGTAAATAATGCAGGTGATGTGAGAGACTTACACTGGGGGTATGTGTGTAATTGGAGATTTTCTATAGAGAATGGAAGTGCTTCTACTCATACAATTGGATCTATAGATCTAAGCCCTAGTCTGTGGTGGGGAAGTCCCCATCAACACAGCATGTGTTGAATATATGCTCCTTTCTAAGTGTGGGGGTCCTTTCCTCTTTATTTGCTATATTTCCTCCTCCCATCAAGCCAGGACTATTTATTTTTAAACAAGGTATACATAGCTTTTTCATAAGAAATGTCAATTGTGGTGTAGGATTAAAAAAAAATTAAAAACACAAAATAAAAAATAAAATTACTCATTAAACAACAAACAAGAATTCAAAACCAATTCATCTCCCTGCTCCTTGTCATATAAAATAGTAATGTTATTTAGAAGAACACCCCCCCCCCCTCATATATAATCAGTACTTCAGAATCTCTTTTGGTGGTTTCCATAGGATGATTAGGTCAGGAATTCCCTCTTCAAAGATGACAACATTGTTACTGAGAACTGCAATAGTCATGCCCAGGAAGACTGGGGAATGTTTCGTTGGGAGTTTTTGCTGCTGTTACTGATACTTATTTTTGTATCATTTTTTTTATGTGGAAATTGTTCAGTTTGGTTATGTAGTTTTTGATGTGTTTTATTTATTTTTATGACTATTTTGCTATGTTTGTAATTATCTTTTCATATTGTAAGCCGCCTTGAGCATTGTTTTAACTGTGGAAAGGTGGCATACTAATAAAATGATGATGATCTCAGCTGCCATCTTAAAGGGCTGGTGTATTCAAACCCTTGATCCATACAGCATTGGGAGAGAAGCCACCAGAATGGCTGAATCCAAGGGTAATTCTCTCTGCTTCCAAGAGCTTCTGAAGAACATACACGTGTCCTGGTGTTCAGAGACAATACAGCCATAGTTTAGTTACAAACATCCATATCCACCCAGCTCTACAGTGAGTAACCCTTCTGAAGTGGACCAGTTACTGTTTATAAGAGCAGTGCACATAAGGAGAAGTGATAACTTTGCAGAAGAGTGGTTAAGTCAGTAGAAGCTTTTGTACAATTGCAGTATATTCTGCCTGACCCTATAAACCTTTGACCTGGAAGACAAAGCCTAACCCAGGTGTACAGGAAGATGCATAACCTAAGAAGGGTGTAAGGGAGTGTCTGACAAGTTTCCAACCATGCAAGAACTGTGTCCATTTTTGTAGCACCATTGAGATATTCCATCCTAGGGCTTGGTGTTTGATCAGTCTTTGGAGAACCTACACTTAACATATTGGACTTTAAGAATAATGAAGTGGTACCTGAGAGCCAGTGTGGTGTAGTGGTTAAGAGCGGTAGACTCGTAATCTGGGGAACCGGGTTCGTGTCTCCGCTCCTCCACATGCAGCTGCTGGGTGACCTTGGGCCAGTCACACTTCTTGAAGTCTCTCAGCCCCACTCACCTCACAGAGTGTTTGTTGTGGGGGAGGAAGGGAAAGGAGAATGTTAGCCACTTTGAGATTCCTTCGGGTAGTGATAAAGCAGGATATCAAATCCAAACTCTTCTTCTACTCTTCCTTCTTCTGCACTCCTGGCATCTCAAAAATTCCAGTTACAGATAGGTAGCCGTGTTGGTCTGCCATAGTCAAAACAAAAAAAATTCCTTCCAGTAGCACCTTAAAGACCAACTTAGTTAGTTCTTGGTATGAGCTTCCGTGTGCATGCACACTTCTTCAGATACCGAAATTGTCTACTATGCCGCTCAAAAAATTGTCTACTATGCCGCTCTTGTTAATCGTCTAGGCCAGATCCTCAGCATAATGAAGAGCAAATTGGAATATATTCAGCATCAATATATTCAGAAAAATATTTACATGCTGCAACAGGTCCTGTATGGGGCTCAATGATGATATGATTATGACAAGAGGTGGTGAAACTTTCTGATAAACGTAGCTAGCTTCTCTGTGTATTGACTCCTATATGCATATTTACCCATGTTTGAAGCAACAGCCATTCTTAGCCCAGCTTCAGAGAAATTCCCAAAAGCTTCCCCTTCACAATTTATTCTTCATTGCAAGGAAGTCTGTTAGGTGAGAGCTGCATCTCCTGACTGGTCATGTGGACCTTCCAGCATTCTCGGTATGGATCTACTGTTCTCAGTGAAGTTCTAGCTTTTAACAGACAGCTACACTCTGCTTTTCTATTTATTATAGCTGAGTGGGTGTCTGGCACACCCTATGTACCCCACCTCTGTCCATATCCAAGAACTTAAATCCAATTTCTCTGAGGCAGCCACCTTGTGTCTAGGCACTGGAATCCACTAAATAAGATTTCACTCTCAAAGGAAAGAATTTACTAGTAAGTCTCTTGCTCAGAAGCAAAAGTTTCAAAAACCACACTTGCTATCACACTTGCACTGCAATCCAGAGGTTTCATGGGCATCCACAATTTTCTCCACATAATCACTTCACAAAATCCCTGAACTACTTCTTAAACTCTTCAATTTACTTTAAAAGCAGCCAAGTATTTGGCATGAGTTCAATAGTAAATGGAAACTACTACTCACAGAAGCATAATAGTCCCCTCTGAAGTCTTTTTATTCTAATAGGACTTCGCAGTAGGCATGTTTTCTTCTTCTGAATGTTCATATCTGACAACCTAATCAGATGCTAGTTCAGTTGCTAGTAGTTTCCTTTGGGACTCAGCAGACAATTTCAATTTAAGTGACACGTTTTAACAATCAGCTCTTTAGCTGTCACATCTCTTTAGACACTTCCTGGTTCAATCATAACCATGGGCCCACTTGCCTTTCCCACCAAGTTTGCTTTCCAGGTGTTAATTTGCCACGTAGGACACAGAGAAGGAAAGCTATTTGTACATGCATGTCTCTTTCTCAGTGTCAACAACTGCTGATGTGATTATTGTATAAACATGTTTGATCTTTGAACAACTGCCACTGTTTTGGAATTGCATGCCTTTAAAGTGATCTTTTCATGAAAATAATGGATTCCTGTAATTTCAGAGATGGTGCTTGGAACTACCTCCTCTTCCAACCATAATTTCACTGTGATTGCTATATATTTCAACATGGAAGAGAATGCTGAGTGACTAGAAGCACTTCCAGATTTACAAGGCTTTATACCAGTGACTAATTTTGGTGCAAAACCATTCTAGGTAATTTTTTTTTTTTTTTATTGTGATCACTACAGATCTATCTGATCTTGGGACTCTTGAGAAATTATTGACCACATGCTATATTAGAATGATGCTATAATACAAGGACACAAACAGAATAAACACTTTATTTCAATATGCAAGGAACATTTTCAACTGTATTTGTGGATATCGGATAATTAAATAAAAACAATGGATAATTAAATAAAAACAACTTTGGCTTTGTCTCAATCTATCAATACAAAATGAATAAATGAACAAACAGCGGATAATTAAATAAACACAACTTTGTCTTTGTCTCAGTCTATCAAAATGAATAAAGCACTCCATGGTCCTGGACTAGTTTCTGGGAAGCTCAGAGAGACAATCCTTCCTTGCAGGACAGGCTGGCCCAGAATAGGCCCAGAGATGTGGCCTTTTGGGATGGTGGAGTTAAACAAAAAAGAGTAGTTTGGCTAATATTTACATACTGGTGATATGGGGAAAGGTTGTCATTCTGAGCTTTTCCATTTATAAGATGCCTGTGAGACGCAAGAAAACAAAAAGATGCAGGGCCACTAAGTAACTGAGAAAGAAATAGCGAGATTTTGCTCTGCAAGTCAGCAATTGGGAGCGGCAAAGTCTTTGTCCCCGAATCCATCTCCTGAAAGAAAGGGCTCCTCTTTTTACCTGTTTAGAAAAGAAGCATTTGATCCTATTAGCATTGGGCATTCATGCTTTCCAATCAAACCCACAAAAATAAACACAAAAGGTGGAATTAAATGAGAAAAAAGTGTGTCATGGGTAAATTGTAAGGTCTTTATTGCTTTCACATTGCAAGTGATCCACATCAATGCCATAAGATACTGAAGTATTTACAACACAACAACATAGCATCATATTATGAACCTTGATGATTCTATAGCAACCACTTTGTAATGTGGAACAGTGGTCCAGAGACTGATATATAATGACTTGTGTAATAAATGCTTTTCAATTTTTAAGAGCCCAGGTATGGATCATTTGTTTTCCATGGAGTTCCTATAGCAACTGTTGCATTTATTTATATTTCATATAGTTATGTACCAAAATAGTATCTAACCAGTTTACAAAAGATTACAAATACATATTTTGTTAAACACTCAAAGACTCTTTTGGGATATAAATATATAAAATAAATACAATACTAAAATACCCTAATCCTAGAAAGGCAAAACAACCCCAAAGCTTTAAAGACATCTGATAGGCCAGGAAAAGCCTATCAGAACAGCTGAGTCTTCATTTGTCATCTGAAGCTCATTTGCACGTTTGTCATCTGAAGCACATTTGCAGACTCCTATACTGCAAGAGAAAGAGCTTCCCAGAAGGTCAGTGCCGCCACAGCAAGGCCCGCTTCTGAGATATCATTACTGAGGAAAGGAGAACAGATAGCATGTGGTTCAGTAACAATCTGGGAATCTAAATTTCCCAAAATTTAGGCTTACCTTACGTACTACCGTAAGTTCACTAGCGTTGATGATGAAAGGCTGCCTTTCCTCTTCTTCTACCTGAAAAGCACATTGTTCAGATGCTGACCTGGAATCAATCAGTTCAAGCCTAAAAAAAGAAATGCAAAAGGCTTATCAGATTCATGACACTTTTAAACTGCTATTTATCTATGCTGATCATTCTTTGAATTTTAACTTGGGATATCAACCCTTTTAAGGAACCTGGTTCATCTGAACTGAATCAGATCCTGTAGTTAAATGGAATGGGTAATTTTATTACAATTTTATTAACACTCCTTTATTAACGGAGTAGTAACCTTTATTCTGGAAACAGCAAGAAACTGGCTTTGAAGCCCATGCTGCTCGCATCATGTTCATAAGCATATACATGGATGGAGTATGCTGTAATATATAGGGCAGGATTCAGTGGAAGCTCTGCACAAGGACCTCCACTTGCACAACAGGGCTTCCCCACTCTCCCCACCCCCACCCCATGGAATTGGTTCAGTGGACCCATGAGAACCTCAAGAACAGCAGCGGGGAGAGGGGGGATTTTTCTGCCTAGGTCTGGAGATGCCATTCAATCTACAGCAATAGATGTATGAGATGCATGTGTCAAATATGGAGCACTTATTAAGTCTTATTGATAAATTGCTCCAATGCAATTAGTGTTTAGGGATGCTGTTGGCACTGGGGGTGGGCAGGAACATGAAAAGCACATATATATTTATCACGTGTACACACACACACAATACACATCTCTCTAATAAATAATAATAATTTATTACTTATACCCCGCCTCTCTGGCCAGGCCTCCCCAGCATCTGAGTTTAACACACGGACACATTCATTCATACTAACATTCATGCTCTCAGAAAGCTGTTCTTACATCCATTCTCCCCTCTTCCCAGCTCAGTTCCCACTTGCCTTTCTCTCAGATACAGTCCTTCACTATCTGCTATTGACCCATCTGATTAGCTGGGTGGTCACGTCTGCAGTGTGGGGCCATGACATTGGCTGCAGTGGACAAAGGAAGCCCTACTGATGAGCCATCAGCCGGGTTCATGATGAAGACTGCTGTCCCAGCATACTGGGCTGCATCTGGAGTGTTGTGGGGAGGTTAAAGCAGCACAAGGAGAGTAATATTTATAAATGGGGATGGGGATCACTGCGGGGAAGGAAGGTTTTAACTTCACCCTGCCCCCAGCATTCCTGATGCAGCCAGCAATCTTTCCCATGAACTAGTCTGACAGCTGACCATCTGTACACTGAATAAAGGGGGGCCAGGTCCCTTGAGAGTTGGGTGGGCTGCAATGAGAGTGACCAAAGGTTGCATGCATGGGCACATTACAGGTTGCCTGTTTGTGGCCTACCAAAATCAGCACAGTTCGAGATCAGCCCCAAATACCTTTCACACGTGTTGCTACCTTTTAATTTGTTCTTCCAAGAGCCCGAGGGCCTCTTCCGCAGCTTCCCGTCTATTCCTCTCTTCTGAGAGAGTCCCCATTAATTCCAATAAAGTTGGTTCTTGCCTCTGTGCAAGCCTAGAACAAACCCAAATTCCAAAGGAGGAAAACAAAATAATGCAAAGCAAAACTAGTTTGCTTTATGTAGTAGTTTGTTCCTATTGGATTATTGTACAGTAATTATTCATCTTAGGTGGTTAAAATTTATGATATAATAATCTTACATCTTATCAAGAGAAATGAGCTCTAGGTTTAAGACTAGTTAATAAAGCATACTTTACAAAGGAGTAGAAATAATTCTGACCTTCCGTTGATTTCAATGAAGTCCATGTTGTCCATTTCAATGACTTCAGCTCTTTCTTGAGGAGCTCCTGGAGGAAATTCTGCTTGAGTCGCACCCTAAACAGAACAATATGAATATGCTGCTTATGTGGAAACTTCATAAAATCAAAAGATTGTTTGTCTAGTAACATTAAGTTATTTCACAATATAGTACTGTATGCAAACACTTCCATGTAGCTGTTTATATTAATTCAAAAATGAATAATTAAAGTGGAAAGGATGCATGCCCACAATTGTTAGGAAGACTTCTGGAACGCAGGGGAGAAACTGGGTGCATGACAGAAGTGATAGCTCTGAAGAACTATGGAGTGGAGTGAAAGCAAACTTTAGATTAGGTTCCTGGTTTAATCAGACCTGAATGTTTTTCTTAAGAGCGGAAATCTCTGTCAGCAGACCTGAATGTCCTTCTTAAAGGTGGAAACCTCTGTCAGCCTGGACCGTGGAAAGCAGAGCTGTTAACAAGACTTAAGACAGTATACCAGTGTGAAGAAAATGTGGTTCGCAGCACTAGGCAAACCTCATGATTTTTTTTGTACCCTGAGAAGACTTGAGAACAGATCAATCTCGTAAAACAATGTTTCTCAAAGGGTGTGGTGCAGGAAAGAATGATAAGTGTGGCAGGAAGATTCAAGGGCAATCAAAGAAACATTTAAACATTTCAGTGTAGGAAACTATAGTTTAGTAGAATATCAATTTTTTTAAAATGCAGAATTTGGTTAGATATGGAGTTTGTCTCAAATAGAATAGAATAGAATAGAATATAGAATATAGAATAGAATAGAATAGAATAGAATAGAAGAATAGAATAGAATAGAATAATATAATATAAATGAGATTACTGGGCAAAACCAAGCTCACACCTCTCACTGAGTTTGTACACATACTTAAGGTACTTATGTAAGGGGCTCGTTTATAATTCTATTTTGGGGTTGATTCATGTTCTTATGTAGCTGCATTGCTTTGTACAGTGGTGCCCCACAAGACGAACGCCTCGCAAGACGAAAAACCCGCTAGACGAAAGGGTTTTCCGTTTTGGAGGTGCTTCGCAAGACGAATTTCCCTATGGGCTTGCTTCGCAAGAAGAAAGCCCATAGGGAAATCTCCGGGGACCTCTTTTAAATGCTAGCGGTGGGGAGCAAAGCCTTCCCCCCCCCTCTGGCCTTCAGAAGAGGTCCAGGAAGGCCGGCGGGGGCCAAAAGGCTTTGCTCCCCACCGCCAGCATTTTAAAAGCAGTCCGGGATAGCAGGGAAGCGGTTCTCGCTATCCCGGAGGGCTTTTGAAGACAGGTGGGGGGAGCAAAGACTTTTGCCCCCCGCCCGCCTTCAGAAGAGGTCCAGGACCTCTTCTGAAGGCGGGCGGGGGGCAAAAGTCTTTGTCCCCCCCTGCCTGCCTTCCTGGGGGCTTTTGAAGACAGGCGGGGGAAGCAATGACTTTTGCACCCCGCCCGCCTTCAGAAGAGGTCCAGGACCTCTTCTGAAGGCCGGCGGGGGGCAAAAGTCTTTGTCCCCCCGCCTGCCTTCCCGGGGGTTTTTTAATCGCCCCGGGACTGTCCCGGGGCGATTTAAAAGCCCCCGGACCGCTTTTGAAGGCAGGCGGGGGGGAGCCAAGACTTTTGCCGCCCGCCCGCCTTCAGAAGAGGTCCAGGACTTTATGTTATGTGCTTTATGTTATAAATCAAGCACTGCTAGTTGTTTCTTTTGGTTTTCCAATATATTTCTTACGCATAAAAAAAAATTTGGAGTGGCACAAGCAAATTTTAATCTGAAAGTGTGGCCCAGATAAAAAAAGTTTGAGAACTACTGTCCTAAAACAACACACAACTATTTCTGCTGGTGTCTGCCCCGACCTACCATTTGCCAATACAGTCGTACCTTGGAAGTCGAACAGAATCCATTCCGGAAGTTCATTCGGCTTCCAAAACTTTCGGAAACCAAAGTGTGGCTTCTGATTGGCTGCAGGAAGTTCCTGCAGCCAATAGGAAGCCACAGAAGCCCCGCCGGACATTCGACTTCCAAAAATCATTTAAAAACCGGAACACTCACTTCCGGGCTTCGATTGTTCAGGAGCCAATTTGTTCAGGACCCAAGGCATTTGAGATCCAAGGTATGACTGTATAAACAATATTATGCTGTTATGGTTGCTTTTTCCCCTCCTCAAGAACCCAAAAGAAAGGCTGGAATGAGAGTGCTGCTGTCTTTCATCCTTGGCTTTAAAAGAGAAGCTCATTAAAAAAGAAAGCACTCCAGGAGATTCAGCACAGAAAGTGTGAAGAATTTGACTCCAATTTATTGCTTTTATATTCTCTGCAGAAAAGGTTGGACACTGATACATCTCTTCAGGGGGGAAAAGCAAAGAGCAGTCCCACAATATATAGTCCTCAGAAATTGATTAAATTGGGTTTTGTGGTAGGACAACTCCCCAGGCAGGTTTGATCATGGAAAGGAAACAATAAAATAATTTTCACAATTAACAACAAAGTTTGCCAAAAAGTCAAAAAGAAGCAAAGCATTTTAAAATTGTGTTGGAAGATACGAGACGAGAGAGAGGAATTCATAAGCAACCTAGAGAAATCAAATATAGAATTATTCAATATGAAAGAGACATTAAGACACGTCAGTGAAGAAAACAAGCAACTATTGATGAGATTAATTAAGAGCAACCATTTCCTATCCCTTGGACAAAATAATTAAAAATGATACAGAAGTTGCTAATGTTAAGTGGAACTTCTATATTTCCATTGTATTCCATTGTTTTTAAAACAAATTTTCTTTCAAATTCTGGCTGGAAAATTAGGCTTTTTTCTTAAGTCAGGACAAAACATGTTTCTTCTTGCATTTATTTCTAATTACCGTATTTTTCGCACCATAGGACGCACTTTTTCCCCTCCAAAAATGAAGGGGAAATGTGTGTGCGTCCTATGGTGCGTATGCAGGCTTTCGCTGAAGCCTGGAGAGTGAGAGGGGTCGGTGCGCACCAACCCCTCATGCTCTCCAGGCTTCGCACACCTCTCCGCAAGCAGTGGGAGCCCAGCGCTGGGCTCCCGCTGCTTGCGGAGAGGTGCCTGCATGCCGAAGCCTGGGCGCGCTGAGCTCAGCGCGTCCAGGCTTCGCGGACCTCTCCGCAAGCAGCGGGAGCGTTCCCGCTGCTTGCGGAGAGGTGCCTGCATGCCGAAGCCTGGGCGCGCTGAGCTCAGCGCGTCCAGGCTTCGCGGACCTCTCCGCAAGCAGCGGGAGCGCTCCCGCTGCTTGCGGAGAGCTGCCTGTTTGAGGGCTGGGGTCGGGGGAAGCTCTAGCTTCCCCCGCCCCAGCCCCGCACCTGGAGGGGAAATAATTTTTCCCCCTTTATTTCCCCCCCAAAAAACTGGGTGCGCCCTATGGTCCGGTGCACCCTATGGTGCGAAAAATACGGTAAATGCAAAGAAGGGAGGGGACTCCAACCTACTCACAAGACCTCGGATCAACATATCTAAGCCTCAGAAAACTTCTGGGGCACAGATATATAAAACAATTGGTCTTGCCTGAAGTGTAGATTTGCGAGTAGGGATGCTGGAGCCAATGGGATGGCCTATGTCCTCGTCATGTGACGCTAGGCAGGAGCAAAGAATTGTGTGAAGCAGGCTGGACTCCTCAGTTTTCCAGATTTGCCAAGAGGCAAACACTGATGGTAAAGGTAAAGGTAAAGGTAAAGGTACCCCTGCCCGTACGGGCCAGTCTTGACAGACTCTGGGGTTGTGCGCCCATCTCACTTAAGAGGCATGGGGCCAGCGCTGTCTGGAGACACTTCCGGGTCACGTGGCCAGTGTGACAAAGCTGCATCTGGCGAGCTAGAGCTGCACACGGAAACACCGTTTACCTTCCCGCTGGTAAGCGGTCCCTATTTATCTACTTGCACCCGGAGGTGCTTTCGAACTGCTAGGTTGGCAGGCGCTGGGACCGAGCAGCGGGAGCGCACCCTGCAGCAGGGATTCGAACCGCCGACCTTTCGATCAGCAAGTCCTAGGCGCTGAGGCTTTAACCCACAGCGCCACCTGTGTCCCAACACTGATGGAGTCACTGAAATAAAAGGTCTGCCTACTTCTTCTCTCCATGGCTCAAAAATCTAAAGGAAGAAATGTACTAGGTATCTGAAAGGCAAGGCAATTATTATCAATAGACTATATCTTCAGTAAAGTGCATCGGAAATCTCCCTTGGCTCCAGCATCCCTACTAGCAAATGCACACTTCAAGTAAGACCAATTGTTCTATTTACTTCGTGGGATGCTGGAGCCAATAGGATGGGACATACCACAGTAGATGAACAGAAAATGAGTGGGTCTCAGATCTGAAGAACCCAGCTGACCTTGTTGAGTGCAGAAGCACCTGAGTTGGCTGAGGCAATTTGAGGGACTCCTCATAAGCAAGGAAAATACAGGCTCTAAACCACCTCACCAAAGTAGCACTGCTGACCCTAACCCCAAAGGACAATGGGTGAAAGGATAAAATACAGAGACCATCTTCTGGAAAGCTTTTGTCCAATGAATGTATACTTTCAGAGCTCTGCAAGGAAAGTCATGATTTTTCCCTGGGATATTTAGCGTTAGAACAAAAGATTGGTAAAACCAGTTCTTGTTGGTTGAAATCTAGAGAGTAAAACCACCTTGTCTTTATGAAAAACACATGTCAAGCTGTCGAAAGAGCAGAAAGTTATGACACTCATCTAGCTGTGGTGATAGCCACCAAAAGACTTTAAATGAGAGGTTTGAGGAGAAGTTTGTTTGTTTGTTAAAGACAGAAATCTAGAGAAAAAGACGAGGAGGTGAAGATTAGATGAAACAAGATAGACTTATCTGACGAAAAAGGAGAGCCAGGAGGAAAAAACTCAGAAGTCCAGCCTGCTTCACACAATTCTTTGTTCCTCACGGGATAAGGACATAGCCCATCCTATTGACTCCAGCATCCCACAAAGTAAATCTACTCATCACACAGGAGGTTCAGCTCCTCTCATTACAACTCTGGCAGGACAAGACAAAGGATACCTTCTCTGCCAATGAAGTTGGCTCCCTGTTTGCTAATGATCCACACTTTGCTGCCCATGCTTCTCTTAATACTTCCAGTGTCACTGCCAGAAAAAGCTCCCTGATCCCCTTATGAGGAAACAAGGCAAGCTGCTTTTACCTGCTGAAGGCTGAACTCCAATTGGCTCTCATATTCTCTCTTTCGATTTGATGTTCTGTTTTCTTTCTTTTTAAGTTCATTTTTACTACGTAGGTTGTCATTTGCAAGTCGCTCTATTGCAGCCTTTGACTCATACAGTGAGATATTCTGTAAAGAGAGTTTTTCAGTTAGCTTCTGCAGATCTTCATTTGATTTTGCAAGCTTTCCTTCTGCACTGTTTAAATCTTTCTCAATTTTTTCACTTTCTGAATGTGACAATTTCACAGATTTTTCCAAGTCCAATATCATCTCCTGGTATTTAATAGAATCCTTTTGCAACTGGTTGATCTCCTGTTGTTTTCCCCTCAAAAGTTCTTGCAACTCTTTAGTTTTGTTTTTTGTCTCATGATTGTCTCTCTGAGCAGTTTTCAGTTTTTCTTCAAATACTCTGACCAGATGCTGCTGTTCTTCTTTTTCTCTTATTGTGTTGCATTTCTCTGCTTTCAAATTTTCCAACTGCTCTACAAGGAGGCTGTTTTGTATCTGTGTGGCTTTCAGTCTGTCTGTTGTTTGATCCAATTTTTTGATGTGGTTGAGCAACTCGGTCTCCAAAAATTCTCTCTCATTTTTTACTTTATAAGATATTTCTTGAACATTTTCTAATTCTTCTTGTAAGAGACATTTATCATCCTCTAATATTTTAATTCTTTCACCAAGACTGACTATTTCCTGATTAAGATTTTTACAATCATTTTCCAACTTTAATAAAGAGCTTTCCTTCTGATGCAGAGATTTTTCAGCATCTTTCAACCTTTCTAACAAAGTTTTGTTCTCTTGCTTTAAGATCAACATGCTTTTCTCTTTTTCTGAAATCCCCTCATTTAACAAATGAATGTGTTTTAATAATGACTCTCTTTCACAGAGGGAATCACTTATCTTGGACTGCACATCACACTTGTTCAATTCCAAACGTGTTTGGAGGTCCCCGAGAGCAGATTTTGTTAGACTAAAATCTTTAGAAAGCTCCTCATTTTCCTTCTCTGTTTTCTCCAAGGTTTGCTTTAAAATTTCAGAAACTTCCTTTAATTGCTTATTTTCCTCCATTAGCTGCTTGCTCTGAAGAACAGATTCATCAATTTTTCTTTGATAGTCTTCCAAGCACAACTTGTGCTCAGATGCTTGCTTTTCAGCTGCAATCTTTAGCTCACTTATTTCCTTCTGTTTAGATTCAGTCAGCTGTTTCAGTTGTACACTTTCATCAGCTGCTTTTTGAAGCAGCTCCTTAAGTTTATGTGTATCAGATTCTCTCTCATTTACTCTGTGAAGAGCTTCCTGCTTTTCTTTTCTAGTGACATCAATAATGTGCCTCATTTCTGCTATTTTACTACTAATATTCTCATAGGCCTGAAGCAGAGACTCATACTCTTGCTTTAATTCACTGTGTTTAGCTTTCCAGCCTGTTAATTCAACTGTCTGAGAATCTTTTAAGGAATTCAATTGAAAAGAAAAAGCTTCCTTCTCTTGCCCTATGGTCTGCATGGTAGACTTCAGACTCTCACACGCAGCAGTTAGATTTTCATTTTCAATTAACAATCTAGCATTTTCTGCCACAAGAGTCTCCTCTTTATACAGTGCAGTACTCAAGTTTTGTTTTTCTCTACCCAACTCAGACCTCAGCTGTCCAAGGGTGTGAACCTTACCAATCAACTCTTTGTTTTCCAAAACCAGTAACTCCATTTGATCTTTAAGAGTTTTGTTTTCCTTCAGTGCTTCTTTACGTGATATTAAAGCAGCTTGGAGCTTTCTTTGGAGACATTCCCTGTTTTTCTCTTCAGCATCATACTTCTGCAGTTGAGGTTGATAGCTTCTGCCATTTACATTTTCTTCTATCCGTTCCCGAGACATTTCTATTGGTAGAGGATCTTGATCACCTATTCTTTCAGTTAATGTTTTTATTTCTGTATTAGTGACATCTAGCGATTCTCTTTCTGTGCAAGTGACATCTTCCAATGAACTACAGAAGTCTGGGCCTTGAACACTGTTCTCCAGCGCATTATCAGAATGTGGCCACACAGTTTTTGCATCCTCTCTTACACCTGCCACATTTTTGTATGCACTAGAAACTGGCAAAACCTTCTCACACAGCATATTGAATTCCATCAGTAGTTGCTTGTTTTCTTCACTGGGATGTCTTTCAGTTTCTTTCAGACTTGTTAGGTGATCTTCATGTTTTTTGTGGAGTTGACTCTTTTCATTAGTCACAGTTTCAACCATAGTTTTAACAGCTTGCAATTCATTTTTATATGATTCTAGTTGTTGCTTAAGCAGACCTTGTTCAATCAACATATTGTCTCTCTCTTGTTTATACTGTTGTTCCTGTTGCTCAACAAAAATCTTCAGTTTTACTGCTTCTTGCTGTACGCTACCAAGTTCAAGTGACTTCTCTTTTAACTCTTCCTTAAACTTTTCTTTTTCTTCCATAAGTCTAGCATAGTTCTCATGAAGTTTCGCCATCTCAGACTCTTCCATTGTCACCATACTTACCGTCTTTCCTGATTTTTCAACCCTGACATCAGCTTTCACATTTAGCTCCCCGGACTCTAATGTTTTCTGCTGAGCATTTTCACTGTGCCTAAGAGATGTATCGGTGTCCAATCTTTTCTGCAGAGAGTGTAAAAGCAATAAATTGGAGTCAAATTCTTCACACTTTCTCTGATGAATCTCCTGGAGTGCTTGATTTTCTTTTTTAATGAGCTCAAAGTCTTTTGTTAGTTCATTAAAATCTCCTCGTAGCTTAGCATGCTCTTCTTTTTGCTTCTGAATTTGTTTAGTGTTTTCTTTGCGGACCACAAGCAGTGCCTTAAGTTTCTTTTGCAGGATTTCCTTGTCTTTCTGCAGCTCAGTGACTGGATTCATTTCATTAGGTTGGTGTGTTTTGTTACTACAGGAACTTTCAGTATTTAGGGTAGTTTCCGACCCATTCGTTTCCTTGAATGTTTCATCTCTCTTTGCTATTTCACCTTTGAGATTTTCTATGGTTAAGAAAAGTTGTGAACGTTCCTCTCTATGCATTTGATCTCTCTCATTCAGCACAGACTCCATTTGTGCAAGCAGACAATCCTTCTCTTGAAGATGGATCAAGTTCTTATCAGACATACTTTTTTGTTCAGCTATAGTAGCTTTGAATTCTGTAACTGCTTTCTCCAGCTGCTCCAAGTGTTCTGCCTTGGCTGATAAGGTTTCACTCATGTCATTTATCTTCACATCTTTTTCTAACAATTGTGTCTTCAGTCCTTCAAGTTGGGATTCGAGATCTTTGTTGTGAGCTTCAGCATTTTCAACCTGCTTTACTAAGTCATCAATTTGCTCCAGAAAACATTCTGTCTTTTTATCAAGCTTCTCGTTTTTCTGAATTAAGTCCTTCCTTATTAGCAAAGCTGCTTGAAGTTTCTTTTTCAGATTCTCTTTTTCTTGATTTATTTTTTCCAAAGTAATATTTAGCTGCGCCTTCTCACACACCAAGTCTTTTATGGTAGCTTCTTTGTTGGTCAACACAACTTGATTGAGTTCAAGTTCTTTCTTATATTCTTCTACCTGCTGTGATAATGTACTTACCTCTTCTGTCATGCTCTTCCTTATGGCTTCTAGTTGTTGCAATTCGATAGCAAGCACATTTTTTTCCTCAGAGAATTTTACCATTTCATTAGACATGGATTCCATGACTTGAGAAACTGAGCAATCCTTTTCTTTTAACTGCTGGCTTAGAGAAGTAATTAAATCCTTCTGTTGGTTAGTTTGGGAACTAAAGTTTTCTATCATCTGGTTTTTATGCTCTATTTCTTCTAAAAGTTTTGCTGCTTTTTGACATTCGGTGTTCAGTGTCTTGCAACTACTTTCAAGCTCTTTTTCTAATTTATCTGTCTTCTCCTGGAGGAAAACCACCTCCTTCCTCATGTTTGATAATGCAATGTCCTTTTCTTCACAGACAGATTGCTGCCTACGTAATGCATCCTTAGCAGTACTCAGTTCATTTAACAGATGTTCAATCTCAGACTGGTCAGCAGCTTTGGCCTTTTTAAAGTCATTCTGCATCAACTCTTTCTCTTCCTTCAAGGACAACATGCTTTCTAGTTGATTATTCAGGTGATGTACTTCGTCCTCTCTCTCTAAAATAGTCTGCTGCAGTGCCATTGCTTCAGCTTCTTTGCTGATAATAGTATCTATTACAGTAGAGAATTTTTCCAATACAGTCTTAGCTACTTGCTGACCAGTGTCACTGTCACTGTCTTTGAGGAAGTACCTACTACTTGACAATGCAGACAGATGTTTGGCCAACTCTGTTTGAATAATGTCCTGTTCTTGATGCAAAGATTGAATTTGATCCTCTTTTGATTTCAGTTTCCTTTCTAAATTACTCAGTTGCTCAAGATTAATGTCATTTTGCTGAGTTGCCCTAGCAAGTTCTGCTACCCATCTGTTCTCACTGGCTTCAAATTTTTCATGAAGTTCTTTTAGCTCTTTAGATTTTTCCTCTAATTGCTTCTGGTACTTAACCAAGTCTTTGTTTTCCAGATTCAGTTTATTAAAGTTCTCTTGTAAAAGAGCTTTATCATTTATTAAAGAATCTATTTGTTGTTGCAATTTTTCTATGACCTCAGAATTTAAATATTCAATATGATTAGCCTGTTCAGTGCATTTTTCCTGCACAACCTGTAGAGCTCTTTCTCTCTCTTGAATATTTTGCTTCCACAGCTCAACTTGTTCTAATGCTTTATGGTGCTCTGATTTTGCAGATTCAATTTCTATTATCAAAGAGTCAATTTTCATCTGGCTACTGGCAATGCTTCCATCCTTCTCTTGCAAAAGCTTTTTTAGTGTAGCAGCATTCTTATCTAGCTCTTCTCTAAGTAGCTCAGTATCGTTGGTAAGAGCCTGAACATTGCTTTCTGATAGTTGAACACCGATATCTTTAAGAAACCCAGTGATAATCTCTTCTTTTTTACTCAGGGAAGCACTGAGTTCATTTTTTTGTTCATACAGAGCATCAAATTTGCCCTGCAAAGTTAAGAAAATGTTTTCTTTTTCCTGAGCGAGTTCTTTTAACTTCTGAATTTCTTGGTTCAGTTCATTTCTTTGACTATGAAGTTGAGAAATTAACTGTGACTTTTCTTCATTTATTTTTAGTTCCTCTCTTAGGGTTTTCACAAGATTAGTAGGATCCAAAACAGAAGCCTCTTTTTCTGCTAGCACTTGGCTAATGTCGTTTATTAATTTATTCTGATCACTTATTTCCTTTTTCAAACAAAGATTTGATTCTTCTGCATCAGTAGCTTGCGTCTTCAAAGTCTCACATTCATTCTTTTTATCTTCAAGTTCAGCCTTCAGTTCACTGTTAATCAGTGAAATGTTATTCACTGCTAACTCCTTCTCCACAATGACTGCTTTTAATATTTCTGCTTCAGAGGTCAAACATTGTACAAGTTGATGCTGCACAGAGGAAGTCTCAGAAATACATGTTTGTAAATCAACACATTCCTTCTCCTTTTGTTTTAAAAAGTTATTTTTCTCTGTAATTGACTTGTTTAATACTTCATTGTTTTCTATCATATTTTTAAGTTGACTCTGGAGATCAGAAATTGTTTCCATCTTCTCAGACAGTTGAACTCTAAGAAAATTAGACTCGTCAGATTTACTTTTAAGTAATTTTAACTCTTCATCTTGCTTCTTAAATTTATTCTCTTTCTCTTGCACTTCCTGAGTAAGTTGACTAACTTCACTATCTAGAACCTGTACTTGGCTTTGCAAATCTGAAATAATTTGCAAATTATGTTTTTCATCTACATCTTTGTTTTCTTTCATTTCCTGTATCAAAACTTCCCTCTGGGAAAGAAGAGCCTCTTTATCACATAAACTGCTTTTTAATGTTTTCATTTCGCTAACTAAGGTATCAATTTGATCCATAAAAACTAAAATATTATTAGTTTGCTGAGACAACTGTGCACTTAAGGGCACTAGTCCTTCACAATTTTTCATTAATGTAGCACTGGCTATTTCTATATCTGCTTTCAATTTTTCATTTTCTAATTTCAGCATATGAGCTTCATGTTTTGTGGACACCATTTCAGACTGATGTTGTGTTAACTGATGTTGAAAAGCATCACATTCATTTGACTTAGCATTGCAAACAGCCAAAGCACTATCCTTCTCATGTTTCAAAACATCCACTTCTTTGACTAATAGTGCTAGCTGGTCATTTAATTTGGTACACTCTTCTGTTTTTTGTGAAATCTGCCTGCAAAGATCCTCAAACTCCACCCCTTTAAATAATAGAGTACTGTCTTTGTCTTCAAGCTGTTGAGATAGCTTTATGTTATCACATTTAAGCTTTTCTACTTCTTTTTCTAACACAGTCATGATAGCTTGCTTTTCTTTTACTTGCTTAAGTAATGCATCACCATGCTCAGTTTTTTCTTCAATGGAACTGCTTTTTATTTTAAGATCATTTTCTAGGTCTTTAACCTGTTTCTGTAATGATGAGGTTTTTTCCTCCTCCCGATTAAGCTGTTGGACCATCTTATCATACTCTGTCCGAAGCAATGCTTTGTTTTGCTGCTCATCCTTTAACTGAGTGATATAAGACTGTCTTTCTTTCTCCAATTCCTTTGTTATCTCTCTGCTTCTGGAGAGCTCATCAGCTAAAATGCCACACTGTTTCTCTTTCCCCAGTAACTGCTCTGCAAGTGAATTTTCTTTCTGCTTTAGAAGGGCTGAGAGTTCTTCAACTTTCCTTCTTAAAGTCTCTTTATCGTGACTGACCTCTGAAAGCATTTTCTGGTGTTCTGTGGCATTGGCACACAACTTACTCTCCAACTCAGCCATGGATTGAGCACGCGTCAACAGTTCACACTCTTTCACATCCAACAATTTTGACAAACTCTCATTCTCACTAATCAGCTGTTGCTTCTCTTTCTCCATAGTATGTATCTCATTTCTAAGCTTTTCACTGGCTTTAAGCTGATCTGCAAAACCTTTTTCTTTCTGCTCAAGAGCTGCTTGTAACTGCTTGTTAGTCATGATGACAGTTTGTCTTTCGGTTTCCATCTTATTAATTATTTCATGTTTTTCATGCAGCTCATTATTAACTTCTCTCCACTGCATTTCCTTGCTATTCAGTTCTCTAACTAACTTAAGCTTTTCCTGTTCATTTTGCTGCTCCACAACTTTAAGCTTGTCTTTTAGGGATATCACAATCTCTGCTTTTTCTTGCAGTGACTTTTTGACAATTTCTAGATGCTCAGTATGTTCAGCAAGTTGTCTGGATAAATTAGCTAAATCTTCATCTTTTTTAGCATTTTCTAAAGTGAGCTGGTTGTGTGAATCTTTCACTGATTTCAGCTCATTCACAAAACTTTGTTCTTTGTTTTCTTTGTCTTTTAGTAATTTGTTCAATTTCTCCTTTGCAGAGATATGTTCATCGACCTGGGATTTAAGATAGTCTGTTTCCTCCTTACATTTTATTTCTGTTTCTTGCAATTTTTTAGCTGATTTACTTATTTGTTCTTTAAGCAATTTAATTTGTGACTCACACTCCATGAGTTTGTTGTTGTAAGTAACATCACGAGTCTTGATTGCAGAATGAAGATCTTTAACTGTTTGGCTAGTCTCTTTGATTTGCCTAACAAATTCTTCATTCTCTTTTGTTTTAGTAGCGTTTTCAATTTTCACCTCTGCCAGTTCTGATTTTATTGCACTTAACTGCTCAGAAAGTTCTGAAAGCTTTCTGCCTGCACTGTTCACATCTTCGGTTTGTACATCTTTCAGCAACTGGGCTTCCCTTTGAGCCTTGGACAGTGCTTCTTCCATGTCTCGCATTTCATCCTCTTTACACTTGATCTGGCATTTCAGAATATTAATCTGCTCAGAATACGCATTTATATTTGAAGTAATAGCAGAAATTTCTTTGTCTTTCTCAGCTAAAGCCTCTCTGAGGTTGTCAAATTCTCTTTCACGCCTCTGGAGGTCTTGAATTAGTTGAGACCTCTCTTCTAAATGACTTGTGTTTAATCTATCAAGTTCTTCATTTGTCTGTTCAAGATCCAGTTGCATTAATTCTATGGCAGCATCCTGTTTCATGGTCTGAAAACAAAAATAAAGGGGGGAAAATGTCTAAGTGCCCAAAATTTAACATTAACTCAGCAGTACTATTTGTAGTTGGAATTCAAAAAAGATGTTTAGGTTCACCCAGAAAACCATAATTTTGAGGAAGTAGCAAAGGGATGGTGCTAACACAATTTAATTTTCCTTCTCCCCCCCCCCACATCGAATGAGTGACCACCTATTTCCATATAATATACTGCTTCTTTTAACTGTTGTCATATCTTATTGTACACTATATCATATATACATGATATGATGTCTATACCATATACTGTTGCCATCTTGCTTTGTTTCAACTACATTTTGATATGATGCATAAGGAGCTGCTTTTCAGGAAAAATGAGCCTCCAAGTTTCCTTGGAGTAATGAAACTACTTTTACAGTTCTGTTTATAGGTATTCGTTATTTAAAGCTCATATATTACATATATCACTAAACAGACAATGGATTGTATCTAATGAAGTTGCTCTGTTCACCCGAGGACTTCCACTTGCACAACTTGCCCTTTCTCTACTACCCCTGCATGCCTCCACATCAAACCTGTTCTGGGAGGGTCTGGAGCAAATTGGGAGGGGGAAAGAAAGAGGGGAGGGTGAATTATGTTGCCAAAGCACAAACCTTGCCTTGCACAAACCAGACAACTTCATTGAATCCAACCTATTTATCTAAGAAGCCACAACAAAAGTTTGCCCTTTTTTACCTTTTCTTGAAAGGTGGTTATTTTTTCTGTTAATGCAGTAATAACTGCTTTCTGTTCTGCACACTCTTCTCCATAAGCACTGCACTTCTTCTGGACATCTTCCAGCTAGTTTCAGGGAGGGAAACATTATTAACTGTTTTCAATTGTGACAATTCAATTCAATTGTGACAAAAGGACAATATTGTCCATTATATAAGTATACTGACATTTATTTAGTTCAGGGTACAACCTACAGAAATGTACTTAACTAATTTACTTAACTTCGCCAGTGTTTATAATATGCTCCGATTGTTGGTTCACACATAGGGGGATTGTAGGGATTTCCAAAATGCCAGGGGAGGGAGCAATTAAATGTTCAAAGAACTACTGAATATTTACCAAAGATGGCAAATTGCTTGACCCAGAACACAATACAGTGGTACCTCGGGTTACATACACTTCGGGTTACATACGCTTCAGGTTACAGACTCTGCTAACCCAGAAATAGTACCTCGGGTTAAGAACTTTGCTTCAGGATGAGAAGAGAAATTGTGCTCTGGCGGCACGGCAGCAGCAGGAGGCCCCATTAGCTAAAGTGGTGCTTCAGGTTAAGAACAGTTCCAGGTTAAGAGCGGACCTCCAGAACGAATTAAGTACTTAACCCAAGGTACCACTGTACAACTTGACTGACTCAGAACTATAAACAACTCACCTTTTGTTCCCTCTGCAAAAGCTTTTCACTTAGTTCTTTGTTTAGAAGGTCTCTCTCATGAATTGACTTTCTCATGTCTTCTGCCTGTTCTAGCTTTTCATTTGTACTTGAAAGCTTTTGCTCCTTTTCCCCAAGCAAAGTTTCAAGCAAGCCATTTCTTTCATTTAATCTGCCAATAAAAGAAATGAACAAATATGTTATCTCAAATATATGTGGACATCAATTGTACTATGAGAAATATTTGGAGGCATAGCTCCCTGTCTATATCCAAAAGCAAGATCAACTATTCCATCAATTGCAAGAAAAATAACTAAGAATGAAAATAATCTTTATGAAAGGGTTTCCCCCCTTCAATTACCTGCAGCAGGTAAAAGTTTAAAAACATTTGACAACATATACACCAACGTTCAGATCTGAATAACATATGGGGTATAGGGTAGGGAGGCTGGGGAGGGACTATAAATGTTCTATTTTACCCTTTCAGTTGTTCATTCAAACTGGAAACAAGAACTTGGTGTTTTTCTGCATCACGTGCTTGCTGGTTGCGCTGCTGTGTAAGCTGGGACTGTAAACGGTCATTTTCATTCTGTAAGAAAATCATTTACACAGCTGGTATTTGCACTGACTATAAAACAGGGTTATCTTTGAACTACATGAGTTAGATTCTACCATTATAGCTCATTTACTACCAGAAAAATGTCATCAGAAATCTTTGTTCCCAGTAGAAACAGTGAGATTCCGTTTGAAATGCCTCATTTCTGGTGATCTTATCCTGTGACAACCAATATGGAAAGAGACATCCTATAATACTGATTTCATATAAAAGCACACCATGCAAACATGCAATGTGTGGGAGGAGCTTACTTTTAACAGATGTTGCTAAAAAAGGCATGTTTTAAGAAGCTCCAGTGATGCCTAACAGAATTTTAATTTTAGCATAACTGATCCACACAGAATTAACTGAATTATATTTGTTTTTCTTTGCACTTGTCCAAAAACCAACCAGTGTGTGAAGTAGCAAGATGTCAAATAAATTCTGGAATGTAATCCACAGGGAATGAAGCAAGCTCCACTGACACAGTCAATTTATTATGGCATCTAAATATGTTAGTCTACCCAGCTTCACAAAACTAACACACAAGATTAAACTGCAAAAACACACCATCCAAAACCAGAAGAAGCTCAGAAAAATCCAAAATTGTCATTAAATGCTGGGTAGGTTAGACACAAAATATCACTTCTATGTAAAATAAACTATCACTTGGGAATGGGCAGGACACACCTGTACAGCCCTCAATAGCTGCCCTTCTTCCTCTACACCAAATGCCACCTGTATTGAAATGCTCTGTTACAATGCAATATACATTGACATTCTGCTGCATGAGAAAAATATTTTGAGTGACTCCTCATTTCACACATGCATTTTAGTATGTTAAGGAAGCTATTAGTCGAACCTTTAGACAAACACATTAATATTTAAAATTGCACACTGTTTGTATAAAACTTGGAAAACTATGTTCATTGTATGTTTTTCTTGTCTTTCATAAAGACTTATGACTTTCATGGGTCTGTTTTGGGGGTACAGTGTATTGTCAACAACACTGCACATTCTCCATTCATTTACACACACACTTGGGTAATTTATTCCTGCTGTAATAGTACTTGGCTCTCACCAGAAGCATCTTGTTGGGTGAGATGGAGCTGATGCACAAATGTCCTGGCCACAAACACATACAGGAATGGGGCGTAACAGGTGGCAGAGAAGTTGGCATGGGGACACATGAGTGAAGCCAATCTAGTGCACCTGCTGGTGCATTTGCAGCACCCAGGAAACAACAGTAACCCAATTTCCAAGAAGCTAGAGCAACTGCTCTGCGCTACCCATTATGCTGCTTCTGCATTTTCTTCAACCAACAACACAGTCTTTCTTTTCCAAGGACTTTGTACTGGCAGTTTAACTCATTAGCTATCAGAACATCTTTGAGCATTCCATGACTTCACAGTAGTTCAGCCAATGAATGGGGAAGGCTTATTTTAATAAAGTGAAGTCACTGCACTTGCAAACATTAGCTAGGGAGCAATATAAAAGAGTATCAGCCAATTGATTAGATGTAACTGATCAAAAGTACTCTTTATTCCTGCTGTCACTCGTGGATCCAGGAATGGAACGAGAAGCAGTAGAAAACTCTAGTCTGCAAATCTGCTTTTTCAGATGGGGAGAGTATGGTCCTTTTTATTGCAAGTAAGCACACCTTCCTAGGTCACAAGTGGACCCTGATGCAATCTGTTTTGTTTGGCTTCAACTTCAATTTGTTGGCCTTCATCAAATCCTTTCTGCACTCCAACACTAATTAAGGATTTGCCCTACTGCACCTGGACATAATCTCTAATGGTGGGCAGAACAGAACTAGGTGTCCTCAGCTTGTTGGAGACACTGCACACCAATCGCTTTGGATGGTCTCTCTCTTAGTGAGTTCATGTACACTTTAATCAGTTACTGGTGACGTAGTAAAACACCACAATGTAGTTTCCACTAGAAACTTCTTTGACTGCCTGCTTAGGAGTAATGGTAACAGGAATAAAGGAGTGAAAGTTAAACTGCATGGATTCTATTCTTGTATAACACATATGTAGATTATATGTTTTACCCTTTTAAATAAAATTTGATTTAAAATATGAAACAGCTGGTGACTTAGAAGCAATGTCGAGAAGCTTCTCAAGACAGTTTTGAGGGCAAAACTGGATGTCAAACAGCAACCATATGCATTTTATCTATGTCTGCCCAATTCACATCTGAAGTGGCAGAGGAGAAGAGTATATTTGTTACATAAAACGGTGTGTTGGAGGAACAACTGGCTAATGCTTACCCCTGCTTTATCTTTCTGCATTGTGTTCCTTTACACAGTTTTGTTGCAGTCCAATTAACTTTCAAGGCTGGCTAGCAGAAAACAACTTAAAGAAACAAAGCGCGATGAGGTAGGGTAGAAATGATCACCTCTCCTCTGCACTCCTTTTCATGTAATGAGTAATCCCCTATCTCACGGATTTAAGAGGCAGAAATCCAGGCATCATTATTTAAATTGCATTTCGGTAAACAAAATGGATATAGATTTAAACATTACTTAGATTGAATAAAGTATGAGAAAATAAGGTAAAATAAAAGTTTTGCTTTTATAAAGTTAAAATATTGCTATTGCATATCTCCCTCTTTTCTTAAAAAACACACACCCTATAATAGTAGCAAGCATCTAAATGCCCTTCCTCACATTATTTCCCATTTTAGCATGTACCTGTAGAGCTTCCAGTCTGCTCTGGAGCTGCAATCTATCTTCCAAGTCCCGGCAACGTTCCTCCAAGAAGAGAATTTGTTCTTGCAACTGATTTCTTTCCAATTCTAATTCTTCCACGACAGTCCGCAAACCTTTTTAATGTGAAACACACATTTTATTTGAACTGCCACCAATTTAAAGACATTTTACTTAACTCATAGTATGATATAATCCATTAGTTGCTTAATCAAAGCTTTTTAAATGTTCATATTAACAATAATTCTGAAGAACTACAGTGGACCCTCTAGTTATGTACAGCTCTGGATACATAACTTTCGGGTTACGAACGTGGCAAACCCGGAAGTGTATACTTCCGGGTTTCGGGGCACGTGCATGCGCAGAAACACTTTGCGTGCCGCACGCATGTGCATAAGCGGTGCCTCTGCCTATGGACTTTTCGGGTTGCCGACTGACCCCTGGAACGAATTTAATTCCTATCCGGAGGGTCCACTGTATTTTGTTTTTATACAACAACCACATGGGTTGCAGCAGGTACATCTCTAGAAACAGAAGAGTGCCTCTTTCTAAGGTTGCATCTGTTATTCATTTTTTAAATTAAATTTATTTTATTAAAAACAGAAAACAGAAATATACTGTCTGATATTCCCCTGATATTTTAATTCAATTGACAAAACACTGCAGCTCTAATTTTACTGTCCAATATTATACATTTCATGCAGAATTCTTCTGGGAATCAATCCATTCTATTTTAAGCTTCACTAACTTAAATGACTATGCCCTCAAGCTTAACATGCAAATAGGAGCTTAGTTTAGTGAAATTCTTCCCAATGAGTAAACAAGGAAAACCTGATTAATCAACTGAAGCCCAAACCATTAAGTATCTCACTGGTTTGGGGTTGTTGTTTTTTAGAAACTGGGGGGGAGCTTCTTAGTATAAATGATTAGCTTTTAGTTTAATCAAACTCTTGAAAATTGTTTTCTCAATATTTAATTTAAAAAGCAAATACTTTGTTCTGTCCTTTATTTCATTTCAAGAGGCACAGATTATTTACCCATTTCAGAATTTGTAAGGTCAGTAGTACACTGGTGAGGAATCTCCTGTGAAATTTTCCTATTTTTAATGTAACTCATAACATAACTTTAGTAGATCTTGGCAGAACAACCATACTTTCTGAAGTTTGCTTCATTATTAGCATCTAAAATGTATAGGCTGTTCAACGTAACTATCACTGAGATTCAAATAGAGCTATCTTAAGAACTGGAACAGGGGTCAGCAAACTACAGTCTGCGGGCCGGATCCTGCCCAATTGCCCTCAGGATCCGGCTCGCAGACAGTCCGTGGATCGTGTGGATTCTATTTGTTGTTGTTTTTTTGTTATTATTTTTTCCTGCGCCATTTTTCCCACCCACATACCTCCTCACTCCCTCCTTCTGGCTTCTCCCTGCCCTTCTCCTGCCCTGCATAGAGGAGCAAGGGGGCTGGGCTGAGCTGGCTGAGTGCCATTTTGGGCAGCGCCTCTCCGGAACCAGCCGGCAGCACCATAGATAGGCAGGGGGAGGGGAGGTGCTGGGGGAGAGGGGAGAGAGAGAGAAGCCCCTTCCGCCACATGTGCACACGCACACACACACAGTCCGGCCCGCCACAAGGTCTGGGGGATGGTGAACTGGCCCCCTCCCAAAAAAGTTTGCTGACTTATGAACTGGAACATGAAACAGAATTGGGAAACAAAGACTACAAGTGGACTGCAAGAGTAGAAGCATTTTCACAAGAACAAAAGAACTAGAACTTAAAAAAAAAAATTCTTACCATTAAGGACAATAATCTTTATTCACAAGTGAGAGTCCAAGGTATTAAACCACGATTTGAGTTCTAGTTTTGAACCAAAACTAGACAGTTCATCCAGCACGCACATGCTTCAAAATGAAACAAAAAAGCAAGCCAAAAAAAATTTCAACTTATATACAAACACAACACAACATGGTTTGTTAGTTGAATTTGAGAAACAAAAATGGGACAAAACAGACACTGTGCATGCTTTAATAAACTGTCTAGTGGTTGTCACACCTGCATTAGGGGAAGTGTACTCTGGCCACCAACCTCCCATGTTCTCTCCTTCAGCTGAATCTGTACTATCCATGGTGACATTTAGCTCTTCATAGCAATGTTTTCCATTGAAGCCATAGTCGTCCTACATGCAGGGGGTGAGGGTGAGAAAGAAAATTGTGAAATTAACAACCAGTTAAATGTACATTGTAACATCCATGGCCAACACCACACTAAGGAGAGTTTCAATAATAGATTAAAGAAGGCAATGTTTCAATAGTACCAGTACCAAAGTCACCATATCCATTTTCAATCTCCCACTCCACATATTAAGGAATCACATATGCGTGGAGCACAATAGGAAAAGTCTTTCTACTGATTACACTATCAAATAAATATGCATACAAAAATGCAAACAACCTTACCTGGAGTTTCCTGCTCGACTGGGCAGTCATCCTTCCCTCTGGCTGCATTCTTCCAATCCCTTGACCTGCGGCCAGTTCCTCCTCCAACTCCTGCTGCCCTGAGACTATGGCTGGATCAGAGCAGCCAGGAAAGAACCAGTCATCCTCAATCAGTTTTGTGCCACAAGAAAGCAATCATACATCAGACAAACATACTGTACACATTCACAAAAGGGGATCAGTGATACAGACAGAGGCTTATGAAGGATTGGCAGGAATAGACACACTCCATATCATCATTCACCTTGTGATTTCCCTCTCTACACAGCACATGGGGACAATTTGAATGCTATTCTTTTTAATAGAAGCCATAGAGGATAAAAAAATCTCAAAGGCAATTTCCCCACCCAAAGAAAAATAATTTGTATATGGATACCGGCAAAGAGGGCAGCCACTTATATAACCAAATTAGGACTAAAGGTTTTCAGTGTTCAGATATAGCTGATATGTGATAAAATGCATCACCTATGCATATATTATTCAGCCATGCTTTCACCTTATGAAAATGAAGCAAGCCTTGCTTATACATTAATATTAAAGAACGCTCTTGTTCCAGGTGATATGAGGAAGTCACAAGTCTGCATCATACACTGCAAACTGGCATCAAGCCATATCAATTAATTTGTCAATAGCACACAATAATTTCAGACAGTAATTTCAATAGCTAAAATTAATGCAATCTATTGTGAAAGATAATTTTAATTTTATTTTATTTTAAGGACATTCCCATCTGTTTTGCGTGATCAACGCAGTACATGTATGTGATAGATGTTTCATATAAAGCAGACAAAAGTCAGCATAAAGGAATGAAGGCAAAAGTTGGCTCCATACTTTATCCATTGCTAAAACAAGAACTCAGTTGCAACTAATCATCTATAGCAAATTAGTATTTTTATTAAAGATTAACACCTGAATAAATTAACACCTGAATAAATTTGGTACAAACTGTGTCCCAGTCTAGATTTCATAAACTGTACAGGAATCTGTATAAGAATAAAGCAATTTGGTCTACTTTCCATATGTTGATTATAGGATAATCAAGTCTTTTCAGATGTGCAGCATGTTTTTAGTTATATGGAGGTACACTCATTAGGGACATGGGCTGGTTGTTGTTCTCTATTTGTTGTGTAGTATGAGAAATGTCCCATGGTCCAGAATTAAATTAGGTTCCTGAAAAACTGCAACACAGCCTCTATCACAATTTGTCAATTAAAACTCCACATTTATTTTCTCAGGCATTTCAAGAAAATTTCTAGAAAATAATGGCTGGTACTAAAGGAATGCCAATAAACTTGGCTCCAAATGTTAAATATTTTCAAGTTCTAGACTTCAGGAGTGGTCAGTGAGGAGGGTCAGAGTTGTGCCCCTAGCCTCCTAACAGCACTGCCACTTACTAGGAGGCAGAGTAGCAAAGTGGCAAGGAGGTTGGTACTATGTGGTTGCACTGGCTGGAGGACAGGATTGACTCTGCTGATGGACCTGAGCATCGCTCCCCAATCACCTCAGCCCTTCTCCTCTAGGTAAGCGACAGCAACTCCACTGGCAGAAAGTTTGTGCATTAACTATGGCCCTTCCTCACCAACCACTGCTGCTAGAATCTGTCTACCTCTCTCTGGTGCACACAGGAAGTCCCATGTGTGCAAATTAACTTTAATGGCACTGTCAGGCTCATTTTTCACAATCAGTAGTTTCATTCATTCTTATGTAGTTTATGTTTGACTTGCTAGTGCTGAAATTTCTGTATTCCTTGAATGTATGCTCTGCCCCCATTACTGAAGGGAATATTTAGTAAATTAACATATGTTTCTCTAGGTTTCTCACAGCTCAAGATGGCTCACACAGAAGCCTAAAAAAGCAAGAATCGAAATAGCCAGGAATCTTTCACACTTGAGCTTGACTCTAAAGAAACCCAGAACTCTGCTCATACAACAAGGTTTCCCCAACCCATTCCTCCTCAATAAAGCACCTCTGTACTCCTCCTTAAAGACACTCATTAGAGTTGGGAAATGGTGCAGGCCATAGCATGAAGTAATGGAAGCAGAAAGGCCAATCTCACACAGGTAGATGTGCTCTCTGTTTGAACTAGGCACTTTGGAGGAGTCATGGAAATTCTGTGAGTGCCTCAGAGCACCCAGGTAGCTATGGAATGGTCTGATACAATGAGTGACACAAACGTGATACAACCCGGAGTTGAACACTGTATAGCTACCTGCTGATTACAGCAGGTAGAGCTATAACAGGGCTGTTTACTTTCGATGTTTGATACCAATATGCTTTCCAACTTAGACACAATGTGAACTTTCCAATACAACTATATACATTTTAGTTATGTGTCAATAAACATTAGTTATAATGAAGTTTCAGCACCTGCAAGTCAAAACACCAACCCACAAGGACCAATGAAAGAATCTCATTACAAATTGCTCATAACAATTTGGAAATATTTGTTACTATTAGTCAAGCTTTACAGCTTAGGGGGGGGAACTGATTTTTTCATATATTTTTTCAAGTTATGACATCAAACTTAGGGCTACAAACAGATGAAGCAGGAAATACTTTCATGGGATTGTGTTCTAATGCCTTGAGAGCAGTGACATTTGCACCTATATAAGTCCTGTTCATGATGCTTTGCAGTGGCCCATACTAGTAACATCATTACTGTTGCATTTACTATTTGAATATTCTTTTGAAATATTTAGTGTAATATCTATTCATATTTCTGGCCCCCCAAAAATGTTAATTATAAACCGCTACAGGCATACTTTTTAATACTGAAAGTATGGCTTATTATAAATTGTGCAATTTGTCTGGTAAATATGGAGTCAGCTATTAGTACAACAAAGAATGAAGATGATTTTGTTAACATAAATGAAGAAATAAGCATTGCAAAGGAGAAGAAAATAGAGTTTAAAATGGCATTTGTTACTTAATAAAAAGGGGGGGAAACACATGCCACCACAAACAACTGTTATACCACACTATTGAAGATTTCCCACGAAAGACTGTTTACAGAGGAAAATCAGCAACAGTACACCATAAGCTGTTGTGGCTGCAGAATCCTGCACGCACAAAACTGATGGGAAACTATGTTCTCAGTGGCTGACCAAATCGCAGTGTAGGTTAGGAGTGGAGGGGGAAGGGACACCAAGTGCTCATCGGGTTTAACCGCAAAGAGGGGGAGGGAAACAAAACAGAAACATCATGCTTAACCCAGGGGGGAAATGCAAAATTAAATACTGATCAGACACACAAAGAGATCAACATTTGACCATATTAATGCATAAGGGCTTAAACATAACAAAATATTTGAGCCCCCAAGCTCCCTTAATTTGGTATTGCATTTGTATAAGTTTGGGGCTCTCGGGTCCAAATAATAGGCACGAAAGGAAAAATACACAACTAATAGCTAATTTAACTAATGCCCAAGGTAAGGCATTCAGAAATACGACAATCATGAGTCTTTGTACAGCGTTCCTATGAATGCTAAGATTTGCCCTTGCATAGATTGCTCCTGTTAGTTTAATATTGAAGACATTTCATGGGAATGGCGATGTTACTTGTTGCTCAAAGTGACAAGTGTCACTTTGATTAGGTCCTTTTACATCATTTATACATCTGTCTAGTTAACAGAAACATGTGATAAGAAACTCTAGGACTTGTGAATTTTGTTGGGCAACTCTCTGCTCCATTATCAAGAGTTGTCCAGTGCCCACAGATAAAGAATTATGTGCAATTGTGGAAATTCAAAGGATATTCCCCCTTTATAGTTCTAAAACCAGATTAAATCCTACAGCCTGATCATGAGACTAGATGACAGTAGCCCTGTTGCAGTGCTCCTTTTCCAGAATCTGCAAAATACACACAATGGACTTATTCAGAGCAAAGCTGTCATAAAGAGATTGCCAAAAGAACCCTTTATAGTTGGATCCAAAGGTTGAAGTTATTCTGAACTTCCTGCACTCTTGCAAGAATTTAGTCTAATTTCACTACTTTTTGATGGAACTGCAAGCAGACTGAATAACTTTGCCCCATTTACAACATTTCAGACATTTTATTTCTTTGTATTTATTTTATGGTTTATTTATATACCACCTTTTAGCCCAAAGCCCCACAAATCGGTGAACAGAATAGTAATAATAAAAAGTAAAATTACAATAAAATTACAATAAAAATTTAGCTGCAGTAGTAGGCAATTCTGGAGCTAAATCTGTAACTCTTAGGATCAGGCTAGTTCAATAAACTGGACAACAACAGAAGTAGTCAGATACTACTAAATGTCCAGCTGTAAAATTCTCACTGCAACAGTGATCCATAGAAGACAGATATAAATTTTGGGTGACACTGTCAATTTGCTTTCAATATTTTCCAACCTAACAAAATGACCTAATGTCAAATCAAAATCACCTTCTCTCTCCTCTTCAATCTGTGACATTCTTAGAGCCATAGCAGATTTCTCCTCTCTGATTTGATTGTGTGCATCTTCAGACTCAGTTACAATTTCTTGCCATTCCAAAAGATGACTCTGCAGCTCATCCACACTATCAGATTCACTAGCCTGCAGCAAGTGAAGACAGGATATGGAAATAATACAACCAATTCAAGAAATATGAGGAGCTGAATAACCTGACCATCAGAAACTCCATATAAATCAAGTTTTCTTTCACACAAACCTAACAGATCAACAAAATACAATTCTATGGTTCTGTGAGTGTAAGTAAATACCCAGTTTAGGGGGGAAATAAAAACTGAAATTTTAATATTGCATTGGGAAGGTGGGCTCCATGCCCTTTGTTGGGGGCCTATTTTTGTTCAGTGGGAGCGATAGTATAGGGGTGGGAGAATGAAGGCTAATTGAGACCATCCTTGGAATCAGGCCTGACCAGCACAGAAAAGTGGAAAGACTGGCCCATTCACAGGCTATAAAATAGGTTGAAATAAAAAACAGCAACAGGCTTTCTTTTGATGCAATAGGCAAACAAACCAATATGGTTAACATAACAATACAGAAACCTATGCTAACGATTCACCAGATTTTTGGTACACCATTTTTTAATAGTTTTCCAGTTCTCTACATTACTGTACTTCACTATTTCTACTAATAGCAATTCAACTAAATTCAGTACACCCCAACAGTAGCAGACCTGCGAAGCTGCCCTCTTCGTAACTTGTTCAAGGTCTGCTTGCAATTTTTGCTGCTGTTGTTCGTAGACTTCCAGCTTATTCAGCAGTTCTTCTGTAAAGACAATTATTATTAAAGACAATTATTTACCGGGGAAAATATTTCGATGGAAAAAATTACATTCAAGCTACAATCACAGAAATACTTAGTGTAAGAATGATTTCTACAGACAAAGCAGTGTAGTATTGAAAAATATGTCCAAATAATTTCTCTGTATCCTAGTAAATAATCTCAGTGCGGTCAGTGGTTGCTTTCCCTGATCCAGTGGGCCCCAGCTGGACTGCCAATCTTTTGCTGAGTAATCACAAACTGTTTTTTAACCTCCGAGCCTCCACTGCATGTGTGGCTGGCTATCTTGCTGAAGTTTCTCTGGATCAGGACCTCTCAGGTGTCTTTACATTTTTTTAAAAAGAAAATGAATAGACTGCAATTATAAATCAATATTTACTTGGATGAAAGTCTCACTTAAATAAGTGATGTTTACATGCATGAAAACATGGTTTTGATCACACAACATATAAATACCAAAGAAGAAGTAAAATTGAGCCAGGAAGCCCAACTGGTTATATCTCACACAATAAACCTGCATACCAGGCTGACAATGGTTCAAAATCCAGTTCCATATATCTTGTGGATCTTTATTTGCTTACTTGTAATGTGAATTATTGCTTGCAATTTAGTAAGTGGAGGGGGGGGACTGAAGCTCTAAACACTATATTCTGACATTATCTTAAGAGACACCTGTTCAACATTATCAGAAAGACAGAAATTTTGTCACTTCTTACCATTCTGAGCTTTAAGTTCAGAAAAAGCTTGTAGTGCAGACTGCAGCTCTTCCTTTTCCTGTTCCAATTCTGAAATCCGGTCATGCAAGGCAGTTACACTCTTATTTGCTGATGTAGCCTATCCCAAAAAATGTTGGTTTCTTTGTTAATTTTCCCCCAATACATAGGTATGTTTAAACAAAACCTTAAATTGAACCTCAGACTCTTCTAATAACATCTCTGCCACATCTGTATCAATACAAAATATCAATTTTTCTACAAACATAGTGATAAAATTAGTTTGTAGCCGAATGACCCAATAATGCACTAACTGTTCAACTAATAACCTATTTTTGTATACTTAAGGAGAAATGTATTTATTTTTCTCGACACTCTGGCACATTTGTTTTGAAGTTTTACATACATTATTACGCTCATCTTCAAGCTTTGTAATTCTGGATTTGTATAAAGCTTTCATCTTGAGGAACTTAGCTTCAGATTTGCTGGCCTCTTCTGATTTTAGTTTCACTTGAGCTTAAACAAACAAAAACCTCAGTTACTATTCAGAGTTATTGCAAAACTATCACTATAAAAATGTGGTACTGGTTTAGCAAGGATTATATAGGTTTAGCTAGGATTATTTAAGTATCAACAATACGAGTTTTAAAAAAGAAATTAATAAACCCTATTCAAATGTGACATTTCAGAATTACTAAGAGTTGCTTTACACTGACCAGGTTTGCACAGCCCAGTAAGATGAACTATGGCTTTGCAAAACAGCATGAACATGTGGGATTGTTCCTGGCTACAGCTCATGGTTAGTAAGTAGAGAGTTTAACCATGAGCCCTAGTTCAGATGACACACTAAGCCAAACCTTGTCTTAGCACAGCACAGCGCAGAAGTAAAAAGCACCAAGGAGGAGCAAAGTGGCTGTGAGCTACCATCCAGGAAACATATTTCTGCTGTCTTGCTAGGCAGTAGTTTGACTTACCATGTTGTACATATCACTGTGATAGATTAGATACATTGCAGTACAAAGAAGCAAGCCTCAGGGCTGCATTCTTCCCCCATCCACTGGTCTATGAAAGAGGCTACACAGGATGAGCGTGCGATCAGAAGACTTAGTATGAATTCAATGCATTGAGCAAGTCATTGTAAGAGCTATTGTAGTTTACCTTCTAGGTTCGCCAATGTTTGTTTCATTGCAACATCTAAATTACTTTTGTCACCGGAACTTAGTTGTTCCAATTGCTTCTGAAGCTGCATCAGGGTTTGGTCTTTCTCCTGCAGCTCTGTTTCATGCTTCTCTCGGATCTCCTGCATGTCAGCATCATATTTCTCTCTGACTTTTCGCAGTTCAGTCTCATGTTTCTCCATCATGTCTCTTAGCTGGGCTCGCATTATATGCTTTTCAGCATCTAGCTTGGACTGGAGGTTGTTTTTCTCTAACTGAAGGTGATTCAGGTATTCATTAATTTCCTGGATTAAAAAACAATAATATTTTAAACACAAACACAATACCCTTTTTATAATTTGGGAAATGCATTTATTGTGCATGCATACACACTTTTGTGTGTATCTCAAATATGTCTAATACTACATCTGCCATAAAAGTACCCAGATCCTATTTTCTGAAGTAGGAGCAGCATTTAGAGATGCCACCACACTTCATTTTAGCAGGCATTCAGACCCTAATTCCAGCTGCTGACTGATGTGGAATCCTTTCTTGAATGGAAGGCCCTGGTCCCTCTGCAGCATGTTCCAGTCCACAAATAACTAGAAACTCCCAGTGCAGGAAGCCCCATGTCCACAGGCCCCATGCTTCTAATTTGGAGAGGAGATACCACCTTCCATTCCCTTTATCAGAGGCCTGAGATAATGCACAAACTCTGCAAATGCCTGGAATGGATTGTGGATTTCACTACAGATTGTACAACCTGCCCTGAGGTTTCCTTGAAGAGAGGATCAGATTGAATCTGCTGTCTGCAAAAATGTTCTGGAAGAAACAGCAAGCAACTCACATGAGACTAAGCTGCTCTTCCAAGCATTATATCAGATATATAATTACTTGACTATTTGCTTAGGGGTTTTTTCCTTTATTTTCAGAATTATCTCAACACTCAAGCAGGAACCATATCCAATGTGAAATAATGAAAATGTATAACCACTGCATTTTTCTTTGGCAAAGGTGATTTTTAAATTATGTGTTGTCTCTTCCTTATGATTTTTTTCTTGTTTATAACATTTATTTACTTATTTTCAACTTCTATGTTGTTTATCACCCAACAGGTCTCCCAAGTATAATCAATACTACTACTACTACTACTACAGATAACCCATGAATATAGCCAAATGCATGCAAATATTATATTTTCTATTAGCCTAAATACGGTTGGCAAGCAAATTGCTTGTAATTTTTCAATCCTTGTCCCCTGTTCCTTACTTTTAGCTGCTGGTCTTTTCCATCCAGTTCCTTTTGCAACATGAATATCACCTGTGTCCTTCCTTGCATAACCTCTTCTTTTTCATGTAGCTTCTGTTTCAAGGCTTTCAGTAGCTGTCGCGGATGAAAGGATTTTATTTTATGGAATGGAAGAAAAGAGAGTTTCTCAAGAAATGTCTACTGGCATCCCTGCCAACTCTATCCACTTAATAAAACTAAATTTCACTTTTGTAGGATGTATGAAGTTATAAGAGTCATCTATTTCAGAAGTATTAACTATAAATACCAACATTTCTTGAGGGTATCAAAGGCGGAGAAACTCAATCCCTAAAACTATGAAAAGGTATCTCTACATTTCCCACCAAGTCCTCTACATTCTCCCTACACCACTATCAAATTTGTTTCCTTTGCTACAACTCTGTTTATAGGACAACAAGTAACAACAGTGGAGTTTCAAACAAACTAAACAAGTTATTGGTACCTACAGTGAGGGCTTAGTGACTGCAGAAGAAATATCAGAGAATGTCCCAAGACAGAGCCCATAACTCAAAACTGAAGGCTGGTTAGAAAGGACGGGAAAAGAAAACAGAAGGTGAAAGGAGGAATATTGGACTGGTTTTGTTTGCCTAAATAAGAGAAATAGGGTGTGTTCTTGTGTTCTGCTCTCTGGAGAGAGAAATGACTCCATAGCTGTTGATTTAACTGAGAGGTTATGCACATCCATGAGTGTACTGACTATAGGTACAAAACGACACATAGATTATAGGCTGTTGATTAAAGTACCCTTTCACCTACCTGTTCTAGATCAGCACTAGCATCTGATTTGGCAGCCAGCTTAAAGAGTTCCTGCTCATGTTTCTGGGCCACTCCCATGAGCTCTTTTTCCTTTTCCAAGATCATATTCTGAAACACATGGATCTTAAAAGCAGAACAAAAAAGTTTCTATAAAACTGATCTACAGTGGTACCTTGGTTCCTGAACTCAATCCGTTCTGGAAGTCCGTGGGACTTCCAAAATGTTCGCAAACCAAGGTGTGGCTTCTGATTGGCTGATTGGCCCAGGAAACAATGCTGGCAGCTGAAATGGACATTCAGCTTCCTAAATATGTTTGCAAACCAGAACACTCACTTCTGGGTTTGCGGCATTCAGGAGCCAAGCCATTCAGGAACCAAGGTACCACTGTATACCTAACAACATCATTAAAGCTTGAATTTTCAACTTTATCATTAAGTGACTATTAATATTCCCCTAAAATTTGAACAATTTTGGATTAAAACAAGTTAGCTCAGGAAACTCCTTGAAGTCCTACCTCGAAGAACGACATATAGATTATTTGTGCTGTAGGAACTGAGAAACAACGGCACAAATATTGTGCAAAAAACCATCACTCTGTGTCTAAAAAGGGGCTTTTCAGAATCCCACATTAGTATCATTTAACATACTTCAAAAATATTCTTGATTGGTTCACTAACCAAGTCTCTTCAGGGCTCCTTCAGCTTTTCCTTTTCTTTTTCATTAAGAAACTTTAGAATACAAAACAATAAATAGCGAACAGCTCAACAACAAAATGACATCACTTTTTTAAAGTTACAAATTCAGCAGAAGATCCTTTCCCATTTTCCGGCACGAAGAACTTAAGAAATTATAGTGCTAATGATACCAGTACCGGTCTATATGTCCACACCAATCTTCAGAATGTGAATTAGTGACTTTGCCCACTATTGATCTTTCCAAATTTAAATGAATTTTAAGGGGCAGTTTATTTTTCACAGTTTGAAAAATTAACTCATTCCACATAGCAAAATATTATTCTGGATTCATTATACTTTTGAACCTACATATCGCACAGGTAAAGCTTCTCGGATACAGCTGCCTTCCAAACATTACTACAACATCAGGGTATCTCCAGCCAGCACACCTAATTAGGCCCAGCAGGGTTCCTACTTTGGCCCCCCAAAGCCATTTTCACCAACCAATTCCAACCTGCACTACATTTGACAGCATTGTGTCAGCAGGTGTGAGCAGGCAAAGAAGCGGCCACCAGGGAACAATCAGGAACTTGAAGTGTGCTCCTGATTCTTCCTTGACAAGCAGGCCTCCCCTCAGTACAGATCAGCTGATTGGTGCTGACAGGGAGTCCCACAGGGATCAACTGCTCTAGGAAGTTCCCCATCAGTAATTCACTAGTGCAGCCTTTGCAGTCCTCAGCACCGATAAGCTTATGGACACCTAAAACCCCTCTGAAGTCTGTTTACAATTGTTTTGTATTTATCAAGTGATTGACAAGTGGGCAACCCAACCCACCTGTCAAAAATAGACCCGTAGGGAGTGAGAGGAGGAAGGATCTGGTGGATCCAGTTTCCACACCCTTGGCTGACTGTATCAACAATCCATGGACAATGCTATAGAAGTTTTCTAATTTTGTGTAATTACAGTTCTAGCCACAACCAACACAAAGCATGCAAGCTTTTTTTGTGTCACATGTGTTTTGTCTGCTTCAAACACAGAAAGCAGTATATGAAAATTTTGCAATACTTTGCCCTATAATCAAAGGAGCCAAATCCCAAACATCGAAGAATTAATTGTTTTTGCCAAAGGCAAGCTTACATTTTGTGTATACATTGCTTCTCTTTCCTGGAAATGCTCCCTCTCTTTAATCTGAATGCTTTTAAGATTTTCGTTTTCTTCCAGGAGGCAGCTGCATCTTTGTTCATTGTCTTCAACTTTCTTGATAAGGTTCTGAACCAGAAGTTGCATACTCTGCAATGAAGCCTCCTTTGCGGATAGTTGGTTCTTTGAAGTTCGCAAGAAATGAGAGTTAGAGGACTAGGATGAGAATCATCCAGATCAGATTAACAGCATGGACAAACAAGTATTTTTAAGTAGCAACAATTACTTTATACTTGTAGCAATTGGATGCATATACTTTCATGAATAATGCTAAGCATAGTGAGAAGTTTCCGCATCATCAGAGGAACACCCTAGGTAATGGGAAAGATGGCACTTTTTATATAGGTTCACAGCTTAAATATACCTTTAATTCACTGTTTTGGATTAGTACTTCTTTGGCATCAGTTGATCCACAGGCTACCTGTAAATCAATTATGAAGGCTTCTTTTTCCATTATTTTTTTTTGCTTCTCAGCAAGCATAGCATCCATTTCAGCACCACGCTGGTGTGCAGCATCCAACTCATCAATCTAGAAACAATCAGAAATGTTGTTGCTGGTCACACTAGATATCTACCCACTAAAATCAGCTTCATTTATCTTCTTTGTTTTCCATTACTTTCTCTCCTCTAAGTATCATTCCCTGTTTTCAGCTTTCCTCACCCACAAAATACTCAATAGCTAGGTTGTTTCTTTCATTTCTGTGTGGTACTGGAATGTTACTAACAAGGATTTCTGCTACTGGTATTACTTCAAAAACACCAACATCATAAATACTGATTCCACAGCTGGTAAAATTGTGGGTTGAATGGGCAGAGAATTATAGAATCATAAGAGTTGAAAGGGACGCTGAGGATCATCTGGTCCAACCCCTTGCTCTCAACTGGAAGCCTGATACGAATGACTTCTGAAAAGTCCACTCCTTCTCTGGAATTTAAATATTGTCAACATCAGGAATTC